>NC_092531.1:19256136-19874772 GCF_037038585.1 Patagioenas fasciata
AACTCAAAGAAAATGATTCATTAGGAAAACCATAGCGCTAGTCCTACCTTGGTGAACTGATGGGGGATGAACAATGACCCACAGCTCCCACCAGACTCAGCAAAGCAAACAAAGCTCTCCTGGGGGCTTGGTGGGTATTTGTACTCTCTGAGCAGAGGCATCAGCTTAACAGCTGAGCCCCATAACTTTCATTATTTCCACACATACAGCAAGCTATCACTTTTTTATCACATTAACAGAGAGGAGCTAAATTTTGGACACCTGAGGATAGGCTCATCTGTGACTTCTCCCTTATTCTCACCAAAACTACCCAAAGTCCTCACTGTCTTCAAGTCCTCAACAGTATTAAACTCTGAAGCAGGGCTCAGGGGGTAAGTAGTGCAAACCTGAGGCTTCACAATGCAGATGGGGGACAAGTTTGCTCCTGAGATCCAGGAGCAGGTCTGATCCAGTGTTTCATGTGCTAAATAAATATGTTATAAAGTATATGAAGACATCAGGGACTTGCTCAACAGTAGCTGCATCCATGCCACTAGCCAGGGTCTAGTCTAGAAGGGTTCACTCAGTCTAAGTGAGCATCAAGGTCAGATTATTAAATGAGTTCAAAGTCCACATTTCAACCATCAAGTTCTTTAGCTTGGATGGACTCCAAAGTCCCTGGAGGCACTGCAGCCCTACCTTGACTAGTTTTCTCATTACACATCTTCCTGCAGAGACTTTTCCAACAGAGGCTGCAACAAGTTTCCTTTGACCAGGGAACAAAACTGGTCACCTTCCTGACCCTGTGACCCATTGTCATTACAGGGGTCAGCCCTGCTCACATCACGTGTTCAACTATTTTCATCTAGAGATATGGAGAACAGAATCTCTTTGAAGTTAGCGATACTGAGAGGAAGAAAGAAATGGGAAAAATGCTTTCCCAACACACGAGACACCACACACATGAAGGTGGCAGCAGCCTGAGAGATGTGAAGGGTACACACACACCAAGGCACTGGACTGGTTTCCACACAGATAAGCAAACCCCTCCAGTCCCTCAGCCTGCAGACCAACCCCTGGCTGCAGAAACGTCTGCTCATGTGCTTCTTATGACCTTGGCAGAAACATGAAGCTAGGGACAGAATCATGAGGAAGGAGCTGAAACGTTACTCACAGATGACAACCAGAAATCAGTGTCCTAGAGGTAGGAAAGTATCCCCCTGACTTGACTGCAAAAGGATGGGGAAAGAAAAAGTGCAGAAATGAGTCAGAGAAGGCAAAGTGTAAGAATAAGGCAACAGGAGGAAGAAGAGGAAGAAGGTTTTAAGGTTATATATAATGTGGAACAAGGCTGGCTGAGGAAAGTGGTGGGAATCAGCTGTTCCAAGCAGCCCAAAAATACTGTCCAGATGTTCACAGCCATGGGACCAGAGGCCAAGGCTGGTGCCTGGCTGAGGGAGGAGGGGCAGATGTGGCAGGAGGGGGAGAGGAGGGGTAGGGGAACAAGAGATTCACAGACCTCGTAAAACAGCCCAGGCTCTGTCTGCTCGCAGGGGCTCAGCCCCACACATAGATGCCCAGGGTTATTCCTGCAAAGCCAAGCACTCAAGTGTGATGTAGATGGGTGAACCTCCAACTCATGGAAAGCAAACATACGGCACAGCAGCCAAGAGCAGATGTGTGTGTTGAAACCTCGTTGGAGCTCCCATGTGGGTGGTGAATGAAGTGGTTCCTCCTTCCACTGCCTGCACTGGAAGCTGCAATGGAGGCTGGAAGGGCCTCTTGTCTTTAACGCCTCTTGCTGACCTTTACATGGGGCCGTGTGTGCTGCTGATTTATTTTACCACACCAGGGACACCTTTGTAGCAATGCATTAAAAGCCAGCAGCTTTCTGCTGCGTGCAAGATACTCTGCAATTTGCTCTGAAAGCAAGGCAAGTTTGAGAGCAGGCCTGTGTTTGTTTGGCTTGGGTTTTAAAAAGGTGGTGTTTTTTTTTAAACAGGCTCAGAGTTGCCTCTTTGACAGATTTGGCTCATGCTCCCCAACTCCTGCTGGCTTCCAGAGCGGTAGAAGGGCTCTGGCGCCTTGCAGCACAGAGCTGTGCAACTGCTCAGCCCCAAATTTGAAGGATTTATGTCCCTTGGCCCTTTCCTCTGGTCAGTTGGGTGCCTATTTAATCAGTTTCCAGCCCTGAGAGCTGAATCCTCCTGAAGTGATAGTTTCGTCCCCAGCACATCCTTCTTCTGTCTCCTCTGCGCCATGGGGAGGTTTGGGCTGGTTTCTTGGGGCAGCCGTGCATTGTCCATCCCCATCCTGGCTGGAGGAAAAGGGGGGGAGATGGGGAAACAGTCAAACCACATCATGCTCCTGGTCTTTCAGCCAGCTGGTAAACTACCAGGGAAACCGAGGAAGGAGCAGGATGCAAGGACCTCTTGGCAAGAAGCTTCTGGATGAGTTTTGGCTATGGAGGACAGCTGAGGGAGTTGGTGGGTGTGAAGGAGACAGCATGGAGAGGAACAGGAATGGGAAAAGGCTTCCCAAAACTGGGTCTGCAGGATAACCCTATTCCAGCTGTGTGGCCCTGAAGGAAGGAGCAAACCTCAGTGGTCTCACAGCACCTCCCTCCCTTCCATTTCCAGCACCTGCAGAGAGCAGCTCCCGGCCTGCAGGCACCTGCCGCCCCAGGAGGACATCTCCTCCCGCACCCAGCTGGAAACCACGCTGGGGAGGGAGCTTGGTTCTGAAAACTGAATGGAGCCTCTTAATATGCCATTGTTCAGCGGGTAATTGCTTCTTTTCTTTCCCTCTCTCCTGGTAAAGCCGGGGGCAATTCCTTCTAGCTGGAGGCAGCCTCCTCCAGGCTCCTACTTAAGTCCTTCAGAGAGACTTTCCAAATAAATAATTGCTGCTTTTCTACTTCACAGCCTTAACAAATATCTTTCAACCTCATTTCAACACTTAGTGGGTTTTATTTAGGTGATGAAGGGATTGTCTTCTTTATTTTAGCTCCTGCAGTCTTTTCTCTTTTCTCCCTTTCTGATTCTTTTTCCTCTTTCAGTCTCAGGAAGGACATATACATTTGTAAGGTCAATTCAGAACTGTTCTTAGGATTCAATGTTGTGAAAATTTAAAATTACTTCCAGCAGTGATGTTTAACTGTGAAAAATAAGGTGCTTTGGTTTCAACGAAGTAAGACTTCTAAGTAAGAAATATTAGTTTATCCTCCAATATATCCCTGCTTAATACAGGCTAAAATTTAAATCCTTGCTCTTGAAGGACTAAATTGTCCATCAAATTATTTACTAGAGCCTATAAACATCTCAGGAGGTGAAGAGGTCTCAACAGCTCAACACAGCATCTGATGGGGAAACTTCAGAGAAAAATGGATTTAATAAAGCAAATACGGTTTCAGTGAATGATCTCACTATAGCAGCACTGACACAACCTTCTTTTTCATGCATGAAAGAACTGCACATTTGTATTCAGTGAGGACTGCAAAAGTGAAGATCAAGAAATGTGTAGCCCTTATCTACCTGGGAGAAGAATCTACAGGTGGTGGTGAGCTGTGGGGTAGGACTGGAGCCCATCCACCAAAGGAAAACAGGGGGGACCTGAAGCCTCCTGTGCTTCCAAGAAAATCCCTGCATTAGCACATTATATCTTTAATCTCCTAGTCAAAGTATATGTTCAATGTTTGGATTTTTCCCCAGGTTTCTTCTCTAGTCCCCAGGAAGCCAGAACTTTCTTCTTGCTGCAAAGCACTGGGTGATGCTGTTCATTACAGCACCTGCTTACCTGGGGGGATGCTCTGAAAAGAAAGGATGGCTGAGTGACAGTTCCTCTCTGGTGAGAGAGATCCTGGGTGGACTAAAACAAGAAGAAAGTACAATACAGACACACCGAATCATTTTGCTGCACTGGGAGATGTGCTTTTACCTTCTATCTAAGTGCACAGTTTGGATGGCTCCTTCACCAGCAGAAAGAGATTGGAAATGAAAATTAAATGATCACAAGGATGTTTAAAAGAATTACTGGACCGACAGTCTCCAGCACAACTTGTTTTTATAACTATCTTGGCACAGGATGAATAAGGATAGGCATAGTGAGCCCTGACATTGCAGGGTTAGGTTTTTGGGAGACCCCACATGACACAAAGCTGAGAAAATGCTGAAGACACATATTCCATATATTATAAGCAATTTAAAATCACAGATTCACTGAAGACTGAGATGGAGAGAGACCTAATTCAGAGCTGACCCTTGACAACCATAGCAGTCCAGCAGACTACTCATCTCTCCCATTTTTTCCCCAAAGCATCCCTGAAATCTGCATGACATGGTGCAAGTGCCGAGCAAGAGCACCTGGGGCTTAGGAGCCCATAAATTGACTAAAGCCCATGTGAAAAGCAGGGAAAAAAATCATGAGAATTCCATATAGAGTTCAAGAAAGCATCTGAACCATTTCCAATACACAAGTTCAGAGTTAAGCCAAAATTTCCTAACACCTCAGTTTGTCGCTTCAGTTTTGCCTCCTTATCGACTGTGGATTGGCCATGTTGCATTCCTTCTGCCCTCCAAAAGGCCAGGAATAAATCACACGTGAATGGTTTGAATGCCTGAGACTTACACTCTTGCTTAAAGTTAAGCATGTGGTTAAGTGATTTGCAGGTGAATTTAAGCTCTGGAGTGTTTTACTGAATTGACCCTAATGGGTTTGTCTCAGTGGAGTAGTCAGATTTGTAGAAAAGCTGAAAAAAAAATGTTCTTAAATAAATCACATTATTTTACAAGTTCAGAAAAGGTTTGGTTGAGGTTTTTTTTAATGCTTCAGGTATAGTTTAGCAGGGAGGGTGGTCTTATTTTATCAAATGAACTCATCTTTGTTACATATATGGACAATTTTTACCTGTGAATTGCACTGGCTCTTTCTCTTCTCCTTCTCCAATACACAATCACAGATAAGTGTTCCCCAGAGTGAATATATTGGCAGAACAAAAGGTTCTTTGTGAACAATATATTTATTGTTCCAGTTTTAAAAAACAAATATTTTTTCAAAACATTAAAATTGAGCCAAGGGGTTGGACGGAGGGGATGTAAAGAAAGGATTTGTTTTCCTGCCATAACACCTTCTCAAATGAACATTATTGCTAAACAAAGACACATCAGAAGACACTTTTAATTAAATTGATTTATGGGAGAATTCAATGCATTTCTGCCAGTTTACACCAGCAGAGAATTTGACCCCAGGTAATTCTGTGTGTGGGAGATATTTGTATTTCTCAGTTGGGGGCTTCAGGGGGATATTTGAATTTTAGATAGTCTCTATTTGTGCTTATCATACAGCAAGACTTTGAGGCACCTTTACAGACTGATTATAGATTGTCCTTTTTTGAGATGTTTCATTAAATAACAAGAAAATGGAAATGCAGCTAAAACTTATATATCTTTGGTTGTTATGTACATTTTGGGGAGCTGAGAGTGGGGAACAGTACCATCAGCATAGAAACTTTTGTTATTGTGAGCAATGTTGAGGAGAGGTACATGGAAATTTTGCATGGGATTACCTCTGCATGCCTTCTCTTAGAAAATCACATTCAGTCTTTTGATTTTTTCCTCTAGCTGAGCATCTCTTCACATCTGGCAGCTTCTCTCACCCAGCCCACTCCCCAGGAACCTCCTGCTTTTTTCAAAAGCATAAGGACTTGTAATCTTCAGCAACCCCTCCCTCCTCCCCTCTTCAAGCCACTTTAGAAACCTCTGCCAAGAGCCCGACTCTCTGGTATCACATCCAGCTAACAAACAGACTGTGGGTGAGACCAGATGTCTTCTACTCTTAATCCCTACATCTGCAAGTCCTGGAAACTCCTCTTCTTTGTGCCACTGCAAGACAGATATTCATTTCATTCATCTCATCCCAGGCCCATGGGTTGAGGAAAAATGCCATGAAAATGCAACCTGGCAGCACTGACTAGATGGACTCATTAGGTCAATGCAGAAATTAGAAGAAAAGTAATTGCAGGAGGTCACACCAGGTAGGCAAAAGCAAGTCAATGTCTTGAGGAGCTGATATGTTGCAGCAGCTGCCTCTTATCCTTTTGGCAGTCCTGTCTAACTTCTTCAGGAGAACATGAAATACCTCCCTGCTTCTCTCCATCTCTTGTCACCTAAGCACAATACAGGTTTTGAACAGGTACCTTGGTACATTTTACTTTCCAGATCTTCTCACGTATAGGATACTGCTCATGATTTGTGCCAGTGTCTATGCCAGTTGCTGTAGGGAGAGTTTTTTAAACGGCCAGTTGAAAGATTTAGACTAAGAGGAGGTCTCTCTTTCTGTAAACATACATAGAGTTTGATCACATGTTGTCTCAGCACTAGAAACATTCCTCTCAGACATCTTCCTTATTAAGATCTCATTTCGATAGGAAATAGTACAGTCACTGGGAAAAACATGCTTTAAACCAACAGCATCTTCCTCAAGCAGCTAAAAGTGCCTCTAAGTTTGCTGGAGATCTACATACATACTTATTACTATGAGTTATACAAACAATTCTTCCATTAACAGGAGCCCATCCATCCTTCTAGGCGCCTTTTCACCATACCAAAATTGACAAGCCAACACCTATGCCTAGTACAACAGTGGGCTGCTTATATGCTCATAGAGTAAAAATATACACAAGCTTTCTCCTTCTCAGGAGGCTCCTTTCTCCACTCTCCTTAAATTTCTCTTCCTTTTGTGCGTGGGAAGAAAGCTGGGTCTGTGCATCACAAATATAATTCCAGTAAAATATCCAAACAGTCAGCGGGAAGAGGCCCTGGACTCTCTTTACTGCAGCCACACTCTCATTAAATGGTGGAAAAGACGACTTGAAAAACTTACTCTGTTGCTATACGTGATTTGTGTTTGACAAGGCAGATGGAGCTACAGACTTCAGGGCTGTCACAAAATCCCAGGACCTTCTCTGCACCTTCTCTTGGCATCAACCAAAACGTGTATGCACCAATACAGGAGGAAGAAGATGACACTGGATAAGGTCTCTCTCTGCAAATGAACATGGGGTTTTTTGGTGGTGTTTCTTCACTCTGTTACCCAGTTAACATGTCTCGTCCACACAAAGAGACAGCTTTGCTATTTTCTTGGACTCCTTCCCAGCACTTTGGCTGCAATTCTCTACTCTGTTTTCGTTCCCTTGTTTCGAACTGATGACGTGCCCCCTTGGCCTTCATCAGATATGACTTTGGTCGCCCTGTTTGATGGAGATCTGAACCACGTGGTTCTTTGCCTCACTGCAGTTCGAAGGCTTCATGACTCAGATCAGTTCCACCCACTATCCCATGACTGATACAAACACAGAGTGCATTCACTTTCCTGATTTTTAGGTTTCTACTGCATGTTGGTTCATTCACCTTCTTGACATTTGAGTTTCCTCCCTGCATGCCACAAAAGCAAGTGACACAATGACAAAAGACACACATGGAAAAATACAAAAATAACCTATTGATCCTGAGGAGTTCCGAAATATATATGTGCAGAAGCAAGGAGAAAACATTTATTTTTTCCAACCTTCTTTGGAGCTTAGAGCAAGCACATTGTCCATGAAGTACAGGTAACACAATTTTAATATCCCATTATTGTCCTTCTGCAGGAAAGCAGTAGATTTTAAGTATTCATATTTCTTTTTTGCTGAACACTTTCTTGAGCCTTCTGTCTCTAGACATTCACCTGCAGCTGGCAATATGCTGAAAGCAGACCTGCACAGGCAGTCTCAGCAAGATTTGCCTTGTGAGTAGAGTTGAGTTTCAGGACCAATTTCCAGCTCTTTCACTCAGCTGTTCCTCTCTCCATATGACTGGACGATCCCTCTCAGAAGTGACTCATTATAGTGGTATTTCACATTTTTGGAGGGGCAGAAACAGCTTTTCAATATGTGTGTAAAACAGCACAATGGGCTGGGATCCCTGTGGGTTGGCTGTAGGCTGCCCTCCAAAGCAAACATATAACAGCATCATACATCCCTCCAACTCACATGAGAACCAGTGAATTCCTCTGGCACCAGAAGGTGCCACATTGAAGTGCAAAGCTCCAGTGTTTTAAAAGGCCCCTGAATTTGGCTGTTCATCCTCACAAAACCTCCACAGATATGGACTTCAAATTCTTATATACAACTCAGTCAGGGTCATATACTGTGAGGAAGAAAAGGAAACATGTCAGGGAGAAAAGTATAACTGTGTCCAGGACACATACAGGTTTTATGTATGTCTGTGTGGTGTGCAGCACCCAAATAACTGCTCTGCCTAGGCAAAGATCTCCACTGGCCCATCCTGTGCCAAGTGACAAACCCAGAGCCCAGCTGCCTTGGAGGATGTCCACGCAAGCCTGGAGGTGCCGGGATGGGGGCTTGGTAGATGCCCTCTTCTCCTTGACAAGCCTGGAGGGGTCAAGGAGCAGTGGGAACACATCCCACTAGATAAGGCACTGTATGAAGCTCTGAGAAGATCCCAGTCTGTTCTTCACTGCCACTACTTGCATGGTTCTTCCTAAACTACCTTGCATAACCCAAAGAACTTCAGGGGAAAATGGTATTTTTATTCACTTCCAGCCCAGAAAAGTTCAGTGCTGAGCAGTGTCAGTGTTGTCTTGAACACTGTTCATCATCCACTCCAGACACCACAGCATTTCCATATTTGTTCCTAAAGGATGATGCACAAAGAGGACTTAGAGATGACTTTTGCTGAAAATACCCAAAAAGAGTGAGGTGTTGCTTTTGCCGAACTGAGTCAAGCTTACATTGTTCAGAGAAAACTTTTCAATGCCATTCTTATCAAGTGTTTAAGGATCACTTATCTCCTGAAAATAAGATTCAGTTTTACTCCGAGCCTTACAAATTGTTTTTCTTAATAGTGCAATAAGTAACTCAGTACTATAAAAGTTTTAAAACAAATACATTTTGTTGTTTTTGTTTTTTTTAAAGGAAGCATCAGAATACGTAACTCCAAAGCCACTGAAATATTGAGCTACACAGTAATGCTGGAACCTCTTTCCTCTGTTTCTTCTAAATAATAGTTCAATGAAATGGGCCCAGTTCTGGAACACATTGATCCTGGGACAGAACCGCTCTCTCTAACCACAGCTTTACCAGGGGACAGTTCTGTCACCGTGTTTCAATCATCTTCACTTGCCAGTATCACCACTGTAAATTGTCTTTTACATTTACATGCACAGGCCCTTCATCTCCCAAGACCTGGGAGTATTTTTGAGATTGTAAATAAAGAGATAAGCTCACACTCCCCTGTTGAAAGCAACATTCTCTGCCCTGGGCTTCTGCAGCTCATTAAAAACTGTCAGCACCACAGAGCCCTCCTGGCAGGAGCATCGGGGATGAAGGGCAACGTGAAACTGAGACCACAGAGAGCATCTGTGGATGAAGGGTATAGCGCTCAGTACTGATACTATGAAATCTCAGAGAAAGCAGAACCACTAAAGCAGAAATAACCAAGACCTCAATCTGGGGAGGAAAAAAAAAAAAAACACAAGCTGCAGCTTAAAAAACAGTTAAAGAGTATGAATTTTTGCTTGGAGCAAAAGATGTCCTTGGAATATATGAAACATTTATTACCAGACATCAATTTCTACCATATGGCATATGCATTACTTTCCCTTCTAAACACACTTGCCGTTGCAGGCTCATACCTTGCATTCAGCTGTCGTATTGTGACAGAAAAATCCACTTTGATGAAATGCATCAGTCTGGCAAGTTGAAGGTGTTCAGATGGTGGTATGGAAGTTCACTGAGACTCTCTGTTCTCGTTCAGCCCGTGTCTAAGTACTGCAACATGCAGGCTGCAGTAAATCTAAGAGGAGTGAACATTTTCAGCCAAATTATCACCAGGATTAGGCAAGCTAATTCAACTCAGATAAGTTCTTCAAATCTTTTCTAAAGCTCCAAGCAAGCTTTCAATGAGGATTTGTTTTGGCAGGTCTCAGTCTCTTCTATCTCAAGCTCCTATGTTGCAATGGAAAAGAAAGATTTCAAGACTCTTTTTCCTGGCAGTTAAAATAGGAGGGAGGCCTCTCAAATTAATTTGCAATTTACAGGTTGAACACATCTGGTCTGTATGATCCAGTTGGTTTACATTTTTTAGCCTCAACAAGAAAATGCCTTGCAGTATTTTCAGCGCAGTTGGAAGCAAAGACTGGTGTATTTTGCTTCTTAAGATACATCCAGTTTAACCTCTTTGAATGAACAAAATTAAGATGAGTAGAAGTGAAGTAGAGCGTGAGTCACCGAAATTCTGGACAATAGAGATCCAGCTCTGAGCAGGTGTTTTTGTGAAGTGAAAATATCACATCCAAATGTGTCTCTTAGTGAGTCAGTTTGGCACAAATATGCAGGAAAAATCTTGTGCATTTTTTTCTGGATTATGCCACTAAACCTGCTAAGTACCTATCCATCATTAATATGATCAGTCCTGCCTAGAACCCCAGTTACACTGAGATCAGATTCACAGTTTTGATGTGACCTCTTGAGGTTTAATTTCCTTCCTCCTTGACAGCGAGATCATAATTATTGAGGTATTAGCTGACATGTACTGACTGATTAGATCTAAAATAAATACTAATTGCAGACACATTATTAAAAAGGAGAGACAGTATCCGACTCTAGGTCGGACGCGAGCAGAGATCCACTAATAGTTAAAGACAAACCCCAACTTGGTGAGGGGTTTGAGGGGGCAGCTTGTTCTTGCAAACAGCTCAAGTGTGCAATAAAGGGGAACCAGAAATCTACGTGATGGCACAAGACTCAAAGGGTCCTATCTCTGTGGGGCAACACGCCAAACACGTGTACATTTACTGCACAGCACAGCTGAACGAGCTGCGTAAGTCCAAGATGACACGAAACCAGTCCTCTGCTGCTCAGTCCATCATGTGCCACGTCCCTCGTGTACTGACACCGGGTCCATAAGGCCAATATTCACCCAACAGGTTCTGCCCCTGCTCAGCTCTGTCTCTGTGGCCAGGGTGGCCACAGGATGGAAGCCACAAGCAGAACCTTATGTCACCACTTAGACCTGTTTCCTCACCTCAGATCTTGCTGTATCCCTGTGATATTTTCCTATGCAAATGTCAAGAGGGCTCACAAAACCTCCTAGCGCCTCTGACAGCTCGCATCTGCGTTTGGCTCATTTTGTTCCTGACACATTTTCTTGTCTTTCAGTACGGAGTTCAAGCCCATGTTCCCTGTTCCCTAAAACTGATCCAGCCACTTACGGGATTCTCAGTGAGATCATTCAGGAAATATTTCCAGTTGGAGGTCTTCGCTTGGGGATTTTTTTAATTATTTATTTTGTCCCGCGCTAGGCATCAGTTACAGGTGCTTTTCCTATTTTGGATGGAAATGATCTTAAGCAGTATTCCTAAAGGCCCTGTTAGCCTTTTCTTTTTTATTTTTTTTTTTTTTACCTAATTTGCCAAGAAGCTTTTGATGGAAGATCCTCCCCTGGCCCCCAGTCTGACAGGATTCCCTGACCTGCATAACGCTGTCCAGATTGAAGCATGAGAAACATTTCGAAAATGAACTATGCTGAAGTCTGGGAGTTATTAGCTGCCAAGAAATCCCAAAAGCTTTTAAACCTTGTTTGCAGCTGCAGAGTAGGAAACCTAGGTGCTATTCATAGAGGAATTCAACAGGAACTGTAAATTCAAGACAACTCGCTGCTAAAATACAAAGGTAAAGAATTAAAACAGACTTCAAGAAAAGAGCAACTCAAGCCATTATGATGCCAAAGTGACAGATGGAAAAGGAAGTCTGAAAAATTTCAGTATGCCTAGCTGGGATATAAAGCTCAAACTGACGTAAAACAGCACATTCTCTAAAATCATGTGTCCTTTGCAGTCAGTTGTAGATCAGGGCTAAAAGAGGAGGCTGAAGAGCTTATTAGGACTCCAGGATGGGAGATTTTTGCTATGCACCTGGCAGGGGGGAAGCAAGGGAGGCTGTGGGCAAAGACCAGACTCAAACAATCAGTCAATAAATGTCTCTGTCAAGGAACTAAACACTTCTCCAGGCTCAGTCACTACTCTTTTTTTTTTGTTGTTATAACAGTAGAAAATTGCCCCTTCCCCTTAAAAAAAAAAAAAAAAGAGCATGAATATCAGGTGGCTTCACAACTAAAAATGATGTTGGTACAGAATCAAAAAACTTTGAATTATGTAGGCTGAATAACTGGTGTTCATCAGCCAAGTGATGGTCATTAACCAGGTGCATTCTCCCAGCCAAAGCTGTAAGGACAGACACAGGACACTGTGACATGGGCAAGCGATTTCAGTTCGCAAAGAGGCAGAATACGGTTATGGCAGGTCCACTTGCCTCTTCCAATACAAGTCCCGTGCCCCTGCCCAGTGAAAAGCCCGTGTTATCCCTTTTCTCTGCTCTCCATGGAGAACAGCTAGAGCCCCAGTCAGCAAGGTAATAAACTGCAAACGTCTTGTAGGGAATGATCTCATCCTGAACAAAAGTTAAATAAAATAGCTTGATAAATCACCCTTCCCCCGTGTGCATGAGCACACAAAGAAATAAGCATCCTCCCGCTTGCTGAAGTGAGCAGCTGCTTCAATTTTTGAGGTGTTTTTTAGGGGAAGAGGAGCTTGATTTTCAGATAGTGCCATGAGTGCAATATCTGAAAAATCAGGTCTTGTCAAGTTGCCTTATGTTCAATCCCTTCAAGAGAGGCATCCCAAATGAACTTGTCACTTGTCACCATCTTTTCCAAGGACTCCAGAAGGAGAGGAAAGACTCTCAAGGCAGGAGAATACTTTTGCACACCTGGCTTGTACTACTTTAAGGGAAATTACTCTCAAGAGCTAATTAAAATGCATTATTTCCCCCCTCTAGCTGTATAGATTAATCTATTTCATTTTCAAAAATCTCATTTTTTCCCATCACTTCAAGTATTCAGAAGAGATTACATTATTACAATCACAACTTGGCCTCAGTCCCAGAATATAGAGATGAAGAGAGAAAAGGCTTTTGTTGAACACACACACACACACTCACACACACACTCACACACACACCCCAAGCAGTCAGGGTAAGGGGTTGGTACTTCAGACAAAATGAAAGCACATTAATCAGCTAAATGGGGAAGGGAGAGATCAAAATTCTTATGACAGAAGCCACAAAAGTGAATGATTTCTAGTGGAATGTAGAGTCAATACAAGAGAAATCCGATGGAAAACTATGAGTCTTTTTTAAAAAACAAACAAACAAACAAACAAACAACAACAAGAAGGAAAGGCACTGGTTTTGCAGAAGCAGCAGCGAGATCCATCAGACCGTCTGAAGGCCAAAGAGGTTAAAAACCTGCTAATTTAGTAGCTACATAAAGCAGTTCTACTCCAATGAAAGAGTTGCGAGGGGAAAAAAAAGGATAAAAACTACATTGTATATTAAGATGCTTTGTTAGAGTGCAGCTACTCAAACTTCCCCTGGAAGAAACTAATCCCTTGAGGTGCGGGGACCAGATTTTATGTCAGTTATGCCAAAGTACTTTCTTTAAAATTAATGTAAGTGCTGGGAAGTTAAACGAGAGCAGAACTGCTGTCCCTGTAGGACGCCTCCTCCCAGAGCTGCCGTCCCCCCTCCGCTGCAGATGTTTGGGGAGGGGGAAAGGCTTAGGCTGTGGTTCCACATCTATTAAAATCACATCTGTTGTACTCCCAGATTTTGTGGTAGGACAGATTTGATCTGGATCAAGCACAAACACATTTTTGTTGAATTAGTTGGAGCACATGATATGACGTGCTTCGGGTTTAATTTAGTTGGCCACATTATGTGAGCCTGAAGATGACAGACAGTACCGGACTTGGTACAAAGGTCATCAGGATAAAGTTATGTCACCAAAACTGTTGAATGCATTTGAACCAGCTTGTGAATTTGCATCACAGGGATCAAGCTCTTTTGATCCAGTTCTGGGCACCTGAAATCCAGATGCCTCATCTTGTGAAAACAGACTTGAAATCCGAAACCCATGTGTGTAGAATAGTCACCATTCTCAAAACCCCAGAAGCTAAGAAAACAAGTTGGCATTAGATCTTAGTTTTATAAGAGCCTTCCTTTTTCTTGCTGATGCAGGGGTTGATCCTCTTGGCACATGTCAAGGTGCAGATGCTGATGCCTGAGACATCCTTGTGACCCAACATCACAGCTCCCATGGCCCCACGGCTGAAGGGCAGTTCCAAGGCAAGGGCAGCACTTCAGAGCAGCAAAAATAAATGAATAAATAAATTTCATTTTTCTACTTCGTCGGAAGGATTTGGGGTTTTAAATTATATATTTAGTGAAAACACAAATAATTCATGAGTGTTTTCGAATACATGAATAATTCAAGTTGGAACCGAAATAGCTAAATCATCAGGGCCATCATCCTCATAGAGGCATCCAGGATAGGTTATTTCAAGTACATTTCACTGCAGACTGGCGCGTGCACAAATTCATTAATAAGCAGCTTCATCCACGCCTTTTACCTCCACAAAACCCAGCTAGTCACAATACCCCAGACTCACGACACCAGCCCTATAGCTGAAACACATCTGAGTCCTAATTGAACCATAGGTTTAAGAGCAGGGACAGAACCAGTTTGAAATCCCATTTTATAGCTCACCAAACCACATCTGAACCATGTGGTACTTGTGTGGCATTTCAGAACAAATTATCTGAACACCATACAAATGTTCCCTAAGAGCTGACTCCAAACTCTAGCAAACAGCATTCTTGCACACATATTTGTGGCTGACATTGTGTAGACTTTGAGGCATGTATATCTGTTAATTTGAATTCTGTGTATTTTGTGGGCAATGAGGGTGTAATATTGAAACCAAAACTCCATTGTGAAAAAGTTCACACTTTTATACATATATATGGAAGCTTGTAATGAGCTGGACAGTCAGATACATTAGCGAAAATCTCAGCACAAGAAGAGCTCAGCTTTTTAAGTAGCTTTTAATGACAGTTTCCTTTACCTTGACACCAACAGATTTTTTTTTTTAATTATTTCTCCAATTTTGTTTTCAAAATTTACCTTTAACTTCCAGTTGTATTTTTATTAAAAACTCCATTTTACATTTCATTTATCCTATTCCATTCAACAACATCACTTAAGGGCACTCCTAAGTCATTGATAAGAACTGAAATCCTATAGATATTTTGTCAGGTAACCAAGGACACATTCATCCTCCTGAAAGAGCAGTAGTTTATCATTTAGGTTTTAAGAATAAAGCATTTGTCAAAAACAAGCCCCTGCTTTGTTGTTTCACTTATTACAAATTTAGTGCATAATGCCAAAACTGTATTTCAGTGCGTGCATCATCCTATGTCCAGCCTCCCCTTTGCTCTGGCCTTTACACCACACCTGGTCAGCCTCACTCCAGGAAGAAATTCAAAACCCAGACCCAGAGAACTGCACATTCAACATCAGTTTCAAGTCTAGTAGCTGTTGTCACCTCAAGCTCTACAAACATTAACCCCAGAGGAAAACCAGCCAAACCTCACAGACCTCTGTGCAGCAACACAGCATTTGTTCACCCAAAGAGCTTAGAACTGGGATGCTGTTCCACAATACATAAAGATACAGGAGAGAGCCTAGGGAAATGGATTTGAACATTCTGGGCTGTGTTTCCGTAAAGGAAAATATCCTGCTCACTGGAATCTCAGCACGTCACCATCAGGATACCCTTGACCTCATGGGGACACAGACTCTGGCAGAAAGTGACAATGGTGCATCTGATTGACAGCGTTCTCCCACCACCCTCGTGGCTATAGCCAGAGCCCTGGAATATCAGCATGGAGGAAATACAACTTTTAGAAAACAACAAGTAGGTAAATCGCTGTCCCATACCCAGCCCTGTATCCCACTGCAGAGGAAAGCTGTCTGGGATGGGTTAAACAGTTATTCTGTGCCCAGAGATGACACTGACAGAAAGAAAAGCTTTTTGGAAGGTAGTTATAAGTGTAATGTTTCATTAAGAGGGAATGAAAGAGCTACGTTATGGTATTGACTTACACAGCTATATCTAATGGTATTTTATATTCCCTGCTTATCACCCCACCTATGTCTCTGTTTCAGAAAAATTTGGGGTTCAAAACAACTGAAAGAAAAATGTGACATGTTAAATGCCTAATAGCAAGTGTGCTGGAGCCATGTCTTCACTAACCCTCTGATCTTGGGAAATATAATGGCTCATTCATCTTCTCTCTCTTTTTTTTTCAGTTTTGTAGGAATTCTCCCATTGTAACAAGCCTTTGACCTAACCTCCATTTCTTCTGATACTGCCTGACATCTTCCCATCATATGTTAACAGTGTGTGCCTTCACTGAAAAGCAAATCATCACTAGTGCTCTCAGGCCCCAAAGAAAAGCAACGTGGAAGAAGAAAGAAAGAGAAACCTCGACCTCACTGGTTCTTCCCAGTGATCTGTTGCTCCAGCAACTGAAAATCAAACAATGATGTCAAGAAGACAGAGCCGGCCACATTAAAGCCCGCGTCCAGTTGCCACAGCAACTAGTTCCTAAAGTAAGTGATGCAGAGAGTATTTCTTTTCTCAGTATTAAAAAAAAAAAAAAAGGGAGTAAATGAGGGCAAAGGATGTTTACCTGGGGCTGGGGATGTTAGTTTAGGGGGCTGTGCTGCAGCACCCTGCTGAAGAGCTGGGGCAGGGAGGAAGACGATGCTGTTCCCTCTCAGCAGAGCAGCTGCTTGGAAGCGAATTGCTTTGCTCTTCCTTTCACCAAAGGAAATGCCAGAGAAGCAAACTCCGCTGCCAGATGCCACATGGACACCAAATGTTCCCCACCAGCTCACACCAGCCCGCGCTGCCACGGCACAGAGGGGAGGGCTCGCTGTCTCGCTTTCATCCCTCCTGCTCTGAGCTCCTTCAGCTGTTGCAGACCCATCTGTCCTGCAAGCAGCACTAGGCAGCTTAGAGCCTTCAAATGCAGCGGACAGGTGCTGGGGGGCCCTTTGGCCACCCCTGAGCAGAAGCCCTTTTCCAGCCCCCACTTGCCTCCAGCCCTTTCCTCAGCTTCCTGGATAACTCTTTTGTTTGGGACCGGCAGCTTGTGGCTTCCTGAGAACTGAAATCCACAGCAAAAAGGCACAGCTATGTAATTTCACTCCAAATCACAAAAACTTCCCCACTCCTCTTAGCAGCACGGGCTAAAAGGGGAGATGAGGCAAGAGCTCTTTGTGTCCCTTGTGGCAAAGGACCTGTCCCTGTTTGGAAGTTACAGCCAACGCTCTGGTTGACCAGATCACTTTCTCACGTAGCTTTGCACTTGGAGGACATTGTTCCCCAGAGCTGGAGCAAAACAGAGCTGGGAGACAAAAGACAACCTTTGTCCATGCTCCTTGCTTGGGAAGACATGCCTAAGCCACACCACAGACCTCCTAAGAAGCCGCTTCTCCCCACACGCCTGCAAGGAGCGACGTGATTAACTCTTCCACTGATTCATTCTTATCCATTTATCTAATATAAACCATCTCTTACTCCATTAGGCCCTTGCCCTTCACTGAGTAATCCCTGGTTGTATCATGCTTTGGAATTAGTCTGTGAGGTCCTCAGGGCAGGGATCATGCCTTGGAAGGTGTCTCTCCGACTTTAGGCCATTGCTAAATTAATAAGAACGTAATAAAAGTATTAGAGAGCTCTACCGAGGGAGGTATTGTTATGCCCCAGAGGCAGCGTATCTGGTTAACAACCTTGAAAAGAAATGCCAACAACATTAGCCTCTGCCCCTAAATCCCTCCGCCTAATGTAAAATTAAATAGCTACAAATTACCTATCTATTTTTCTATCTGCCTAGGCAATTAGCCTGCGCTCATTACTGGACATATGGGGATAAATCCAAGCATGCAGACACTCATTGAGACAACCCACAACATGGCACAAGTGGATTCTCCCAGGCCTCTGCTCCATTGCAAAACATACTGTTAAACCCACAAGACATTGGACCATCAGCAGAGGCCAGAAAAAGCCTCCCTCCTCCAAGAGGAAGGGAAAAACCTGCAAAATCTGGCAAGAAAAGCATCCAAAGAGCAAACCAAGAGCCAACAGGGGCAAACAGGCTGCAAAGGTGCTATCAGAGTGTATGCAGGACAGAGGCAAACAGGCAGGCATGTTTATTCACATGGGAAAGACAAATGCCAAACTATAAGCAAATGTGGCTCAGCAGATTTATTTGCAATTAAAGCTCATGCATACATCTCCATGAATATGAGGTGCACCCTACTGATTAGCGAGCCTTGTTGCCAATGGGGCATTGTCAAGAATAAATCCACAGAACTGCAGCAATGGGACATGTGAGCATCAAAACAAATATCCTGGAAGAAAATTCAGCTCAGGTCTCTCTGGGCACGAGCAATAAATGCTCTGGCACAGACAGAGTCTGATTTGGGCACCGCAGCAGCAGCCCCCCACACCATCACTCCATTAAGTGAAGAATGCTGTCTCGAATGCACTTTAATCCAGCTAAGTTCAAGCCCTCCTTTTTGCAGTTTGATGGTAATGCTATATTTTTATTCAGCACAGGATCAGAGGTCTAATGAAACCTCATGTTGCCAACATAAAAGTGGAAGGAGCTTTAGCTAATCTCAAAGAAAATGAAGTCCACCTCTTTCTCCCTGCACTCTTCCTGAAAAGAAAGAAAATGCAAACCCCACATTTGACTCCCTTGGAAGAGAAAATTCCCTGCTGTCCTCAGATGGTTAAAACATGCAGCTTTAGTGGGCTGCATAAGGAATAGCAATTACATACCCGTCACCTCTTGCCAGCTTGGGTTGTGGGGTTTTTTTTTTAGTGGGGTTTTGTTCTAAATCTTTCAACTTTTTTTTTCCCCTAGTCATTCTGGGGGAAGCAATCTCACCCTCCATAAGAAAGGGTGGTTTAGGGGCAAAGAAAACAGGAGAAGGGAGTTCACAGGCTGCTTCCATGTCATTAAAAAAAAAATAGAGAAAGAAAGGCCAGGTCTGCAGTAGAATTAGCCTGGCCATATTAAAGGAGCAGGTGTTGTACTGAGTTAATTTATCTGGGAGGAGACCTGAGCAAATCCCAGCAGCCCTGCTGAGAAAAAAAGCTTTGTATGCTGACACAAAGCCCTCCCTGCTGCAGCACATCTCCTGCTGCCTTCCCTTCCCTCCTCTTCAGCTTCTCCTAATTGCAGGACTAATGTCCTCTGACAAGTGCCTCAGATGGTCCCAAAATGGCCTTATCACGCACCCCTGCTGCCCCACTCCCCATCCCTGGTTACTTTATTATTATTATTTTCACAGCATCTATTCCTGCAAAGATCAGGCTGCTCTTGATTACTCCCTAACACAATCATGTCTGCTGAGGAACTGCAAAATACTCCTTCCACCACCCTGAGGACACAGTTGTTTGGCCGTTATGACATTTGCTGCAACGTCTGACACAAGGAACAGTGCAATCGGGGCTCGAAAGATTCCTCTTTTGAGGCTGCAAACCCAGGACCCACAT
Organism: Patagioenas fasciata; assembly: GCF_037038585.1. Lineage (NCBI taxonomy): Eukaryota > Metazoa > Chordata > Aves > Columbiformes > Columbidae > Patagioenas > Patagioenas fasciata. Next base: position 19,275,643 of record NC_092531.1, read on the forward strand.
CAAAGCCGCTGCTTGTCTGCTGTTGGCTTTGAATGATGGTGTTGGAGGAAGGGGGCCTATCTGCCTGCCATGCCATGAATATGTGCATTATTGGCATCGCCTGCAGCCACGCCACAAGCTGTGTGTCAATTAAAACACAGATCTGGAAAGAAGCAAGCCCAGGCAAGTGAAGATGAGAAGCAATGCTGTTTATAAAAGTATTAAAATAGGTAGATGGTCTTCATATGAGGGAGAAGAGGAACAATCTGACAAAATCTTCCGTTGACAATGAGAAAAGGTCCAGGTTCAACAACCACAGCCCTAGCATTTCTCACACCCAAACGTGTGCCCAGAAACCATTACTTCCCCGGGATTCCGGGCTTTCACAGAATTCACCATTTCCACCCAGGTCACAGCATCCACCCTTGCTGCTGACCACTTATACAAAACAAAAAACGTGGAGAATCGAAGAATCATTTTGGTTGGAAGAGACCCTCAAGATCATCAAGTCCAACTACAACATAACACTGGCACTAAACCATGTCCCTAAGACTATATGTCTTTTAAACACCTTGAGAGAACATCTCCAGCAGCTCTACTGTGCTTTGGGGCTTCTCTTCTTCTATTAGTAGGACTTTGCTCTGCAAGCAGAGGCCAGTGTGGCAACAGAAGGGAAGCTTCAACAGCTGATTTTCCCCATGGCATGAAGCTACTACAGCTTCTCTACTACACATACCACAGCAAGCACCGGAGCAAGTTGGATTCACTGCCAAGGGAAGGGGAACAGACTCTTGTCCTTGCTCTCAACAGCTGCAGAAGGTGTACACAGGGTTGCTCAAATAACCTCACGTCCACCTCAGAAATACAACCCACGCACAGGTCACACCACAGTGAGCTGAAGCCACAGGGAAGGTGCGTAGTAGGAGACAAATGGGGTGGGAATGGTGTTCATTGTCCATCCTCAACCGCACTCACCCCTTCACACTACAGGGACAGGCAATCTATAACAGCAATTCGGAGAGAGAGAGAAGGTGCCCATCAGACAAGAGTTACCCTGCACTGAATTATTTAGATCAAAATTAGTTTCTTTGTCAGGAGCAGGAGGTTCTGCGTGTGTCTGAGGGAGAAAGGAAGATTTCAGGATACGAGCAAACAGCAAAGGGAATCCCATTTGAAATGTGCCTGGAGGTTTCATTGCATAAAGTCAAAACAAATGACACTCCTTTAAGACACAGTGAAAGGAAAAGCATGTTGAGGAGGAGAGGGAGGGACTGTGGGGAGGGATGAGAGCAGCTGCAGAGGAATTCCAGGGAGACAGATAGGCAGGCAGTCACAAAGTCTGTTAATTATTTAAAAAATAAACTGACACAGAAAAAGGACATCCTGGGGAGGAGGCAGGACCTCAGGGTACCCATCAATTATACACAAACCAGCTCAGGGACACTGAAAATAAGGGTCCTGTGGGCACCCTTGGGGTGATGTCACCAGAAGCTGGCCTCATCCCACCACTCGTGACACAAGAGGTACCTTCATGACCCTTCACTACCCTTGGTTTATTGTGTTTTGCAACTTGAGTTGAAATCCTCAGGAGAAAAAAAGCAACACAAAGCAAGACTTGGCAATAGAGCATGCTTCTAATTGCATTGCAACTGCATTTTCTCCTGGCACCTCCATGGCACCCAGTGAGCCGACCAGCTTGGATGCCTCCCTCACTATTTGTGAAATGGTGACCACAACAAACGGCTGGGTATTAAGCAGAAGCCAACCGCGTCCAGGTTTCTGCTACCAGATCAAGGTAAGCAATGCTACAAGACAAGAGACCCAGGAAACACATCTGTCCTTTAATCATCAGCTTTCCTGACTGGAGCTTGAATCGATACGGAGCAGCATCTCCAGAGCTGCAGATCCCCAGTTTTCCATGGGATCAGGTCACACACACCACTCCTGGGGACTGCACAACATGAGTTTTCTCGGCTGAACAGCCATCTGCACTGTTGACTTTCAAATCTTTCTTTCCAAGAGCTCCATTAACAGACAACAACCAAAATACAAAGTTTAACTGGTAAAAGTATTTCTTCCCAATTTTAAGTTTTCCTAGAACTTGAACCTCGAATTTATAACCAATATCTTCAGTAAAGTTCTGGTCCAGAAAGTCTGAAGCCTAAGAGCAGAAGAACCATCTCAGGATCAGAAGTGGCAATCCTGCACCCCACATCCACTTCTATTGTTTCTTGTTATGATGAGAAAATATAAAATATTTACTAGAAACTAAAAATACTACTTTGCCTTAGTTGTGCCACCAAATAACCGAAGAGTAACAGCTCTGACTTACAAATGGATGAAGTTAGAATTAATGTTTTCAGCCTACAAGTATGAAGACCCATGGCCCATTACAAAGCCTTAACCCACCCAGGTCATGCTAATTGCTCCTACTCCACTATGCTTGATTTACATATGAACCAATGTATTTTCTTTGCATTGAGCTCCTCCTCAAAACACACAAAAACATGCAGTTTGCAAGCAAGAGGGGTGATGTGTGTTTGATAGAAACCACCCATATAAATGAAACCACAATTTTTATGATAAATCAGCAAATGGGCAAACATGCAGAAACTGTATCTGCCATAATGATTTATTTAAAATAAACAAATCCAGCTGCGGTAAAATAATGAGTTCTCTGCAAATACACACACAAATTCTGACTATTTCATTATGAACATATTAAATCTAGTCCCTCAACTCCAGCTCTTGATGATAATTAAATACACATAGATGTAGTGCACTGAATTTGCTCCTGGTAATTTGCATAGCAGAAAATAATTATTCTGGCAATTAGATATGGTGCAACATGCTGCTTCTTTATGTGCACTGCAAATTTCTTGTGATGCTTTTGCGTCATCCTTTAAGAAGTTAATGGAGGCCCCCTTACTATTAATAGCATGATACAGTGGGTTCATGGCAGCTTGGTCTCTCATGTTCAGAGCTCTGATTCATTTACATGTTTGGGATAACTTCTGTCCTTGTTGCTAGGACTGGAACTGCAAACCTCTTGCTGCCTTTAAATAGCTATCTCCTTTACTGGAAGGCTGGAAGTAGTGTGGTTTCCATTTGTTATTCATTATATTGGTCATTTGTCCAATTGTGCTATCCTTGTCCAGTGATTAACCAAACAGGGCCAGGGCATCCTTCGGTTCAATGGAACTAATTGGTTTGTTCCCCTCCCCTCTGTTCATTCTATCGCACATGGGGATGATGCATCTGACGGAGGAGAAAAGACAGAGACCTGCAGCTTTTTAGGTGAGACTCCTCATCCCAGGCTAAGCTTTATAGTCCCCAGGTTTAGCAAGTCGAACCCAGTCATCAGCAGGTCTTACGGGACAGATTAAGCAGAAGAGGAGCATCAAGAATAATAAAGCCACAGAACAACTTTGCAGGGCTGAGTTTTATACAGTCAGAAAGCCCAGACTTTTCTTCTCTAGAGGCATTTCTCTCTGAGCATTGGTCATAAAAGCCTGTGAGAAAGCCTTCTCTCCCTCTTGAGGCTGCTTCCTGAGCTACAGCTGCCCACGCCTGCTGCCTGCCCTGCATGTCAGCCCTGAGCCTGTGCTAAAGGCAGGAGGTGCCTCAGGTTAGTTCAGCATCTCCTGATCTCCAAGGGATATCACTGCTCCAGTGACACTGCTCAAGTGTTTCAAGGTGGGAGGCACATATGATAAAGTTTGATTAATCAAATCAAGAATTTTGATCAATATTTGAGAACAGATTCATTGTCAATCCACATCTTATAATAAAGCAAGAGAGTCTGGTGGAAAAGTCAAAGACAAAATAGACAGCAAGAAATGCATCTGAGAGGTGAGACCATTGTCATGGGGAGTTTCTCACCCTGCCCAGATGGCTCCTGGTCCCTGATTCCTCACAGCCTTGGAGCAGTTTCTGCTGGGGCTGCCACGACTCTCACCCCCTGCCTAGTGCTGCTCCAGCTCCTCAACTCTGCAGACCCCCTCACCCCTTGCTCAAAGTCATTCCTTTTGCCCCGATCAACACCCCCCACACACACAACTTTTATGTACCTCAGTCTGCTTGCCCAAACTGCTGACAGAAAAGATGGCCCAGAAGTGATGGTGACAGCCTGGGCAGAGGCAAGCGACATGAAATTGACCCCTCTGCCACTGACTTCTCGTCTACCCAGGGGAATGCTAGTTAACCTCTTTCCATCCACCACTGCCTTATTCACAGTAGTGTTCAGAGATACCTATTAAAGGCTGGAAGCACTTTGAACGTTGTGTCAGTCACCTGCCACTTCAGAAAATCTTGTTTGCTACAGTTGGATGTTTATCCTCCTGTGAAACCACAACTCTACCAACATCCAGAGTCAGACTCTGTGTTCTTCAGCAGATGGTGGGTTTCACCCTCAAGTGTCATGGGTGCCATTGCAGTGTGACACTGCCCACATGGACACATGCCCACCCTTCAGATGTGCTGCGGATCTCCTACAACCAGCCCCAAACCCACCGGAGGGTCCAGCAGAGCTGGAAGGTGGGATACGGCCACCCAGTGCTGAGACCCACCGGCTGCTGCTGGGGTATGAAAAGGAAGGGGGGGAAAAGCAACAAAAGACAAGAATAAAAAGACTTCCAGGCTAGAGTACAATTAGGAAGAAAGTACCCCTTTTTCTCAGGGTTAGTCTTTTTTTCTTTTTCACTTTTTTGGCCCAGTTTACAGCTGCTTGCAGCTCCCTTTAGTGGTTGCCTAGCAGGGCTCGCATTCATGGCAATCTGAGGTACACCATGGATGCCCTGTGGAAGCAGCCTGCTATTTCCTACCCAGATGTCTTTTATTTTGATCAGTGTCATTGCTCAAAAAGCGACAATAGTGCTTTATTTCCATGGCACTCATCTTCAGATAATCTGGTGACAACCTTGCTTTACCTTTAGCTATGTTGCACCCTAGATGAATATCACATACAAAATAATTCAAAACAAATCAAAAAGGTTAAACTTGCTAATCCTTCCATTCTACAATGCCGAAGGGTTATTTTACAAAGCACAAACACTCCAGGCTACACAGTTCTGCTCAAGTGCCCTGTAACAGTCAAGAACAGCTGAAGCAATTAGCAATGCCCCATCTCCTCCAAAAGGCACAACCTCCAGGGAAGGAATCAATAGGAAAACTTTGCAATACGGAGCCCTTAGCTCAAGACACATTTTAGGGATAAATCCTTTAAAAGGCAGGGGATAAGATGCTAGACTAGGACTTAGGAAAGGGCTGAACTCTATCCTTGCGTATCTAGTCATGCCATAGAGTCTTGGGTTCAAACTATACCTCTGAGTTATTTAGAATAGCTTTAACACTTGTAGATGTGCAAAAACAGACAAGGAAAAACGCTTCTGCAAACTTCCAATGATGAGCACTGCACATGCAGGATTTCTGGCTGGAGATGAATCATCTCCTCCTGTTTAGTTCTTGAATGCAATTTGTGACATGTCCACTTGTCCAGGCAGGAGGTTCAATTTGCTGACTCCTCCAGTCCCATGGCTCTAAAAACCGCACTTTTTACAAACCAGAGAGGGAAAATATTCTCACATACTTGCCAGCTACATGATGGTTGCAGAGTCAGTTCAACCTCTCAAACATATTTCATGTAGTCTTGTTAACAGAATTTGAGTGCATGTTTCCAAAATACTGTCTCAAAGGTGAAGCCTACCCAGAGAAATTTCACCTTCACAAGTCTGTATTTCACCTGAAAAGATGCTTGTGATTTGTTTATGCCTTTCATCATCATATGAACAGCTAACACCCCAGTCACAGAAAACACTAAGAACAGGACTTAGAAAGATATTCTAATTATAAAAAACGGATTTCTTGTTTTCTCTCACAGGGCCCAGTTGTTACTTCCACTAAAGTCAACGGGAGTTTTGCCATCAACTTCAATAGGGTGGAGCAGAGCCAGGGACTTTTGTCTGTTAATTCCTTGTGGATCATTTACAGCTTTCGAAGCACCATTGCAAAAATAAACTTCAGATTTTTAAAAAACCACATGCACGCACAACAAAAAAACAACTGGAGTTAAAGTGTGTATAAATACCCAGAGAGAACCACTGGCATAATATCCCTACGCTCTTTCAGAATAGCTCATTATTTACTCATTAAATCAGTAAACGACAATTCCATTTTTCAGGATCAGCAGCACGTGCATTTCTCTCATCAGGGATAAAATGATCCACAATCCCAGGTACATAATTTGCTCTTGTATATAGTTCAAGTCTCAAAATAATGAGTTGGGTTCTGAGCACAGAGGCACGGCCAAAAGTGGACTTAATAAGCAACACTGCTCTGGAGGTGCCACATGAGGACATGCTCACATGGGAGGGGAGTATCTCTTCCAGCTTTCTCTCTGGTGCAGCACAATTAACCAACCTGAGATGTCCAAGGTCTTGATCAGGGTGACAGATCAGGCTACAGGATACAACCAGCCACACGAAGTCACATACTCAGAGACCCAAAAAGGGAAGAGTAAAAACACACACCCCCTCTATTTCTTCCGCTTTTAATGTGCCCCTCCAAACTCAAACAGCAGAGTGACAAAACTCAATATTAGGATAGAGTTTGAGCGTTTTTGCACCACATTGTCGCATATTTTCAGGCAGAACTCTTTGGAATCTAAATATTTTCCCTGCAGAAGCACGTGAAATGTCACACTCTCACAAACTTCCACCAAGCAGCTGCTGAAAGAGTCAAAAACGGCAGCCCTGGACTAAACCAGGGCAACGCTCCTGGGTGAACCTCCACCATCTTGCTGAAACGACTTTTATGTCAACTGCTTGGGAAAAGCAAGGCCAAGACAAAGGGGAGCTGAAAGCCTGGGGCTTGAATTGAAACTATAAAAGGAACAAAAGTAGCAGCAACAAAACTCTACGGACTCCTTTGGCACCCAAGGAGGAAGCTTAAAATACAGCCAGCATCTCTCAGCCCTTTTTCTCCCTATCTTCTTCTTCTTCTAAAAAAATTTAAAAAATAAAAGAAAGAAAAAAGACAGCTCTTTGAAACAATCTCTTTCTGTGTAAGCTGTTGTCAGAGTCTGAGAGAATAAGCCAGCATTTCTGTGCCAGCCCATTCACATGGCCAGGTGAAAAGAAACTCATTCCTTTGCAGCTTGTGCTGCCCCACACAACATCTGCTGAGAAAGTGGGATGGGAAACACCAAAAAAGGGGAGAAGAGAACAGCCGAGTCCTTCAGGTTAGAAGGGCAGGCTGTTCCCACCGGGGAGCCCCTCTTTCACTTGCAGACAACTGCCGCATTTGACATTTCAATGGGAACTGAGGCAGAGCAGGAGGGGAGGGCGATGCAGGCGGGGGGAGGTGGGAGAACACGCATAAAGGGACCAGAGTGAGAAAAGCGAGGAGACAAAAATTCTGCATCTCTTTCATTTCTGCTTTCAGTTGTTTTCCCCCCATAATATGACAGTCAGGAGAAAGAGGAGAGTTTCTTTTAAAATTAGACAGAGTGTTGGCACTGTTAAAAACTTCTTTGGGATGAATCAATTTTATGGGGCTTACTGAGCAAAGGGGTTTTTCATCCTCTTTTTTTTTCTTCTCATTGAAAACACAAACAAAAAGGATTTACATAAAATAAACAAAAAAGAATGAATAGCAGCAAAACCTGCCATGGGCACCAACAGTGGATGCTTTTAACAAAGTTACACGAATATTGTTTCAGTGTCCAACATTGTCTGAGCATTTGACACAGACACATTCATCCTGGGGAGTAATTCTGGAGTCCCAGTCACTTCATATGAGTCCCTCAATGAGAGCTGCATGCTTTTTTAAATCTACTTTTTAGAAACTTTCATCCAAACACATCCGAGTATTTTGTGAAGGCTTCAAAGCAGCCCTGTGCCATAAAAGGCTATTATCTCCATTTTACAGAACAGGAAACTGAGGCCCAGAGGGAATCACACAGACAGCATCCAGAAATGAATCACTGGCAAAGCCTGGAATAAAACTGGTTCCCTGGAGCACCACGTTCGTCTGCAGTGAATGCAGAAGTGGGCTTGGCCAAGTGAGAGTCTCTCCACTGGGTTTCGTGTCAAGCCTAGATATGTCAACCAGAAATGATATAAACAAGGCTCAGAACAAAATAGTGCATTTGTATCTACAACCGATAGGTGTGGATTCGTAGTCACAATGTATCAGGAAGCATGGAGGAAACTTTCAGCACTTGGTGAGAAGATAAGTGAATTGCTATGGTGGGAAGATGATAGAGAAGCGCCCAGGACCAGCTTCCTTGAAAGCAATGCAGGAAGGTCCAGGATCTCCTCAGGTGAATGAGGTGCAACTTGGGTTCAGTTTCCGCAAATCAAAAAGGGAAATTAGATATTATATCCATCATTACTTCAGGTTTACTTCTTTCTCAGTAAGGATTCCCATAAATTCCCCTCACAGTCAGTAAAGGATGTCAAAACCCAAAAAGCTTGCAAGATTAACACCACACTCAACACACGCTCTGTGACAGTCAGGGGTGGCTTGCTACTCGTTTGGGACTAAGGTCACGCACAGGAGAGAATCTCCAAAAAGCCACAAAGCCCTGAATGTCTGAACTATAACTCAGAAGTGAGGATTAAGAGGTTAAAATGCTGTGTGTTCATCTGGAATCAGTCTAGAAAGAGTTCAGCATCACTTATCCTTTTGTGTGTTGAAAATTGGCAATCTCTGATCCTTCTTGACTGCTGTGACTCAATATTCCTTCCTTTCTGTCTCTGCTCCCCACCATACACAGGCATGCAAACCAGTGGGGTCCTGGTTAATAGGTCAGTTCTCACTGGGACAGATTTAAGGGTGATCAAATGAAGCCACAAGTGCTTCCCAGTAACTCCAGTCAATGTGGAACCCCCCACACATCATAAGGAGCAAGTACAATGCTCTGCACCCTCCTCCTACCAACCCTGGCTCTGCCCAGGGCTCTCCAGGCTTTCCAATCTCCACAATGTTCATTTTTGCTCTTTTACATATCACCAGCACAAGCAGAGAGATCTGAAAAACCATAGGGTCCATCAGAAGGCATGGAGAGAACTGGCTAAATTATTTTGGAGCAGTTTAGGGGTTTTGTTGTTTTTCTTTCAAGTCAGAAGACTGTCTACAGAAAAATATTTCTGGCACTGACAAAAAAAAAAATCTCTATCAACCTTTCTTCATCTTTGCAGGTTAAAACACGAATCCTCCTTTAAAGGGACCCAGAAGCTTATGTGTAATGTGTATTTTATGTATTTGTCACACTCGGTAAGTCCAGAGTACTGGCACAGCAGGTATTAGAGCCCCACGCAACCCTAAAAACCTCTCTGTCATATTTGGAGGAAACCACTTTCCACTCCATTTTTCCCTTGTTCCACACTCCCAGTGAGATAAAAAAGAAGTTTATCCTAACTCTGCTCGAAAGGAACACAGTGTATTCCCCAAAACTGCAGGGAAAGCTTCAGCCCATGTTCTAAAAACTCCGATTTTTACCCTAGAACAACAGTTAAGAGCAAGATCTTATAACTTTTTCCAGTACAAAGAGAGTGCTTCAAAGGATGGGAGGATTTGCTCTTTCATCAGGATTACCACAAAAATCCAGTACACACGAACATCCTGAAGTTAATCTGGATGAGGTGGTCCAGGCTACACCTTGTGCTGTGCCACTAGCCCAGGGCCAGGGGGATGCTGGATGCAGCAAGGAGCTGTTGGCACCTCTGAACTGCATAGCTCTATTTTCCATCTCCAAAACAGGAATAAAAACTACCCACACAAGCTAAGCATGTTGAAATTCAGTGTGGAAGATAAAGCTGCAAAGTGCTAGGAAGAGGTTAAATCCCTTCCTGGTGCCTCACAACCAGCTGTCAGCGAGAAGATAGCAACAGATAGAGAAGGACTTTTTTTTTTTCCTTTTCTAACTATAATAAAGTTGCCCTTAATATTGCAGTTTTGGCAACGGTAATGTAAATTAGGGTACTTTCCTAAATCTTGGTTTATCCCCTCCCCACCCTTTAATCCCCAGAAGTGACTAATTGAGTGACAACAGAGCAGAGCCACCGAGGCTCTCACAGCCTCTGCAGCAGATGACAGAGGACAAATCCATCCACCTCTTTCCGTATGGGGCTAAAGTCACCTCCCTGTGCGTGGTGCTGAGACGTTTCACTGTTTCAGCTGCCACATTTTGTAACACATACTCAGACAACAGATATCTATGGGGTAATGGTGAGTAATGCGCTGGCTGCTATCTGCCTCGCTGAAAAGGGTGATAAGAGCCAGTCGGAGATAGTCCCACTTCCCAAATTAGAGAGCTAAATGATCAGGCCCTTGGAAAAATAACACCCCAAGCCCCTCCCTACCATCACTTTCCTACTCACAGATAAGTACCCAGCACACTAACACAACCCTAACTGCAGCATCAGTCCTTGGTCTTTAAAAAGTCATGACTCACACAGACAAGACCATGAGATTGGTTTAGATTTTATGTGACTTTTTCCATTAAAAAGCTCATTTAAATAAGCTTTGGGTTTTCTCCTCATTCCTGGACTAAGAAATGGGTTTTAAAACCAAAAATGTGATCGAGAGACAAGCTGCTGTTCCTACAGCAGTCAGATTTAAGTGAAATTGTTCAATTTGCAGGAAAGGTGCAACTTTTCCCCAGGCGAGAGATGTGGTGACAACATGTCTCTGTCAAAAGCATCCCTCAGGCTGAGGCGTCTTCTCTGCCATTGGCTCAAGCCAAGTTTTTGAGCTCTAATTCAGACACATTCCCCCCAAAAATAACTGTCTCAGAGTCACAGCAGTGTTTTAGCTCAAAGCACTGCTTGGTGATGGGTTTGCTGTGTTGCAGCAGTTGATCCATGTATTCACAGGGCCAACAGATATGGGCCAATAACTTCTGGCAGAGGCATGTACCTAGATGCATGACAAGGAGAAAAAAAATGACACCTGGACACATCACTATTTGCTTCAGGGCACCAGAATCAAGTTCTCAAGGTGTTTGTCCCCTAGTTTGAAATCCCTCCCAGTGCCTGTGGTGGGTGCTGGACCAGGGTGCACCAGTCAGCAGGTTAGGAGGAACCTCAGGTGGTTGAGGCTGGTTGACACAGTAGACCACAGGATGGCAAGGAAATCTTGGTTATGCCCATGGTGTTGTCCCCAGAGCCTTATTCCACAGCAAGGAATTTGAAGATGCCTCAGCTGAGCACTGAGATTGGGCAGAATGTTTGGGCAGAAAAGAAGAGTCACCCTGCAAGCATCTCAGAGAATGGAAAATCATTAAGAACCTGGCACTGAAATGGCTCTTCAAATTTGGCAATTTGGTAGTCTGTGGTCTTTTTGTCCCTCATCAGTTTATCTGCCCTGGGTGTGCAACACTGCAGATCCTCACTTCCCAAAAACAGTGGAGATGAAAGATTTGGGGTTCATTGCTTGGTGAAGACCAGAGTGACCATGAGGTTGAGATCAGACTTCAGCCAAACCTTCCTACAAATGCAGGAACGTGTGATACGCTGCAGTTCTGGTATTTGCAAGCTCCCGGTGCAAGAACCATTTTCGTACATCTCTTAACACCAGCTCAGCACCATTTAGTTTCCCATCCCAGAAGGAAAGCTCTGGTTTGCCAGGTAAGTCTGGGCAGAACCACGCTGTTTGGACACCTGGAAGCTGCAAGAGCTGAATTTGGAGCCTCCTCTGCCTGCTGCTCCCTAGTTACATTTTGAGAAATCAGGGTGCGGCAAAAAAAATAAAAAGACAACAAGTTTTCAATAAAAATATAATTAAGTAATCTGTAAGATGTACACGGGTAACTTACCTGCTTGCTGTTACAATTAGCAATTTTTTTCAGCTGAATTTAAAGCAGATGAAAGCCCTGAAGGCTAAAGCCTGCTAACTTCACCCCCCACCTACCCACCAGTTCCACAAATAAATCTTGTGGGTTTGGAAATAGCTCCTTCCCCACCTCTAACCACAGGCTTGACAGTCCCCACCAAGCCTCTCTATTTCATTAGTTTCTGGATCTTTCATATACATACAAATATGCATAAATACGCACACGTATACAAAGAGCTGCCCACTTACAAACCTGACAGGTAAAATTATTCCCTCCTTCTACAGCCCTCCTAATTGCCTCCCCTGGGCTCTTGAGAAGTGTAAACGTCACTGGCTAAATATTAAGTTCACGCAGTGTCACCGTTATGCCTTTCATTAAAGCAATATCTGTCTCACAGCTCAGCGTATATGTTACTTCTAATTTCACTGTTCAGACCCACATGTAGTGTGCAACCTTCCAAGCCAACTTTAAATCATTATGCCAATTTCCCTCAGTTAAAGATAGTTTTCTCAGGAACCACTTGAAAGAAGGTGCTGGTATATTTTTAAAAACAAAGCTATATTTTTTCTAAAACACGTTTTGTTCTGGCACGCATAGATGCGCTTTCTCTTGACAATTTTCTCAGAAAGTGTTGGTAATTCAAGACCTCATTCATTCAACATCATTAAAATCGTCATGACAATATTTACCATCTTAAATCTCCACTCCTAGAAGCTTGTGATTGCTCCATAGATTCTGCACGTTTCTTTCCTTCTTTTTTTTTCAAACAAGTGTATTTCACAGTAAAGTTTTGAAAATGAATTTTCCCATAACAGAAGGATCTCCTCCACATGCTGTTGTTTATGTCTCCTGAAATCCAAACAAATAAATATGCTACTTGCAAGGAACAGTGATGATTTCAATTGCATTGCAGTAACTATCAAGAGACAAGCAACAAAAATAATTAGTGCCAGCGGTGCCTTGCTTGCAAACCAGGACCCGTAGCTCTTGCTCCTGAGTTCAGGATACCAGCACTCCCCCCAAGACCTTTTGGACCCATCGGCAGACACAAAGGGACCTTAAAATTCAGAGGCAAAAGAGACTGTATAAGAACTGGACTTAACCAGAAAAAATAAGCTAACTTTCTGCTAACTGTGGGGTGCTCAAAAAACAGCAGTGCCAAAGTAGACCTTATTGTGCTAATGTACAGAAAATTGATATACTCTGATAATTTTTAACAAAGTGAAACAATAAGCAGAATTAACTAAATGATTGGTTTATAAACAAAATTAACTATCTCCAAATAGTTTGTATTAATACGTAGCAACACAGTGGTATTTTTCTACTTTTTAAAGACATGGATAGTAGAAACCAAGCATGCAAACCCAGATGCTTAAGACTGGGCTCTTGAGTATATATTTGGGCACCTAATTTTCAAAACATTCTTAACAGCCCAGCAGCTTTAAAAACCAGACCACGCTCTTCATATCAAATCAAGGATTCCTGAAGCTTGGGATTTGAAAAGGTATGGCTAGAAATGTTGGCAATGAACCACTAAAATATCGTAAAACGCCCACTGACTTCCCAACTGATTCCTTTCAACAGTTGAATCTGTTGGTCGCAAATTGAACAGGGAGTCAATAATTCCCATTTCCATTTCCAGCTCCATCAACAAGAATATTTGGGAGCATTTTTTCCAGGAAAGATCATCTTCAAATCCTTCCATACAGGGTATCAGTTTGTCAATGTTGGTTTATGACACTGAGGTCTTTGCATTAATCAGATAAAGGCAGGAGCCCCAGCAGCTCAGGGCACAGGGTGGGTGTCAGGACAGTTACTTTCCAGCACACACCACCCCTGAGCTTGGCCATGGGTGATGCCTACAGCCTCCCTGTGCTCCAGCTGTCACAGGCCAGGTTGCAACATCCTCTTTCAGACAGCAAAGCAGCACTTTCCTGACTGTAACAGATCAGCTAAGATACATCAAGACTAATAAGACCAGGTGCTACGTCTGTAATAGATAGCTATGAATTTATATTCCTCCTTCACATAAAATGCACAACCCTTATCCAAGAATACGGGAGCATTTTTGCTCCCCCACCGACTAATACCTAAACCTAGTCAAAGGTGCAGGTATGCATACATTTATTCCAGCTGTGGGCTGTATCTGCAGATTAAATAGCATTTTTTCTGGGTCTGACAGAAAAAGGAGCTGGGGAAAAATGTGTCAAAGAAAAAAAAAAATAAAGTCAGGCAACAGCTAGTAACTAAAAGCTGATTCCTGCTGCAGGTGTCTTATTTTCCCCAAGGGCCATTTCTTGCTCTTTGCCCCCACCCTCTGCTACAGATGTCACAACTCAAGAGGCAGCTGATGGGTTAATGCACTGACTGGAGCAAGTCATGCTCTCCTTCCTCCCCCCTCTTCTTCCTCCACTGACATGCCCACAGCCACCAAGGGGTTCACAAGGCCACTTTCATCCAACACACCTTATTCCCTTCTCCATCTCCAACTGCATAATGATGCTTAAAATACCTTCAGAAGATGCTTTTCACTGGACAAAATTATGGGCACTTGCAGGATGCTGCAATTAGTAGTTTAACCCCCACCAAGGATGATGAATTAAGAAGACACCCAGCATGGATGAACAGGGGGAGGCAGAAGTGAGAACAGGAATTTCAGCCTCAGGTGTTCAGGTACTTTGGGGTAAAAATGCCTTCCTCATTCTAAGCATCTGGAGTGATGGAGAAGGTATGATTTGTACAGAGACAAAGGGAGAGACACAGCTAGATCCAACGTGTCTGTACTTGCTCCTTTCTTGTAAGATCCAGAGGAGCAGAAACCTTTTTGCAAGTTGGTCCCCATCCCCCAGCATGAGATTTTCCTTCCCTTGCACTGCAGTCACACATTGTCCACGCTGCTGTGTGACATCCAGCCCCACCAAACCGGGACAAGCTGGTAAAGCAGCTCCACGGGAGAGGCTTTCAGTAAAAATGGCTCTGGAGCATGTCCTTCCCTTTTGTAAAGGAAGAGGCAGAGCCATGCACTGATTTGGCAAAGCAGAGCCTGCCCCCACCCCCCAAAAAAACCCAAAAAAATACAACAAAAAACCAGCTAACTGCTTTTTGGTTAGTAATGTGGAAACAGGAGCCTGGCCAGCTCTTACAAAATACACTTTTGACACTGATCTCCCAAACAGGAACAGACTTGTTCTGGCTGTACATACATGTGCACACACCCACACGCACAGATGCGAGAGGAAAACCCGGATCTCCTGGTCTCCAACCACCAGCACTAACCCAGCCTCCATCACCATAACCCACCCCTCCTGCTGGTGGCTGCTCAGTTCTGGTCAGCGCTTGGAAACCAGGAGACCAAACTGCTGGTCCTGCCACTGACCTGGAAGGGAACCTATCCCCATGGGTTGCAAACACTGGTAGGACCTGGAAAAGGATGAAGAGATGAGAGTCTACATCCATCAAACAAGGCAGCTAGAAATAAATTGCCCTTTTCAAGAGCTGTGAATGTTCCAAGAGCAAATCTTGCAGAGTTTGCGACAATAAATTTCCCCCATCCTATTAATAAAATATAATAGCAATTCTGAGAATAATGGTCTATTATCTAAGTCTTAAGATGACAGAGCAATCAAAAGGGAGGTGAAATATAAGGCTGTGGGAATCAGTTGTGGGGGGGGAGGTCGACCTCCTTGCATGGCTCACAAGCAGAGCACAACAGATTTAGTGATTTCTCAGACGGAAAAACACCATTAAAGAAGAGTGGTATATTTTTTTAAAACCTATCAAATGCATATTTAAAAGTTATTCTCAGTGCACGTATGTCAATTGTTTGCACAGCTCAGAAAAGTTGCCATGATCTGCCATCTAAGCCTGCAGAAGAGAGAGGTTGGACATCCCAAACTCCTGCCCCTCCTACACTACACCTGTCACAAGGTTTGCAGGCTCTGCTACTTGAAAGCAATGGGACAGGTGACAACAGGGACTGAAAGGATCACACAGCACATGCTGACCTCTTCCACTATTAGAGCAGGTGGGGAACATAATTTTTAGATGTTTTGCCTCATAGAAGATGCACAGAAAACTTGAATTTAACTAAAAGTTTTAAAGTGTTTCGAGATCAAAAAATGTGCCCAGTACTGTTGTTCCTGGGTTGGGAATTTCTGAGCCAAACTACAGTCAAGTCTACATTTTAGTTTCAAAATTTTTTGCTACTTCTTTAGGAATTTGAAGCTTAAGAAATATTGTCAAAAAATAATACTTTTACTCTTTTCCCATTCCTTCTAACAATGCCGCCATTCTTCCTACTTCCCTCATCTTTTATCTTTCTCTCCTTTCCTCTTATCATTATCCAATTATCCAGAGGCTGAATACTCCAGAACTCTGTGTAGTACAGTTATTGCATCCACTAACAACAACAAACAAACAAAACAAAACCCAAAACAAACAAACCAGTCCAAGACTGATTCCTCCTTGCATCCAGCCACTAATGCAAAAACTGCTCATGACTTAATGATGCTCCTCCATGGTTCATTAGCTTTTATCAGTATGGAAATCAGGATTTGTTCTGAGCTCTGCAGACCTGTCACTGGAGGCGGGCATGGGGGAGCAGGCTAAGTTTCTGGCTTTCTCCGTGTCATCGGGCTCGTTGCCATCGATTTCGGGGGTGTCAGAAATGTCACCCATGGAGATTTTCAGCGATAGGCTGCTGATTCTGATCCAGCCCCAATTAGCAGCTGCCTGATAATTGTTGACATTGGAGAGCTATGAAGTTAATTGGAGGCCTTAATCCAATGAACCATAAAAATAAATAATAACCATAGAACTATGTCTGCACTATAAAATCTCACACAATGATTCCTGGTAATGATGCCGGCTATTTATATACACTACCTGGCTGGGGAGGGTTCTGTGTTTAGATACAGAACAGAATCTGATTTGGCCATCTTTATGAGAAGGTGAAGGGTTGAGCAGGCAGTGAACGAGCACCGTTATCCTGCCCTGATGCAATATAACCCAAATGAGGGGTGAGATGTTGCGGGTAGATCAATCACTGTATCTCTGCCCATTGGGTCTTTCAAAAAAGGCAGGCTTCAAGCACTTCTAGAAAGTTTCAGGCATCTGATTTAGCCCCTTTTCGAGCCTTTAATGACCTATTAAATGTGGTGGCAAGTCCATGGAATATCTTCAAATTTGCTTTGAGCACACCTCTGAAACAAAACATGACCACATTCAAACAGACTTTGCTCTGATTCACCTCTCCCACCACCTTATCTTCACTATTGCTTTAGCATGCATAAATAAAAAAATAATATATCTCTCAAAATAACTTTCAAATCAGAACCTCCTGAATTATAATTACCTTTCCCAGAAAGCAGTACATGACACCTCACTTGAGTCAACCTGGGCTTGTAAAAATGATCTCGATCTTTGCCAAATCCTGGCTGTGTCTGGTTCCTAATGAACCACCAGGCAGGGAACAACTGCATAGTAATTTTTAAAACTTCAGTACTGAAAACCATGGAAATCTGGTGTTCTCTTACCAGGTCTTCTGCCAGCCCTATGCAACTCAGAGTTAGTAGAAACAAGACACCAGAAGGGTTTTTTGTGGTTTATTTAGGGTCCAATCCTACACACTCTCGTATATGAAACTCCCATTGCCTTTGAACTGCAGAGGGAAAGCCTGGAAGTTTTCTTAGTGCTACTCTAGCTTGTATAAAGGGGAAATTTTAATGCTTTCCTACCTCTACCAAGCTTAATACATCAGTGTTTGCAAAGACCTCTGAGATGCCTCCAGAGAAGATGACAGAGTATAAAGTTATCATTCGCAAACAGCCTATTGATGTTTTCTCCAGAGCAGCCAAATTAATACAATACCAAGTCCTTGCCCATGTTCTACGTAATTAATTCAACACTCAGATGACATTTCATTTAATCAAGACATATCACATCTTCTCTTTCAGCTGAAAGAAACACTGAAGCTGTAATGAAAACAGGCCGATATATCAACTACCAGCAATTTTTCTCTGCATTTCTGCTGGTACCTGGAAGCCAAAAAAGACTTTATGCTTTTCCTTTTTGATCTGCTCGCTCCTTGTTTGATAATCCTAGTGATACAACAGTCAGACAAGCAGTGAACTTCTCAGAATAGGGCCTATATTTTAATTACATTTATTCACAGCAGAATTGGTAATAATGTATTTTCCCTTCTCAACAAAAAGCATGTTTTCATATAAATAAAAAAAAAGCCCACAGAATTGTCAAAGGAGACCTGACCATCTGGTCCCGCATCTTGACTCCAATGGGGATCAGCCCAGCTGTTTCAGGGGATGTTTCTTCCCAGTTCCCTTCTATAACAAGCCAGTTTGCATCCCGGAACAGGAGAGCTTTCCTCCCCTCCAAGCTTTTAAGAGAAAGTTTGCAGCTTTACAATTTTTTTCATTTTACAAAAAAAAAAAAAAAATCCAATTTTTTTCCATTATGCTTTCAAAAAGGTGCTGCAGTTAATAAGGAGCCAGTTTTCTGAGCAGCAAAAAAGCTGGTTCTTGCACCCCCAAAGTATTTACAGCCTTCTGTGACATGTTTAACAGAAAAAAAACTTCATGCTATAGCAGATACACCTATATTTGCCATATCTTAGCCAAGATTTCATAAGATAAGTTCAGCTGCCTTCATGTTGTACGTAAAATATTGCAGCCCCTTTCCCAGGGGGTTTGCTGGAATTGCCATTCTGGTCTCTAATGAGGGAAGGAACTGGAATGCTGTAAACTTGCAACTTTGTTCGCTTCATGTAAATCAAAGCACAGCTGCAAGATTTGGGAACAGAAAAAAGTGCAGGGGAGAAAAAAATCTCCCACCACACACATCCAAAATGTAAATATTCCTGGTTAGTAAATGTCACTTGACACTCTCACATCAAACCTGTCATCAGCTCCAGCATTTAAAGGAAAAACACTGTTGGGGTTGGGTTCACAAATCTGTCCCTAGTACCAATTTACAAGTAACCCTTCTATATTAATTAGTCCTAAGTATGCCGCAATGCCACATTAAATTTGCATGTAAAAGCCTAGTTAAAGTCTGAACAAGCCAAGACCTCTGAGAAAGCACTGCACATAAGAGAAATGTATTGTTTTAAATAACTACCTACTGCTGAGCTGGGGCACAGAACATATTTGAAAGTAGTAAAACTGCTGGAGAGAAGCAAGAATATTTTGAAAACAATACATTTGGGTCCTGCTAAGGCAGGAACAAAGGAAGAAACATATTAGGGTTGGTATAGGGTTTTTTAAAATCAAATAAATGCAATCATATATTTGCCAAGTCTTCCGATCCCTGGAGGTGGGAGTTATCTCTGCCTTGGTCACAGCTGCAGCAAACACATGGAAAATGCAGGTAGCAGGAACCATTCTAGTTCCCCAGAGGTTGAGCAGTTCCAGGGACCATCCATAGTTCAGCGAAGCTCTAAATCAAGTCAGCAAGTGCCGGCCCTGTTGTGATTTGCACAGACCTTCCCACAGTACACCAGGATGTTTTTACCTCATAACCGATACCATCAACGCTGAGCAAATTGCTTGCATAATTATGCATATTTGCACAGTGCAGTCAGTTGCAGCTGATGTCACTTGCTGATTATCTTTCTCCTAATTTTTTCATCAATGGAAACTTTTTTTTATAATTTCTGACTCATTCTGTAGCATTTATTAATATGCTGTGCCATGCCAGGTGTACTTCTAACACTTGCTTTATTGCCACAGAATTGTTGTTTCAGATGGGGTGGGAAAGGTATCTGGTTGAATTCACCCTTCCCACCCCATGGAATGTTATTATTAATTATAATTTATGTTTCATATTAATCACATGATATTGTTATTTATAAAGCAATCAGTCATCAACATACCAGTTATAAAAGGATTAAATCTTATCATGCCCTGATGAATCAGAGTTCAGTATATTTTAGGTTTCACATAATCAGCTGGCAAAGGCTTGCTCTCAGGCAAGATGCTGTTTATTTTTAAATTAGTAATGAACAGATGTTAGGAGTCCACAGGAGAAAAAAAGGGAGAACCACTTTTCTGGGAAACTGAGTGCTCCCAGAGTGAAATATTTGTCCTTAGCGCTGTCACCAAAAGCAGCAGTGCAGAGTCACCACCCAACTGCTCATTACATCACATCATCCATCCGAAAAACGGAATAACATAGAACTTTGGCCTCAACATACCATTCACCTTTGGGCACATTATCGCAAAGATGCTTCCGCAGGGCATGAAATCACAGGTTCATATATAGGAGCTATACAAGAAAAAGGCTGGCAGGGGATGAGGAGGACCTGTGGTATACGTTTCATGAGATGATCTCCAAGACAGGCTGCAGGAGCTGGTGGGCTGATCAGATCTACCATTAGATAGAGCTTTACCCAAGTTACAAGAACTTGGAAAGAAGGTGAGGGATGAAGGACTTGGCTCCAGCCTGTCACAAGCCCAGTGTCTTGCTGGTTCCCACCCTATTTTGTTAGCCTTACAAAACAAAAATACAGTGTGGAAATCAAAGTGTGACAATAAGGTGACACACAGAAACTGCATACTTGGCTTCAAAAGCAAGCAGTGGCTGAAAACCAGGCTGTACCTGCAGTTTGAGGACAACAATAGACTCAATTCTCCAGCAACTGAAGAGGGCACAAAGCCTTTGACCTGCAGGTCACCGGTTCAAAACCCAGATGGATTTTGTGAATGATCAAAAGTAGTTCCTGCCCGATTGTTGTTTGTACCTTTAAGTAAAAAAATCAATAAGAAAATCTCACTCCAACTCTCAGCTGCTCACAGCCTGACAGCCACCTTTCAGTGCTCACCAGCAAGGTTTTCAGTGACAGCCACACATCTCTGAGAAGAACAAAACCTGCAGCCCAAGCAAGAGCCATGCTGGGGTCACCACACCCCAGCTCATCTCATCCATTAAACATTTCCCTGGAAGCAGCTGAACTAGTAGAAGTCTGAAGTCCATCATTACAATTCCAAGGGAAATAAAACCAGGAAAGACCCCATATCTAGTCAAGATGAAGCAGGACTGGGAAGACATGAGAATGTTCACATAGTCCCAAGCCCACGGCATATAGACCTTCATCCTGCAACATCATCAGCCTGGATCCTCCAGCACTTGCTTAAATAGGAGGTGCAAGGTGCTGGCTGTGTCCTGGAAAGCTAGTTGCTCCATGAATATCACAAATTTAGGGCTTTTTGCATTAACCATATACATCTACCACTCACAGTTATTCTGAAACATGAATTACAAACCTTGCTGCTCTCCCAGCACAACCATGGCTCATCCTTCAGAGAAAGGCACAGACAATTAAGAGCATCTGCCAGTAAAGCCTCGTAGTTTTGAGCACACGTACTTCGGTCCACAGCTTTGGCAACTCTGGAGTGTTTGGGAAATATATTACCATGCAGCAACCTCACCCCAGCTTGTTTACCTACTAAGTACACTTAATAAGGAGCGTGTTAAAAGGGCTGTGGTTATAGAGCACTCCTGGTCTGTCAAGCAACCAGCCTGGATTATGGTGTTGATCATTAATTATTGGGGATGGGGGAAGAAGGGCAGGCTTAAATTAAAAGCAAACCCAGAGGCGATTAGGCATAAGTGTGGCATTAACACAAAGCACCCAGCTCCTCCCTATAACCATACCTGGGATCGAGGGATTAGGGCTCTCATGTGGTTTCACCATGCTGCTCTTGCTCAGCAGGTGACTTAACATTTCTGCTTCTCTGTGAATACCCAGGGCTCTGTTTCTTTGTCAGAAGAGCAGTTTTGTTATCAGAAATAACACCTTTGGTCTGCAGCTTAAGATGATGCTCACGCATGAGGCTGCATCAGGCACTAACTGCAGAGTTTGGGGCTGCAGGGCGTTCTGTGTGTGGGGATGATGTGAACCCCAGGTCAGACACCATCACTTCCCACTGACTCTTAAACCCACATAAAACAAGTCATTGCACCCCAAAACTGCAGTCACTCTGGGGAGTATGTTGTGCTGCTGCAAGGAGACAGGGAGGTGAGACTGAGGAGAGGTGGGGGCTGAACCTGAGTCTGGGGAAAGGAGAAAAGGTGTTTCCCCAAGTGTTTGTCTTCTCCTACAATTTGGCAGCAACTTGCAGTGATCATTCATAATGCTTATTATGGTGACTTTTTAGGTAAAACAGAAATGACTACCCCAAACTGTTCATTTTGATGCCTCAGAGTAGAAACACCCCACACATGACCCCCTCCAGGAGTGGCACAACAGTGGCACTGAATTTGCAGACCACTGCACAAACATTGCAGCGTCCCAACACAGGGAACACGCTGCCTGACCAACAGTCAAACACATGGGAGTAATTGTACATTCGAACCTAAGTCTATAGCAGCATACATTGTCCAAGTGAAGTTCTATGAGCTCTCCCCCTGAACAATATTTCAAATTCAGTTGCTTGAGAAATTTATCCACCTCTTTTGGTTTTTTTCATGTTGTCTTCCAGTCCTCCTTGATTCTGCAGATCTACCATGGGATTAGTTGAGCTCTGAGGCAATTCCTGCAAGCACAGACACATGGACTTCACAGGCTGAGCCAACGGGTCCTCATCCCCTCTCCACCACTCACTCCAGTGCCCTGCCACCCAGACAGACTTGACACTGCTCATTTCCAGCCCATGTAGGTGCAGCACAGGAAAATCCTTGGTAACAAAAATAAACGAAAACTATTTCCCCAAAACCTTCCAGAAGGAAGCACTACAGAGCACAGCAGACTTCTGGCACCCCCAGGTCTTTCATGAGTGGCCAGTCCAGCAAGGACATTTGGCTGATGAGCAAGTTCAGGCTCACTTCTGGCCAACCCTTACACAGATGGAAACCACTGACTCAAACCCAGGTTCCCTGACTCCTCTCCCCACCCATCCAGGGAACGCAGTCACTTTGTCATCCACTTGAAGCCCTCTAGTACTCATGTCAAACTTACCACCCTGTTTTCCAAACCAAGCTGGGCTCCTTCTGGCTACTTCCAACAACAACAAAAGTTTTTCAGCAGAAGTCCCAGTATTTTAGCATCTGAAGTCAAATCTCACTTAGTAGGTGTGGATGCCTCAAAAGAGGATCCTCAAACTCAACTGATCACATGGGAGATCTTTGCTGTCAAACCCCAAGAGAAGCAACAGTGCTTCTCAGGTCAATGCAGAGTGCCATTCTCTCGTATCACCTTTTTCCAGAACTGAAGGGAAGAAGGGGGGAAAAAACCCAACCAATCAACAAAGCCCCACACACACACCAAAATAATAATATTAAAAAAATCACAACCACAAAACACCAACCAAAATAAAAAAAAAAACACACACACCAAAAAAACCCACACAAACAAACAAATGAACAAGAGCAAAAGCACAGCCAGGTCTTCTGTCTCTGAGCTGCCTGTCATTGTTCAGCCAAATGTGGGCTGAGTTTAAAGGAAAGAATTTATACAACCATCTTGCCAGACCAGGTTCAGACGCTTTTTCCAAGCTTAGGTGAAGTACCTAAAACAAACAAACAAAATGCACACACACAAAAAAACCCTCAAATCCATTTCCCTGTCTGCTTTAACTCAGGGAAGGAAAAAGATGTTGACTTCAATTAATTTTACCTAATAATGATCTGCACTCTCTGGGTAAGGACTCATTGAAACTTAACATAGGGTTGCCCAGAACAAAGGGAGACCTGACAGTAAGTAAGGTAAAACAGAGCTGACACCACGATTTCTTAGGGAGTCTTACTTCCAAAATAACCACAATTCACTGCACAGTCAGCCTGAAGGGGCCACGTTCCTCCCAGATACAGCCATGCCCTGCACATATGCAAGTGTCAGTAAAGACAAATCTGAACCGAAATTTAATGAATCCAACTAATTCATTGTTTGAAAGACATGTTTTCCAGTTTTGTTTCATCTTGATTTTTTTTTTTGTTCCAAGGCAAGCACACCAGATGGCCAGTACCACTCTCATTGCTAAGTACTAATCAGCCACTTCCATATGATATTTGCCATGAAGAATTAATACAATTAGGTCAGGATGTAAAGACATCATATTATTCATGGCAATAAGCCCAGATTTACTTTTTATTCCCCCTGCAACAGCCTGCAGCCCGGGTGAGGTCAGAATCCAGGTCCCTTTTTGCTGCAGTGAGCTGAGCTGCTCTGTGCCTCACTGCACAACAGTTTTGCAGCTACAACTTTTGTCTCCCTTCCATAAGAAATATATCAAAATTCAGCTTCAATGAAGCCTAAGAGATCTCCAAGTACATGCTTAATAAAAGGATGATGCTCTTGTAATATCTCACCTTTATTTTTAAAATTTTGTCTTCTTTTTCAACCATTACAAAGGATGAAAGCGATATGAAGGGAGAGCTGGTGAAAAGAGCTGGAATTGGCCCAGTCCTCAGAGCTGGGAGCTCACAGGAGCACTGGAAGTGAACAACCAAAGTGAATAAGCATCAGATATTTGTCCTTGCCCCATTATTATTGGAGGTTTTTTGTTGGTTGTTGTGTTTGCTTTGGTGGTGTTGGTTTCTTGTTTGGTTGGGTTTTTTGTCACTGCGGGTTTCTCCTTTTATTTTTCATATCTAAGTAACTGAAATATAAACAATTTTTTCCTGTAGCAGATGTCAGCCTGGCAGCAAGACCCAGGTTTGTCTGGAAGGATAGTTCCTTTCTGTTTCCCTCTCAGGAAACATCTAAATTCTCACCTACACCAACTTTGATTTATTTTAAGGTTCCTCTTTCTCAAAGTTTAAGGCTGTTAGCAAAGGTGAGATTGTCCAGTGATAAACAGATATCAAGTCTTGAATTTTTACTCTGACAAAAACATGTATGAGGCATGAATTTGGCCACATCGCTGGCTCTTTTTTCCATGCCATAGATTCCCTGTCCCTACCAAAAGTTCAAGCCAAAACTCAAAACCATTCTCTGTGCAATGAACAGGTAGGTAAAGTTGGAGGCAGCAAGCTCTCAGACTGCAGGACAGGATTAAATCCAACCTGGGACCTGCTCCCAGGCAGCTGAGGGGCCAGGACGACTGGCTGGTCCCACACAGGGCTGCCGTGACATCCCCAGAGTGAATTTCCAAGCTGGGCTTTGCTGCCTGACACCGTGGCCAACGTCCCAGCAGGCCTGGCCAGAGGCAAACCCTCTCCTGCAAACCATGCGATGGCTCTGCTCTGCTTCCTCCAGCTACTCGCAATTCAAGACATCTGTGTTTACTCCGTGACCCATAACAGAGGGTTGTTTTCCCTGGAAGGGCTCCATCACTGCCTCTCTCCTGGTGCCTACCATGTGTCCATTTTTTTCCCCCTCCAAGGAAGGTCTGCATGCTGCTATTTTCAGCACCATCCCCATGTGCTACAGGCAATTCATGCCTAGGGACACATGGCAAGGACTGCAGAAATATTTCCTGTTGTTCCAAGGGGAGGTTTCGCTACTAGAAAAACACATAATAGTGCTTCAAAGACCCTATTCCCCATGTACAGCACAGATACAGTACTCATAAAATTTGCTTTTGACAACACACAAAGCGAAAATCCTACTGACTGTCACAAAGCTTAATAAGTCAATCATCAATCTACTATAACACAATATACTCCTTGTTACTGCACTTTCTCATATTACAGAGGGGGACTATAACCTTCTTGCCTGACCCCAGGATGGAACATTCTAGCCAAAATTCACTGGACACAGACCTAACCCCCAAACCTGTTTATAAACAGACATTTCAGCCACAGCCTTCAGAGCTGGTCCCATCTCCTGTAGTTACACACCATGAAGCAGGCACAGTCCCTCTTCAGACTGCCAGCCCTCATCCCTGTGGCCGAACACCCTTTCGGTTTTTTTCCCCTGCATGACAGCGGGATGACCGAGTTGTCACCTCACCACCTCCCTGTGGCAAGACACCGAGGGACACTAATTCACTGACCAAGACCAACCTCCTGAACTAATGTCCTTCACATTCACGTAAATCCTTTCTCGTGCTCTCCCATTTCATTTTGTGACCCCCAGGGGAAAAAAAGGATTAAAGTGTTCATTATTATTAATACCATTATAATATAGCAGGGCAGGTTAGAAGGCACAGGTAGCAATGGAGGTTGAGTGGAACAGCCAGGTTGGGTGGATGGGAGTAGAATGGCTTTGCAAGGAGCCTGCAGAGCAGCTCAAGGAGGGTAGTGCTGGCCCTTAATAACCCCTTCCAGCAGGGAAGTGGAAGTTTATTCCCTTCCTACATGACCAACTCCCTTCTTGCCCTGTGCTGAGATTTCCCCACTGTCCTGACAGCTGGGAGGTGCTTGGCTGGGACTGGAGCCCATTCAGGCTACACCGGGACAAATCCTAAACCTGCACATGTATGTGCACCCTCCCTCCTCCCCTGGGCACAGGGAAGGGGTCAGTCCAGGAGAATGGGGGGCAGAGGGAGATTTGAAGGCTGACAGCAGCCTCAGGTGTGACTGCAAACACTCCTGCAAAGCAGGAGCAAGAGATTTGTTACCTGGAGAAGGTTGATGCTTGATGAGTGATGTCTTCATCCAGCTGTCCAAGAGGGGTTTATTCTGCCTGCAGGCAGCTTCTGCTTCATCAGGGCCAAGAGCCCTCATGCAAGACTTTTTAAAGTCCTCAAGACATCTGTAAAAGAGGGAGAGGACCAAGGGGGGAAAAGTAGCTAGGGACAGGGTGCCTCTCCTGTTTCCGTGTCAGCTGGTGGGGAGACATGGAAGGTCTCGCAGAGCTCCCGCCTGCCTGCACGCTCCTCAGCATGGGACCTGCAGAAACGTGTTCCCCCTCCTAGCAGACCCATGTCACTAATCTGGCAGCCAGCCCTCAAAGGGGGGATTGCTGAGCAGCCACAGCTCTGGCAAACAGATAGAGTGGGACATATGGAGTTTACAGCATTTTTCTAATTTTCAGAACTTTTTTTTTCCAGTGGAGGGGCATTCCTCTGGATAGACAGTGCCTGGCTAATAACAACAAGCCTGGTTTTCTAAGGAAACTGTCAAATTAACAAGGATCCCATGCACTGCTAGGTAAAAATCAGAGGGAGATTTTTGGAAGAGAATATTTGGGTATGTTATGGAATAGAGCAAAAGTCTGAAGGAAAGGCCTTTATGCAGGAGAGACAGGCTTCTAGATGTCATCCCATCCATATCGCTGGATGGTCCTGCAACCTCAGAGAAATGAGCACATTACTCTCTGTTCCACTCTCCTTATCTGTAAATTCAGCCTGGTTCATTACCACTGCATTTTTAGAGTCAACACATGAGGTTTAATTTATTAGTGCCCATAAAATCCTTTGCATTCCAGGGTGGGAGTTTTCTGCAGCGCAAACCTCATTGCCGCCTTCTGCTGCCAAAGCACGCCTGTCACTTCTTGGTATTCACCAGACCACAGTAAGACACTTCCTGGGTAGCACCAAAACGGGATATTTTCCTAGGATATACTTGACTTTTCCTTCCTCTCACATGGATTTTGGGTTTCATAAAATACATCTCAGAGAACTCCACCTCCCCACCATGCAACCACAGCTACAAGACTTGGCACTTAGCAGATCCAGGTCTCACTGGTGAGGGTGAAGCCCAAAATGTGGCATCGTTACTACAAATGGAAGCACAACCACTCACATCAGTGCTGAAGGGTTACTTCTCACACCAGAGGAGGCTTGGACATGGCTGGGAACAAGATGACAGCTATCAATACTCCATGAGGGCAGCTGCATGGCCATCAGATGGCAACAGCCTTGATTCACTCCTTACCCAGCCCGGGTTTCAGTTTGGGCATCACACTCCAGCCTCTCCCCTGCAAAGTCAGGGTCAGACAAGGAACATTGGGACATCAAGAGAAGGCAAGTAGACAGGCCAAAGATGAGCAAACAGGCACTCCCTGCCTGCTCTGTTCAGCTGGAGCTGTTCCGGAACACATTCAGGTTCGGCTAATCCCCTTTTAGAAACACATTTCAAGCCCTATTTCTGAAGGTCCCCAAGGCAAAATAGATTCAGCTGTAAACCTCTTGGCTAAGGAAAGAGTGAAACCCAACCACACTCAATTTGCGTCTCCACCTGAGGGCATGTCAGTATTACACCAGCTTCCTGAAGTTCCAGGTTTATGGCTCAGCAACATGCAGGACAGGAAAATGGGTGATCTTGATTCTTGTCTGAAAGATGCAAGGCCAGAGGGATTTTCCTGGTCTTCATTAGGAAGACAATTGAAGACAGTGTTATGGGAAAGGGTAATTCCTTGTGCTTACAGTCAGACTTGCAATACCACAGATGCTGGAAATTTGCTTTCCAATTCATCCCACCGGTAATTGCCAGCACACGGGGAGATGCAGGGGACTAGAGCAAGGTAAAGACTGTACAAGCATCAGATGAAGAATTAAAGTAATCAGGAAGAGCTTTGTGCTCTACAACTGGATGCCAGTTACAGGTCTTCTAGTCCTGAACATTCCTCTCAAAGTCATGTTTGGAAGCTCTAGCAACACAGAGGACCACAGCACAACTCACCCCCCAGCCAGACTCACCACAGCCCATTGCATAGGGGTTAAAAGGCTTCACATATGGCTCTCATTGCTCTTCCTTTTATCCTGGTCATGCCCAGCAGGCAGAGGAGAGCTGGAGGAGGTGGAAAGAAGGAATGGGGGTGTGAGAGGGTTAAACTTGAAGGAGGCAGGGAAATAGCCTGGCCATGGTTTTTTAGTCAACAAGGCTGCCTGCCCGCCTCAGGGGACTATTAAGGGACTATGGTGACTTTTATCTCCAGGTCACCAGTTCAAATCTGGTCCAAGTCAGGGACAACAAAGGTATTATGTGAAATTAATTGCTGGTTTCAAGTCCAATTCCTAGTACATGTGTGTCCATTTCAGTAAACTTGCACCATCTAAAGGCCACTCATGCACAGGGGTAGAGAAGCAAAGGGTGATGTCCTGCTCTCTCCATTTCCAGAGGTATTGTTCTCACACCACATATGCTTTCGTAGAGAAATAATTTCAAGATGTCTCAGATCCACATACTCTGAGTCAATAATTCAGAGTAATGAGTAATCTCTAACAGGATGCTGGAATCTTTCTTTCCCAAAGAAAAATGTCTGAGGTAAAAGGATGGAGTTAGGGAGATTTATAAGGCAGGGACAGTCTTTTTGTTCCCATTTTGCACAGCCCATCAGCACAGCAGTTCCTCGCCCACAAGTGCAGACTGCAGAACTTCTCACTGATTTGAGCTGTAACCAAGCAGCACCCTTTTTGGCTCTCAGTGAGAATCGGTGCTCTCATTTGTCTTTAAAAAAAAGTGAATGAAGACATTTGAGGGAAGTCCACTCAACCAAGGAGTCAAAAAAAAATTAACTAAATATCAAAATACTTGTAAACTCACATTCATGGAAAAATTACTTAGCTGCTTTAACAGAGTAGGAAACTACAGGACACAAACAAGAGGGTCCACAGCAAAACGTCTACATTAGCAAGCCAACAGATCACACTGGTTGTGCTCCAGTTGGTGCCTCCGTACCACTGTAACTAGGGGAACACACACCATGAACCTAAGGTGTTCCCAGGGTGTCCTTAGAGCTGCCAGAAAACAGCCGTACTGGATACAAAAAGGCATTCTGTAGCCTTCCTGGACAGTGTGCCCCCAGACAAGGGCTGAGCAATGTCTTCAAGAGCTCCCAGTGTTTATTTTCCATTTTTAAACTGGGCAACACACAGCTCTGCCCAGCTCCCACACTGTCCCTGGGACAGACTCACCCATGACACACACCAGCTCCCTCCTGCTAACCAGGAGCATCACCTTGTTTAATTTCTCTGTTGAATATGACAGCAGATGGTCTCAGCTGGGGAATGCCGCTTGCCTCTGGAGTTACAGCTGCATCTCTCCTGACTGCTCCCCTCTCCCAATTAGAGGTAAATCTGCCTCCTGTCAGGCATCCATTCATTCCACCCCTGCAGCCCACCCCATACTGGCTCCCATTTAAAAATAAAAGATCGCCTCTTCTGAGCTGCTTATTGCTGCTTGCACTGACAATAATTCTGTGGAAATTGGTCGTTGCCACCGCTGATGACCATTAGCATGCTGACCTGCTTTGACTTTGCCATCAGCTTTGAATATCAAATCAGTGATTAACGACTTCCAGTAATGACCCTGCCAGGAGCATCCCTGTGTTTCTCCAAGAAGGTACCCTCTGAACTGGATCATTACAGGAGCTTGTCATTTGTCAGCAATTTAAAAGCTGATAAGTCAGCAGGATTGCATTTGATGCAATCACTCTGGGATGAGACTGTCGGTTTCCTTTAGGTCTGTTGTGCTTTTCCACCAGCAGAGGCAAGTTATGGTCAATCTGGTTTGATTAACATAATCTGAGAGAATAGTATGAGGAGAGTCACACCTTACTTGCCCTTCTGATTCTCTTTTCCAAAGCATTTAATAATCACCATGTAAGGCTGTGATTCCAGAAAATGAAAATATTCAAGTCCAACATTTGTTGCCTACTTATAGCTCAAAGACAATTAAAAAAAAGCTGGTTTAGAGGACCATTCCAATAAAAACTCATTTTTCCAGCTCCCAAAACGTTGGCAGATTGAATCTGAGAGATGAGATTAGGTGTCTGTTGTATTCTGTGTTGCATTAAATAGCATCTGACTTCCTACATGCCTACTTCCTCAGCATACCAGTATAAAACCAGTGCAAGTTCTGTTCAATGCCAACTAGTGATCCAGATCAGATGCTTCACTGACTGTTTCAATGCACAAATCCAGTATTAGTGAGTACAAAATACAGCCTAAAAGGCAGAGTGCTGGGCAAACTAGACCTTTGTTGCATCCAGGTACCTTAGTTGCTCAGAAGAATAAAGCTTTAATAACATGACAAAGCCTGGGCCAGAAAACCAAAGGAGAGGTAATACATCCACCCTAAGAAAAACATCCAGTCATCCCTTTGATACTTCTACAAGCATTTTTTAAAGAGCTCCCTGGAGCTGCATCAAGACCAAGCACTGCAAAGAGCAGGTGAGCCATGGCTTGGAATCTGCCTTCACATCTGCAAGTGTTTTATGGTCCTAGAGAGAAAAAGAAGGGAAGAGAGGATCCTCTAACAAGGTTATTTCCAGTGCCTGGCACTACAGCAAGGTATACGATGGCTGCTGCCTCCTTCCTCCTACAGGAGATGAAAACCCTTTGTGTGAAGGATTTAAATGGCTCAGACTAAGACACTGAAGATACCATCTCTCTATAGACTCAAGGCCACAGCTCAATTTGGCAATCAAAGGAAAAAATTCAGTATTTTCAGCAAAATAAAAGCAAAATAAACAACACAGACCCTCCACCACCAGCTGAGTTTGTGTGGTTACAGTCTTGAGTCATCTAGCAGAACGAAGCCAGGTTAGACTTGCTGGATTGCATTTGATGCACAACCTCTCAGTGCCTCAGTTTCCTTCTTGTTTGCAAATGGTTTAGTGTGAGAGACTCAAACAGAAGTTCCTGTTTCCTTTGGACCCATCTACTCCACCTGTCCCAGGGGGAAAGAAACCATCTTATAAGGCAAAACCTGTCATTCCATCAGTATTGCCAGCATGCTCTGAGACATACAGGGGGAAAAAAAAAAAAAGAAGGAAAATAAAAAAGCTGCTTTCCCCTAACCCCATTTCTCCACTCAGCACTGACACAGAGCTCAATACTTCGTATAACAGGAAGTACAGAGCTATCCCAAGCTCAAATACACATCTTCACCTTCACATATAGATGCACAATATCTTACTACAGACCTCTGGGTCCTCCACCTTCCAGCACACCTCAGTCCCTGCAAGCTGTGCAGGCAGCTCTGCATCTCGCAGCTCTGCATCTTTCAGCTCCAGCCAAACAAGGAGGGATCCACAGTCACAAAACCACCTTCCCCAAAGCCCATAGCTTTCAGACACTCCCCTTGCAGCCCCACTTGCTTACTGGGGAAGCACCACAGCAGAAGCAGAAAAATACAGCTCTAGTTTTCCCTCACAAGTAACTGAACAAGCAACCACCCATCAGGAAGCCCTGCCAAGGCTCCTTCCTCCTACTTGCCCTGGGAAATTTTCTTCTAAGCATTTTTGTTTGCTTCACCACAGCCTCATTCCCCACCACACACAGGTACCTTGCTTTTGTTTTTCAGTCCTTCCACTTTTGCTTCATAGAAAATTTCCAAATCATAATTAATAATAAAAAAAAAAACACACACCCAAAACAAACAAAAAACAAAAACACACAAATCAAAAAAACAACACCTTCCCCCTTTTTAAGCAACAGCTCTTCCCTTTTCCAACCTTCCTTTAATAAGTTCAGTGAGGATCCAGCTTCCTCCAAGGACCAAATCAGAGCCTCTTATCAATTAGAGTAATTGACACCCAGCTGAGCCTGTCTCCCAGTCGGGACCCATTAACACTCAATTAAGACAACCCCAGGCCTTTCCCTCCTCCCTATTACAGCTCTCTTCCCTATCAGTGCACAGGTCTGTGCACAAAACCCTCTCGAGGCCATGTGGTTGTCCATCCATCACGTGTCTGGGAAGGCATGGAAGATGATAATGAGTATAACGAGCAGGCCATGTTCTCATGGAGCTTCACACACAGTTGTTCTAGCATTCAAGCTCTACAATTAGCTTTGTCCTTATATCATAGACACGACACCAGCTTTTCGGGGAAAGCAGAGCTTGCTCTTGGTGGCACCAGGTGGGGGATCAGTCCCTGGTGCTGTCAGCTCTGTGCTAGGTCCAATTTCTCATTGTTTGTGAGAACAGCACCCTCACTTTTCATTGTCCTGGGTAGATCTAAGTCACCTTTTCAAGGTTGCCTTTTGTTTTACCTAATCATAAGGGTCAGAAAGCAAATAACAGGAACCCAACACACGGGAAACAAAAGAATTTGATAACCTTGTACTTTCTTTAAAGTCTTGATTCACTTGGGCTATTTGGAGCTCATGTGCTGGAACACTTTCACACAGCTGGGTGAGGTGGGGAGCTGGCTCAGTTGTCCCCTGTGTCATCTCCTCCCCCACTTCCATAGCAGCCTCCTCTGCAAGGCCCCCCAAGACTGCTGCCCCTGTTCAACCATGTAACCCTAGAGAATGGAGAAACCAGCCCTTTTCTCCCCTCTCCTTGCTGCAAACCTCTGCCTACTTGAACCTGTCAACATTGTTCTCAACCCGCTCCAGCTACACCCTAAACACACCTTAAATCCCCTGCCCAACCCACAGGAAAATGGTGGATGATCTTTTTGTCCATAGGGTTTGATCTGCATCCACCTGCCTGCTCAGGAGCTGTGTCTTGCTTGGTTGTGCAGCCCTCAGCAAACCAAAGCTGCATATGTTCCTCCTTTGCTCTCCTCAGTGATTTATTTCTATGCCACCCATCTCCAAACAGCACACCAGCGTTTGGTCTAGGTTGAATATATACATTAAAATATCCATGTCTGCATTTCCATGTGTATATAAAAGCAGGGGGACAGGGAATGGGAAATTTGTCAGATGACCTAGCAAGTCAGAGCCAGCCAGAAGGCATTACTTCTCCCAAGTTTCTGAAAATAACTGGTGCACGTTTGACTTTAAAGTAATAAACAGTACAGACATTTTCCAGCCATATTTATATCACTGTAGGAGGACGCAGCAGGAGACTGGGTTAGTGAACTAGTTTTTCTCTTTGCTGCTCATGTTCTGGATGAAACTGAAGCAATCCTTCCAGAAAAATCACCCGTTCCCAGGCACAGATCGCTTTCTTTTCCCTTTCTCTCATCTGCTGTTCCAGGAGGTTCAGGGAATTCACATGAGCATCAAGCCACAGTCCCACCGTCTCACTGCTGCAGTCCAGCTCACAGGAGAAGCAAGAACTGCTGTTGCCCTGAGAGATGGGATGGTGTGTGGATACCATCTGTCTTAAGTGTCTGAAGTAATTTACTTCCAATTTTCGAGGTGTTTGAACTGATGATACTAATTTATGTCCAGCTATTAGACTCCTAGGGATTCTTGTTGGGACTGACCTTCTGATCACTCTCCTATTTAAGCCTGAATGTATTCTGCTCATGTTTCAAGATGAAACATGTTATGCCTGAAGCCTGTAATGACTGTTACTGCTGCTTTTATGACCAATCTCCTAATTGACCATTTGTCCTGAAGTCCCAGATGCCAGACATCCCACCAGCATGGGCATCACCCTGCAAATGGTCAGTCACACACTACCCACTCATGTCTGTGACGCCTTGACGTGCCTGGAGATGTTGTGAAGGTGACATGGAGGTGCTCATTAAAGACTTCTGTGTATTTTTTTCAAAAATGAATAGTTTCACCTATTGTTGAACTGCAGATGTTTCTTGGGAGATCTTGGCCAGAGAGTGGGAAAAATGCATCGCACATTTCCTCCCAAGGGAAGGAACAGGTGAAGGAGCCATCCATCACCACATCAAAGCAGAGCTCACCCCTTTGTAGTGCCCATGAATGAGACTCATTTTTGTCCTCCTAACAAGTGGGTCCTGTGCCGAAGATGGCTGCATCAATTCTCCAGACGTTATTTTTAATGGCTGCGGAAAAACCAATCACCTTGATGTCATCGACAGCTTTTGACACGTTGACTAAGGCTCTCTGGCAGAAGAAGGGGACAATACAACCTGGAAAGCCCTCCTTCTTTTCAGCCTGCCCTGCACTTCCCCTCTCGCCTTGTTCTCCCTCTCCTCTTTATTTAAGCCGCTTTTGTGGGGCTTTCACCCATTCTCTCCAATAGTGAAAAAGTCCAAGTGAGTGAATCTCCTCCTCCTCTTTCCCCCCGCCCCGCCCCGCCTTTTCTATCATCCTCTTTCACAGCAGGGCTTGCAAGGGATGGTGGGGCTTTCAGCCCTTTGGGGTCCCTGCCATGCCGCTTTGTTGGCTGCCCCAGCATTGTGCTTCCCAGGGCAGTGCAGGTGCAGCGAGGTTTTGTCTGGGTGTTAAACACAGGGTAATTAGCTGGAGGGAGGGGAACGGGGATTGCAGTGGCAGTATTCATTACACAGAGGCATTCAGGTTCCACAGGAACTGGGATGTGCCCAGTTAGCGCAATCCCAGCTTGTTTCTGCCCCCACTGCGAGACGGGAGAGATTTGGGGAGATGGGATCACACCCCGCGTGGGTTCACTCACATCCTCTCCCCTTGTGTTTGCCACTATCCGGGGAGCCGTCTCTGATGGGGAAAATAAATTGCCATCGGCTCTCCACAGCCCTCACACACCCCGAGAATCGTGAAATGACATATCGGCTCAGGAAGCCAGGAAAGGCACAAAGCCCAGTAAAAGAAACACAAATAACCTCCATGTAAAATACCGCAGACAGCCCTGGCATTGAGGGCTAATGAGTGAGGGTCTGCCCCTGACTTCAGCAGCTTTTCTCTGCAAGCTCTCATGAAAATGAATCTATAATGCACACCATATGCAATTTATGTGGCATTCAAGCTGGATATTTATTTTGAAAGACAAGAGTCTTTGCTTGGTTTCATTCGTCAATAAAAAGGAGAAAGAAGAGGGATAAAGTAAGCAAAAATAGAAATGCTTTGACCCAAACCCAGAACATCAATGGCACAAATTTCACAAAAAAAAACCCCAAATATCAGTTTAATCTTAGGTATTAACCTGTGCTAGCTCCAAGGTGTTTGGCACCAGCCCCCTTCCGAGCAGCACTTGAACACACATCGAGCACACCACACCGATGGCTCGTGCTCTGAGCCAGGGCACCAACCTCCATAAGCTGGTAGAAAGAAAATGAGAAGTTGTTGGGGGCTGAGGATCATATGTTCCTTTGGGTCCTCTGACCTCGCATTTCCAGAGTGAGAGTTGCTCCTTATTCACATCTCCCATTTGTGAGTCCAGCCAGGTCAGAGCAAATTCTGTGTTGATTTAGCAGCATTTTACATTTACTTTGGACTCACTTTGGGCTGGTGTGAATAACTGCGTAAGTATCAGGCAATCAGGGGAGCAAAGATGTGCAAGTAAAGCAAAATAAACCATACAAAATCCGTATAAGGAACAGTTCCAAAAAGTCAGTCAAGTATTTTTGATCTACAGAAATTACGCATCCACATTAAGTCTCCATCCAGGTAAAAGTTGTGAGATAACTGTGCCACAGTTCAGATCAAAATTAAAAATTTTTTCTTGTGTTTCCCCCCGACAAATGAAGGACAATCTTGCAAAGCCTGTGTTTGTGGGAGTTTTCCACGAAGGGTTTCAGGCAACATAAAATGTTCCTGGCACCAATTTCAGCTGTGTGTCCCAGAGACACTTAACTCTGTACTTAATTCAGGTTTAATAGGCTGCGATTATATTAAATAAATACCAGCTGAACTGATTATTTAATACATAGTTATAGCTGTTTAACAGCCGCGCAATTGACTGTTACATCTCAATAAATGCATGTTTTTCATCGATCGCCTAGTATTTTATTTCACATCCCATAATTTTCCTATATAACTCTTGGAACCTTCAAAGCATTGCTGGGGGTCGCCCCAGCCTGCTGCGCTGGGCTCTGCAGCACGAACGTGCCCGACAGCCGTTGCCTTTCCAAGGATTCACTGCAGACAAGTGCAAGGTTAAGTTACCGCCACCGCCTTCCGTCCACCTCCCCCTTGCATTTTCAGGTGGATGCAAAAATGCTTCTTCGCATCCTTTTCTGGCCTTGCCCAGCTGCTCGGTGCCAGGGAAGCAGCTGCATCTCTGCACCCTGGCGCTGGCCACCTCGCAGGAAGCCAGAGATCATTCTGCTCTCAACAGGCTGTAAAGAGTTTAAAGCTTCAGGAGGCTCTAGCAACGTATAATCTGAATTTTATACTTTAACATTCATAGTTCCCTGCCCATTGATGCTTTCCAACTGATATTTGTGTTTTCCCCTTCGCTATCGGTTTGCCTGCAGCGCCTTTGAAGACATTTACTCAGCTAAGAGGCATCTTTATTGCAGAGCTGTCAGGCATTCAAAATGATCAGAAGATATATAAATAAGATGTTGTTTCTTAAACCTGCATCTATTTGCAACCCAGTGAACTAAATAACAAGCCGTTATTAAAAACACATTTGCTGAGGCCTGACAACTGCACAACAAACCCATACAGTTTCTGCCGTGGAGTTGTTTATCCCAGCTAATCACTTTACTTCTCAAAAGACACTGTCAAAATAAAAATGATACATATCTCTATTTAATTACTTTCTGGTGTTACTACAAACAAAATGGGGTTTTAAGGGATTTGTTTTACGAAGGCTTTTATTCGAGCATCCATGGAAACTGCGGGCACTGGCATTTCCATGTATTATACCAACTGAATTGCCATGCTCCGCCAGAAATTTCAGGTTGCACAGTAAATAGCAGGTTATTTGTCTGATTTGTGTATGTCAGTGTAAGGTCACCAAGCCTGAAAATATAGATGCCATTTGAAAAGTGGCAGAAAAGAAAAGAAAAATAAAAAGGAAAAGAACAGGGTGTTTTTCACTATTTAGTGCTGCCCACCCTTTCAGAATACAAAAGACAACCCCTCCACATCCCTGGCTGCCATGAGCTGCGCTGTCCTATTCAGACCCCAGCCCACTGAAGCAAATAGCTATAAATGCTCAATAACTAATAAACACTTCGCAGGGTTTAGCACTGGAAAGCCACATGGCAAGGAATAGACAATTCTTTGTTATCACTGTACGAAGCCCCTTCCTTAAAATGCCCTGACACAATTTTTCAGGCAATAAATCAACTTACTTTCATCCGTGTGCTAAAACCCAGCTATGTACCGTAAAAGCTGTTGTGTTGGGGTTTTTTTCCTCCATATTCCATATTTCTGTGATGGCTTTATTCACGCACAGGCACATGTGCATTCAAAAAGAAAACGCAGATCTTGCATTTCTAAGATATAATTCATTTTGCAAGTTAATACTCCTCAGAGCAAGTGGAGAAGCCTCATCCTCATCCAGCCAGCACGGGCTTTATTTGCTCTATGTTTTCCTGACACCGTCACAGCTCTGCACCGTTCCATCATATGGTAGAGGTATTAATTCACTATTTCCTGCATTATAGAATCCCTACTTCCTTTCCAGTTTTCTCACTCTAATGATGCTATAATAAAAAACAGAGGTAATAATGAAATTGGAAAATAGTGCAATTTCTAGCTGGCAAAGAGAGTTGCTGGAATAGCAGCTGGAAGCTGCTTTGCTACTAGCTTATTAGATGAGGGTTTTGAACAGCATTTGAATTATTGCTCATGAACTGCCTCGAAAATCTGCCAAAGCAGCGTTACTGGATCTGGAGAACAGACCCAGGACTGACTGGCTGACGGTCGAAGCCAGGTAGACCAAAAAAATCAAGAGGGAGGGTTATATTCAACATTGATGGAGAAATTCCCTCAAACAGGGCTTTTCTCACGGTCAAGTTAAAAACGCTCTGTGCTCCAAAAATATAAGGAATCCAAGATGTGAGGCTTGACTCTGCTTTTGTGTTCCTCCTTCTGCCGCAACCCCGCTGGCTGGTGCTGCTGAATCACTGGGCACAGGCTTTGCTTCTGGGGAGCTACTCCCGATTGCACCAGAATAAACAGGATCTGAATCAGGACATTAAAATGAAGTTTTTAATGAGCAATTTGAAGATAACATCCCCTCTCAGCACACCCAGAGACACACCCTCCTCTACAAGCTCTGCCCCTCAGCTGATTTTCAACACTTCATTCATGTGCCTATGACAATTCGTTACACAGATGCTTTTTCCCAAAAGAAGTCTTCACGATACGGTTAAAGATACTGATCTGGCTGGCTTCATCTTCCAGAACTCCTGATACTGGGGTAAACGGCATTTCAAAAGCTGGATGCTGTTGGGAAATGTAGTAACATCCTTCAAGCCTTATTTGTGAGCTGAGCTTGTCATCAGAGAAGTTATCCAGGCAACCCCAAATGCAACGGGTTTGTTTGAGCTCTGGTCAGAGGGTCCCTCAGCGTTGCACAGGCAGTTGCTGCAGTGCTACCTGGATGTCACTGAGGGCAGAGAATTTGGTGATTTAAGGAAAATCTGGGCACTTCCCACCCACTTCATTCATCAGCACTCTTCAGCCATATGAGGGAGACAGTAGTTTGGATGCTTTTTCTCCCTCCTGCTAGTACTGCACAGTCATAGAAGCAAATGTGAGGAAGGGAACGCCATCCCCAGAAATGGTGACATGCTCCAAAGACAACTTCTTGGTGCATAACAAACTAAATCAGTAACAGAGAAGCTTAGCAGGTACTGATGGAGAGCAGACCATGCAGCAGGCTGTCCCTGGAGACCTGTTCCATGCGATCCTCAGGCTGAACCCCTCAGCTCACCCATCTTCCATTAGCTCTCCTGGACGCCTAATTTTATGCCTCACCTTCCACCACAGAAGAGCATTCAGCTTCAGGACAGGCCTGGCCTCACCCTTCTCCAGAGGAACAGTGGCTTTCCAGAGGAAAAGTTAACTCTCCAGGTCTGTAGAGAACTGGACAGAAGCACAATGTGGGGGATCTCTTTTAAGGGCACCAGCTGGAGCAGGAAAAGGCAGGCAGAGGAGGTGGGGTGACCTGAGCTCTCATCCAAGCTTTGAGAGCTCCCACTGAGCAGCCAGACCTGTATCTCATCCCAAGACACAAAATCCTCCTGTGGAAGAAAGTGAGGGAGAATAACTGCTGTGCTCAGCCACCTCCAATGAAACAGGAGCCCGCAGCTGAGTCCTTCACTGCCTCCTGAGCTCCTGCAATTAAAGAAAGCCTTGGGGGGCAATAAACAGCACCCAGCTGGTTGCAGCACAACCCCAAGCAGTCTGGTTTCAGTGTCTGGAGTCTTTTAAAGCTTTGCAAGCACAGACTTTAACAGGGAGAATCATTTACCCAGGTGATGGTGAACTGCAGCTGGGAGGAGGGGGTAGCTGGATGGAGCATGTGGCATTGGACAGATCCAGAGGCAACAGATCTCTCACTGGTCAAAAGGTGGTTGGATCTGAGATGCAGCCAAGTCTGATCCCCAGCAGGGATGGAGCTGAGCTCCTGGGGAGCGGAAAAGTTATGTACCTGGCATCAACGCAAAGAAAAGTGGCATCCTGCACCCTCTTCCTGCAATAAATGAGGAATTATCATGGAATCATAGAATGTCCTGAGTTGGAAGGACCCACAGGGATCCTTGAGTCCAACTCCTGGAATTGATGTCTTGCACCCCGTCATCCGGATCTCCTCCCCGGTTGTTGACACTCTCCAAAGGCCTGTGCACCTGCAGCAGTGGCTACAGGAGAGAATATTCCCTGTAACGGGAAGCAGATCCCAGACTGCATCAGGTACAGTGAAAAGAAAAACGCACATCATCCATCTTTCCTCCAAAGGGAATTTCG
Organism: Patagioenas fasciata; assembly: GCF_037038585.1. Lineage (NCBI taxonomy): Eukaryota > Metazoa > Chordata > Aves > Columbiformes > Columbidae > Patagioenas > Patagioenas fasciata. Next base: position 19,315,804 of record NC_092531.1, read on the forward strand.
TGCCACTACTTCTGTTTTTTGATCCAATAGCTGTCATGTGAAACTGCCACGGTTTCCAAGCACGACCACGAAGGGAAAGGCAGTTGCTTGATGCAGCACTATTGAAACCCTGCCCAAATGCATGATGGATGCAACATCTGACCGGCTTGACCTTGAAACCCCCTCCTCAGCTTTTCCATAGTCTGTAGTCAGATATGATGGTGGTTTCATTTCTTCAGGATATGCGGGCAGAGATAGGTGTCTGTTGACTGATGGTATCAGGTTGCATAATTTGCTTTTAATTTATATCTGTCATCCCAAAGAGTGTCTAGTGGGGGAAATAAAATAGATGTGAAGATAAAACTCTGGCTTCAGGGCAGAAGGGATGTACAGAACATATAGTCCTCTCCTTGCAGCACACGTCAGCCTCTACTAAATACCTGAACAGACATTAGCAGCTCCTGTGAGAGCCAAACTATCAGTTAAGCTAGAAGAGGATGCAGGTAGCCTAACTGGTTAGAGCTCAATTAGAACTGGGTTTGGAGCAGATATTAGGAAATGGGAAAATCTGGGATCATACCAAGTCACAAGCCTGGGCTAGGGGGATGCTTAGGGATGCCAAAAGTCAAGAAACCAGAGACAGGGCAGGTGTACCAAAGGAAGAGCAAGGTCAGGGGCAGGCTCGGTCACACTGGACCATCCTGCAAGATGCCTGGCTTTTTGAGAGGGACACTGTACAACAAAGACCAGCTTGGTGTGGTAGGGCAGGTTGGCTGGGAGCAGGGACAAGAACAGCCATATCAGGGTGTAGAAATCATCCATTAGGATGGAGACATCCAGGAGAACAGCTACAGCAAACAGCACATTGCAAGGGCAGGAGCAACTGGTGGGATTGCCCAAAATCTCTGCCATTGCTGGCTAGTCCTAGGCCTGGCAAGATTGGTCTGAAACTGATTCACTGAATGTTTTATTAATCAAAGTATGTAAAAGATCCATTTTTTTTTCTTCACTTGTCAGCCACACAGTTTGTTGTATTTCACTTACAGCTGCTCCTACTCTGCAAACACAACAGCAGCTTGCATTTGCAGAGACTGGCAGCCTGCCTTAATTAATCCTGAGATGTTGCGAGTTTTCTCAGCCTTTGAGAACAGTCACACCTGACCTTTGCATCTGCAGAACTCCCTCCTTTTAATGTACTTATCACCAGATTTCATCACAGCCATATTCAGCCATCCCACCTGCACAGACTTGGCCCACTGGAAGTGCACACCTGCCATCTCCTCCCTCTGAAATTATCCTCTCCACACACGAGCAGCTCGCCTTCCTCCGCATGGTGGGAAGGATGACATACACCTTCATGTGTATGGCCACCAGATTGCATAGGCACAAGTAATACTAAATTCAAGCACAATGTTAAGCCATGTCTGTGTCCTTGCCCCTTCAGCATCCCCATCCTCTCACCAGCTGCAAAAGGGAAAAGTACCTGCATCTTCTTTAACCTGAGGCCCACTTATATTGTAGGAGTTATCAGATGGCTGTTTTACTTTCTTTCTAGCTGCTCTTTAAACAGCAGTGACTAACGTGTAAAGTTTGTCACCTAGATTCAAGTTTTCCTTGTGCAGAAAAAGGCACTAGTGCATTTAACCCATCTGGATTCCCTCTTTTTTGATTCAAGGCTTCCCTGGACTAAAGATTCAGTCTATAGCTGGCAAGAACGCTATACTGTTTTGGACTGCAGCATCGTACTAGTTTATCATTCACATGCTGGATTAACTGGTCTGAATTCCACTAAAGATGAGGGAGCCAGTATGGAAAAAAACTCATGTAAACCAAACGTGCATCCAGTTTGATTTCATCGCAACGCCTCTGCTCACAACAAGGCTTAGCTGGGATCCAAATGTTTATTTCCAGTGCAATAATAATTAGGGTAAACCTAACTATCTTCAAAAGTCAGGGAGAAACATGCAAAAGCATTTTTAATAGGACCACTGCTCACTCCCAGCTCCATCCCCCACAGTGGAAGGAGCCCTTTCCCTTTGCTTATCCCCCCACTGTTTGCAAACACAGTCGAGTCCTGCAAGCAAAGCATGGCCAAAGGAAAAAAATCCGTCCTAACACATGAACCTCCCTGTGCCTTTGAAAACTTACTTGACTCATTGCCTTACTACAAAGCACAGTGAGGCCATAAGCAGAGCTGAAAGGGAGCCTGAGACCAGTAGAGAATTGGAGCTCCAGAAAGTAACTGTGGCTTAGAAATAAAGTTTAAATACTTCGAAATAAAATAAAGAAACATTAAGAGCCATATCAGGATCAGTACCATATACACGCTCATCAGGCTCTGCATCCCCATTCAGTAGGTGAACAAACCACCTAAGGGAAATGACTCTGACAGGATGGGCAGCCCCAGGAATCCAGGGTGACACTTGGACATTGAGAGCAAAACTGGGATTTAAGCAGAAATAGCCAGGAGGTTGGACTGGATGGTATAATAAAGGTCCCTTTTGGTCTTGCATTTGGTGATTTCAGGTTTGCATCATACACAAGTGAGCACCAGGAGAAGTGGGATGGAGTAAGCTGCCATCTGGCCAGATAAGGTTGATATTCAGCACTTCCATTCAGTTATTCAAATCTAGCAACTGTGGGAAACCCTTAGAATGTTCTCCCTGGGGTATCTCCACTAGTTACCTAGAAACCCAGACTGAGTTTTATGAGCAGAAAATATGTTGGGAGGCATGTTTGCCTCATCTGCTTTAAAAAGGAGCTATTTTCCCCTTTTTCTCCACCCAGCAATTTCATTAGCTGAGAACTATTTATGGGCTTTAACCACCCCTCTGTTTTTTGCAGCCTAGACTTCCCAGCCACAAGAGCATCCCAAGTCCTTTCACTTCCAGCATTATGGCCTCACTCACAAGTAATCTGTACAAGCTTCTGTGGTATCTACAGGGTTTTCTGTGAATAAGAAGCCCTTTATGAGCCTAATACCTCTGCACGCTGTCCTGAGACCTCAGAGAAACCTACTTGCAAGACGGATTTTGCCTGGGGGCAAATGGTTGGGGGAGAGCCCTGCCAAACCTACTGGGATCAAATTCCAGCTCATAATTGAACCCAGTGAGTTTTTCAGCTGACTGCCCTCTCCTTTTGTCTGGGATCTTGCTGAGCTTTCATTGCGGCCTGTTTGCCGAACATCACCGAGCAAACAGCCCAGCAGCCAGCGCATTATCCCCGCACACCAAGCAGGGCTTTCGCATTTCATTCATCATTTATGGGTTGCAGGAACGATTTCCCAAAGTTAGTGCATCGTCTTAACAAAGCAAGGGGGCTCAGTGGCAGGGAGGGAGGCCAGCGTATTAGCCTTTCACCTTTGGAGGCCCCAGCTCACATCCTGGCTCAGGTTACCAAAGAAAGTGAGTCTGATGGGCTCTGAGCATCATCTGCGGGGTGAAGGTGCATCCCCCAGCAGAGAAGTGTCACGCACGGCACTCAGCCCCAACATCCCATTTTCCTGCATAGGATGCTCACACTGGAGCTCCACTTCCAGGGGACATGGACAGGACTAACAGTTTTTTGGCTACAAATTGCCACATCTCTTGTGAGCACTGCAAAGGCAGCTCAGCGTGAAAAGTGAAGCCAGGTTGGGAAACACTTCGCCATCTATCTGCTTTCCCTTGGGTTAGCTGATCCTTCTTCTCCAGTCCAACTTGACCAGCTTAAAATTTACCAACCCTTTATCTCTTTGTCATTTTGCTTCTCTCTGTGACAGATAATTCATGTAAAAGTACAGACAAAAAAAAATAGTTTAACTATAAAATAGCTAGGATCATCACTTTTGAGGGGGCTCTGCTCTATGTGGAACTAAACTGCTGAGGGATTTATTTCTTTAATTACACTGGAAGGAAGCAAAAATAATTGATTCTGGAAAAAACCCAGGACCCAGAAATCATCTCAAGCTCTCCAGACTGTTTCTGGAGATAAGATTGAGCTTGACACTCAGAAATGTATTTTTAGAGAGGAAAAGTTTTACTTCTCTTCCTTATATTTAACCGTAACCACCAGCTGTGTGTTCCTGCAACAGCCTCCCAGGAAGAGTATCAGGGACAGAAATTCAGCTTTAAAGATGAAGGTAGAGCAGTTTAATGAAAGTTTAAGATGTGGCTGCCAGCAGGAGAGCTGGGTTTTTTAAATTATCTGAGATGTGGCCTACTTAGAGATTTGAAGTAAATTTAAATTGTTTGCATCTATAAAATATTCTGGTTTGGTTCAGAAGGAAATGAAGCAGAGATGTTCTTCTAAACCAGCCCTGGCACTGTCAAAGAGGACTTCTTCCAGGGATAGCAGACTTGCTGACACTTCCAAATTTTCTGTTTCCTGACTTCAAGATAAGTAGGATCCCTGAGGTTTGATGCATGGTGAGGGTAAACATTCATAGAATGACAGAATCATTTTGGTTGGAAGAGACCCTCCAGATCACTGAGTCCAACCATTAACCTAACTCAGGCACCAAACCATGTCCCTAAGAACCTCATCTATATGTCTTTTAAACACCTCCAGGGATGGTGATTCAACCACTTCCCTGGGCAACCTGTTCCAACGCCCAGCAAAATTCAGATGCAGGTGGCTGCAGCAGTGAAAGCCGAGGTGCAGGAGGACAGCTAGAAGTGGGCTGCATATTTGAGTTATCAGCCAGGTTTGGTTTTTGACCTGTTCTCAAGCCCAGACTCAGCCACCATCCACAGGATCAGTTCCCACATTTGTGTTTCAGGAGCAGCCAGTCAGTCTCAGACAAATCAAGCACACCGGAGGTTTAGCTCTCCCTCCAGCACACATCTCCAGGGGCTTAGCAACTGCTCCTACCAGACCTTACTCACTCAACCCACAGAGAGTCCTACTCAACAGACCTGCATGTTGGATACAGAACACCTAGAGCCAACCAGTGTGAACAGAAGGTCTGCGAGTTTGGGGGTCTGAGCTTTTGAACCCACTCATCTTGCCATGAAGGCATCCCACAGGGGCTGAGCACAGACAAGTGAGCTTTCCCTGCCGTGGCTCACGTCATGGGTGTTTTGCAGGAGGTACAGACCACCTTGGCTGTCAAGCAGATACAATCCACCGGTGTTATTTTCACTTCAGGTATTTCTTTTCCCTTCACAGAGGAAAAAAACAAACACAAGGCCCTTTGCACCTGGTGAGGAATGGCTGTTTGTTTAGACAGCCAAATGAAGTCATCACTGAGAAGCGATGCCCTCGCGCACCCTTTAATACTCACTTGCCAGAAATCATAACGGAGTGAAATGACCCATCGCCATCTGCAGCTGTCTGATATAAGCAGGAATGTTCCTGCCCCCGCTTCCATCTCTTCTAACCATACAAAGCCAAACTGTCTTTACTACTGTCATTAAAAAAAAAAATAAAAATAAAAAATAAAAATCACTGCCCTAGGATGAAAGGGAAGTAGAAATTGCTGCCTAACTAATTTTCCCTGCAATTTGCCCTGGGAGCCTCCTAATGAAGGCTACAGCACCTGAGCCTGCCCTGCTGTGGGGTTGGCCAAGGACTACACCAACCCCCAGCCCCAGCAAAGTTGCCTTAAAGAAGCTCCACAATTTACCACCACTCTGCTCCTCAAGATAAATAGAAAACTAAACATTTTTAATTTGCATTTTAAAATAAAGGCTTCTAATATCCAGACCATTAACTTGGCTGTGAGGCTTTCACAGCAAAACTTGTTACCCGCTATGTGTTTTGTTGTCATTAAGATACATTAAATACTATTAATTCTGATGCCTTGCTATTATGCTGTTTGGAGACTTGCCACAAACCCACTTCCACCCAACCTGTATTATGCTGTGAACCTTGGAGGCATTTTAAACACCTCGTGTAAAATTCATGAATGTGAAGAGGAACCTGTCTGTATTTCCAACTTATTGAGGGGCTGGGGAGCCTGCCTGAAACCCAGCTCAGGCCAGTGCTGATCCCCAGCAGCCACTATATCTCAATCCAGCATCCAAGCCCCTACTCAAGCCCAGATGATTACCATGCTCTATATGCACCTTCCTTCTAATGAATATAGGCTTACGGACATCTCATGAATTATTTACCAAGGTGTGCTTATTATGATTGCAATGATTTAAGGCAGTTTGTTACAGGCACAGCTCTGAGTGATCACGATCAATAGAAGAAACAAGAACAAGCCAATCTGCATGGAACAACAGTCCTAGTCCTTAAGGGCTGTGCTTCCTTGATTAACCCTTCTCAGCCTGGCAGCAAAACAGGCTTGCACTTGTCTGATAGACACAAACAGTTGATCACCCTCCCTCTTGCCCTCCCCACCACAGCCTAGGGTGAAGTGGCACTTTGAGGGGTCATGCAGCTCCTCTAGCTGTTTCCTGGGGCAGGATCCTACATGCTGGCACAGTGTTTCTTATGGTATTTAATAGGTATCTTGGATGTGGCCATAACCTACTCATCACCATATGGCACGCCTCCACCTCCAGGCCCTATACACAAACCTCCATTTCCTTTCCCAGATGCAGATTTAGAAACCTTTGCCGCTAGCTGTGAAGATCCCAGGTTCAACCCCAAGGATGAAAAAAGTACCAAATATGAAGCAATTATTGGAAACGAGTAGCTGGACACTGATTCTTCCCACTTGAAAGGCAGTTGGAGCTTCTTCAGTGTGAACTGGGAACCGGAGGGGAGAGGGATGTGCAGCAGCTTTGCCATTATCTAGGTTTAAATACAGGAAGGTCCCCACTCTTCACACTTGATACCTCCTAGCAGAAGGAATTATGGTTCAGCATTTGCTCTGTGCGCCCTGGGAGCTGGACCAGATCTCTGAACCAGCCAGGATGACACAGTGTTATTGCTGTAATGTCCCACCACAGCGGTGTGAGGTCTCAAATGCCAGAAACTTCACCCTGCACCATGGGAAGTGAACACCTAGAACCTCCTCTGGACAGGGTAACCCAAAGAACATGGTTTTAAGGGCAGCCAATAAATGCTGCTCTAGATTTATCCCCAAACTCCTCACACAGGTGAGCCTAGACAAGTATTTCCCCACTGAAAACACACCTGATCTCAGCTTGCTGCCTCAATTCTAAACGGGAACTTTGGATCAGACTTGGCACACAGGAAATATATTCATTATTTCAAAGGGGAAGCAAACAGGATGTCTGGACAAAGCACCAAATAAAAGGCTAATGACACAAATGGATATTTAATACAATCACTTCCTCTGATTATCCTATAAGGAAACACTTCAAATACTGTCCATTTTGTACATCCTGCATCACTGTAACATGTTTCAGAGTCTGGGAGGGAATTTTCCACACCATGCACTGGTAAGGTGAGGCTGTGCTCTTACCTGCCAGCTGCAGACGGGATGGTACAGCACAAATACAACCTGCCCAAGCTGCTGGGGTCCTGGGATGCTCTGCCAAGCAACAGGATGGCAGCCCAAGCAGAACAGAGATACATTTTCCCACCTGCTCTATGCCCATCATAGCCAGCAAAGCATCAGGGGCTGGGGATAACATCAGCACTGGGGCATCATCACTTGAGCTCAGCCCCCAGACTCAATCTCTTCAGGATCAGCCTGTACCCTAAGCCATCCCCCGGGCATTTCTGTGCTGGGGGGTCACTGAACAGACAGAGTTTAACCAAAAGCCCTGTTTAGATTAAACCAAGACAGGGTTTCATTATCACAGCACTTGCTCCACATGCTGCTGTTGTTGTTCTCTCTGGAGAAAAGAAAACTGAAGCCTTTTGCTTTATAGCAACTTGGGGCGGCGGGGAAGAGAAAGGAACAAAATAGTTCCATTAAAAAAAACAAAAATTGTTTCCAGAGTCACCGTGACCCGATGATTACTTCAGGTTAAACTAAATCCAACCCAACATAATTGGCCAAGAGGCCAGAGACAGTAATACATAGGAGAATTAAGATTAGATTCCTTTCTGCTGGAGAGAGAAGCCTGAAAAACTTCTCCCCAGAAATACTTTTGATTTCTCTTTGATTTTTGATGTGAAAAATTCAAGTGAGAATTGAGCTCTATATGGTTACTGAATAGCAAAATAATGACACCATTAGGAACACAAAGCTGAATGACTGAGGAAAGTTCCTTTCTAGTTTAAACTCGTAGGTTTTGTTAACAGTTATTTCATTCCAGTGCCTAGCCAGCACTTTGTTTAAAAGAGGCCTTTGTTAATATTTTGATTAAGTTAATAAACATTATTAGGCAAACCTCCCTCTACATAGCCAAGGAAGACCTCCTAGCAAAATCATAAGAAAATGTTTGACAGTCCTAAAAATTCTAAGATAAGGAAATACAAAGAAAAAAATATTGCTCGACCTGAGCAGTCTTTAACCAGAGCAGCAAAATTAAATACATAAATAAAATGAACACTAATTAAACAACAAATTTCATTACAGGCTGTTTTCAGGAAACTGTTCTTCCAATAAAGGAGATCTATAGTCCAGGGAGGAAGAGGAGTATTTTCTAATGCCTTTAAAAAAATAAATAAAACAAAACCCTTATTTAATAGCATCCTTGGGATAAAACTTGTTTTCCTGATGCAATAACGATAGTTTTGACCATTACAGCCATTGCTGCTACTAATCAGACTCTGATATCTTTGGACATGGTGTGAACTATAGTCATTTCTGTATCACTGATACAACAGCAGTTTTCTACCCATCTTGAGCTGATCCTAATCTCAAGGGAAAGAGGTTTGTTCTATCCCATCTTTGCTGTACAGCTGCTTTAGGAAAGAAGCCAGTCAGTGTTCCATTCCAGTCCAAGAAAAATAATTTTTAGGGATGAGATAAGACAGAATCTGATCCCATGTTTACAGCTCCCATTGCAACCAAGGCCAAGCTAACAGACCTGTGGGAAAAGCTCATTGTCCTACGGAGCATAGGTGTTCCTGAGAAGACAGCTTGCCCCAAAGGGCCAACGTTCCTCCCTAACTCCTATCCTGGAGCCACACAAGGGATTAACTGGTCTCATTATTCGAGAGCTCAAAGCTCCCTATTGATTCCCACCTAGTGCTGACACTAAGAAATTATAATTAGTTTCAGTCAGTTTTGCACACAGGAGCAAGCCTGCTAACAGCAATCTTTAAAAGGGAGAGGGGAAGCCTACAGCCCTATTACCTGCTCAAGTAGACCAACACAAGTAGAAAAAAAAAAAAAAAATCAAGATAGAAAACCACCTTCATTCAGATTCAAGGTCACCTCCTTCTTCTCCCACAAAAGCTCCAACCTCCATCACCTCCTCCAGCCTGGGAAATAAACTCATCTTCCCTCACAAATGACCCATTTCAACAGGCAGCAGCTGATGCTCAGCCACTTATTAGCATCCACCTCCAGCTGCTGGCTGCTTGCACAGCAGAGGAGGTTAAGTGTCACTAGAGCTTAGCAGCAAGATTGGACCTGCCCTTCTCCAGCTGCATCCGTTGTGCTCTTGGGGCTAGGCCAGGCTCAAGACAGAGGATCTGACAGGGTGGAAAAGGAAATTCTGTGCATTCCTCATCTGTAGCCTACATGCCAAGTGAAATGCAGCGATGAGCAAGCCAGACCGGAGCGCTTGTCTGAGGCTTCGTTCTAGCTGCAGAAATTGCAATGTGTCTAAAGCAAAGTTATTGAGTTGGATCCAGGGAAACCAGGCTGCTGGGGTTATGAAATCATTCGCCTTTCAGTGCTAGAACAACAGGTGAAATGTTAGGAGGAGCATAAATCCTGGGTTACACCTTCCAAAGACTGAATTCTGGCTTAGGAAAAGCACCTGCCCTGAAATGTTCTGAGCATGTGATTTTAATTTTCTTTGACCTTTTCATGTCTCTCCAGGCACAAAAATATCCTCCTCAGAAAAAATTCTGCCTGGAAATGATGGTCCTTTTCCCCCAAGTCCTTTTAAATGGAAGAAAATTACTTGTCTTCCAGAAATACACTGCTATGAACAAGCAATGTATGAACTGCTTGTTCAGAAAACAGAACATGTTCTTCAGGGAGCATTCTCTCCATGCTTATACCAGCTATATTGTAGCAAACACTAATGAAATTACAACACAACTGCAGGAAAACCCAACATAAATGCAATGTGACCTTGATAATTAAGAGCTGAAAAAATCAGCTTTGGATTCCCTACTCCCTCCTGTCGGTGCATTACTAATGTTGCAAATGGAAATCTCCCATGAGCAGAGTCATGGCTGCTAATCACAGCATCCTGACAAACACTGGTGTGAGTAGCTTCCCTTCATTGCCCCATCTGCCTTCAAGGTTTTTTTGGGGGGGACTCTACTCCATCCCCACAATAATACCAGCTCCTTTATTTTATCCCCTTAAGCCCTGTGCAGTTTGCTGGGGTGCACCAGATCCAGGTCATGTCTCCCCAAAGACTCTCCACCCCAGGGAATGTTAACCCCCCGTGTAGTGGAGGCTCTGTGGGTGTGAAGAGCATAAAAGACATATGAAGTGCATCACTGTTATAAAAATGCCTGGGGAAGGGTCTGCTCATTGCCATCCTTGTTCCATCTATGGTTGCTGACTTGGGTGGGACATCAGCTTTGGTCCAGGACAGTTTGGAAAGAGCTCACAGTCAGGTTAAAGTCCAGGCATTTTGGGCAAATCTACCTCTTATTCAGCAACAACAATGAGTTTGGAGGCCTGGCTTTTGAAAACTCAGCTAAAAACACTAGAGAACCAAACAAGTTTGGGAGATGGTGCCAATGACAAAGTGAAAGACACTGCTCAGAAGAGTCTTGCAGGAAGCTGGTCAAGCTTTGTTGGCATTGTCCACACCATGTTTTCTTCACCACAAAAACAGTGTTTCTGCCATTGTTACCACTAATTTCACTCCACTGCTTTTAAAACAGCTCCTGTGTTTGTATATGTTTCTGGAAAGGGTTTATAACCCTCCTGTTTGCACCATTCAGTGTGGGACTCCTTTCAAGCCACACAGGAGGTGCATGACCCAGATCCACTTGGTGGTCATCTCTAGTCACTGCTAAGTGTCACGTCTGCTTGAAGAAGATGCAGCCTCTTTGGACACTGGTTCACCCCAGCACTGCTGTTATCCAGGAAGGAGGATGAACTTCACGAGGGAAAAGCCAAGAAAAGAGATACATGAGGCACCATTACAAGGGGACTTCTCCAGAGCTCTCTGTACCATATGTATCAAACTAGAAGTACCATAGTATAAACAATTCCCAAGCAGTTGACTTAAAAACACTTTTGACTCTACATGAGGAACAGTTTCAGGCTGAGGTGACTGAGCTCCAGCAGGTCACGCTGAGGACATCATCCCCCTTAGAGAAATGGGTCACAGATCAGTGGAGAATGCAAGAGTGCAGGAGGTAGTTGGTAGGGATGTCACATTAGACCCTTTTTCCATCAAAGGGCTTAGTTAACAGCTGTATCTGATGCCAGCAGCAACGTACTTCATGTAGTCATGCTAGCTAAATGGGTTTTGGTGTTTAAACCTGCTCGTACTGATGCTTCTTTCAGCTGGATATGATATTCTCAACATCCTTCCAAAACCATCCCACGGTTGTCTCCAGTAAACTGAAGTTGGTCTCCAGCCAGTGCTGATTTCTGCTGCTCAATCTCAAGTTCATGTTCCTCCAGCCTAAATGTCCAACATAAAACTCTGGGATCAATATCAGCAACAACTTTTGTTCCTTGGGCAGAGTGGAAACATCCCCAGGAAGGATAAATGCCTGTGGGTACAGGAAAGAGAGATGGTGCAGGGTTTGGTCTTTCACTGAAAGACAAGAGACACAAAGAGCCACAGCTTTTCTTTTGCATTTCTTCCCAGAAAACAGTTGTGACCCCGGATCAAGCCTTGCAGCACATGTGCTGAAGGTAAACAACCACACTGCTTTTAAAACACTGCAAACAGGGCTACAATGACATGGACCAACTCCGTGTGCTAAAAGGGTTTTTCCAACCCTGTGTCCCATGGTCCTGTTCCTTTGACCTTGCCTTTCTGACATTAACACATACCACACATTTTTCAAAAAAAGCAACCAGCAAAATGAGATATTTCACTGCATTTGATCCTCCCTGGGAGAGATGAGAACAAAAACTCCTAATGCACGTTAATCCCATCACCAGGGGCACTGCTGAAAGATGGTTGATGGTTGGGACAGGAGCACTTGCAAGGCATAGGAAAGCCTGTAGTCTTATCAAGGCTCCCACATCGCACCCGAGCAGTGGCTGCCTATCAGTGATTGGTGAAGCAATTCTCAAATATAATTTGTCCACCAAAAGCCCACAGCAAGGCTCATTCATGACCACAGACCATGGTTCAGACTCCACGAGCTACCTGTGTAACATGTGTCACACTGGGCAGGGAGGTGGCCCGGTGGTGTGGGTGGTGGACAGCAAATGCACACTGTTCTTCAGGAACCCTTGTGCCTCTGTCTCAAAAAAACACAGAATAAGACAACTTGCATCTGTGGGACCTTCATGAGTTACCTGTTAAGGGGAGAATAAACCCTCTAGCAAATATAATGAAACATTTTTTAGCCCAAATAAACACAGGCTGGAGAAAAGGTGATGCCTTCAATGGGAGGAAGGCAAAGTCAAGCAGCAATTTCCATGCTGGGGCTGGGGCAGGTGGCAGCAGCAGCCGCAGTGGCTGTGTACAGACTTGTCCTCATTTTTGTCCTTTGACCCTCTCCCCCCCGCCCACAACTGAGCCTTGTTTACTGGCATTTCGGCAGCTCATCTCCTGTTTCCATTCACCCTCGGAGGAGATGGGAGGGAGATCAGAACAGGCTCATCGCGCTGGGCGGTGGGTGCTTCGCACGAAGGGCAACACCACGGGGAGAGGCTGAGCCAATATTTATTGAAGAGAGAAGCATGGGGACAGCAGCCTGACAAGGGTTTGCTGCTTTGCCTGGTACACAGCACACAGGGAGAAACAGAGTGTTGATAACGACTCTGAAGTCCCCAGGTTTGCCTCTGATGCCGCACAACTGGGAGGCATTTCTCTGTTGTGACAATTAGACAGACGGTGTCAAAACTAGCCCCTCTCTGCCTTCGGGCTGTGTTTATGCAGCACAGAGATGAGACATTTTCAGAATTCCTCCACTGAGCCTGACCTTGTAAGAGAATAAAGTCCACAGGACCTGTCCCCCACAAGTGACACTATGGGGACATCGGTGCTCCTGGACAACCATGCCCTATGGGTTAAATTCAAGAGTTTAACATAAGAACAAAGGGGAAATATTGTCCTGCTGACAGTCAACACCACTGAATCCAACTGATCTGAGCCACTTCTGGCTAAAAAGATCAGAGATTAATGATACCTGCTACAGGCAAAAAGACATATCACCCATTCTCCTTGTTCCTTCTGATAACCCTACAGTTACTACAGCATGGCTGGTACCCAGGCTATAGCTAATGCTGATTTGTGGGTAAAGTCCTGGGACAGTCCTGAGTCACCCCAGCTATGAGCCAGGCCAGTGCGATCCTGAGAATGCCCAAATAAACCCTGTTCTGAGGAGCATTCATCTAGGAAAAGCCCTCCCAAGTCCTCACATTTTCAATCCATAGTAAGAAATGAGCTCTGCTTACCTGCAAGATCATTAGGTTTTAAATTTGGGATGCTTATAGTTACAGAGTTTGGCTTTTCTCTTCTTTTTTCCTTTTTCCTTATGGAATTCATCACTAGCAAGAAAGAAGAAAATTCATCTTTGCAACACTGCCAACTGCAAGGCATCAGCCCTTGGTTTGGAGAAATCCCATTAACCATTTTACAAGATAAATGCTGAACCTAATGACAAGCTGCTGTATGGTCGTTCAGGATGGATAGACAGACAGACTATATCTCCTTCTAGCCCATGTGTGTTTCAGCCCAGCTGCAGTCAGTCAGCCTGGCTTAGCCGCAGGTATATTTGTCATACAGGGACCTGAAGGATAGCGAAGGGCACAGATTTATCATTAATCCTGCAAGCACAGGTCCAGCCTCTCCACCCTGTGCCTGGGAATTGCCAAATGCTACGAAGAAGAAATTGTGGATTAAAAGGACCCCTCGGATGTGGTGTCCCCCCCTCCATGATGTTCAGCTTTGCTGCTGACCCAGGGGACTGAGTGTTCCCTTGCTCTTTGTCTCTGATATGGGCTTGAGCAGGTGGCGAGGGACCCACTGCACCAGACAGCCGTCCCTGCTGCCCCACAAGCGTCAGGGTGCTGATGAATACCCCCCTAATTGGAATTAGAAATTCTCCAGAACACCCCTCCAACTGGAGAAATTAGCTAGTTTATTCCAATAAAGATGCTAATATGGGGGGCTTTGTGAAGGGCAAGAAACTCCCATTATCATTCAGAAGCAATTTGCAGTGGATTTGAAGCTTTTGAAAAGGTGATGTGCTGCTGGCTGGCTTTGTATAATACCCGGCCCCAAAATCCACAGCTGAGCATTCTTCCCTTCCATATGCTTCAGTGGTGCCCAATTTGTATTCCCCTGGTGAGGAGGCGATGGAGCAGAGCAGCGAGCGAGAGTGAACCAGCAGCAACAGCGAGGGGAGGGTGGCTGGTCCCAGGGAGGGGGACACCATAGCCATGCACGGGATGGAGATGTTGGGCTGGTATCTCTGCTGGGATAGGCAGCACACAGGATGAAATAAGCTGCTTTGGGGGAGAGGGGTCTTCACCCAGCAGTGTCAATTGTTTAATGCTTCTTGCGGGTTTTTATGCCATTTTGCTGGCACTGAACCTCTCCACACAGCCCATTTACTTTTTGCAGCTTCAACATCCATTGCTCTTTATTGCTATAAGTCATGAACTCTGGAAGCAATTGAGACTGAAGTTAACACCATCTCTCCAGAACAACACCAAAATCCTTACCTGAATTTTTCAACCAAATTTAATTCTTCCCCAACTCTCTCTTCAGCTGTAGCCTTCTGAAATGAAGGCTATGCAGGCTGGTCTCTTGAGGCATCAAATGGAACTGAATTATCTAGAGAGGCTTAGGTTCTCCAGATCGCTTGGTAGGTGACGTTTTATGGACCTTTTCACCAGACTTGCCTCTAAAGAACCAGTATCTGTAAGAAATCTAATCAGCACATTAGGAATCAAGCACTTCTGCAAACTGCAACCTAAATTCACATAAAAACCAAATGTCTCCCCAAGCTATTCTTTGCAGACTGTTCTAGGAGACATAATGATACAAAAATGTTTCTCTAATCTAACAGCTGCCTGGAAATTGGGGTAGGGCTTTGTACCACAGTGAGGGATTATTTTTGCTGAGGGGGCATCCTCTTGCCACTAACCTTATGTCCTTTGCTCTTTCCATTTTATGATGTAAAGCTGAGAAATGACAGCAGAAGCCATGAGCAGCTGGGGTTGCTCCTCAGAAGCCCAGATGCACTTGACTCCTGTCCATCTCCCAGTCTCTATAGCTTTATCTGTGCGAAGCCTGGCACTGAATTTAATGTTTCCTGTGGATTGCATCACTCCATTGAGTCCATCTGACTGACAGGGGCTGCCCTGCTATAAATGTTACGCTAAGGCCAGGTATTTCAACAATTGTCTAAATTTAAATGTGGGATGGCCACGCTGAACCCAAGGGATTACTCCCATGCCTGCTGCAAATACCTTGGGGTCAGATGGTTTAGAAGCACAGTCAAGGGAAGAGGAATAGTCCCATCTGCTCAGGATTCTGCCTTTGCCCAGGGGCAGTGGCCCCACTCAGGAGAGGACACCCTTGACCAGGTCAGAGCCCATAAATGTGCACTTTTAGCCATGGCGAGGAGGACTCCTTGGCTGCAGCCACTGTACCCGGAGATGTGAAGCTCAACAGCCTTTTCCACAGTATCTTTGCCAAATCTTTGCATTTTTCACCAGAGACTCTGGCAGACAAGCAATGTGCCCACACGCAGCTTTTCAGCAGTGGTGAACTGCTGGCATGTTCTCTGTTGAACCAAGGCTTACATATTTTCTCTAGCAATACCTGGGAACAGAAAGGACTTCTGGTGTTTCTCAATAGCCATGCTGTGCATTTACTACTCAGGCAGTGGTTGAACCGGTATTGGGTTTTGATACTTAAAGCAAACCTTAGTTTAAAAGCAATAGATAGAAAATTGTTACTAAATGGCTGCATATGAAGAAAAGGCAGTTTGGTCCCTGGCCAGGGCAGCTGATGCATCTGTGAGATTTTGTTTGAGATTTGGCTGTGCAGCCCGGCTTTCCACGGGTGTCTCGTGTGACCAGAGCACAGATGAGGATCATACAGAGCAGGAGAGCAGTCTTGGCTGAGCTCAACTTTATGCTCTGAAATAAGCTAAATTCAGCTCTAAAACCCCCCTGAGTAGGGATTACAGAATCTGTTTGCGATCACAAAGCACTAAATTGTAACTGTACGCTTCTTTTCTTATTTGCAATGTTGATATGAATTTTAATGACAATGAGGAAAAAAAAGTTTTTCAGACATTTTGGCTAGCTCTGAAGCAATTCTTTGCGTTATCTACCCAGAAAGAATAGTTCTATTAGCACAATAGCTTTTTTTTTTTTAACTTCTTGAAAACTTGAGTGAAGATAGTATTTTATTTTTGGTTTCCAGTTGGCTTCGTTTTCTACATGAGGCTCAGAATTGGGGAGTTGTGCCTTTTCCCTGGTCCTGGATCAGAATGAGGCCATGGTACCTTCCTCCCAAACGCAACAGGGAAAGGAGCAGAAAGGAACCAGTTTCACTGAAATGTCCCAAATAGGTAGGTCAGGCTACCTCCTGAATGGTGCCATTGTGCCTGCCTCCAGAATAAAACAGGTACAGGAGGTGTTTCCACCCGAAGAAAACCAGTTTTGACTGGTGACTTCTCCCCCCTTGCTCAGAATCCATCCTCCCTTTTAGGGCCCCCATAGCTTTCCTTTGTGCCTCTTCTAGGATGAAAAGAGGTAGTCATTGATTGTATTAATAATTCAGAGCTTAATCTCACGGACGGGTGTTCATGGCCTGTGAGGTGGCAATCTTTCATCTCGAGATCAGAATCAGTCAGATCTTTTAGAGGTCAAGGAAGATAGCTGCAGTGTGGAAAACACCTTCAAGATAATAGGTTTAGGCGACTCTTGTGCATGGATGAACATGGCAAATTAAAAGCTGATGTGTCCCAGATGTCTATTGCCCCTGCATCTCGAACTGGTGATGCCCACAAACCCTTGAAGATGACTTCCATCAGCTCCAGTGAGCTGTGGAGCGATCTCTGCCCCATGTCCCAACCCATCAGTGTTCCCCAGGTCACCTGCACCCTTCTCCTCCTCCGGACAGCCACCTGCCTGCTGACGAGGGATGTTGCACTGCCCATGGCCAAGCTCCTCCTTTAACTGCCAACTCTGTCGTGTTGTCTTAATCATTTCTGGAAGGACAAAGTGTACTGGCACTGTTTGCTTTGCTTGGTTCGTGGCCAAGCAGGTCCCTGTGCAGGGAGGGGGGAAAATTCAGCTTTGGTACAAGTAGGTGAAACCGGTCACAGGCACTAAATTGGGGATTCCCAGCACAAGCAAAAAAAAGGGAAATCCAAATATTCTAGATTAATTTTTCACCTGGATGTACTTTACAGACCAGGGGAAAAGTTACACTGCTCTTGGAGCATATCTAAAAGGCCATAGTCCATTCTCCATCAAGCCCTTTTCCTCTCCCACAATCCACATTTATCTCTGCTGCATCTCCAGCAATGCCCTGTTCACCGGGTGTTGCTTTGGCCCCAAGGGCGAAGCTCCTGCAGAAGGGTGCCCGCAGAGAGGTGCTGTTACACCTCCACCTACGCTCTACACCTCGCTGGGTGTTTATGGAGGAAATGGAAAGGTCAAAGACATGCACCTTGCACTTGGAACTGAAGGTGCCAACTCCTGTTGCGATGCCAAAGATTAACGTCATGCTGATAAGAGACGGGGAAAGTGGCCGGCGGAGACTTCTGAGAGTTCCCGCAAGCGCAGCTCCACTTTGCTGGGAGCCTCCCAGCTCCGGGGCTGCTGGTTCACAGCAGGAACCAGGCTCAGCACCAATTCGCTGCCGCCGCGATGCTCTGCCACTGTTACCAAGGCACTTCCAGCACCCTGTGCATTAGCATTTCTTCTGTCTTTGTGCTTTGTCTTCTCAGAGAAGCACTTCCACAGTACAACAAAAGACGGTGTGTTTACGATGGTGAGCTCGCCCCACAAACGGTGGTGGCACAATCCCCAAGTGTTCAGATTAGTAACGCTCCAGTGTACAGTATTTTACAGCCTGGGACTCAAGCCCAACCCATGGTGCACACCTGCAGGAAGGCCTGAGCTCGCAATCACTTTCCCCCCACCTTCCTCTTTGTCTGCTGTGCTCACTTGGGCTTCTCCGAACAAGCAGTTTACTTCTCTCAGGCAGGGTTTGTGCCTGGTTTCCTGCCTGTGCAACATCTCAGGCCTGACAGAAGCAGCTCTGCCTGCCCTATAGTATCCAGACACCACAGTATCCAGAACTGTGAATTGATTTGCGAATAATTATTACGGAAGGAAGCTGTTCCTTCTATAGCTGATAACTTATCTGGTATACATCAGACTTTCCCCAGTCTTTTCTCTGCTCTTGCTTTTGCAATCCATTCCCAAACACGTTGTTCCTTTGTCAGGACTATACACCCGTATTATCCACATTTAAGAAAAAGACCTCTTTGATGGCAGGGTTTCTGTAGCAGGGCTGTTTAGATTTGTTGTGATTAAATCACATCCATTTTCTAATTTGTACCTAACACACACTCAAATCCCTCCTTAAGACTGAGCTGTACAGGCACATTTTGTCTTTGCTGCTGACTTAATCAAGCAGCAGAGAGCCGCTGTGTGCTCTCTGCAATTGTCTCTTGTGCTGGATAAAAAAAAGAAAGGAGAGAAAGAAACACTTTGCAAAGGGCTGCTATTATCTGCACACTACGACGACAGCATATTTAGCACGTTTGTGGCTCTGGGGTTGCAGTAATTAATTGTGTGTCTGACACTTTGGCTGGCACAGCCTTGCACCCACAGCTTTCCCATCACAGCGGCAGAAAAGCAGGCACCTTGGCACCCATGCATGCCAAAATCAGTCCCCGCAGGGGTCTACGGCAGAGGGGTGCTCAACCCCGGCTCACCCCACACTGCCCAGCTCCAGGCAATGCAGGGTGCTGGGGCAGCTGGGGTGGAGGGGGGCTACACCAAGGGTCTGTTAGGGCAGCCTGGGGTCTCCATCCCCTCCTCATTGCCTGGGTCCTCTTCCCTCTCCCAACCTCAGTCCTCGCTGCAATCCCCAGTCAACAGAAAGACGCTCTCAGCGCCTATACGTGCCCAAGGTGTTGGAGAGCAGGTGCTCCCCCGAGACCCCCCTTCACCTCCATACCCTCCCGATGCAGGTGGAGCATCCCCACCCCTTCGGGAGGGGGTGTACCCTGCAAGACCCCTCCATCTCCCCCAGCCCCGGCAGCCTTGAACAGGGAAGGGGGTGCTGGGGGAGAGGGGAGGATTGCAGCGAGGACCCCCCCTAGCTCCCCCTCCGCCTGGCCAGGGGCCGCTCCTGCCCTCCCTCCGCCGCTGCATGCGAACGACGCTGCTCAGCGAGTGCGGAGGGAAGAGGGAGGGAGGGAGGAGGGAGGGAGGGGACCTCCCTATCTGGCTCTATCTCCTCCGCTGCCTCTCACATGCTCCGGGAGGGCGATGCGGTTCCCCGCGTCCCGCTGAGCGAGGCCGCGCTGCTCCCCGCCGGGGCTGCCCTGCGCAGGGCAGGGGGGGCCGCCCTGCGCTTGGCCTTTCCCCCTCCCCCGCCACCGCCCCTTCTGCCCTTGGGCTTTTTTTTTTTTTTTAACGATTTGATTTGATTTGCTTTTATTTTATTTGGTTGTATTTTATTTGATTTTCTTTTATTTGGTTTTATTTTTGTTTAATCTCCCCTGCCTGGAAATTAAAAAAAAAAAAGAGAGAAAAGTCTCCGCTCCCTGCACCCACCCCCGCGGCGGGCTGGAGAGGCTGATGCGGCCGCTAAGGTAAGCGGGGGCGGAGGGGCTGCGCGGGGTCCCCCGGCCGCATCCTGCCCCCGGCTCCCTGCATGGCCCTTCCTCCGCCGGACCTGTTGAGGTTGTCGCTCTCGGTCCCCGGCTACCTCCTCCCTCCCGAGCCGTTTTCATAAGAAACCTCGATTCTTCCCGTTTTCTTTGCCCACCTCGCTCCCTCCATCCGGCTCGATACCAGCCTGGCGTGCATGCGGTTATTCATTTATCCTCCCTTCTGATGGTTGCCACTAAAAATGCAGCCTGCTGGGCTAAGTCAATCGAATAATTCCTTGCAGACCACTAATGAAAACGGAAAATATCCTCCCCAATATTTTCCCCTTTCCGTTGCGTAGCTCATCACGGGGCTGATCGTGATTATCGCGACAGGCGCGCTTCTTTTGCCAGGACACAAAGCTTTCCCCTCACTCCCATGGTTGCAAAGCGCTGGGGTGTTTGCAAGCTGAGGGAAAGCGGGGTGAAGGGGTAACAGCTGGACAGATGTGGGCAGGGATGGCCACATCTGTGTGCAGGGAGAGGATGGGCAGCTGGAGTGTGTCTGGCCAGGGGAGACTTTGCTCCTGATGAACTGGGTCTGTAAATAGCCCGTAACCTCAGCCAGAAGCGGGGGCGGGAGGGGGGCAGAATATAGCCCCCGGTCAGGACATTTCGGAGGCACCAGCCAGAGCAACCTCTGTCGAGGCTTGCTTCCACACCGGGACCTGCACGTTGCCCTTCTTAAGTATTATATACGTTTAAGGAAACCAGGCTGTGTTTGCAAGACAGGTGCTTTTTGTTGTGGTGGTGGTTGCGAGGCAGGAGATGAAAGTTTGGTGTTGTTTTGATGTGATTCTTGATTGCTGCCTGTTGGAGTAATTGCATCGCAATTGCTCAGAGGTAGAATCAATTTCCCCAAATTGAGATTTTAATGGGAGCTCGCAAGCTGCTGTTATGTCATGTGGTTTAAGGCGGCGTTGGATTGCATTTATTTTATAAACTGGCTATTTTTGCAGACGGCACAGGGATAACAGCACCACCCAGTGGGGCCGCAGCCCCAGCCCAGCCCCAGTCCTAGCCCTAGTTCTAGCTTTAGTCCCAGCCTCAGCCACAGCCCTAGTCCCAACCCTAGCCTCAGCCTTGGTCCCCGTCCTAGTCCGAGTCTTACTCCCAGCCGTAGTCCCAGCCCTAACCCCAGTTCCAGCCCTAGTCCCAGCCCAGCCTCAGTTTCAGCCCCAGTCCCATCCCCAATCCAAGTCAGGTTCGCTCAAGAGGACTCAAGGTGCAACTTCCAAGCTGTTCCCCCCTCCACAGAAACTCCCAGATTCATTTGCTAAAATACCTATAGAGGTGCTGGATTAAAGTTGGGGTTTTGGTGGTTTTTTTTGCTTTTTCTCTTAAGGAATGTCTCTCAGATATTCAGGAAAAAGTTTTAAATTAGCTGATGATACTGTAATTTATTGTTTCATGACTGATAGCACAGGAAAGTGTCCTGCACTGGGGTTGTATTCTGGATATTGCTGTCAGGAGTTGCCACACAGCGACCTGGGCAAGGTGGTTGGTTTTCACTGAGCTTTTTCCGTAGGATCTTTCAAACACCACTTTCTCAAGAAGTTGAAGATGTAGATTTGCAAACACTCCATGTCATCTCCCACCTTTAAATAAGAGCCAGGAGATGTCCTTAGCTGACCTGTTGGTTGGAGGGGTGGAATTAGGGACCTGTGTTTGTACTTTCTCTAGATACCAGAAGTTTTTAAAAGCAGCAAAGAAAGACTGTCCCGTAACATAGATAGGTTTCTGTCTCTGCTGTTAAACGCAGAGTTCTCTGGAAATCTTCCCTGTTTTTTATTTTTTGTGAGTTCAGATTGATCCACCTTTTCTGCTGAGTTCATATTGGGCCATTCAAACTTGTTCTTAGGTACCTCTCAGCCTACCTTTTTTTTTTTAATTTATTTTTGGGATTTTTAGAGGGGAGCGCAGATGTGAAGAATATATACTAAAGAGATATTGCTTGATATTTACCCCAAAGAGGAGACTGAGCTGGCAAGCCCATCTCCCTGCAGAGAACTAAATATACAAATGGTGAATTCCAGCCAGCCCTCCAAACACTGTTGAACAAGGGACGGTTACAAGCTCCCATGTGGAGGAGTTAGGGCTCACCCCACAGGGCTTTGCAAGCCAGGGAGAGACTCGAATGAATGCCACCAGTCAAAAAAATAAGTTGATGTGATGAACTCTGTTTGCCTGAAAATATCCCTGCTTGTTTTGCTTGCTGTCGTGGGTGAGACTGGAAGTTTTCCACCAGCCCATCTTCCCTTCCCCTTGTCCAGCCTGGCTGATTGCGAGCATTTAGACATGACTTTTATGGCTGTGAGCTTGGAGTAGGCATTTCGGAGAGAGAGCCCACAGCAGGGATACCCCACAGAGACTTCAGATGGGGCTGCCATTAATCTGCTAATCTGTGGATGCAAAGATGCCGGTCAACCAAGCATTCTTACTATTTTATCTACTGCTGTTACAAAGCTGTGTTTTATTCCACCTTCAACCCACTGGCCTCTTCTTACATAGCCAGATTGGTGAGTCTAATTAATGTTCACAGGGGCAGCTGTGGATTAGCTAAACCAGCAAACTCTTCTCTGCACTTTGCTGTGCAGGAGCGGGTCGATCTTCAAAGCCCAGCTCTGTGCCATCACCTCCGCCTGCCCTGTCCAGCTCCTGCCAAAGTTCAGCACAGGGCACTAGTGACACCTTGGTGGGGACACTTTCCCTGTCAGCTGCTTTACCAAGTGTTGTGAGTAGGGTTAGTAGGTTAGTAACCCTACAGGTTAGTAGGGAAAAGGGTTTAGATGCATATTTGGTAGTTTTGAGGTGCACAGCTCAGGGAGAGGGTCTACTCGTGCTGTCAACCAAGGAGACTATAAAATTATAAAATAATTGAATTATGAGTTAGAGGAGTGTCTAAGAAACTAAATGCATTGTTTTCCAGTTTGCAAACATGAGAGATGTGGCTGTTACTGCAAAAGACGAAGGGAGTTTTTTCGTCGTTTAGAAGGTTTTTTCTTTAATAAGGGAACTGTTCATAGCACAGGTGTTTGGTTTTACTTCCACATTTTGGAATCAGTTGTTAAACCTCCCCAGATAACAGTTTGGGGGGTTTCCACTCCAAGCTTCCTTTCTTCTTCCTTTAGGGACTGATTTGCTTTTTGCTGCTCACCCCCAACACATACCACTGGAGAACGTTTCAGAATTGGCTTCCTGCATGGACAACCACGGCTTATCCCGGCCAGGCCACGAGCAGCGTTTGTTGAACGCCTTGTCCTAAGGCAGAGCAGGCGAAGCCGTGCAGAGATCGCTGCGTGAAGAACAGCCACGCAGAAAGCTCAGGGGAGAGTCAGGAGCAGACCAGAAGCCCTGACATCCATTCCTCTAACTACGAGTTAATAATCCTCAGAAATACCCATGTTTACTATTTTAGCCATATAATTACAGGTAGTGAATAATTCCATTAAGAAGGCTGTAAGGGGAGGTATCATCTGTAAACCTGAGGGTTCAAGTTAGGCACGTTCATTCAGCCCCACTGAAGCCCACAGCCATGTGGGCAAAGGGCAGACAAAATTAAACTCAGACCAGTGATCCCAGCTGAGTTTCCCCTGGGAACTGCGATCTTCCAGCAAATACCTTGAGGAATGCTATCAGCTAACCCCAGCTGTGATTCCTCCTTCTGTGTCACCCCAAAAAATTCAGACCCGCGTCTCCCCTCCATAATGACACCAAACACAAGGGTCAATGCATATGTGGTCACAGAGGTGCCTTTGCCCCCGGAGCTGAGCCGCTGCTCAGTGTAACTCCGCTGTGCCTGGGAGGTGTTTGCATTTTAGCGGTGGGTGGTTTCCCACATGGTGTTTGCAAAGAGCATCGGGCTCAGCAATGCCTAAACAGGGAGCCCCAGCCGGGCTTCGAGAAGGAAAGAAGCTGGGCAAAATGCAGTCATTCCGCATTTCCAAGCCTAGATACCCCCATTAAGCAAGGCAGAGATCTGAATTTCACACAACCTGCATTTCAGTAGGTGATTTAAAGTCTAGGTCTTTGATTCAGCTAATCAGAAAGGGGGAGGTTATTTGAAAAATGTGGTAGGGGGAGCAGGATTTCAGAAACACACCTTATTTGGGGCCTTTTCCTGCTCTGCAGTTACAGTTTGGACACATCTGTTGTTTTCTCCAGCAAAATCCGCTGCTTTGATCGGTGCCAAAAACAGCAATCCCATTTGCAATGCATGATGCAACTGAGCAAAATCAAGGAGAAATTTTTACAAACTGGATCCAGGGGCACTGGACCGTTGCTTTGTGACAGCGCAGTTTTCCCTACACCGAAGTCAGAAGCTCCAAAAAGAGTCTTATTTTAAAAATAATGCTTCAAACCAGATTCCAGTCCATCATTGCAATGTGTCAGCTTGCCACAAAATGGCAATACTGAAGTGACGCTTTAGGTCAAACAATCAAACCAGTCTAACAGCAGCTGCATTTTAAAAGTTCATAATTCAGATGTTTGGGGGTTTTTCTTGTGAAAAATAAATAAATCATGCTATATGTCATCAGCCGGGATAATAGCAGAAGTGATGTTTTCCAGTTTGAAACAAAAGCAAAAGTTGCATTGCAAGAGGACATGGTTGGAGCAAGAGGAAGGGATTTGAGGTCTGAAACCCCATCCCCTGGTTCTCTCCCCCCTGCCTAAGCTCTCCCTAGCTCAAGGACCCTCTCCCTCCTCCCTCCGGGCCCCTTCCAGCTCCAGCTGCCTACACAGCCCATCAGCAGGCATTTCTTCTTGGGTGGTAGCAGCAGCTGGCAGGGTTTGGACATATTTGCCCCTGTTTGACATCCCCCCACAAAGAGGTGCTTCGAGTAGGCGTTCCTCCCACTCTGCCTTTGCTACAGGTCTGGATCCGGCCTGCCAGCTTTCATCTCCTGCCCAGCTCAGCCCGGTCTGGCAGCTCTTTCTGCACAACAGAGCTCCTTCTGACTTTAGTGGACATCATCTGAGTGCAGCTGCCGGAGAATCAGGACCGAGACAGATCTCCAGTCAAGCAGGCAGAGCCTCAGAATTTTTGGATCCCATCTGGGTCCCAGATGGAAAAGCTTCAGCATTTTAATTCCTGTTGCAGACTGGATAAAGCCTCAGTGAAACTCCTCCTTCATTTGGAGGCAAGGGGGCTCAAACCCTCTAAGGAGATAGATAGGTGGTGTTAGATGCTTTTGCTTTTTGGATACTTACTGCCATCTCCTCTTCTGAAGCTCACCTTCCATGAGATATTTGTGGTACCTGAATCACAGATTCAGTCCTTGACAGGGAGGAGTTCACAAACTCTTCTTGGAGACTTTAAGCTACAATCACTCCAAAAAGCATCCTTAAGGCTGTTTGCAAGGTGGAAGAGAAGGAGATTTCCAAGGACAACTAGATGTAGAGTCAATGTAGACCTATACCAAGCAGCAGGAGGAAAGATCCATTGTTAAAGGGCATTTACAGAGTTGGGAGAAGGGTTTTGTAAAACAAAAAATTTGTATAAGATCCCCAAGAGAAAGGAGATGAAACATTAGAATAGCAAGGGGGCATTCAGTTAAAGGAGGGCTAATGATCTAAAAGAGGGAAGTTAAAGCACATTAAATAAAGAATATTACACTCATGGGCACTCTCAGAGTGAAGTTCTCATAGTTCATGGTGGCTAAAACATCCTTCAAGACAAATTTGAAAGAGATCCAGGTCTGCTGTTAAGGGGATGCCTCCCCCGCAACTTAGCCCTTTCCTGGGTGGAGAACCCCCTGGGATGGTGGGGCTGCAGATCCAGCCTGCTCACTCACGCTGTGGCATCACAGGAGGTGAAGAAGGGCAGGATATTGAAGCCCAGCAGGCAAATGCTTGTGTGCTTTGAGCTGCTGCTCCAGCTCCGTGGCCCATGAGCAGGGAAGGGGCTCCCAGGACTGCCACCTGTCCAGGGGCTGCCCAAGGGGTCTCTAAGTCAGACCCCCGGGACAACTGTACAACTAGTGAGACTTTCCCCCAGAGAAAGCTGAACAGCCAGGTCTATACACAGGCTGGTGGTGCAGACTGGGCTGTGCTGGAGGTCCTGAAAGAGCATAGATACACGTCAGTCCTCTCCATCAGCCCTTGGGGGCCTGGCAACCAGATTCAGGGACCCCCAACAGCGATCCCTCTCTCCGAGGAGTGTCAGCCTAATAATAAGGATCTATGAGATTTGTTTTTTCTCAGTCATCTGGGCTTACTCCACCGCTGCCAGCGCGGGGTGAATGACCTGAAAGGTTGTGAAAGGCTCACACCTCCTGCGCAGCCGGGGCTGGGGCGGTGTGGAGGAGCTCCTGATGGGGGCTATGGCACAGGAGGCTGGAGGCCACAGCAGCGCTCTCGCAATCCCTGCTGCGCATGAGCTACCTGGCATCTCCCTGCCTCAGTTTCCCCCCTCTGCCATACGATGGCTCCTTTGCCCCAAGTTGCTTAATTTGGGGGAAACCCAAAGCGGTCTTGTTAGGTCTATGGGAAAGCGGCAAGGAAGGCGCGCGAGGTGTCGAGACCTCAAGGGGGTGGGAAGAAGCCCCTCTCCCAAATCACAACCGAGCCGCGATGCAAGACAGCAAGAAGACGGGGCAAAATCACAACGGCCCCTCCCGCAGCCCACCCTGCGTGGGACCACCGCCACCCACCGCCCCCGATCCCCTTCCCCACAGAGCATGGGAGGGTTTGGTGGCTCGACCCACAGCAATAACCCCTTTGTCCGGGTCTCCCCGGCTCTTCCTTCCCCTCTCTCCCTTCCATGGCTGCCGGGCTCGGCGCTCGTTCCTCCGCCCCTTCCACGCCGCCGGAGGAGCATGGCCGGGGAGGCGGGCGGTGAGCCGGGAGAGGAGGAGGGGCAGGGAGAGGATGCAGACATTGGAAGGCAGACTGGATGATTGATGGTTTGGGCTGTTTTGTAATGGGAGGGGAAAGAGAGAAGGAGGAGGAGAAGGAGAAAAAAAAGTCTGTGTAATATTGCAGTGCGGAGGCCACCGGAGCCCGGAGCTGGGGCCGCCCGTCCCTGCATCGCTCCGCGGAGCCATGTGGGGCTTTTGATTTTTTTTTTTTTCCAGTTCTTTCTTTCGATTGATTTATTTTCCCCTTTTGTTCTTCTCTTCCTCTCCTCCCTTCTCCTTTTTTTTTTTTTTTCTTTTTAAACTCTTCTTCCAGGGAGAGGATAGTGGTTAAAGCTCGAGCTGGATGGATGGGTATGGGGAGAGGGGCAGGATCCACAGCCCTGGGACTTTTCCAAATCCTCCCTGTCTTTCTCTGCATCTTCCCTTCAGGTAAGGAACAGCCTCTTTATTTTAAAGAATTTTTTTTCCTGTATTTCTCGCAGCCCTTGGATAGCCGCCTCAGTCCCCCCTGTCTCTGGGCCTCTTTCTCTCTCCCTCTCCTTGCAGCAGTTTGCCACATGTTTGAAATAAGCAAGTGGGGCTCAGTTTTGGTGCGTGTGTTCCCCTCATTCCCTTTCCCCTCAAGCAGTTGCGGTGGGTGTTTTTCCTTGACCTCATCTTCTTTGTCTTCCCGCTGCTTCATCCCACAAGGAAGGAGATGGTCGAAATCAAAGCAATTCCCGGCGAAGGCAGCCGGGGGTTGTTTCTGACAGCGTCAGGCAGGTTGCGTTGTTCTCCCATTCCCGGGTGTGCTCTGTACCTTGAAAGGAAAAAGGGGGGAGGGGGGTGACCCACACATTAACACCCCAGATGCCAAATTTCTGCACTTAAATGCAGCAGGGGGTCCCCGCTCCCGACCCCCCGCGAAGGCAAAAGCCATAGGGAGGTTGCGAAGAGGGTAAGGAAGGTCGTTGGATTGTGCTTTCGGGAAGATCGTGTGTCCCGGGGGGGTGCACGGCCCCACGGAGCGGGGAGCGCGGCCCCGGGGCGCACCTGGGCCGGGCAGCGCGGCGGAGGATGCGCGGGCGGCACCGAGCGCCCCCCCTTCCCCGGCCTCGGGCTGGGGTTTTTTAGGCTCAGCACCATTATTTCGTTGGAAAATATACCCGAGCCGGGCCGGGAGGTTTTAGGCTGTCCGAGGGCGGGATGGCAACCAAATGGTCCCGCAAAGCATCGGCTGCCCCGGCCGAGCCCTCGCCCGTCGGCCCTTCCCCGCGCCCCCCCGGCCGCTCGCACCTATCGCTGATCTCTGCCTCCCCCTTCCCCATCCCCAGTTTGTTTGTATTGTGTCAGAAAAAGGAGAGAATTTCAGAAATACAGCTGAAAACGCCATCTGTTTCCAATGAATCCCCCATAGTTTTTCACAATGTTTTTGGCAGATCTCTGCCTGCAAATTCCTTCAAGCCCTGAGTGCTTGTTTTTGTTGGGGGAGGGGAAACCCAGTCCACAGAGGCGGATTTGTTCCTTCCAAAACTCTCCAGTTTCTTTACCTCCTTTTTTTTTTTTTTCATTTACAAGGGGAAAAAAAAAAGAGAGAGAAAGCAGGAGGGAGAAAGGAAAACCCTAATGCTTAAATATCCCCGTTTATCTTTTTAGTTTAGCAACACTTTCCCTCTCAACAAAAAAAAATCGCCTCTGCCTTTTCTTTTGCATAACCGTAGGTGAAGCAGTCTTGCACACACATGCAGTAAATAAATAAATAACTGATAAGTGCTTTACGCCCTTCCTTGCCCATTGGCCTTTTAGCCCTATTGCAGGAAAACGAGCCTTTTCAGGGCTGCCCTTAGCACTGAGGTGTCTCTTGGAACCCCACTTTCCCCAGGGGACTTCCCAGCATCCCAGCAAGCTGGAGGCTGAACCCCCTTTTTATTTTTTTTTGTAATGGCAACTCTGGACCTGCTCCCATATGTGTTGCTTAATGCCCTTTTCGGAGCGTCTGAGTTGCAAAGCGTTGAGGCTGTGAGATTTACGGTGCAAGAAAGAACTTGATAGGAGATCGGGCTGCTTTGTTTGATTCTCCCTTCAGCAGTCAAATAAGGTGCAAAGAACTGGCAGAACGAGGCGATCCGGAGCCCGCGGGAACGGGGCGCAGGCAGAGACGGTGCTCCCTGTGCACAGGGCTGGGAGCACGCTGGGGGCTTTCATTGAAAGTTTTTTGGGGTGGGAAGGTAGGAAAAAGGGGGATTTATTCGCTAGCATATGCTTTGCCTCTTTTTTCCATGTGCTTCCTGGGAATTTGTGGGTTCTCAGCAGGTTCCCAGCTCCGAGAAAGCTTCGCACCCTTCCTGAGAGCCCTGGGTGAGCGGGGCCGCTGGAGGCTGCCCAAGCCAGCGCTCGGCGTGTCAGATCGGTACCTCACCGAGTCCTGCCCTATTTATTTATTTGCTTAACCCCCCCTCATGCACACACACGGGGCTGGATTCCCGCTTGTGCTGCTCTCACACTCGATGGCTTCACCCCGCTGCCTCCTGGACAGCCCCCACCATCGAGCACCCTTGGACTGGGGGCACCGGCGTGGGTCCCCCTGCATGGGTCAGGGTGACCCCTGAGTGTGGGGCAGCTGGGGAGGGAGCTTTGGGCAGAGCAGGCCACTGCTGACAGTTTCCCTGGTAGGAGTCCTGCTCAAGGCTTGTGCCAAGTCTCAGTGTCAGATGCTCATGGGTGCTCTCCCCTCCCGGCTGGGATCCTGATTTCTTCAGGGTGCTCAACTGATCCCCACCTGTGCCTCCCGCTATGGCTGTGCTGAGTTTTCTTGCAAATCCTTTTGTACTTTCAAAATATGGCCTTGGTTGTTTTGCCCCAGACGTGAAGCTTTGCTCTCCCCTTCATACTCTGGTTTGCTTTGGCTTTCCCTGTTTGCCTTCAGCTTTGCCATTTTGGCTCTAATACACTTCTACTGCCCTTGGTCCATCCAGGCAATGGGGTTGACTCCAGATAAGGATCCGTCCCTTCTGGAGGTGTATTGGGTCGGTTGATAAATGGCTTTTGTCTCAGCGGCAGGGAGGGATGTGATCGCAGCATTAAGCCGAAATTGAGAAGGGGGGCTTAGAGGCTGTTAAAACAACACCTCCCCAAGGCTGGGAACGGGGAGCCGGGCTGGGGGCCGGGGAAGGTGGCGGCAGGGGAGGAGCGCGCCTGTGCGGGTTGTTGTCAGGGCAGAGAAGAAGGGAGGGATTCAAACGTAAACCTGGAAATATTTTGGCTTCCCTGTTTTGTTGCTCGCTCGGAGCTGGTCTCGTACTTGGAACAGGGAGTTCTCTGCGATTGCCAGCAAAGCTCGTTGTGGGGCTGGAAGGAGGCGCCTTGTTTTTAGTGCAGATGGGGTGGACGTCTTGCTTTTTTTCCATAGAAAATCCTGAAATTCCCAGACCTTGGTTACTGGAAAGGGAGGACTGTTAAGAATGACTTTGGGTTTATCATGGCAGCAGCTGAGGTTTCCTTCTTAGTGGCCTGAACAGCTGTGTTGAGTCGGTTGTGCATATGGAAGTGCTCACAGGGCTGGGCAGCCATAAAAACTTCCTAACCTGGGGGCTCTGCTCGGTCTCTGCACCAACCTGCTGTCCCTGGAGAGCTGGGCTGCAGTGCAGGATCAGTCCCCAGCACAGGTTTTGTGGTCTCTCTTCTGTCTCCCTGATGGGCACATCCCGTAAAGCAGCTGTAGGCTCTGGCAGACCCAAGCGAGCCCCTCCTCATCCCGTCAGTCCTTTGGGAGACCCCCCCGCAGAGTCCTGCAGCTCCCAAGGGATGAAGGTTCGCAGCACAGCAAAGAAGGTCAAACGTGAGGGGGTTTGGTCCGTCTGGATGGGTTTGGTTGGGTTTGATTTGCTTTGTCCGTCAGAGCAGATATCAAACTTGGAGTAAGGGGGAGTGTGGGAACCCAGGACCAAAGGAGCATTAGGGTCACAGGTGGTTTGAAGGGAGCTGGTGTGGACTTGGGGCTGCTGCAAGGCAGGAGTGATGTGTGCTGTAGCGATGAGAAAGGGGTTTCAGGAAGGATGGGAGATGCTCGAAGATGCAGCTGAGGTGGGGCAGGTGAGGGGGTGCCTGGCCTTTTTCTGGCTGTCCTGGCAAATCCTGTCTTGATGCTGCAGATCAGGAGCAATTTGTGCAGGCAGGGCCATGCCTGACTGTGTACAGCACCAGGAGTGCACTTGTAAGAGGAGAGCCTCTAAATGCCTTTAAAAAGCTTTGTACCTTGCACTTGGCAGCTGCTGGGATGAAAAGAAGAGGATATTTATTCCCTTTTCCATGAGCTCTCAAAATAACAGGGTGTTCGATTGTAGCCTCAAGATTGCTTTGCACTCAAGTGCAGCCCGGCTGAGTAAATCACTGCTTCACCAGCTGAAATTCCTGCAGCGAGGGGGAGAATTGAATTATGGCCAACTGCAAAACCAGATGCCATCCCCTTGATGAAGTCATCAGGCTCTTACTGCGGAGAACAAGCTGGCTCCTACACACACGCAGCCCTCGTAGGCGCAGACTGAGCCGCTCTGTCTAACGGCCTGGCCGTGGTGTGCGGGGCAGCCGGTGGCTGATGTCCTTGCAGATGCGAGAACAGTAAGTCCTTCAGGGTGGAGCACCAGAAGGATGTCGAATCCCACTTTGCACTGCTTGAGCATCCAGGGGAGTTTGGCCATTTAATTCCCAGCAAGCAGAGCTATCCTTGCATAGATGAGGTTTTTATGGGTCAGGCGGAGAGCAACATTCACTTGAGCCTGAAGTATTTTCTCCTCCCTCGGTTTCCTCTCCTTCCTGGACAGCTGTTGACTTGAGTCCCCAAAGCCCTAGTAATGATGTACAACGTTTTGGTTTTTGGACAAGTTACCTTTTTTTTTCTTGCCGTGTGACACACTCCAGCCGGCCCTTTCTGAGATGATGAGGACATGTGGCAGGATGTTTTAGGGATGGATCCTGGCTCTGGGCTTTGCCAGCCCACAGTGATGTGACCATCATCAGATATGAGCATCACGATGCTGGGGATGGGAGGGTGCGGGGCAGCAGGACTGGAGGGGTAGGTTCCAGTTAGGAAGATACTTTTTCTCTTAAAATCAACACCTCAGCCCAGGGGGTGCAGCAAACAGCTGCATTTAAAAATAAATAAACCTCTCAAGGTCTGTGACTGTGAAGGAAGAAGAAATATTGTGGTTCCCAGGGGGTGCAAATGATGGGGAGCGACTCTGGTGCTGGGTGGGAGGCAGGAGGGATCCAGCAGATCCCTGCACATCCCCTGAGTGCGGCTCCAGCATCAGTTGGGTGCCGGCGTGGATTTTCGGGGGGGCTCATGGGGCTGCTGCCTGCCAGCCAGGCAGCTGCCACCCCCCGCCCTGCGCGCAAACCAACGCCTCTGATTGAGATGCCGCAATTTTTTTGGCAGGCGTTTAATTGTATAAATTTGCCTCATCCAGATTTATGTGCTCCGGGCTTTTCTCCATCTCCTCGTTTCGTGTCTCATTTACCTCTGCGTTTGAAGGGTTGAAATTTCACAAGAGCATGGCGGGGATGATTATTCCTAGAGGGAACCCACACCTGCAAGCAGAAAGCATTTCCCTGCCAGCCCCGCCGCGGCCCGGGCGAGGGGGAGGAGGGCGAGGGACCCGCTGCCACACCTGGGGGGCCCGCAGGCGCTGGTGGGTGGCAGCCGTGTCTTCAAAGGCACCCTGGGAAAACAGCTTCAGCATGGGGAGAGCGATGTCTGCTGGAAACCCGAAACACTTGGTGATGGGGGTGGCTGGCGGAGGTGGCCTTGTCCAGGTACCGCTGTTTCAGAGGGGTGGGGACACAGGTGGTGTTGTCTGGGGGAAGAAGCTGAGGGTGGTGCTTCATGCAGGGGGTGAGAGAGCAAATCCACCTCTCGTCCCACTGGGCTTGTCTTGGGTGAAACCCTTCACATCCTCAGCGTCCTCATCTGTAAAATGGACCGCTCCCCTTAAGGAGATTTGCCAGCTCATGAGAACTGTCGGTGAAAGTGCCTGAGTGCTCCCCAGCTGGGAAAACCCAGGTGTGCAGCTCCAGCACCACTTTCCAGCCTGCGGCACACCGTGGCGGGGAGCCAGCTTTGTTAGCACCCTTCTGCAGATGGAGAATCAGAGGAGATTGTTTCCCTTCCTCCCTCCTCATCCTCCATCTACCAGCTCATAGTCTGTGTCCATGGAGCAGAACCCACGTCCTCCAAACCATCCTTCGAGCAGGTGAAGCCTCAACAGTTGTGTCGAAGACAACGCTGAAGCCTGAATCCCATGATGAAGTTTTAAGAGCAATGTCTGCAGCTCTGTTGCTGCTTTGGCTGTAAACGCCGTTTCCTCCTTTCAGCCCGTGGTGCCTCCTGAACTTCCCAAGATATGCCGGTAATTCTCAGAGCAGCATCGTCAGCTGCTCGTGGCCCCAGCTATGAGCTCCACGGGTGATGTCCTCTCAGATGGTGTCTGCTCAACCTTCTCCCTGCACGGGGATGCTGAGGTGAGCGTGGAGGAGCAATGCTGGCTGGGGGGGCCTGGAGAGAGACACATTTGCCCCCGCTAAGCATGCCGGGTCAGCGGTAAGCTGACTCTCTGAGCCAAAAGAGCTGACTAAGTGACAGGAACGATCAAGGGCTCCTTTGGCAGCATCCAGCAGTGCGTGCTGTAGCTGGACCCTGCTTTTTCCCTGCCTGTGCTTGCCCAGTGTCTTCATCACTCCAGGAGAGACGGGGGGCTGTGAACTCAGCACTGAGGACAGAAGGGACTTGGCTGTGGCAGGTGTTCCAGATGCCTTAGTGATGGACACAGGTTGAAATGAGAAAATTCCTTGTGTGTCCCTCTTTTGGCTTAACTGGAGAAAGCTGTTCTCCAGCATCCTCTCGAGCAAGACAAGGACTGGGCTAACAGAAGCTGCATGGATTGAGGTGTGTTCTCCGATACATCCAGAGTCGCTCCATCAGCACATCCTTTGCCTGGATTTAATGCATCTGCTGCTTTTGCCAGCAGAAGAAAGCACAAAACCCAGACCCCAGCATGGAAGGTGGCCGCTCCGGGCCACCCTCCCCATGCACACCCTTGCAAAATATGAGCTCCAGCTCTTTAAGAGAGTCAGGTTTATTTTTCTCCTTCAGTTCCCTCCTCCTGGTTCTCCTCCCCCCACTTCAGTGCAACTGAAACCTGATCTAATCCCTTTGCACATGGGTAATTTATTGGTCTATTGGGCTTTTCTTGATGGCAAATTGCATTGTCTTTCTTCCTGGGCTGAGGCTTTGGAGCAGTTTGCTGCATTCCTGCAGCTCTTTTCTCAGGGCTGATCTTTCACACCCCCTCTGAGCACAGTCAAATCAGTTTTATTGGGGCCTCTTTGTTATGCAAACAAGGCAATAATAACCAGGCTATTATTCTGCAAGATTGTGTTTGATTAACAGTTCAAAGGGGGTCGCTGGAAGTGCCCAGCTCTGCCATCAGAGCACAAATCCTTTCTCGAAGCTTGGGTCAGGTGGCCCTTGGGTCTTCTTCACCCCACAGTACCCTTTGGGGCTGAGGAGAGCTGCCCCTGCCCAGGACACCCCATCCATCAGGGCTCTCCCTGGTGTGACAAGGCACCAGTCGATGCGTGTCAGCCTCGCAGCCCATGGGGGCACTAAGAGATGGGTGCACCGTGGTTGCCATGTGGGGTAGCTCTTGTAGACTTCCCCACTGGAACAGGGACAATGTGAGGGGCTGGATGCAAAGGGTTGATGTCGTTCATCCCCTCGGGTGTTGCTTTGGACTCCCAAGACCTTGCCGAAAGGGATCCTGTCAGCCAGGTTTTTGAGGAGCAATGTGATTTATTTTTTTTAACACTTGTGGCCATTTTGGTGCTGGTGGTGATTGCTGTCCACCCAGGAGCTGAGCAGCCCATATCTCCTGGAAGCTAGTAGATGTTGCTGGTATTAAGTGCCTCCAAGAATCGTACCTTTCCTATTGAGGTGTCAGCATAAATATGCTTATTTACATTACTTAAATAAATATGTGTTTAGGAGCCCAAGTCTAGGTGCTCAGATCTGAGGCCAAAGATAATTACATTTTACTGTGTTCTCCGAAAAAAGCCTTTTACTGCATGTGTGAGGCTTGCACATCTACACTTCAATCCATATATTTGGAAAGACGCGGGATGATGTATTTGCATCACATGTGGGTGATGAAATACTTTCCAGCCCGTTAGTAACCAAGAGGATATTAAACAACATCTCTTAGCAATGAATGCCTTAAAATTAACGGGTTTGGTTAACATGCACCCAAGAGTCTTAAAAGAATTGGCTTTTGCTTAATGAAATTAATTTCCACTAATTCTTTTTGCTAGAGAAATTACAGGAGGACAGATGAGTTGCTGTGCTAGTTTTCTGCAAAAGCATAATTTAGGTAAATGAAATCCAGGTAACCTGACACTCGCTGAAGGGAAAACGGGGGGCACTGATAATTAAAAGGCTGTTAAAAGTAGATGCGTGGATGTAATGTGTTTGAACACTCAATTTAACAGCACCTCATACGATGTACCAAGGATGAGGGCAGAGCAGGGGGACCTGGGTTGTGTGATGCCCCGTGCTCCCGCACACCTGGGAGCTCGCTGGGGCAGGTGGACCACGGGAGGCTCATGGGATGGAGAACCAGTGCTTTGCAAACTGGGAGCTCTGGGAAGGGTCACAGCCAAATAGCACGTTTTGGTACCCACTGCGGTGCGATGTCCTGGTGAAAGGGGTGACCTCAGGAGAGCGGCGAGCGTGTGTCCCGAGTCGGTCCCGCCTGTCGGGCAGGGAGGTTTTGCAGGAAACAAGCCTGCCGGGAAGAGGTCTGGTGGTGCGGCTGGGCAAACACCTTTCAGTGAGAACATAAAAGTGCGAACCGTTTAGCTTATCTAAGGGATTGACAAGTGATTTGATTGCAGTGTGTAAATATCTTTGTGGGAAACATACCGGTTACTAACGGACCTTTTACTGCTTTGGAGAAAATTGCTGGTTCTTTTTATGTCCTTACAATGAAGTCAGATAAAATCCACTTAGACCCAAGACCCGCATTTTGTAAAGGCGATAAACTCCTGAAATGGGAAAGGGGTGGCTTCTCAGACTACGCAGATGCAGAAGTCCTCATGGGAGATACAGCTGAACAAACACAGGGCACCGGGCTCTGCACAGGGAAAGCTGTCTGAGTGGGCTGTGCACAGGGAAAGTTGTCTTGGTCCAAGTGATTTAAGGATTTCTTCTGACTTTAAACCTTCCGAAACCATTGGTTTCAAGACACAGAAGGAAATTTTGTCCCTAGTTTGAGTGGCACCAGGCCCTTGAAAGGAGAATAAAATGAGGAGGTGCCTGGGCTACCAGGGCTTGAAGTCACCTGTCCCCAGGGATGAGGGACCCAGCAGGGTGGTGGCATCACCCAGACCTGGGAGTGTCACACAGATCCCAGGAGAGCCTTGCTGGGCTCCTGCTTGAGAGGGGTTTGTTTCCGTGCTAAGTCATCTGTGGTTGAAAAACAGATCCATTGTGAGTCGATGGAAAATAGATTATGCGAAATTGAATAAACATAGTTTCTTGGCTTGGGTACAAATGAGCCTGCACCACCGTGCCAAAGCTGCTGCCAGAAGGGACGAGGCAAGATGTGCTTGTTGCGGGAGGGGGAAAGCGTTGTGTCTGCTCTTCTCCTTGGCCTTTATCAGCCACGGTCCCCTCCCAGCGGCACAAGAGGTTGCCAAACCCAGTGACCACCAGTGTGGTTGGAGAAACACCTCTGGGAAAGCCCAGGCGGGAGGGTGCGCAGCCCTGCTCACACACCGCCTCTGCGGCACCTGGCTTTGGAAATCTGGCCTTATATGGGGCCCTGAGCAAAACAGCGAAAAGGGAACGGGTGCCAAAACCGGAGTGATAACATCTTAAAGAAGAACGCTCCCTCTTCAGGCCCAGGGAGGAAGAAGATGGGCTTCCCTGCCCTCAGTTTGGTTGTGTTTTTCTTTTTCTTTCCTTTTTTTTTTTTTTAATCAGTACCTTATAAAGTCTCACGTGTCCCTGGAGCGGTGTGGTGGTGAGGGATGCTCAACACAGGGATGTGTTTAGTGTTGGAGGAGTGTTTTGCAGCAGCCTGCTCTGTCTGTAGACTGCCATAGCTCACGACTGCATATCCTGATCCAAGCAAATGAAGCATCTCCTTAAAGAGCAACAGGCTGTGGCTTTATTTCTACTAGAAAAATCCCATCCACACAGCAGCTGAAGGGCTGGAGCAGCCAGAGAGCGCTGCAGCCTGGGCTCTGCAAGCTGCCCGCTGGACGGGATGCTTTGCACGGTGCGTCCTGGTGCTTTACTGAGCTGTCAGGTGAAGAGGGGTGTGCGGGTCCTGCATGTCCAGGGACATGTCTTCCAGCTTCGACGTGTCTTCCAGCTCCTCCTGGGGCTGTGCTGGCAAGTCTGGCTGCAGTGGCAGCTGCATGCAACCTCAAGGCATCCTCGAGCTGTACATTAGCATAACTACTAGGAGAGCAATGATTTTAATTGCCTGATGCCACAACTGTTTTGGGATAACTGCGATGGTGGCACTGGTCACACTCCTGCATGCTTTTGTAACTTTACCAGGAGAGTCCTGGGGCATCTGTGAAGCTATGCTCGCCACCCCTCATCAGAGGCAATGAGGTGCATTTCCCTTATTTTCCACCGTGATAAGCCCACACCCACACCACAAGTATTTCACCCCCAAACGCTTCTGCTTGCATTTCCTGTGCCAGAAAACCTGCTTGTTCCTGTCACTCTGTGCTGTTGTGTGCGATTGCCTGCACTGAATACCGTCCCTTGCTTTTCCCTCAGAGTTTCAGCACTGTGCTCGCTATAGCATATTGCAGCAGCCGTGTTTGAACGTATAGTCTTCAGAGCCAAGGTGGGCAGCATCAGCAAGCCAGGCTTTTCTGTATGTTTGTAACAAGACATTGTTTGCATCATGTCTCTAATCTAGGAGATAACACTGAGCAATATGCTCTATTGCAAGGCAGTGGCTGTGATGGGAAACCCACTGATAAGCAAAGTGTGTTTGGTGGAAAACCACACTCTTGGGGCTGAAAAGAAAGGGACACAAAATAATAAATATATTTAAATTTGACCCATAATGCAGATGGCTTAGCAGTCAGAAGCTTGTTATCAAGTCACCTCTGGTCAGTGATGAGTTAAAGGCTTTCCACAGTGTGTCTTGCAGGTTTAAATGGGATGCTGCCAAGATGAAACAGCTCCTGGGTTCTTGGTGCTGTTGCTAGCATCTGAGTTTATTAAATGTGAATTTTGAAACTGCAAGGAACCTGTCACCATTTCCTATTTGCACTTCACTCTCCTTGGAAAGGGAGAGGAGACAGGCTTGTTCCTTAAGGCCAGACTGCTTAGTGGTTTATAGCCCTGGTCTCCCTTTCTGATTTTCCAGCACCAACTATGTTTAGGTTTCCAGCACAGCAATGTTTAAAACTAAAACACACTGTTTTCCCTGAAACAATACTGGGTTTTGTAACTTTCTTTTTAAACAAATCTGAAATGGTTTTGGCACAGATGTCTTGCCAGCCTCCTTCTAAACAAACCCGAGACAGGAATATATGTGTGTGCCTGCGAGAGGCACCACAAAGCATCTGGAAATGGTGGGGCTTTTCTTCTCATCCTCCTGCCTTGTGTGCCTGAGCCCATCTTGTCTCCAAGCCCTCCAAGGGGGTCGATTAAGAGGAGAGGAAGGAAAACACCATGAATTTTCAGTGATGTGAGCCTGGGTTCACCCAGCACAGCTCCAAATTGGCAGGGGCAGAGCGGTGTCTGCGCGATGCTCGGCGATGGCCATGTGCATTTTGCACAGCTGCTTTCAAGTCTGCTCCAGGGAAGCCACACTGCCGCGGGGAGCAGACGTTGTGGGGGGGAAAAAACAGGATCTGGAATACTTTTTTTGCCTTCCTCCGCCTTGCCAGCAAGCACCGGGGCTGCGGCTGAGCCTGGCGAAGGCTCTGCTGCCTTTGGCTTCGCCTCCGCAGGGGCAAGGCGAGGCGGGGGCTCAGCTGGCATCCCCGCACCCTGCCGCGCCGGTTTTTCTCCTCCACCTCTTGTTCTCTCTCAGTGAGCCGTGGCGGGGAATGGGCTCCCCAGGGCTGGGCAGAGGCAGACGGCAGGCAAGAAAGAGGGTTTCTTGGCTCCTGCCTCTTTCCGGGGACACGGGCAAGCGCTGCTCCAGGCACTGCTGCAGCCAGGAGGGTGCTGGGGTGGCCGCTGGCTCTGCCGCAAGGCTGGTCATGGTGCAGATCCTGCTCTGACCGCTGCACATCGGCGTCTGTCCAGGGCACAGCCAGACATGGGCTACCCCGTGCCCATGGAAAAGGAAAGCAGATTTTTGCCTGGTAGAGCTTATCTGGACATGACACACAGAGTTTTGAATGTCAAACCCTAAAAAGGCGATAAAAACCCCAACTGCATCTCCCCTCACATTAATGGTCCTGCCTTATCCCTGCTAATGAATGTGTCCCATTCTTCCCCCCTCTGGTTTTCCCCCAGGAGCATTCATCTAAAGGCTGGATGCTTTTTCCTCTCTTGCCTTGAACTGGGGCAGATCCTGTTGGTTTCTTTGGCTTTGATGCATGAGGGTTGGGTCATGTGAGAGGGTCATGTCCGGTGAGAGGCCTCATCACGCGGTAGAGCCCATGTCATGAGTTTGGGCTGTGGGAGGAGGACACCACCCTCTTGGTGGGTGTAGAGTTGGATGTCCCACACGTAGCCACTCAAGCATTAACCACCTTGCGTTTTCCTCCCCTCTTGCAGTGACGTCTCCATGCAAGATCCTCAAGTGCAACTCTGAGTTCTGGGCGGCCACATCAGGCTCCCACCACCTGGGCACGGAGGAGGCACCCGAATTTTGCACGGCGCTGCGTGCCTACGCCCACTGCACCCGCCGCACCGCCCGCACCTGCAGAGGTGACCTGGCCTACCATTCCGCCGTGCATGGCATAGACGATCTCATGGTGCAACACAACTGCTCCAAGGATGGCCCCACATCCCAGCCCCGCCTCCGGACATTGCCCCCCGGGGACAGCCAGGAGCGATCCGACAGCCCCGAAATCTGCCACTACGAGAAGAGCTTTCACAAACACTCGGCCGCCCCCAACTATACCCACTGCGGGCTCTTCGGGGACCCCCACCTCAGGACTTTCACAGACACTTTCCAAACCTGCAAGGTGCAAGGGGCTTGGCCGCTTATAGACAATAACTACCTGAATGTTCAGGTCACCAACACGCCGGTGCTGCCTGGCTCCACAGCCACCGCCACCAGCAAGGTGAGCTTTGGTCACGTCCCCATGAGCAGAGGTGGACAAGGCAGAGGTGCTTTGGAACAGCCTTTCTTTCCACCACCTCTTTCCTCCACCATTTGCACATCTCCTTGGGGAGAGTAAGACTGGGTGGGAGCTCCTCTGAATTTGAGTGTTTGGCCCTACATATCAGATGCCCATCTCCTTCTTCTGTCACTACCTTCACTTAAGTGGCCTGTGGTTTCTTCCTGAGCACATCCAGCCCCATCATGGTTAGCAGGCTGAGATGCTGCAGCTCAGAGGACAGTCGTGGCCAAGGTTGGGGATGAGGGCTCCCATTTGAGGGACTCCAGGTTGCTGTGAACAGCTGGATCAGAAATTATGGTGGCACCTTTTGGGAGGCACCTGAGGTCCGAGCAAACCTCAGACTCACCTCCAGGGAGGCTCCAGCTTGCAGGGAAGAGCCTGGAGGAAGCTGAGCTCCTCACACCATCTTCCCCTCTGCCCAGGCTCATAATCGTCTCTCTGGTTTGCGGCTGAGTCATTTTGTGGGGCACAGGCTGTTCTGGTGGTGCTTTGACAGCCTAAGTAAACATCCTGAAGATACAGGGCAAATACTGAGAAAACCCAAGTGAAAAATGGCCTGGCGTGATACAGCAGGACTTGTGCGACATGGCCTCAGTTTCAGGAGAGACCTGGAGCTGATGAACTGTCATGTCACTCTGTGGTGCACCAAGCTCTAAAGCTAATGGCTCACTTTTTGTGCCAAAAAAAGAGGGAGGTTCAGCAGGAGGCATCCTCTTGGTGTTGGAAGATGTCCTGTCCTGGCGTGTCTTGGAGATTTGCTTCTCCCTGTATGTGAGGAGAGGAGAGATGCACATGTAGGACATGGGCTGCTTTTCAGCTCTGGATGTGACCTTTGGTTTTGGTTTTCACCTGTCCCTGATAAACCTCCTTAAAGATACTTAATGATGCTCTTAACTCCTTATCTACCAAAAAGCATCAAAACCTGCTGAAGCTTGCAAGGAAGTCTGGCTTGGGGAAAGTGGTCCCTAAGGATACCAGGAACCTGCCATTTCTAGGCTGGATTGCAGGATCACCATCTTAATTGAGCCTTTTCACCCGTTATCTGCCTCACGGGCTTGTGGTGAGGAGGGATTAGTCATGAGATCTGTAGCATGAGCTGTGGAAAGCATTACTGGGTCATTGTTGGAGGACCATGTGCTGCTGGAAAGGATGGGAGCTGCTCAGTTCATGGGGCTTTTTGTGTTCTAGCATGAGGTTCTCTGATCCAGCCTTCTTCCTCCAGCCAGAGGCAGGGCTGGACCCAGAAGAGGTAGCAGAAGGTCCATGTGAGGGGAAGTGCAGCCTGAAAGCCATGG
This sequence comes from Patagioenas fasciata, assembly GCF_037038585.1. Taxonomy (NCBI): domain Eukaryota; kingdom Metazoa; phylum Chordata; class Aves; order Columbiformes; family Columbidae; genus Patagioenas; species Patagioenas fasciata. The sequence goes on from NC_092531.1 coordinate 19,357,337, forward strand.
CTTGGTGGTGCTTCATGACGTGGTTGAGGAGGGTACAGCAGGGCTGGGAGCATCTGGGCACTCAGCGGAGGCATGGGTGGGAGAGAGGACATTGCCAGGGCTCTGGACAGCTCTGGACTCCTCACCAGCATCACTGGGAGCAGAGGTGCTGGTGGCCACCCCTGTGCTTAGCCCAGTCCTTGGGGAGTCTCAGTCTTTCCTTTCGCACTCAGCTCTTGAGTGTGTCTGCCCTGTAGCTGTTGGAGCCGTCTCTCCTCCAGCCCTGCCCTGCTCTGGCCGGGTCTCAGTCTGTCTGTCCATGGGGAGCACCTGTGGGGAGGTCCTCCTTACCGCTTGTCCCTCATGGAAAGAGGTGCAAGAGGAAGAGCAAGTTTGCAAGAGGTGAGAGAGGAATCATAGAGTTTGCATGGGAGAAAAAGCAACTTGCAAACTCTGCTTTTCCTCCTCCTCATCAAGCTTTCCTGCCAAAGCCAGGTCAGCAGGGAAGAGCAAGCACTGTGAGGTCCTTCCTCCAACAAGGGACTCATGTTTGAGCACAGCTGAGGATGGGGAGCTGTGTTGGGCTCAGTCTATGCCTGTTTTCCCCAGGAGGACCTGCCCACTCAACATGCTGAACACGTGTGTGTCTGTGTGGTTGAGATGAGGCGTGATGTGTCCTGGGGCCTGGAGGAAGAAACTGTTGTTCTGCAAGTGGCCGGAGAAAGGAAGAGATACAACCTGTGGGGGTTACAACCTGTAAATACAACCTGTAAATGCTGTGGGAGCTGGAGGAGAAGCTCCAACCACCTCCGTGAGATTCAGGGCTCTTCCCCCACTGCCATCTGCCAGGCCCTGGAGGCAAGACGATGCTGCTTGCAGGGGCATGCCACCACAAGCCTGTGAGCAGTGATAATCCAACCAGCTCCAGCTACAAGGGAACTCCTGTATCAGACATGGGAATAACAGACAGTACATTCATTCAGTTCTGTGTCTTGACTCCATTCACAGTCTCTTAATCCCTGTGCTGAAGCAGGATGTCCTCACCTAGGTGCCTAAAAGTAGGGGCAACATCCTTGTCTGGGTGTCTAAAAGTTGGGGCAGCTTTTCAGGAAGAAGCATCTGCCCATGAGCTGAAGGCCATACTCCTGGCGGGGCTGAGCAGACAGCTCCTCCACCTCCCATGCCATTCCTGGTGGTGGCCCTGTGCTCTCAGGTGGTCATCGCTGATTGTGACCCTGTTCTTTTCTTTCCTCCCCTACAGCTCACCATCATCTTCAAGAGCTTTCAGGAGTGTGTAGACCAGAAAGTGTACCAGGCAGAGATGGATGAGCTCCCTGCTGCCTTTGCAGATGGCTCCAAGAATGGTGGGGACAAGAATGGAGCCAACAGTCTGAAGATCACTGAGAAGGTGTCAGGCCAACACATCGAAATCCAGGCAAAGTACATTGGCACCACCATCGTGGTGAGACAGGTGGGCCGGTACCTCACCTTTGCTGTACGTATGCCGGAGGAGGTGGTCAACGCCGTGGAGGACCGGGACAGTCAGGGCCTCTACCTGTGCCTCCGTGGTTGTCCACTCAACCAACAGATTGACTTCCAGACCATCCGCTCGGCTCAGGCCACAGAGGGTCGTGCTCGTAGGAAGGGGCCCAGCCTGCCGGCCCCCCCCGAGGCCTTCACGTACGAAACGGCCACGGCCAAGTGCAGGGAAAAGCTGCCCGTGGAGGACCTCTACTTCCAGTCCTGCGTCTTTGACCTCCTCACCACGGGGGATGTCAACTTCATGCTGGCTGCTTACTATGCCTTTGAGGACGTGAAGATGCTTCACTCCAACAAAGACAAGCTGCACCTCTATGAAAGGACACGGGACCTGGCCCCAGGCAACACGGCTCCCTCGGGGACCCCCCCTGCCCTCTGGGTAGCACTGCTGTGTTTGAGTCAGTGTTGGTTGGGCTTGTTATAGAGGTTTGATCCTTGACACCACAAAGAGTGGGGAAAGTGGAGCAGGAGGGGACCAGGGACGAGACGGCGGCGCTGGACAACGGGAGGTTGGATATCAGAGCCACACGGGTTGTCCTCAAACCTCAGCCCCTCTCTTTGGCACCAGGTCCTCCACCTTCACAGCTCTTACTTAGGAGGAACATGCTGACAGTGGGACAGGTCAGGTGTTTTTGCTGGACTGTACCTTGTCTGGACCTTCCTCACCTCCCCCTCTCCTCCTCCCCGTCCTCCCAGTAGTGTGGGTGCCAAGGAGCCCCCACATCCTTGTAGCACTCCCTCAGGTCCCAAAAATGCACGTGTTGACTGTGACATCGGCGTGCATGAATGTGGCTTTGTCTTCGTGGAGTGGTGCCCACGAGGAGGGCACAGAGCAGCGAGAGGGGGCCAAGCCTGGCCAGCACAACAGGGCTGGGCTTTCTACTCATCGGGGCCGTGCTCTGCTTTGTGGGCACATCCCGCTCTCCCCAAAGCCTCGTCATTGCAGAAAGTGGTGTAAGGGGCCACAATGGTGGGGAATGGTCCCATGCTTACCCAGCTGCTGGTAGCTGGCATCTTCTGGGTGGAAGCAGGACACGTTCCTCAAGCCTCGGCTGGCGTTTGCTGTGGTTCAAAGGGCATCTCCTGTTTTAGCCAGCTCACTCAGCTGATTCACTCAGTGGTTTTATTCCTGGCTCCCTTGTCTCTGCCTGGACCAACCGAGGACTCTCAATGGCAATGGGAGAAGCCTGGCCAGTATTCAGGCAGTTTCTGTAACTTCTGCCTGGCGTTGGATTAATTCCTTGTGCCGTTTGCTGCCCAGTCCCCTAAAAATGGCAGTGGGGAGGCTGCTCAGTGGGAGACCTGATCCACACCCCCTCCAGCCCCATGTCCCCTCGCCTGCCTGTGGCTCGGCCGGGTCCTGGGATGGAGCAGGAGCATCACGCTCTGTTTGTTTGCTGCTAGGTCTCTGCTCCGCTCCTCCTCCTGGGGCCACGACTTACAACCCCATTGCAGACCAGTTGCACCTTAAGTCCTTCTGGGCTTGAATTGGAAATGGGGCAATGTTAGAAATCCAGCCAGGAGACGGGATGCAGCAGAGGACCCCCTGACTGCCCCCACATGTCTGTTCCCTGCCTCAAAACCATTGATAATCTTTTTCCCCCACCATGTAGTGCTGCCCATCTCCTCTCCTCCATGTTCCTCTGTGGTTCACCTCATTGCTCACTGAACAAACAGCAAGACCACCTTTGCGTTTTGGAGACCTCCTGATGGGTTTTCCCTCCTTTCCTCAGGGGGAAAGTTCCCAGAAAACAGCCCCAAAAACACGTGTCACTCTTGGGCACACCTCCTGCTCTCAAGGGAGGTCTCCGGGCGTGATGAGACAAGCTAGCACCGAAAGAGGTGGGAACAGGCTATGTTTGGCAGTCTGAACTGGTGCCAAGAAGCAGCCTGGTGTAAATACTCAACGTGACTATTCATTGTGTCCTAACAGCTCTAGAGCTCCATTTGTAAAGCAGCACAGAAATGCAAAATTGTGTCAATGGATGTAATTTATATTGTCTCTTTAATATATAGACCCCTGGCATTGATCTCGTGTGACTGTACAGATGAAGAGATGTAACTGGTTTTTAAATGTTTAAGGAAAGAAAAGAAACAAAAAGATGTGTTTACTACTTTGTTCCTTGCTTTGTTTGCTGGTGCCCCAGGTATTCTGTTTAGGGAGATTTTGAAATAAGGATATCACAGTTTGGAGGCGCTGTGGAGAGCAACCACTGGACTGCAGCACAGGACAGTTTATCTTCCCAATGCACTAATTTACCAGCCAGGCTGATTTGGACATTTGGTTTCCTTTGTTAAAGAATAAAGTTTTAGTCTTCCCTAGAAATTCAAAACACAAGTATTGAAAGTCAAAAATTGTCACTTAGGAAGAGGAAGCTTTGGTTTTTTCTAGCTGTATTACCCCATAGATAAGCAGCAGCTGTGCAAATCACCCCTCCAAAAACACGGACCTTCTTGAAAGCGCCCTTAGCTGGCCAAGCCACAGCGTGAGAACAAGTCAATACTTCCCTTAAGACCTCTCCTTCGTATAAAGCAATCACCCTAGGGCACGATGCGCTGTACTTTAGGGGTAATTTCCAGCCAGGGAAAGTCCATTTGATTAGGGGTGGCTCAGTCCCACTGTCCAGGTGAGCGTCCAGTGGTGGCCGGCTGTTGTACGCTGGTTGGGGTATCCCTATTTTAGAAGCAAACAGTGAAGCACTTTATTTTGTTGTGTTTGACCCAGTTTTGTTTAAAGGTGAAGTGTGGCCAAGAAAGACCCAATTCTTGGAAACAAAAGAAATACGTAGGCAAAGCGGGGGGTGTTACAACAAAGGCCCCCCCCACCTCCTCCCTGCGTTGAGACCCATGGGAGTGTCACCACGTGTATATACTGTAAATTATTTATTGAGAAAAACACAAGTAAAGTTTGAGTTTTTTTGACAATAAATGAGTGGGTCTGGTTCTGTTCTCAGTGTGCTGGATGATGCCGTTCACCACAGATGCAAATGCCGCCCCATTTCTGCATTCACTAAAGGAGACTTCTTCTGTCTGTAACCCAAGGACTCTTTGAGGCCTGTCCTAAATTTTCCTGAGAATTTCACTCGGGGGTTTTATTTATCTACAGCCAAATGAGAAAAAAAAAAGGGGGGAGGGGGAGGAAATATACAGTGTGTTTCAAAAAGATGGGCCCAATTTGAAATCACTGTATCTTTGAAATTGCGTCCACCTTTTTGAAACACCTTGTAGATGATAAAGCACTGGAGGATGGCTGGGAAAGGAGCCACGCAGCGATGGAGTCCAAGCGGGTACCATGGCCCTTCCCCTGCGCCCTGATCTCCCCTTTCTTGGGCATTGCTCTTGGCCCCAGTCAGGTCTGTTACTGCCCTCTAATGAGGGAAACTAAAATTGCAATTTTTTTGGTCCATTTTCCCTTCTTGAAGAGCTAAAGGGCTCCTTGCCCCTGCAGCTGGGGCCAGGGAGATGCTGAGATTGGGCAGGGCACCGACACCAGTTGAAAACACGGATTATTTGGGCAAATCAGCCCAAAGACACCCAGCGACAGAGATCTGAGACCTGACCTCCCCATCCTTCAGAGCCCTGAAGAACCAGTAGCTTCCTGGAAGATCCAAACCCACTCTCTCTGCCACCACTTGCACCAGCTCACAAGAGCTCGGCTTTAGCTAAATCTGTGAATTTGTAAAAACTACCCAGAGTATGGGGGCTCTAGGGGTCTTCTGTTGGTCACTAACAGTCCCCTGCTCACCAGCCTTGGGCAGGGAGCAGGCAGCAAGAGCACATCTGTATCTCCTGGTGGGACAAAGAGCTGGATGTAAAGGGATGGTGATCCCTGAGGGACTGGGGTGTCCTTGTCCTCGTCAATCACGTGCAGCACTGAACCTTCCCCAGGAGGTGAGCGGGGAAGATGCAGGTTGTGCAAGGACACCAGGGCAGTGATAGCAGCAATGACCCTACGGCATGTCCAAGAGGTCCACGTTGCTCTCCAGGTCATGCGTGAGGGCGCAGCCTTTGGGGGCTCTGAGGTCCAGTCCCACCCCTCTGTCTGAAGCACATGGTCCTGTGATGTTTGGCTGCTGAAGTGCCACAGCCCGATGTCTCAGCTTTGGTTTCAAGCCCCGTCTGGGCCGTGCCTGCCCATCCCCTGGCCCCAGCCCTGGCTGCTCTGAGCTGCAGCCACCCGGCTGCTTTTCACACCAGCCTGTCTGGCAATAACCACAGCTGCAGAGTATTATTCACCAAAATATGGGGTTTTGCTGGGAGCTGGCTGCCCTCTAGAGGGTCCGCTCTTGCACAGCGTAAAGCAAAAAGGGGGAGCTTCTCTGTCACCCCACCCCTGGCTGGAGTGGGTGTGAGACAGGGCTGTGGGTCCTGCTCTCCACAGCTGTGAAGTGGCTGCCCTGACCACCTTGGACAATGGGATAAGCCAGTGGCAGTGACCGTAGATCCAGCCTGTGCAACATGGACACGGTCCAGCCCTGGTCCTGTCCTGCCCAGCACCCTGGGGAGGTCACAGCACTCGGTGGCCTCGTGGAGGGGACATTCCTGTGGGACTGACTGGACCTGCCCTGATGGGAAGATCATCCCCACCCTGATGGAAGATCATTTCCGTCCCTGGCAACATCCCAGGCCAGGCTGGATGGGGCTCTCAGCAACCTGATCTGGGTGAAGATGTCCCTGCTCGTGGCAGGGTTTGGACTGGATGGAGCTTTGAAGGTCCCTTCCAACCCAAACTATTCTATGATTCTATAAAGATGCAGGAGGTTGCATCACACACACCAAGGGGTTATTTCCCCATCAGCTTTCATGGGGGGTCAGGTTTTAACCATTTGCATTGTGGTGCTGCAGATGCAATGGGCATGGGGATGCCGATGTCCTCCAGCATCAAGGCACTGGTGTTCTTACCTATTGCACTGCTCTGGTTCCTCAGGCCCTTGCTTCTCCAGCTTTCCTGTGGGTACCCCTGGGTAAGAAATGAATTAAAAACATCACCTGCCTCAAATAGATTCAATTCACCCCCTGTGCTGCAGGCAAGGACACCCAGACCAGCTCCCCATAGTGCCTGCGTCTCCCTCCAGCCGAGCCCCCTCTCCCTGACGCAGCCCCACAGCTACCAGCCAGTCAATCTTTCCATTAGGAAATCCCGTTTTTCAGGGGCATATATAATAACTCAGCTGTGAAATTTTCACTTTAGTCTGAAACTTGGCTCAGCAGCAGAGAGGCTGGGAAGGGCTGGATGCAGGTGTGAAAAGCCCTTTTTACAATGAGCCTTTATAACTTGGGAGAAATGGCTTTAATCCTGCAACGTGTCATGTTGTGTGGGCCTCAGTGTGAATGGGTGGAGGGGAAAAACCAAAAACCGAAGCAGTCCCCAAGAAGCCATCACATGCCACCCGGGAAGAGGCAAGTCCTGCTCAACAGAGCGGAGAACACCGATGCAATGGAACGGCACTTCTAGAGAAAGGGGAATTCTCCCCAGAAAGGGTCAAAAAGAAGTTTACACACCCCCACAGATCCAGAAAACATGGAGATTGGATATACACACAAATGCTGGTACCGTTCCAGTAAAGTCCTGTTGGGAATGGGTGAGGAAACGCACGGCTCCTCCTGGTGGGGTGGAAATTCCCATCCAAAGGGGTTTCCAAGTCTCTATCACCGCAGACTGTGAAACAATGTAAAACAGCCAAGAAGAACGTGCTTATTCCTGCTCAGTGAAATATCCATCCCGGCATGCCCGTGGCTCACAGGAAAGGACCCTGTGACCCCCTAACAGCCCCGGCTTTAGGGGCTGCAGGACCCCCCGGACACACCATGCTGGCACGGTTCTGAAAATCTCAGTAACACTTTTTAATATACAAGAATCAAAAGTACAGCAGTTTTACAATGTAGGAAAATTTAATACATACTATATAAACAACATATTTACATCAGAAATCACTAGGACAGTGGCATTTTTTCACAAATATAAATTAATAATTACTGTTTTTAGTCAACAGGTTTAAAAGTCCACATTTTTACAGTAAGAGTCCTTCTCTCCCCGGAGGGGAGGCGGAGGTCGGGAGGAAACGGGTGAAAGCAGAATAGCATTTTTGTGTGGATCACCTACACTGTTCACTTAAGCACTTCAGAGAGATGTTAAGAATCCACTTTGGTTGGGCACCGCATTGTCCGTCCACAGCAGGTTTTGGTCTGCAGGACTTCCATCCTGTGAATTCACAACTTTACACCATTTCCAAAGGGGTCAGGCTGAAAAATTATTTATTTTTTATTATTATTATTAAATAAAAACCCAGCAAGTTGCTACTTTTTCCTGCAAAGAGGCTAGAGGGGATCCCACAGCTGGTTCGGAAGGAAGAGCTGTACCAGATGCTGACACAAACACCACAGTGAAGTTTATGGCTGTGGACCTGTCCCCTCCGATCCCACTCACACCCAAGTGACTGTGTCTGGTTATGGTCCCTACATCAAGGGGACATCAAATGCATGTGTGTGTGTGCTCAGGGAGGACTTTCTCCCAAATCTAGTTCTTCAGCTTCATTAAAGCCAACCCCAGCTAAGATCCACCTGCCATGAGTGAACAAAACTATGTGACCAGTATCAGGTTAATGTGACAGTGGGGACAGCTCTTCAGTGGACATGGGTAAAGCTTTTGCTGTTCCACACGGAGGAAACCCCAACCAACCTCATACCAGGCACCCAGGATGAGCAGAAACCCCCACATCTGGGCACAGAAAATGCTTCTTGCTGGGGTTCAAAGTTTTCCTGCACCAACCGTAACACTGGTCTGGCCAGTATTGCCTTTTGCTGTAAGTGTATGGCACCAACTTTCCAGCACGATAGCACCACTTGGTGAGCAAAAAGAGCAATTCTCTTTGCCCCTCCAAGGTGTCTTCCATTTTCACATTAAAAGCTAACACCTCTGAAAAGAAAGGACCTCTGTCAAATACCACAGCAAGTGCGCCTGCAATCACAGCTTAGTGAGAAACGTCGCAAAAAACACTATCTCAACACCTCCCATCACCCGTCAGCTCCAAGGGGTCGGTGGAAGACTTGTCTCCTCCTGGGCAGGTAAACACAAGGGTAACACTTTCTCAGGGCAATTCAGCACTGCCCATACGGGTTCTGCCCCCAAGGAAGCAAAACTGCCCTGCGGTTGGTGGAAATCTTGCAAAATTAAAACAAAAGGGGAGCAAAACACTTCCCACGCATCCCGTTAAAGCAGTGGGTTCAGAAAGGAGTGAGTGACGGCAAGAGATTCGGGGACATGGGGGTATTAGTGTTGGTTTGTGTGCGCCTCCCAAGGCGCGGGCTGGAGTTAGGAAGCCAGCCCTGAACACCCATCTCCCCTCAGACTTTCCGGGGAAAGGACATCACAGCTTATTCAGGTCAGATACTGGCATCTTAATATGAGGCTCGGGTCCTGTCCCCCACCAAAAAGAGGAGTCTGGAACAACCCAATCCTTAACCCTGAGCTCTGGGAGATGATGCATCCCCAGACACCACGCTCCAAGCAGCCCGGCTGCTGGGAGAGCTTTGTGGTCTCCAGGGATGCGACTCTACAAACAAAGGCCTAGGACCTGAAAAATCATCACCCAAGCTACTTCTGGCCAGCAAATCCGTGCACAACCCCTTCCACCACACCACAGTCTTCGGGATGGACACTGTTCTGCATCATACGCTGTGGCTTGAATACTTGGAGGAGTGTTTGCTCTGAAGTCCACTGAGCTGGGCTATAGATCCCTCTTCTCCCTCTGCCATGCTGTGCTCTTAAAACATTTGCTCAAAGGATTTTTAAGGACTCAGTCCTGAATTCCTCATTCTCTCCCCGCTAACTTAGGTGCTAAGTCCTCAGGCACGTTTCCAGTTTAGCCAGATGGTTGTTCAGTGCAGGTACTTTTAGCAATTCCGAGTTCCTGCTGACTGCTGGAAGGGTGGCACGAAGGTGGCCGTCGGCTGAACAGTGATCAGGCCACTGGCTTCCTATTTAAGTCTGCACTACCTTATCCTTTGGTTGCAGTAAAGGTTTGCAGTCACTGCTTCACAAAGCGCAGAGAGGAATTACTTGCCCAAAGACTGGAGCACTTCAGTGGCAAGGAGATGAGGAGCTTCAGGATCTCCAGATGCCCAGAGCCACCTTTTGACCTTGCAGCTCCCAGCCAGCATCTGTTAGTTCCTGAGCCATCCAAGCTGTCCATGTCAGAAGAAGAAGAGGAGCTTTGTTAGGAATTCCTGAGCCCTGTCCACTGGGAAATACTGTTCTCAATCCAGTTTCTTTCCTACTGGTCAGAAGTGAACTAAGCCTTTGCTAAGGGGGTCTTTTTTTCGCATATCCCAAAGCCCCCCAGAGTCAAGATTTGCCAGTTCCAGCCCTGAGGGGGAAGGAAGATGCCCTGCATCTTGCATCTCTTCTGTTGCAGGGGACACAACAGCACTCAAAGCAGAGCCAGCTTCTTGAAATGGATAAAGACACAAGAAATGATAATGTGGCCAGAAAAGTAATGGATCGTCACCAGCATGGTTGCAACTCCTTTGGAGTCACTCTGCAGGGACATCGAGTACCTCCTTCAACCAAGCTTGGCTGCTGAGGGACTTTCCTGTTCCTCCTTTAACCAAGCTTGGCTGCTGAGGGACTCTCCTGTCCCTCTTTGAATATCTTCCCATTGCCCTGTGCTGGTTACACACAAGGCCCAGCCCAACCAGTTTATCCCCAATCCCAAAGCAGCATCTGTCATATAACATTAAGTCAGAGCAGGCACGCAGCCTTCTGCACAATCCTAAGCAGCATCGATCCGCCTTCTCGGTTTGGGGAAACACTGGTTGGGGATAATTCCCTTGGGTCCATTGGAATGGGGAAAACAAAAACAATACAAAAACAAAACAAAAACAAAACAAAAGAATGAGGCAGCAAGGCTGGTTCCAAACGTTCAATAGTAGAAGAGGGGAAAGGAAACGAGAATCCAAACCAGAACAAAGAACTAACGAAAATCTTCCTCCAACTGCTCCTCCAAAATCCTCCTTGACCCAGCAAGATGATAGCAGCATGTTCAAAGTTTCTTGTTGCATCAAACCAGGTATTTCAAATGTTCTCTTTCCCCTCTCAGTCACTTTATGCTTTCCGAATGTTCCAGTTATAATCTGGATTGGTTTTTTGTTCTAATGACCTATCCAGAGGTGACCTGTGATCGAGAGGTGACTTGGAATCATGGGGGGATTTCTGAGAGGGAGGCGAGCGAGGGTCCGACACCGCAGGGTGAGGTGGAGGGAGCGGCTGTTTGTAATCTCCCGATTTGTCTGTGTGGAAGGACCGGTAGTGGTCCGAAGGTCCTTGGCCATGATATCCCATGGGCGGCCTGTGATCAGACATCCGTCGGAAATCCTGCTGGTGGTAGTTCTGAGGCCTGAACTCATCGGACCGTCGACGCTTGGAATCGTGGTGGTGCCTGCAGAGAGAAAGAACAGATGCAGCTCAGTTCTCCAAGGAAAGCCTGGCCACCACAGTTTGCAGCGTTGCAAACTCCTCCCAGCCTTTCTGAGATGAAAATGAATTAATTACCTGTCATAATAATCCCGGTGGCCTCTGTGGTCTCGGTCACTGTTGTATTGTTCATATGGTCTCTTCCGGGAGAGGTTATTTGGTCTGTAGTTCCCAGAGCTCCGGTGGGGATCTCCACGAGATCGCCGATCGCCGTAGTGGTGGTCCTTGTACCAGTGCTGCTCATACTGGTGGTGCCGCTCCCCACCCCACATCTGGCTGCTGTTGCCACCATAGTTGAACTTCCGATCCCTCTGCCATTCTCCTCGGTCTGCAATGAGGAAAGCACCACTAAGTGTCTTTCATACTTTAGTTTGAGACCATTACTTTGCTGAATTATTTAAAAAATGAAAACTATTGCTGTGCCCCTTTAGCTTTCTCCTCCCTAAACTATGCAGGACAAATTTTATTCTTTGAATTTCTTTATGAGAAAGAAAGATAATATTCTAGCAAATATTATTCTGTCCTGTTCTTATACTCTTTTCATCACTATACCGTCATGTTTCCTAGCCCAGCAATAAGCACAGTGATAATTTATGTTCCATCGCATCAGCTTTAAATCTGACCAGCTGCAAGTGCCAGAAGGATTTGTGTCCAAGAGCAAACAGCCATGAGGTTAGAAGGGTTTTTCGGTGCTCACCTGTGTTGCTGAAATGTCTCTTGTTTGGATGGCCGTAGTTGTCACGTGGGTGTCCATGCATCTGCTGCTGGGCATGGGAAGGGGGCAGGTGGATCTTCTGGGAATGAGGATTGTGAGGCATGTGAGACTGGGACATCACAGAATCGCGGCTGGAGCCTGAAGGCTCTGGGCGGAACGGCTTCTTCATGCTGGACATGTCCTCCTTCTTCTTCTGCTCCTGCAAGGTGCAAGAGAGGTTTACAGCTCAACTGCTCTTCCACTAAAAGATTCAAACTATGTGAGCCGTGGCCTCATCTGCCAGGCTCTGGATTTGTCTGAAGACTCTCCACGCTATGGGCCACCTACTCCTTTGTGAGGGCTTTGTTTGTCAACTGTGCCCAAGTGTGGGATGAATGAAAAGAGTACAAGTGTGGTGGAGGACGGGCACGGCTCTGCCCCACACAGCTCTGCTTCTACATCCCAGCTCTACAGGGCAGCGCTCCCGGGCTTTTCACTCTAAAGGTCAACTCAACGCAATGTGCCACACCAAACAATGGTTACTCCGGGTTAGAACAACCAGGATAAAGTGTCCAGTGTTGTTAGATGAGGGGAGAAATGCCACGTGGAAGAGGAGGCAAAGGCAACCAGGACTGTTTAGATGTTACGAGAAATCACAGACTGCCAGCAACAATAAAGAAAGTCCATGATAAGAGAAAAAGTATTGACACTCCATGTGCAACAAGTATTAAAGACAACAACCAGAGGGAAGGCGCTTCAGATCTCACCTCCTCTTCCTGTGACCTTTTCTTATGAGCCATCTTGTAGAGTTTGTGCAGTTTTCTAGCATCAAATTCTGTGAATTTTGACACAAATATCCATAGGTTCCTAGAAGGACATGAACATTTTCTGTTAATTGGTACATCAGCAGTTTAGCTGCCATCTGCTTTCAAACCAACATCAGACCAGTTCTGTCCTCTCTGGAAAACAGTCTCAACCCAGCTCAGGACAGGATGATCAGGAGAGCTGGAACAAAGTTCTTCAAAGTAAAATAAAGAGGTTTGCACTGGTTTATCTAAACTAGTTCTGAAATCAATTCAAATGAAACCAGCACAGCTTGCAGATAAAACCCTCACTTGGGACTGGTCATGGACTTAGTGGGCTAGAGAATGCAAGAATTTGCAGGTTAAATAAGAGGAAAGTGGCACACTCATCCACATGAAGCCCAGCAGCCTCTGACTACCATTTTTAAATATCATAGGCCAGCCAAAGAAACCAAAATGATCCCTTACCTTCTCCATAGCTTGATATGATCCTGGTCAGTGTAGGCTTTAAGGCACTCTGAGATGCGGTCCCCAATTTTTAGGAGGCAGTTTCGTGTGTGCTCCAGCTGTTCTTGAACCGTCAGTCCCTTATCAGGCTTATCGAGTTGCTTCAGTGCTTTTTTCACTGGTCTCATCCTTTCCTTGCACTTGAAAAAGCAATAGGGAGCAGAAAGTGATTCATTTGGCACAGGGCTCTACACTGTTCCCTTGTTAATCAGATAGAGCTCGAAGAAGTTCATTAGCATGAGACATTAGCTTTATCAGACCATTAGGCAAAGAGAAAACAGCTATGAAAACAGCAATTTGTTAGACATGCTGCAGAAAACAATAAGGAAAAGACAAGAGTCTCCCCATCCCCACTGCCCACCCCTTCTAGAGGGGAACAATTTGTAACTGCACACGTGATCTGCTCTTGTGCGGATCCCACGGCAGGCAGGGAAGCGTAACCGAGCATCAGCGCGCTGAATCAACAGCCCTGGCTGGATCAGTGCTCACTCCATAGCCTCCCTGTCCATCCCCATCTGTGGTCACTTTAATCTATTGCTTTTACCCAAACTGAAAGACATGAGATGAAAGCACCATCTTTTTTCAGTTGTGCGCATCAATGCTGTGCGCAGACATAAATCAGACAGGTTTCTGCTGCCTGACTGGACCTTTCACACATCACAGAGGGAAAATAAAAGAAAAAACAAAAAGACAAAAAATAACACAGGACCTGCAGCAAATACAGAGATTTGAATTTAGACAACTGTTTTTAAGAAGTGGTATTTCAGTATTTCCCTGTGCAAGTTAGGCCAAGGAGAGTCTACCGTGACAACTTTTACTAAAAGGCTATTTTTACAACGAGCCTTGCAGGCACCTTTGCTGCAAGAGCATTTACACAACCAGGGGAGCCGCCCTCCCATCTCCCGAGGAAAATACTCACTATGCTGAACGTTTCTTGGTCCAGATCATCGTCCTCGTCTTCTCCAATGGGGATGGGTTCACTCCCTGCTGTAATGTGGACGGGACCTTGTGATCTCTTCGCTTTACTTCCAGATTTGGCTTCACCACCTTTTGGCTTTACAAGGACAAATTACACACATCACATGATGAGCCAGACTGCAGGATCCCAAGCGATCCAACCAACAACCTCCACACTACTGTTACTGGGAGTTGTTAAATCCTAGGCACCACTCCTACAACTTTCCTCCCGAGATCTCAAACTGTTTAGCTGCAATGCCTCTATTTAGCTTTATGCCATCCTTGACGAAGCTGAGAGAAATCAGAGCCAACATTCTGGACGTGAATACAATATTCATACTCAAGGAGAGAAAACCAACATTGAAGACTTTGAAGTGAGGTTAAGCTAAATAATATATATCCATTGCAAAGGACAGAGCTCAGAGTAGTCTCATGTCTATGAGGATCTGCAACATCAGGTCATGTCACTAGTCCTCAGACCCTCTGGAAAGTCACCCCAAATCACAGCCTGTCAGTGTAAATTTTGACTGATTTTATTTATCTGCAGTCAGAGCCCTTTAGAGTCAAAGTCACACCAAAAATCAGAGGAAAGCAAACTTTCCCCTACATAGGCAACACTTATGACCTCAGTGTCAAAACACACTGGGCATGTAGTACATACCTGTTCCTCAGACAGGTACTTCAGGTCATTATTACAGCAGCCTTTACCCCACTTCCAATCTCAACCCAGCCTCAGGGCAGTTGTACCCAAAACTCAAGGGTCATTTCAGTCCACAACATACCATTGATGATGAAACATTCATTCTGGTGAGTCCTTAACAGTCACAAGGACAACCCACAGTCTCGATGGTGTGGACAGTTGGGTTCTTTGGGGTGAATTTAAATAAAAGGGCAATACAGACAAGGAGCTGCCAACCCCATGATAAATCACAGCTGAACAGAACTTTGATTTGAGTGCTCCAGGCTCTTCCCAATTTCTCCCTTAACATTAGCTATTTGGCCATATCGCTGTCACAGGGACAGCTGTATTTTAAAGGCAGTCTGACAAAATCCCTTCCTTTTTGCTCACATTCCACCAGGCTTTAGGATAACATTGCCTTCTCCACTTTTTGCTGCAATTCTTCAGAAAAAGAATTCAGGAGGGCTGAAAAAGGGATACCACCTCACCCCACAGTGCTCCATTGATGTCTCTTCACACAGGGCCTTTAATGAATCATAAGTCTCATAGCTTACCCTTCTGCTCAGAGACCTCCCTAGCTCTTAAACCACTCCTGAGAGTTACCACATACCTTCTCTTTCTTGTCTTTTGTCTTCTTCTTCTCTTTATCGCTTTCCTTTTCTTTCTTAGTAGTTGTCTGTTTTTCCTTGTTCTCTTTGTTCTCTTTCTTCTTCTGTTTCTTCTTCACAGGGCTCTTATCCAAGCCATCCTCCTAGAAAATCAATCATGGCACAGTCAGACTGGAGTTCCTCACCTCATGTACACTTTCTTCAAAAAAAATGCAGGCAATTTCTGAGCTCCATCCAAGTTTGTCCTCACACCTCCTTAACCAGACAGCAAGCACTGCTTAACCAGCTGCAATCCACCCAAACCTTGACAAAAGGATATAAAAAATAGATGAGCCCCAATCTGTAACAAGCTGGCAAACTAGATGTGCTGCTTTCCTATGCCAGCCACGCTCAAGAACGCTCAGCCCCTAAGGTAGATACCGATCAGCACAGAAACAAAAACCCTTAGACTACAAGCCAAACCACTCAAAGACAGAAGGCTTTCTAAGCAACAGCATGACCTTGGTGAACTCCATCTTCACCACTGGCTGACGTACTGACAAGGAGCGGGAAACAATTCTTCTTTCTCTCCTTTATAAGGGCAACAGGCTTTGTCCTGAGACAACCTTTCCTCCAAGTCAATATGTGGATGTGTGTGGCCATTCTAGGATCTCCCAAAACACTTAAAGCACTAAAAGTGTGACTGGTGAAGGTCCTTGTTTCACCCTGAGAGCTGTACATATGTTTTTGTGAGTTTGCCAATCTCCTGTGGGAAGCACCATGTAGCTCTCCCCACTTTCACAAGGCGTTTGCTAGGGGTGCTTCTCAAATTGAGTTTCTGCAGTAGCAACATTGCTTAGAGAGACCTGGAAAAGCCGTTACCCACCAAGTTGACTCACCTTGACTTCACCTTCTTCTGACTGGTTGTCAGAGTGCCGAGGAGAGGACAGTTCATTCCCATGCTCGTCTTTGACTTTGGGCGCCTTGTTCTCTTTCTTTACTCGTGGTTTCCTTTTCTTCAGCTTGCCCTGGTGAGAAAACAGAAAAAGTCAGGGCAAGCAAAGAGCTACAGCTTCTTCCTGAAGACACACATCTCCTGAACATCAGGCATGAGCCTGAGTCCTTCAGTAAGTGTAATGATTACCCGCCCCATAATAATTATCATTGAAGTATCACAATGCAATCAGACAGCAGATAAGTCCCTGTTCTTTCACATAGATGATGTTCAGTGACCTGGGAGCACAGACTGTCTCCTGCCATCAGCCAACCTCTCCTCCCAAAACCCCCAGAATCCAGCAGCCACAGCTCACCTCTTCCCCATCTTTCATGTTTTCTTTCTTGTCCAGATCTTTCTTCAATAGTTTCAGTAGATAATCAACTCGGGTCTGGAGCTGTTTTCCCTGAGGTTTCTTATCTGTCTCAACAGGCAGAATCTTTGACAAAGAAGGGAAAAAAAAATACACCCACATGAACCTACCAAAGTTTGACAAAAGAGATACACACTAGTAACAGTCCTTCCAGGCCCAGCAAAGGGTTGGAGATGCTGCATCTTCTCAGGGAACAAGAAGGCTCAAGCATTTCTTGCAGCTCCTACACAGACTCTCCCTGTGTAGCCAAAAGCGAAGCTCGTAGCAAGCATCCCTCCCCTTGGCCTTTTGCAGAAGGCAGCTCTCTACATCCTCTGTGATCTTTCTCGTAGGTGAGCAAAAAGAAGAAAAAAAAACTTTGCAAACTATATTTGGGACCTTGACTTGCAAAACTGACTCCACTCTCCTTGACAGATCAGATTTGTTTGTGACAGCCTTGTCACAGCAGGCTGGTCCCTCTGGTAACCTGAGACATTGCTAAAGCCAGGATACAGCTCTCAGCCACAGCCTGATCTTTGCTAAAAACACTAGTGGGGATGTCACGGGAATGTAACATATTGGCAGCAAAGCTGGTGTAGAGATTCGTGATGTTCCTCAGCCCTGTGTTGCAGTTCGCTCTCCTTTCATTGTGCTGACACAACAGACGGCAGCTTGTTTTTAGCCTGGATTATTTCAATGCAGCCCCCAAAAACAGTTCTGATGGGAATGACTGAGGAACAGAGGAACCAGATGGAGGTTCTCCAGTTGGCTTCCCTGCCACAGCCAGTCATGTAACTAGACCCTCAAAGCTAACACAGACCAGTCTTGACATAAGCAGTTTGAAATCTGTGAAATATTATTTCCACACAGAAATTCAGACTCAGCTTCTTGTGAGATGCTCAAGGAAATATCGAGTCACAATTATGCAATGCACCCTCTATATTGTGCATGTAACCACACATGTCAGCATTACCATTTTCTTCCTGCATCATTTCAATGTGGCTCATATGGTAATATTCAGAGAAAATTTACTGCCAATCAAATAACACAACTCTGCTTTCCATCAAGCATGCAACATTCCGTGGAGGTCATTGTTTTCCTCAGTATTATTTATTATTATTTTTGGAGTGGTTACAAACATAAACATCTGTTTCTGAAGTAAATCAAACATATTCTCTATGATCACTGCAATGGACCCAATGCAAGCAACAAGCAAAGCGACCTACCTTATCAGATAACTTCAATTCCGGATCTGTTTTAATTAGCTCCCAGTTTCCATAACCATGTTCGTAAATTCCCACTAACAAGCGAGAATCCTCCTCCACTCCCCAGTCTACATCAAAATGGGCAGCTTTGACACGGCACGTCAGGCGGTACCTGAAGGCATTTCAAACATGAGCTACTTTTAATGCTGCAGAGGATAAAGCAAATCCACATATCTAGGCCATTCTCTTTCCACTACAAAATCCAAATTCCCTGAGCCTCTTTTTGCATTGCCTGCTTAGCCAAACTCACTTCTTCCTTTCTTCGGGATCCGCAGGAATGGATTTATGCAGCATTTCAAACTCTTCTTCATGTTGGATGATTGATTTCACATTGACTTGGACACCAGAAATTTTGATAGTAGGGCCTCTTCTTTTTCCAGGTCCTTTCCCTGCTCAACAATAAAACACAGCAACTAAGAGAACTCTTACAAAAAGAAGTGTCTCAGGAAAAATGTCTAGACACAGAGATCAAGACCTTGCCTGCAACCTCTTACTTAAACATAAGGCTGTCTGCTAAAACAGGCCCAAAACACAAGATTTTTTCAGTAGCTCACTTAGATCTGCAATGCAAACAGCTCTCTATCATTTTCTTAAAAACACATCCAAGTACACCAATGCTGTTGCTTCAGTAGTTTCGTTCAGCTGCAACAGGCAGAGACCCAGTGGGAAATCCAGCCCAGCCCCCTTTATCTCCAAACCAACAGCACAGAACAGCCATACACAAAATCATAGAATAGTTTGAGTTGGAAGGGACTGTTGAAAGTCATCTTTCTTACCTTCACCTGGATTTTCTTTCAGCTGCTCCTCGTATTCTTGCATTGCAGACACACAGCTGTTGTGGATGAGTTCCCCTAATCGTTTCAGGTCAGCCACAGACTTATCCACCAGCTCAGCATCCCGGGCAATACACTCCAGCCTGGGAAAGAAGAATTGCAAGTTTTGGATTTGATAGGGCATATCTCCTCCCAGACGCTTCCCGAGCAGTTGTTTCATAGCTTTTGTTAGTCAATACTGTATATTTATGAATGTATGAAACCTGCAAGAGTTGAGTTTGTGCAGGAAACAACACAGTCTTCTTTGAGATTTAACAGCTGCAGACCAGCACAGATGCAGTTTAACTGTTCAAATCCTTTGGATATTTTAGTATTAAAGCAAAGGTGAGAACTGTCTAGTTTGGGCACAACAGGCACTCTGTGACTGTCCAGCACTCCTCCCTGCCTTCTCAGTTCCATTTTAACCCCCTCTGATGGTCCAAAGCTGCCATCTGCTGTCCCTTTAGCCTGGCTGAAATCAGTAATGTCAAGGCCCACACACAAGCCTTGTGTTTCACAACAGAAGAGTACAACCAGCTGAAAAAACAGTCATTTATCACATGCAGGGATCCCTGCCTCAGCTCTGAGACCTCAGCGAAGGGCTACAGCTCTCCAGACCCCACACATGTGCCCATCTCATAGAGCGGATCTGCAGACCCACGCTCGAGGACGCTGTGTGCAGCTCTCCTCCCCTTCAGGAGGGATACAACAGCGAGAGAAAGATGCTCTGAATTCAGTCTTGAAACTAATATGCACAGAGAAACTTGGCAAGCGCTTTGGGCAGCTGCTCCCTCTCCTTTCTAGGCAGAGTGGAAATGCCCCAAGGGCCAGGCTCTGCCAGGATGATGATGCTGAGTACGGCCCAGCGCCACCACTGCTCTAAGTTGCTTTTTGGCCAGCGTTCATCAATGCCCATCAACTGAGATGTGAGGGATTGTATGGCAGCGCTTGGGTTACTGATCAGATGACGGCGAGGCTTTGTGCCATCCATGGAGGTCGTGTCCAACACCCACAGTGTATGCCTGTGCTTAGAAATACGTCTCCTCACGATAACGCTCTGGAGCAGGGCCAGGTTAGGACTCACCGTTCAAGAGGCAGTCCAAATTTCTTGTAAGCCTTGATAAACCTAAGCAAAAAAAGAAACAAAACCAAACTAAACCAACCACCAAAAAAGCAAATCCAATATCACAAATCACTTGAATGTATTAATTACAGCGTGCCCCATTATCAACCTTGCATTCCACACTGATCAGTTAAGCATCACTTGGGTCTGGGAAGCCTAATTCATTAGCCTCCACAATGAGTTTTCTGACTTTGGTTGGAGAAGAACACAGCATTATTATGAATCTTGGATGTTTGACAGATGAGGAAAAAAGAAGAGGAAAGTTGTAAGTGTAGTGTAAAAAAAAAAAAAATTTGAAAGAAAGCATTGGCTCACAACATGTTGGTAATTATTAACTTCATTTTTCCAAAAAGAAAAGATGCATTAAATCAACGTCATTTGTAATTTTAATGCTCAGGCTATAAGTGTAACAACCCATGACAGAAAAGCCAAATGTGGTGCAATCCATCACAGAGGTATTCAGACAGGGATTGCTATTTATTTTTATGTCTTAATTTTATTGTGAAAATCACTGCCATCGCTAACACACAACTTTAGAGCAAGAGTCAGACACTGTTGCTGCAGCTGAACAGTGCCTTGTGCTGGGAGTAGACCCAATGGCTTCAACTACAGATCATTTTTAATATGAGTTATTTTTTCCTTTTTTTTTTTTTTCATCTTGTGCTCTTTCAGCTTCTTTCTGCTGCATCACAATAACCTAAATGGCTGCTATAGTTCACATCACAACCCCTCCTTCCTTCTCTATGTTTTCAGCCTGGATATGGGGCAGCTAGAACAATATGAAAAGTCTCTCTGACCATCTCCTGTGTTAAAAGTACATCAACTCAGACACAGAGAAAAGTCAAGGAAAACTCACAACCCCCTCTCTTCCATCTTCAACTGAACATCTAGGCAGAGCCATAAGACAAAGATCTTTGGGAAAGGCTCAAGAGTTAGGAGATATGAGAAGAAAATAATGCTCTGGGGTTCAGCTCCCAACTGACTTCAGGGACACAGTGCAGAAGAGGATACAACACTGCTGGGATCAGCTGGACCGGTGCTTCTCATGGGGTTATTTTGCCAGAGTTTGGCTTTCACTTAAAGCTTAAGTCAGCAGAACAGCTGCCAGAAAAACGTCAGGAAGGCCAGAGTCCTTGGCTTCTCCAGCTCTGTGTCTCATGGCACCTAAGACCTCACATGTAATTTGGAATTAGTTTGATCCACTTGTTCCAGGAAGGGCAGTTACAAGAGGGATTAATTTTGGGAAGGTAACTGCTTCACTGCAGCCTAACTAAAGACAATCCAGTCCATTTTGCAAGGACCTGAATGTTGAGATCATCAGCTGGGAGCAAACTGAATTCTATAAAGGTGCAAAAGCTGGCCCAGTGAGCCAGCCCCAGCTAAGCCACTAACGTGCTTACAGCTGAACTCCTCCCAGATTAATCTGTGGTTTTCTCCACCTGCATGGAATTTCTGTATTTGTTTTCTGAACTGTCTCTTGTGCACAGCACTGACCTCCTGATTTCAGCATCAGTAAATCCTTCCACGGTATCTTTTCTAACACTCCGAGGACGCCCCCTGCGCTTTGGTCTCTTCTCATCGTCAGTATCATCAGTCTCGCTTTCTGATCCAGATGATCTCTGAAGCCTTCTCTTAGTTTCTGCATCTGATTCACTGTCATTTGTCTGAGCCTATATGCACCAGAAAAAAAGCAGTACAGTTAACAACCGCTAATCTGCCAACCTTTTCTGTCCCTCCCAAGCACTGACACTATTTCATGTCCAGACTGTAAAACACCTTGGCGTCTCTTACTGAAGATGCAGAAGCCCAAGTAACCAACTCAGAGAGGCTGCACACCCTTTCAGTTTCCCGCTATCTAATGCTCTGGTGATCTTCCCTTTAGAGCCTTCTAGACAGCAGTTTCACAACTGCATTCTGATTTACTAAGGTATCAGATCCATTAAAACACGTTGATTACCGTGGTTTTGTGCCACAGTCTCTTAAGCTGTTTCAAAAAACAGGGCTCCTCAGAGATCTGGAATCAACCAACATGAATTATCCTTCTCTCTAGTTTCCACTTTGATGTTTTTCCCCAGCTTATCCCAGAGAACAATTCATAACCCCTTAAAGTCCCATATCCCAGAACAGTTTCCTTGTACGGTCTGTTTTCTATTGGATTGGGGTAGATCCCATCACCTAAAAAATAACTTGGGAAGATGCCATCTCTTTTGCCTGCAAGAGACACATTTAAGCAAAAACAGCCCAGGGAGCTAAGAGAACCCAAAGAAAAGAAACAGCCACAAAATGGTACAAACTGCAGTAAAATCTGCATTATACAGTTGGATATTTTGCCCTGTGGTCACTACATGTTCTCTTTATTTTTTCTGCTAAGACAAGTTGTACCAGATCCATGAAGAGCCCTCACACTGCGTTACAAACCATGGGCCTGATGCACGATGCCAACAAGAGGTTCATGTGCTGCCTCTGTGCTTTACTCCTGACCAGTTTTGGAGGAGGGAAAGAAGCACTCAGATGCCAAGAAGGCTTCCCTTGAGTGTTTCATTTGCCAGCTCTCGCCTCCTGCTTCTCAGCAACTCAAGACAGGCTGTACCTTTTTAGTAGAGCTCCGGATTCGAGGCAGCATATAGATTTCCTCCAACTCTTTCTGTCTTTCTTCCTCCTCCACCTTTTTCCTCTGCTCCTCTGGAATAATATCATCCCAGTCCTTCTGGGACCGCTCATCCAGCTCTGGCTCTTCATCCTCCATGGTTGCAAAGTTGGCCACCTTTTATAAGCAAAGAAACACTTTTAGAAATTCCCTTCCCTGGCAGGAATATCCCAGAGCTGTCTGCTAAGCCTCAACTCCTTCCCCATAGGAATTTTGCCAACGTTTCCATAACTACTTTATAATTGATCCCTATGTCACTACATTCCTGGTTCCTTGCCACGTCTTTGGCTAACAGCTTTTGAGGAAGTACGTGCAGTTTAAGAAGTACTGCTGAGCCTCTCTAAGTTATCGGGTTTGTTTCCAAATTTGGTAAATCCTGCATTTTATTCACAGCCTTCAAAAGCACTTACTTGAAATGAAATTAATACCCATAATGAAATGAAATTAATACCCATAATACCCATTAATCCCCAGCTTTCAAACCCAGACTGCTTTGTACAGGTCACCTCTCACCAGGCCTGATTTGTCCTGCTTGTTCCTGACCTTACCACTATGGTAAGATGTGGGGAGCCACATTTCCACACCCCACTACAGAGCCTGGGGGTCCATACCTTGAACTGGGAGAGAAGCTCGTCGGTGGCACTGGTGGACACTTCGTTCTCTCGTGTTTCAGCCAGACGCAAAATCTCATCAATGTCCATCTCCTACCAGTCAGAAAGAAAGAGCAATGAAGTGGAGGGTGCCGAGCACAGCGGGAAATAGAGAGGTTTTGAGAACAGACTAACACGCACTGTGCTGATAGGAGCTAAATAAAGTGCAAATATCTGCAGGGTGTCATCACCGAGGGTAGGGATGAACTATCTCAAGTGGTACAAAAAGAGTATAAATAAGGGTGATAGGACAGAAGAAGAGGAACATCAGGGCAAATTTCCAGTCAGTGAGATGTATTAACTGTAGATTCCCTCAGGAGAAGCTCTGCTACTCTGACCATTAAGAGAATGGGTCAAAGCACTAAACTGTCGAGCAACAATGCACTGAGGCAGGAGAGAGTGGCCTATTTGACTTCCCTGTGCTGACTCCTGCCTCCCTGTGAGAACAACCCAAAAAGGATGCTGAGAAGTGCTCAGAGGAGGCAGGGAGTGGAGCTTTCAGCAGGCTGTGCTGTAACCAGCTAATGAATCCTCTGGAGCCAAGGGACTCTCATAGTGACCATTACTATTTAAACAAGGCTCTCCTCAACCTCCTGATCCCCCAACCCCAGAGCTCTCCTACTTTAGCTTCTCCAGACTCACTCGTGCCCTTATCACTCACCTGCTCTTATGCAAAGGCCAAACACAAAGAAACACACACAGTCCCCCATGCAGACTACAAGCAGCTACATGATTTCAATTCCAAACTACCTGAGGCTCTGACTCTTCCCCTTCAAGCTCCTTGAAGAGATCTTCAGCTCCGAACTTCAGAATAGCTGTCAGTTCCTCTTTGTTGAAAGGATTTGAGCTGCAAGAAGAAGTGAGAAGGAAAATGTGTTTTGAGCTGTTAAGTCAGCACTGCTACAGCACAAAAACATACCAAAGTTTTTCCTAATTAAAGCAAGAAGTAAGTTTTCTACCCAGCACCATAAAAAAGCTTTTTTATTCATTCTTCTCTTTCCTGCGCTAGTACTGACAACTACTGTAAAGTAGGGGAAAAATGGGGAGAGTCTGAGGTCACTGCAGCTCTTCTACCACCAGGTTCCCTCAGACCAGGATGATTTCTGGGAGGAACACAGAAGGAAAAACAGGCAATACACTAAAATTAAGGGGTTTATTTCTGACCATCTTTATCCTATGTGTCAAAATTACCAGTTGCATAAGCCAAATCAGTGGATGCCCCTATTACTTATTAGCCTTCTGTCCTGTTCCCTAGCCAATAAATATCGGGAAATACCAGCAGGTGAAGCTGGCTGTGCCACATGCTGTACCAGACACCTCTGTCTCCTGACACAATCACCTACTTGGATCGTCCAGAGTTGTTGTCCAGAACAGTTCGTCCAGTAGTGTCCATACGCTGGATCACCAGATGATCCAGCACCATTTTCTTCTTGGCCCTCTCGATGATCTCCTCCTCTACCGTACCCTTTGTGACCAGGCGGTAAATATTCACCTGAACGGCAAGAAGAGAGCAGAGCTGTTCCCTCGAGCTGAACATGGTCTGCTTACAGAGCAGCTCTCGGTTGTTTCACAGAATACTAGTCTGCTGACATTGTCTCTCCATGTACAGATGTGCCGTTTTAGAGGAAAAACGAGCACATTCTTTTTATATTTCAGGGGAAACAGCTAAAATCAGGCTGGTTAACACAGAATAAAAACCTTCCAAAACAATCACACGAAATCCAAACTAGCATCAAACTTTTCACATACTTAATAAAACCTTAGTTAAGATGGATGTTCTACTTCCTAAGTTTTTCAGGGCAAGAAAGAACAGAATTCACGAGGCTGAGAATGGCAATGCCACTGGTTGGGTTCTTGGTTTTGAACCATTCCAGAACCCAAAGCCAACAGAGAGACCTGGCATTTGGCAAATTTGAGCTGACTTTTTGTCTCCTGGCTTTTAAATGAGCTTCCCTTGGGTTGGCAGTACTTTCTGGCACAGGACTGGGGGCAAAAAGACCATGTTTTCAGAAGTTCTGCAGAGGTGAGAGCCCACTTAGATGTACACACTGGAGCAACAGAGAAAACGACCCAGGGTCACTCCTCTGACCTGCTTCTTTTGTCCGATCCGGTGAGCCCGAGCCTGAGCCTGAAGATCATTTTGAGGGTTCCAATCCGAGTCAAAGATAACAACAGTATCAGCAGAGGCCAGATTAATTCCCAGCCCTCCAGCTCGTGTTGACAACAAGAAACAGAAGTCCTGGGGGAAAGAAAAAAAGCATCCACAAGTTACACCAGCCTGTGACTGTGGACACAAAATAGCAGTGGTGACTTTAAAGCTATGCATGATGTAGGGAGGACTCTGCTGTACTCATGCTCCTTAAGAAAGCAGGAATAGGATTTTCTCCCACACACCACTCTCTAAGCAGAAGCAGAAGGTGAGGCGGTGCAGGCAGGGGTGAAAGTTGTGCTATTCCAAGATGGGCCTGGCATGCATTGTTCTTTGAGAGCAAACTCAACCAGCTCAGGGCAAGGGCACCATGGAGTCACTTTTGAAGGTCAGACCCCACTGCCCACCAAACTCCTACAAAGGCAGCAGGCGAACACGTGTTTTCTGTTGTCTGAAGCCTGCAGGGAGTGAGATCAGCAGCCAACAGACTGTTTGAGTCCTGGTCCGAGGGCATGGGGTGCCAGGTTAGAGCCAGGATGCCTGAGCCCCAGTGGATGAGCCCAGGAGAGAGGAAAGGGCAGCTTCTGTGGACACTCCTGCTCCTTTCCCACCCACTCTGCTGTCTCCTCACCTTTATTTGTTACTTGTCCCACTGCCATGAAGCATCTGGCTGTATCTCCTGGGTCAGCCACGACTCCTCCCCAGTCCAGGCCTCTGGAGCGAGGACGGGTATTTCTCAAGACTGGGCTGACTGTGGCACAAAACAAGTGCCTCACACCAGTCACTGTGAGTCAGCAAGCCCAGACGAGAGGCTTGAGACACCTTCTCCTATTACGCTGGAGACTTTCGCCTCCAACACCAGACTTCACTGCCTGCCGACACTTAAAATCCTCCTCTTGCCTCTGCCACTTCATATCCAGAACCAGCTTCAGACCAGAGGAATCATTTAGCAACCACTTCATTCCCCAGACCACAGGGGGAGAATTGTTAAATTCTGACTCTTCCCAGCATCTTTGGGACTTTCTGGAGATGGGACTTACGGCCCTGTTCTTTGGATGAAGGATTTAAAAATAAGCAATATGGCTAGTTGCAAAACCTGCTATATCTGTGTCTTTAGAAGTATCTAGGGTCCTGTAAAAAGAAATGAACTGAACTAATCCCCTGTTGGCAGTCACATCCATTAACGCCTGCTGCTCCGGCAGCCCCCCCGGCCCCCCTGTGCAGGACGGCCCCTCTGCGGTACCTCGGAGCCGTCAGCGTTGAAGTGGTCCAGCGCCTGCTTTCGGATCTCCCCTTTGATCGAGCCGTCCAAGCGCTGGAAAAATCAACAATAATGATAAACGAAAGAAGGAGCCCTGTGGAACTGCTGCATCCAAGTTCTGGGAGCCCTACAGCCCCTTTTCCCTGCCTGCAGCATTTAATCATTAAAAATAGCCGCCAATTAAAAATAACTGGCCTGCCTTAGCCCACAGGCTAGGGGAATGCTCAGTCACACAGCGGGTGACACCGCAGCTCCCGTTACAGGCTCCCAGCCAGGGTGGCTGTGCTCGCTGTCCTCTCCTCGGGGTTTGTCACAGGACACAGCCCCAAGCAGGGGCCTGTCAGGAGTTGTTTTGTGGAGATGAGGCCACACTGGCATGAAGGGACTTCCCAGTTCCCTCCAGTGTGCTTCAGTAAGCGTAACCAGTGATCCCAGCCATCAGTCTCTGGGAAACTCAGTGAGTCCCATCGCCCAAGCTCCCTCTGCATTTTCTTGAATTTTCAAATGAAGCCAACTGGTTTCCACGCTGATGTTTCTCACCTGAAAAGGGTAGTGTTTGATAGTCAGGTACTCTGCCAAGATGTCCAGCATCCTCACCATCTGGGAGAAGATCAGCACTCTGTTGCCTCTGTCCCGCAGCCTGGTCAGCAGCTTGTCCAAGAGAATTAGCTTTCCACTGCTCCTGATCAGAGACTGAAGAAGTAACCATCATTCTAGCTGATGCTTTCCAACCTTACCTTAGGTACAGTACACAGAGACACAGAGATCTGGTTCTGTTGGGGCCATGCTTCTCCTGGATATGTCTAATCAAATCATCTGCATTTATACACCAGAGGTCACACAAAAAAAATGAATAATCCAAAACAGATCTTATATTACAGGCACCTCCCACTCTAGATGGCCAGAAAATGTTGCCCACAGTGGAAGGGGAGGGCAGGAGATTCAGCGGCTCAGCTGTGAGGACTATTTCTAACAGAGGAGCAGCAGAAGCTAAAGCTTCACCAGATCTTATCTTGGTGTGAGGCCAGGAGAAATGGGAAAATTAAGGAAAACCAGTGGTAACCAAAGACACTGCCCACCTGCAGGGTCTCAAGGCCATTCTCTCTCTCGTTTTCCTCGGGAGGTTTGATAAGGTAGCAATGGTTGCAGCACTTTTTCAACTCCATCACAATGTTCAGGAAACCAGATGTGCTCCCCCTCGTTCCCTTCGAAAGAGCTTTATAGTTTCTTGTCAAAATCCACCTGCAGGCAGGAAAATAAAAAGTTCAGGTAATTTCACAGTGTGAAGTGGGCACACAGGAGCCTGGGAGGAACAAAACTGTGGCGACGAGAACAATTCATACAGACGCAGACAGAGACGCGAAAGCACACTGTTTTCGTTAGCAGCGAGAACAGGGCCAGGCAAAGCTGAGCTCTCTTTCACTAACAGTTCTCAATTTATAGGTTTACAGATATAGGGCTGGACCAAGAGGTTAGACAGTTTTTTCAAAAAATGTTATTCTAAACACATCACACTCATGTTGTGACTGTTTTCAGTCATGTTCCCACTCACATCTCGTGGGCGGCGTTCTGACCCACGCATTCACACACCCAGGCCCAACATTCACACATCATACATATGGGGGTGGTTTTCTGACCCAAGATACCATTCTCACTGGCCTGGGCTATCACTTCAAACACCCATAAAAAACATACTTCTGTATAGTCTGTCCAAGGCCCCTCAGCTGGAACTGCACATCCTGCTGTTCCCACACAAAACCTTCAGAGATATCTTGTTACGGCATCAGTCTACTCTCTTCCCTTCTACAGGATACTGCTGTTTCCTCACTAGAAACCCTGATTTTACTTTCCTTTAGATATTATTACAGGTGAACATTAAACAGCATCACAATTTTGTGGACAACTTTACTCCCTCAAGAAAGACACAGCCCTTGTCCTGCAAAGCTGGCCAGTTGAATTGCATCACTTCAAAAATGCATCTCCAGGCTACTGGAGATGCTTTTTTTAGAGGAAAAGGTACCACAGAACTGTAACTCAAATTCCTACCATGAAGCCCCTGGTACTACACCGATGGCTGTCACATTGTGTTATGAAGGACAGAGTACATTGAAACATATTCCCACACAGAAAAACGTGCCCATTTCTATTGGCACTCCCAGTAACATAATAAATGACTCACTTGTAATACTGTTTCTGCAAAGCAGACATTTCCACACGGAGGATCTGCTCCACTTTGGCTGGCAAAGATTTCTCTACATCCTTCTTCACTCTGCGTAGGAGAAATGGCTCCAGGACTTTGTGAAGGCTCTGGTAGCCATTCTCTCTACCTTTCCCGTGATCCTCTTCAAAATCCTCCCAGAACTCAAACCTAGCAACAGAAATGAGGAGCAGAGTGGGGTCATTACGTCTTGTCTTATCACACCAAACATCATCTACTGGATATGCTCCTGCTGCACAACAAGAGAGAAGATCATGATGGAGATACACTGGAGGATCAAAGGTTCACTATGCTCTGGCTAACTAAACAGACTGGTGGTAAAAATTGAAGCTCTCTGGGCATAGGTGCCTTCCTAACATACTATCTTTGAGCTCCACAATGACACCCAGGACCCAAAATCCCAGGGTTTCCAGTATTCTGCTCTGCTGTCTCCTGGCAGCAGTTTCTGAACTTTCCATAGTGTGGTCCCCTAGGCAAAGCTTTGACAACTGGACTATGTTTTACTCTGCTCTGAAGGTTCTTTTGGATTGCTAAGATCTGGTCTTTTCCTCCATTGGGGAGACCTCAAACATTTGGGGGACAGCTCTTTTTGCAGTCAAACATCATTTTAGTGAGTCTTGGGACATGCTTGTCTTAGCCTTAGCAATGCACACAGCCCATTTTGTTTCAAAGAAAACAAAGCATTTGTGATAATGTGGACAGGCGAACAATCAGCTAGACAGCACTGTCCTTGAGCAATACTCCCAGAGACTGCCATAAAATGTTTGGCGAGGGTGGCTGAACCACAATGTACTGGAAACCTCAGAAATGGTTGAGATGATGGTTTAAAACAAGTTTAGCTTTTTTTAGAGATGGCTCTAAGACAGCAAAGAGATTTGGAAGGCACGTATTAGGTTTCCCCATTCAATTGGCTGCCAGAAATACCAACACGGTCATTTAACCTCTGATTTTCCTCACCAATATTTGTTTCCCTTTCATTGCTTTAAGTCCACTGAGTTTAATTCAGGGATTTCATTCAGGGACTTCTGTCATTCTGTACTCCCTCAAACCTACTTCACAGACAAGAACGGACACACAGACGTGCTTTTTGAAGGACCAAAAGTAGACTTACTTCTCCGGCATGATGAAATGCAGCAGGGACCAGAGCTCTTTGAGTGAATTTTGAAGTGGGGTGCCAGTGATCAGCAGCCTGTGGTTGGACTTAAAATCAATCAACGTTTTGTACAGCAAAGAGTCATCATTTTTCAACCGATGGGCTTCATCCACGCCTAGAAAGGCCCAGTTAATACTTCCCAAAACAGCCTGGAGGAAAAGAAGAAAAAAAACCAAACAGGTCCCAAGGAGATGCTGAGTCAGGCAAGCCCCACCACCTTGCACAGAAAGCACCATAGGGTGTCCTGCCCCAGCCCCGGTGCCCGACCAACCACCAAGGGAGTTGGGTTCACAAGAGTTTTTTGTTAACAAAATCTTAGGATGAAGATGCCTACACTAATATTGCCTCCCCAGAAAGGAAAGGTGAAAATTAGCCCTGCTGTAGAGTGCTCCTGCCATATCTGAATGCTCTTCTAGCAAGTACACCTATTTTAATCCATTTTTGCTTTAACCTGAAAACACAGTCCTCCCCCAGCCGCCTGCTCCTCCTTTCCCCATGCCCCTGGGCCCTGCTGTAGCACTTAAGCTGAGAGCTTTGATTATTTTTTTTCATTAGTAGTAAGCTTCTTGTTTTCTACTATGACTCAGTGATGCACTGACAGGGCTGATAAGCATTTCCTAAGGAGACTGATTTCTTCTAAGTGTAAAAATCTAGATATTCCTGACACTGTGGTTCAGTGTAATGTTTTGTCCTTTTAACTAGCCTAAATTAAACCAGGTAAAACCCAACTACTGCCCTGCCTGGTGTCTTACAAGTATAAAGAATAACACAACGGTCATAGTACAAGAGTGAAGACACTGCAATGGGTGTTTTGCATTCCCTCTGCATCACTGTCAAACAAAACCAAATAGCAGCTACACGATCTCCATCACCACACAGGAAAGAGAGGGGAAACCCACCAGTCGAGGGCTGGCTTCTCCCTTTCAAGAGAGAAAAGTTCTAAATAAAAAGATCATTGGACCATTACTCACCTTATCCTTGAGAAGGATCTCATATGTTGTGATAAGTGCATTGAATTTCAACCTTTTAGACTGAGAATGGATCCACTCATATTCACGTATCTGTGAGAGGAGGCAAAAGTTAACTTCAACCAAGGAAAGAGTTAACAGCTGTTATTTTAATGTAGCTATAGCCAGAGACTCTGACCAAGTCCAAACCCCTGTAGTTCAAGGTGGCACCTGATGAGCTCAGGGTGCCCAAGGACCAGATTGTTTTAGTGCACACATGGTTCAGCAGCCCTTGCACAGATAACAAAACAAGGTCAAACAACTTGTGGTGACATAACTGTCATCTGCCAAACAAATGCATCATCTCCCTCACTGCTGACACCATTAGACTCAACACTTGTGTGCCTCATTGTCTGAATAATTCAGAATAGAGGAGTTCAGCACTTTTGCACTGCTGTAAGCTTTACTGCAGCATGCCTCAGCCTAGTGCAGAAGTGGTTTCCAAACCCTCTGAGAGAAGCCAGCACCCCTGTGCTCACTCTAAGGGGAGAAATAAGGTAGAAAAGTCCCTGCAGTAGTGAATTATACCCAAGTGCTCAGCTACAGCAGCTCTGGCTGCCCACAGTACTGTCCCCCAGCCTCTCCAGCAGACTGCGTCTCACACGTTACACAGCAGCTCCTGCTCTGCACCCAGCGTTTCTACCCAGCCCCACACCCCTTGCTTTCTGATTACACACCATGTTCCTGCTCATGAGGTCTCCGATGTAAACCACCACGTTGATCTCAGGTGCCCACACTTCAAATTCTCTCTGCCACGAGGTGAGAGTCGACAGGGGCACCACCACCAGGAATGGGCCATAGAGCTGGTGCTGGTGGAAGAGGTACGACAGGAACGATATTGTCTGAATCGTCTTGCCCAGGCCCATTTCATCAGCCAGAATCACGCTGTTGTTCCTGAAAAAGAAGAGAGAATCATAAATCCTGTCAAAGAGTCTGTTTCCGCCACTACTAATTGATTGTGCACCAGCACAAACAGCAACTTGCGACAGGGCAGAGAGGGGGCACTGTAAATACATTTATGTGAACGCTTCCAAGTGGATCCTGGGGACATCTGGCCTGTGTGTGGCACAATAACTTGCAAAAAGGAACAGTCAAGGAATTTGTGAAGAATGATCACCCCAAATTGGCAAGCAAGTACAAAGGCAAAGGGAGAGGGGAGCAAGTGGCCTCATTTTTGGACATTTCTCAAAGAATTGAACAAGTGTGTAAGCATGCCAAGCCAAAAACTCTTTTTCCAGTTAGGACAATGGAAAATTAAGGCTGATATGCTCTAGGTTCACACAGCAGTCAAGTCCAGCATGCGAACATGCCCAGACAGGGAACAACCTTTTTGTTTTTCACACATAGTTTCTTAAGTTCATGCTCCAGATAGTTCCTGCTTGCAGTATCTGCAACAAAGGAACTGGGCATGACAATATTTGAAGTCCTTCAAGCTGCAGAAACAGGACAGGTAGAGGCCTCATTTGAAAACAAGAGGGCCACATCCTACTGGGCTAAAAATCAGGAGACAAAATGAATCTGTACGTACTTGCACCACGAGTGAGCGAGCCAGTTGAGGCCCTCCAGCTGGTAATCCCGCAGCTCCAGGTTCTCACTGCCAATGTAAGAAGGTTGCTTCTTCAAGGTAACAAACCTCGGTCTCTGCTTTAATACCTGTAAAAAGAAGATGCTGTTAGCCCAATGAAGAAAAATACGAAGTAAGGTTAAAAATTCAACAATGAACATATATCTGTTCATTGGTTTAAGTCCATCCATATTTTCCTAGCCAGTGCTCATGTCTGCAGTTCAGAGAGCCACCCCACAGTGTCGTGTTTTGCCTGCTGTCCTCTGGTTCTGATGACCAGGGTTGTGAATCCCCCCAGGAATGCTGCCAGTTGTACATAATGCACACTAGATGGAACAAGCTCCACCTTCATTTTTCTCCACTTGTTTTTTCACCCATTATCTCTGTCCCTTTCCTCTATTACATCAGTGTCTTGCAGGTTTCCTCTTTTCCCAGGTGTGCTGTTTTTTCATCCAACTGATATTAGAACTTTGCATTTCTGCTGCAGCACCTTCTAAGGAGGAAGCATTTTGCAAGGATTAATTAAGCCTCCCACTCCCCAGGGAGAAATAACATTCTCACAGTGCACAGAGTAAATGAGAACAAAAGGGGTTCACACCTCTGCATAAAGTACATTACAAGTACAGCAAACAACCATCCAAACACTGGTGGGAGGATGGGAAAACGTTCTCTGACATTTATCCCGACAAAACTTCACATTCCCACTTTTTTGTGTCATCACCCAGCCTGAAGAAGCCCAGTAGTTTGAGAGAAGAGAAGCAAAGAAACCTTGCAGTCCCGGGTAGGAATCGTTTTGGAGTTGTTACGGTTGTTGAAGCTGTCAATGCAGTGCTGAAATTTCTTGCTTATCAGAGCCTCATCTTCCCAGCTGCACTCAGCATAGGGCAGCCCCATCCATTTACACAGGTACTCGGGGTCATTCGAGGATGTTTTGCGACTGTTTGCTGCAAAATATGCAAAAAAGCCCAAACCTCAGCAACTGTGGTTCTGTGGCTGAACCACGAGCGTGGCTCACAAAGGGAGTTTGAACCACCTGTACAACCACAAGACAGGTCTTGGCTGGTAGGAAAAGCTTAAGAGGGACCAAAAAAATGCTCCTTTACCTGGGAAATCTGAATGTCCTGTCGCAGACTTGCTGGTCTTCATGGCTGTGTTTGGAGAGAGAAGGGAGGAAGGTTTTGGAGGGCTGGCAGCCAGCAGAGGGAGCAGCGCAGCAGGGCTGTCCCTGACACTCACTTTCGTAGGAATTGCACAAAAATAGGTTAAACAGCTCTCCAAGCCAATTCCCCAAGCAGCACCTCTGACTGACATCATCGTAATACTACTGAAGCGCTCAGCTAGTCTTGTTTTTATTTTTAATAAATAATCATGAAAATCTAAGCCCTGAGCTGCCTTGCAGCCCAACCACATCCTCAAGCACTTCATGGAAAGTGGTCCTCGCAACAGCCAGGCCTGCACTGCTGCTTTGGATGCAAACACCTTGCATCCAAAGGGCTGAAGTCAAAGAACTTCAGCAGCAGCAATTCCAACATCCCCTTGGAAACCAGTGTATCATCCCATACTCCAGGCAAGGACAGTGATCAATTTGTATTATGTATTGCTTGTAAACAGAAATCCATAAACGTATTCACTTACCAATTACTCTCTCCACTATTTGATACTGTTTGTTCAGCTCTGAAGCGAGCTCTTGTTGGCAGTTGAAATATTCTACATCTTCAGGTGATACCTTGCCCAGCCTAGATGCAAAAAAATCCAAAACAAAAAAAACACTGTAATGCTTCTGTCACAACACTCATGAAGGCCACACATGGAAATTCTACTTTCCTATATGTTTCTGTCATTCAGACAAGTCATCGAAGCAGACTACTGCTTATATGACATGTTTCTTAAAGCTTCCTATAATTATCAATCACTACTGAGAAGCAAATGTCATAAATGTTGATACTGTCTCCCTGTCAAATGACGCCTTGTTCTGCTGCAAGAACCAGCCTCCAAACCAGAATCGGAGACGGAAGCTGCTACTCCAAACTTATCACTTTGGAAATACACCATAGCTCCCTTATAGTTCCTGGGGAGGTCAGACATAAATTGATGCAAAATCCTGCACAGACAACCCATATTTAACCCAGGTTAATAAGGCTGCAAGCTCTCATGTCACCTCCTGTGCCAGGTGAATCTGTGCACCATTTATTTGCTGTCAGCTACCCCAATTCTTAAGCCTGCAAGTGGTAATATTGTGGATTTCATGCCTCTTCCTCCACAGACATAATTTCTATGAGGGGCGATGTTCATCAGTGGGCAAAGAGAGACGTGAGTGTTGTGCACTGAAAACAGTCGCTTTGGATGAAATATGCTTTGCAAGAAGAAATCAAATGTTTTCAGTCACCACTCTGCAAACCTCTGCCTAAAAAAGAATCGCTGAAGGCCAAATCACTGGCTGAAGTAAGGCGTACCATTGCTTGATCTCCTCCTCCTTTTTCTTGAAGTTTTCCAGCTTTTTGAGGCCCTTCACTTTCTGCTGCTGCAGGGATTCCTCGCTCTCCCATGTGCTGTGGATGTACGACCAGCCTTTCCATTTGATCAGGTACTGAACTTCTCCCTCATCCTTTTCAGGATCAAAGTCGGCGCTGGGGTTGCCATTGGCTTCAGTCGCATACACGGTGGTGGAAGCACCAGTGGCTGCAAAAGAAATCAGGCTGCAGTCAGTACCTTTGTTATCAAGCACTGGACATGAATTGCATTAGAGCAGAAAGCTATTTTTCTAATAGATCTTTTGTGACAGCACAAGAATATCCTATGGATTCTGCAGCCCAATAAGGCAGAGACACAACAGTTTTCCATATCACAGAATCTTTTAAAATCTCTCATAAATGCTTTTTCTTTAAGTATAATTCAAAGGTCTCTTGAGAATGTTGACAGCTATTCAGTTTTACAAAAACACTTTTGTAAGGCTATGAGAACAAAACATCAGTTTTATTTTCATTATGGCTTTTGTCAATGGAGCTACAAAAACTGACTCTACTGGAAGATCTATCTTACATTTCAAAAAAGAGAAAAGCAAGAATTGCAGAACAATGACTACGTCTTTAAAGTACATGCATACTAAATGAAAGCTGCCAAACACATAAACTTCACATTTTAGGTTTTTCAATGCTAGATTTTACAAAAGGTGCTAGAAGACATAAATAAGAGGCAGAGACAAAAGGGTGAAGAGCAATGAAACAACCCTTGGCCCCACTTTGAAGTTGCAGAAACTCAAGAGAAGCTGTGAGTGCACATGACTGGCATCAGAAACAAAGGCTTTTTCCAGAACTACGCACCTCCTTTTTTCCCAAGTCTGATGTCCAGGACTTTCTCAATAGTTTCACTGTTGTCTTGCTGTTCATCAGCTCCTTCTCCAGTCATCTCTATTAGGTCATCAGAATCCGTCTCAAAATCATCATCTTCTTTGTAACTGAACGAGATCAAAACCAAATCGGTAAAAAGCCCTTGACTCTACCCAATCCAGGAACACACAGGATGGTGTGCACTGGAGCAAGCCTTCTCCAGCATTTATCCTGAAGTTCTGTGCATGTTCGGCACATGCATTTGTTAAGTTAGGCATTCAGAATTTTTCCCTGAGACACTCAGATAGTTACACTTCAGACTAACACTTTGTCTTGTCCATATAGTTTTTTTCTGACCACGGCTGACAACATATTCTTCATAAGGAGGTGGAACAATCCCCGCAGCAGAAGCGACACCATCACCAACAAAGAAAGTCTCCTCTGTCAAGTTAAAGATTATTTTATGTTCAACAGCAGAAGCTGCAAAGCACCAAAAGGCTGCATGGGTGCCTACATTGCACTAGGAAATACACTTCTCATCTTTGATGAACATTTAACCACCAAAAATTATTCTTTGGGGGGCTCTTTGCAAGTCCCTTATTAGGACTGCCAGAAGGTGAGAAGGTACCTTGGGGAACGGATAATGCTTTATCTCCACCATGTCCCAATGTTCTGTCTCAATGCATCACCTATAAGCCACTCTCAGACAACTGGTCCAATCTAGCACAGCTGCTCCCTCTTACTCCTTTATGTATTTTTTGTAATTCTTAATCTTATTGAAGAGTGCTTTAGGAACATTACGCAAACTTCCTCATGTTTCTCTAGGAGTGACTAGTAAATATTCCCTCCTCAAAACAAGGTAAAGAGAACTCAAATGTTTGAAGCGTGAACCTCTTAAAAAACCCACATCTCAGCCAACAGGGATCTTCAGGGCAGAGGAGAA
The DNA here is from genome assembly GCF_037038585.1 of Patagioenas fasciata. Taxonomy (NCBI): domain Eukaryota; kingdom Metazoa; phylum Chordata; class Aves; order Columbiformes; family Columbidae; genus Patagioenas; species Patagioenas fasciata. The sequence goes on from NC_092531.1 coordinate 19,394,018, forward strand.
TCTCTCTGCAGGATCACACAGGGAGTCAGGTCCTCCAGTGTCTCCCTCTTCCCCAGCCAGCTCCCATCATCAAGCAACACCCCAATTCTTGATACCTGACATTTTTGGCTGCTCTTCGTCGAGTTTGTCTCTTAGGGGTCTCATCGTCTTCATCATCATCATCATCTTCAGTTGAGTCCGGTTTCTTTCTCTTCTTCCCACGCTGGGTTTTGTGAGGCTTTTTAACATTGGTTTTTGCCACTGTTCTAAAATCAGAATTAATAGAAAGCCATAGTACAGCATGTTTTACATAAACATCAATTTTATTAAGTATTTAAGAAACCATAAATCTTAAATATTAGACTCTTAGGGATTTAGTCAGCTCTAACTATCATAGAAACCACTGTATCACTCACCGGAGCATGAAATGTGTAGACAAGAGAGTAACTAGTTCCTAGGTTTACTAGGTTGTAAACAGGTATAATATTGCAGAAAAAAACATTCTTCAGCAACAAATAGAGATCATCTCCCCACCCAGCACAGGCAGAAAGAACATATGCAGAAAAGGGACAGACTGAAGCAACCACTCCTTACCTCCTTTGGGCAGGTCTTCTTGCTTTAACTTTCTTCGCTTCAGGCTCACTGTCTCCACTAGTGCCTTGCTCCCCTCCATCTTCATCCTCTTCTTCACCAGAGACCTCTCTCTTCCATTTATTTCTATGGTCAGAAACGTAGGTCATGAAGGGCAATCATATTTCAACACAAATACTTGGCTAAATAGACATCCAAGTCATCTATGTTAATACTAGCAAGCTACAAATATGAGAAAAAGTTCAAAACTGCACTCTTGGTTGTTCAGTGCAATGCAGGGGGGATTTTATGGTGTGATTCTCTGCTTTTAGCAAGACACCTCAGTCACCTGGGTTTTAGTTCATGTATATCTTGAGCAGCAGTGGCTCTTAACACATACTACAACAGTTCTTGTGGCAGAGCTGTACTTCTTACAACCGGGTGGGCAAGTGCTTCAATTTATTTCTTTTTCATGTCCATTTCTGCATTTCTGAAATGAGCTGGAAAAAATCTTAAGAGAAGTGCTCGCTTGCACTTACAGAGCACGAGCCACAACATGCACAGCTACACGAGCTCCCTGGAGCCCAGAAAATGGAGCAAGAAGTCTCCTGTCATCTAAATTCAGGCAATTAAAGTTGCCAAGTGTGAAGCCAAATCATGCTGTACCATTAGTGGAAGGAGGCAGGTTCTCTGCGGGCAATTCGGAGCAAAGCTGCGGCTGTTAAATGCACTTTGAAGGAGCTTTTCCCCTCTCCAAGGAGAGGATGGATTATTCCCCTTGCCCATGAGATGTCTGTACTACCACAGTCCTCCCTGAGCTTTATTACCTCCCGTCCTGTTCTGCACCGGTGGGTACAACTGAACGAAACATTAAAAGACATGAAACAGGAGAAAAGGAGCTGGATCAGCTGGCTGTATTTCAAGTTTTCTCCATCCGGCAGCTTGTAGTTCCCTCCAGTGTATGGAAAAACTAAAAGGTAGTTATTTGGTGGAAAAAGGTAGTAAAATATGACTGTAAATGGACTCACTTATGGTGATCAGACATCCAAAACACCCTTTAGGGAAGGTCTTTTTTTTGTAGTTGAAGGTTATGAAAGAAAAAATATGATCATGCTTTGGTATTTTATGCTCTATCAATCAAAAAAGGGAGAGGAGCCGGAATTAAACTGTTTTAAGAATCTCTGAAGGAGAATAAGTAACCTGATGGAGAAGTGAAAGACTGACAACAGAAAGTGAACCTGATTTGTTCAGATTCTGTCACAGGCAAAGCGGGAAGATATAAACAAAATAAAAGCTTGGAAATTGCATTCATCTGTAGACCCATATTCACACTTCAATTTTAATAATCCGAAGTATTAGTAATGGAAATGTAAAATAATTTATTTTACAAGCTGTGTTGACAATGCCTATCAAACAATCCAGTACTACTGTTCTGAAAAATAAGACACAACAAAACACGTCCATTCACAACCCTTTCCCTAGAAACTTACGTTCTTTTCATTTGCTTCTGGCCTCTTCTTTTTGGGCTCTCATTTTCAGATTCACTACTTGCCTTCAATTGAAAAGAAAGAAAATCAGGTTGTAGGCTTCACTCTGGACTGTCTCCTCAAGGACGCAACTGAAAGGCATGCACGTGGTCTGCGCTGGAAGGATGCTTTGGTGGGATGGAGCTGCAAAAGAGCAGCCAGCTCCCCGGCTGCAGGGTTAATGCCGCTGTGCTCTCACCATAAGATACTATAAGTCTGCAGAAAGGCTGGAGAGATCTACTACAACATCTGTTCTGGAGCACTTAAGCTTGGGATGAAGATTGTGACCCACCTACCCCTCAGCATCAACCTCCAACCCCTGGGAGATGCCGTCTCAGCGGGGACAGTGGCCAGACAGACCTGCAGTGTGTCTGAGACCCCATGAATTACAAAACCATGGGGGGAATTTCACCCACCAAACCTCATATTGCCCAGTGTTGCAGGCAAAACGTACTCCAGAGGGCCCAAAAAGCCCAAATTCCCGCTGCTGCTGCCCCTGTCTGTGGTGCAAGGTGAGCATCGCTCCTGCCTGGTGCTCCAGAAAACAGCAGCGGGAATTTGGGCTTTTTGGGCAGCACTTCCAGGTCCTGCCGCAGTGCTACAGCTCAGCCTTTTTACAAAATTCTTAATTGGAAGTGCAGTGGGTGAATGTACATTTGTGAGTGTCCATACTTGCTATTTCAGCAGGAATCATGCAATATTTGGGGGCATTCAGGCTTGGTTTCTGTGACTGCAGAAACTTTCGCAGCCACACAAATGCATTATGATCTCTGCCTTCATTAGAGAGGCTTCCTGTAAGGCAGGAAATTCTTCTAAAAATAGAATATTCTCCTCACAAGAGCTTCGTTGCCTTCCTGAGTTGCTGAGGACCTGCCTGGCTCAGAGCCGTGCGCTGCTGCTTTCCTTCCCCCTTACCCCCCAGCCTCCACCAGTGAGGTCTCTTTGGCTAAATATATCTAGAGATATTCTAACCGCTTGATGTACTATTTTAAATGTGGGTGTCATTAACTCCTACAGACCAAGATAGCTAAAATATATATATATATATCTTTAGATGAGTTGTACACAAGCTCATTTTCAGAAAAACAGATTACCACACAAATAACACCCCTCAACCAACAGATGACTTCACCTTATACACTTGCCCCAGAAAACACAAATTGGCAGGGAGAAAACTGAAGAAACCAATGTGAGATTTCTAAAGGAGCATTAAAATGACAGAAGTAGCCTCCAAGGCTGCTTGATCTACACATTTACTGGTCATATTCCATTTCATACTGCCTTCTGCAGCAGGATTCAGCTTTGGCTCTAGGTGAAGTCTGTCCATCTCACACGTATCTTAGTTCGCATCTCCCGGTACACACACCACCCTACAGCTCACAAAGCTTACAGCCTAGAGCTGTTTACACAAGAACTTTGTGAAATGGTGTGAGCTGCAACATGAAGGCTCTGGAGAGCCTTGGCCCACCCCACCATTTTCTTTCTGCATCCTTTATTTCCACTTTCCAGCCTCCCTTCTACAAAGAGAAATCTAGTTCTCACCTGCATCAGTGTTTCCATTAAAATATACTGAAATACTGGATGCCGCGTTAGACCAAAAGCTTTGCTGAATTTCACTGACACAATAACACCTTTTGGCACCATATCTCACTACAAATGCACGTTCATCCACCTGTTTCACAGCCCTGCAACAAATCTCTGTCTCACAGACCAAGCATCCAGGAAGCAAGTGACTGGTGAACACCTTGGTGAGCCCTGCCTACCCTTGCGACATAAGCCAAGCCTCGCACAGATTTCGGTTTCGACATAGCAAAGCTTAGAAGTCCTCAGTTTTCTTTTTCTCTTTCAATCTCTTATCCAGTTTCTGAAGTGTGTTGCCCAATTTTGGAGTGTTTTTTGAGAGCTGCCCCTCAACACACACTTGCTTTTGCTGGGCTGTAGCAAACCACAAGTTAAGAAAGGTGGATTTTTCTTCTACTCTATGTCATAAAAGATCAGATTTGGAGTAAACCAAATAAAACTTCTGGCTCTTTGAAATGAACTCCACTATACCAAAATCCTGCTTTCCAAGTTCCTAGTGCCCATTCTCCTGATGCCTCTACTCTTCCCCTGCTGTCACTGTCTCTATAAAGCTGATACTAACAACTACTCTTTTCCTCATCTCTTTCAGCCTTGAAAAAAATCAACTTGTGACTGCAACTGAGCCACCTTCGGTTACATTTTTTCAAAGACACCATTGTCTTTTTTGGATGCGTGTCAAGCCCAGCTCTGTCTCCTCTGACACAGCCAGTCCCAGCCTGAGTCATCCGCCCGCCTTGTGCTCCCACATCCTCCCTAGTGCCGGGAAGCGCCGTGTCTGCGCCCACCAGGGACTCGGGTTCTCTGGCCCCCGCCTTCCACCCACCCCTGTTTTCCTCTCACCAGCTCCTCCTGGCATCCTGACCCTCAGCTGCCAGGCTCCAGCTCCGCTTTCTACCATTTAATGTATAAATAACATGTATGTATATAAATATGTATATACTTTAAGTGTAAGCACGTTTTAGCAACCTCTTAATTCCACTTAAATCCACATTTCAGGACCCAGCTGCAAAACTCTCCGCTGCACTGCTCAAATCAACCCCAGGGTGAGATTTGTGCTGAGACCCCATTATCAACACCAACCCACAGAGTCTGGCTGGTGGTAAATTCCTCGGCTGATGATAACCAGGGAGCTGGGAGCACGCCAGGCCCTGAGTGTGCCCCCAAGGTCCCATCCAGCCTGTCACCCACCCTCCTCAGGACGCAAAGCAGTCGAGCATTGCATGCAACTTCGATTTTAGTAACATCACCTCCCTGAATGGCACAAGGTAAGCTGAAAAAATTCATCTCCAGTCCCCACCAGGGTTTTTGCCAGCCCTGGATCCTCCTTCCCCGATCAAACACTATAAACATGTCCAACTTAATTCCTGCACCACTGTTTCCAACTGGACTGGGAATTGGCCTCTTATAACTCACTTTCCCCACCTCCAGCTGAAGGGATCTGACTTCCCTCTCCATGTCTCATCGAGTCTTCCCATCTAATTTATTCCTTCTCTCTCCCACGTGTTTTACTAGAATAATTGTACTCTTTTTGCTGTGGAACAATGCTGTGTGATGCTGTGTATGTAGCACCATGCAGCAGGTTTGAAATTCTGGTCCTACAGATTGCTCATGAGTGTCCTCACTCTGAGCCTGGGGCAGGAGACACAGACCCAAGGCCACTGGCACGGTTCAGGTGAGACTCCCAAGCTCATGCTGCCTATCAGGAGAGGTGAAGCCTTGCTTAAACAGAGGCAAAAAATACTTCAGCTGAAAGGCAAAGCGAGGATTTGCTCATTCCAGGCTTAACAGTGGCCAAGCTCTAGTGCTCCAGAAAAGCTGGAGAATCTCAGTTTGCCAGATTAGTTCACTATGTCCACTGAAGTTCTCTCTCCCAGTGACACCAGCAGCATTTGAACTTTCAGCAGTGACGGGAGGCAAGGCATTAAACAAAATGCAAATGAGCAGATTTTTTTCAATAATAAAACCAACTATATTTTGGGAACACCTCTGGTGCATGACTTGTGGTCTGTCTCACAGAAAGGATGCACCGTGTCATTTATTACTAACTCCGATCTCAAACCACCCTCTTTACAGCAAAAATATTGTATCTGTTTTGGGCACATTCATTTTTTGACAGCCCCATAACACTCTGAAAGGCACCTGGCTCTGCGTGTCTCACTTCCCTTGGCTGAAACCTGAAGCTGACTTATTAACTGCAAAGAAAACGCATGGGGTAAGTACTGTTTTCACTAAAATACTCACATGTGCTCTTATTCCTGGAGACACCTCTCGTCCTCCGAGCAGCTCTGTAGCCCTATGCAAAACCGCACTTTCGCTTCCTGATCTTTCAGCCCACACCTCAGTATCGATCACAAGTTGTCACTCTCCCTGACGGCAGCTCAGAGACCTGCACAAGGTGCCCGCTGACCCCTGGGCAGTTCCCAGAAGGTAATAATTTCCAACACAGAAATAGTCCGGCCCAAGCTGCTGGTCGCGGAGGACAGACCAGTGATTGAACAGTGCCCCAAAAACTAACCCCCCTCCACCTACACGTCATTTCCCCACAGCAGGGTGAGTCCTGAGGCAGCACATGGGGAGGTGCCATAGCTGACGCTGGTTCTGATCTCTGAGCCTGTCGCGCTGCCTGGGCGATGATGTTTGCTAATACCGCAGAGAAGCATTAGGGAAAAAGGCAATTAAAATCCCCTAGACACTGTGCTGGAAGTCCCAAGCAGCATCAAGTGACAAGAGCAGGTCACTGGCAATAGGACTAACCCTGTAAAGGCAAAAAGCAATCTGAAGAGGTGTCAAGCGCCTTGGGTTTCTGTCAGCTCCAGCAGCAGCAAGGAGTGCTCAGCACCATGCAGGCTCCAGCTACACTATTTCCTCTCTCTTAGCATTTAGGTCTTCCAAAAGCGAGACTTTCCATGTCTTCCTGCTCTCTGCGAGGCCCCAGCTCTGTGCTCCTGGCACGTCACACCCTCCATCGGACTCTGCTGCAGGTGGGAGTTGCCCTATGGGGACCAGTCAGCGTTGCTTTAGGGAGAGAGTGGGGAAGGGGGTAGTCCAATTTTGTTAATTTTGGTTTTCTTTTTCACAAAAGCGGCAGGGGGGTCATTTGAAGGATTTTTTTTTTTTTTTTACAATATTCTGTGGTATAGCAAAGTTTTCACATCTCAGATAAATTTTTTTTTAACTTTATAATACCTTAAGTAGTAGGAAATAAAGATATTGAAAAAGAAAACAACATTTGCAAAACCACGTAATATTGTAAAACAAAAAAAGGCGGGACTTACCTGAGCCCCTAACAGGACACTGGGGTCTGCAGTGGAGGGCTGTGTGGCATTGCCAGCACAGTGCACGCCGGGGCATCGCACAGAGAGGCGGCCAGCGAGCCTGGGCTTTGCCGAACTTGAAAAGGAAAACAAAAGCTAAGTCAATGATGTGCCCCAAGCCCCTTCCTAACCTGCTGCTCTGCGGGACATCCAGCACAGGAGTCTGGGAGCACAGGTGGTGGCACCAGGGGTGCCAAAAGCCTCAGTAACGCACCAGAGCAAGGAGCTGGAGACCCATGTTTGCTGCACGACTCAAACCTCTCGAGCATCCAAATGCACATTTCGGCAGTGAAACACAAATAGCACCACTGGGCTCCTGTTCTGCTGCAAACGTGGCTACTTATCTTCAGATTCCCAAATGCACGGTTTTGTACCTAGCCCTAAGCCCCAAGCTTTACTTTACTTAAGCCTCTCCCTGGTTTTCTTCTCCTCTGTAACTACTCAGCCCTCCTGAAGACCTGCAGATGAAAAGCTCTATACAGAAAGCCCGTTAGATGTAAACGAAGGCAGCAGCTAATTCCTACATCTTCAGAAGAACAAACGAACAATATTCTGAACAACTGGAATGTCTGTCTGCCAGGCTCTGACCACTGTCATCTCCAGATGAAGCAGAAAAGACTCCCTAATATCCAACCAAAGAGAAGTGATGGTTCATAAAGCTGAACACACACAAATGCATTTATCAGCATTCCAGGATGAGCAACAATGACTGTTTCGTTGTTGTGGTATTTCTGGGAAGTTTCCTTTATTCCTGGTTGGACTTGTCTTGTGTTTGGTTTTGGTTTGGGTTGTTTTTTTCTGGTTTTGCTTGTGTGTGCACGTGTGGTTGGTTTGTTTTACACAGTGTCATTCTCTCCAGGATGTTTCTACAGCAGGGCATGACTTGCATTATGCCCCATTCCAGCACTCAGACCAGTGCCCGCAGACCTCAGCCCAAGCAGGGCCCCACCAACTTGAGGTCTCCAGTCAAACGGATCCAACTGCAGGACCGAGACCTTTTCTGAGCTCCAACATCCAGGCACCAAGCTGGAACTTGGTGTTTACAAGGTAATGCAGATAAGACCTGCCTTTGCTCTTTGGGTTTGGTGGTTTTTATATGTTCAGTAATCCCTCATCTTTTTTTTTTTTTCTTACCTCATCTTTTATATTAAATCGCGATGGTTCTTGTCTGCTTCGGTTTGACCTCCTAACCCCATAAACATCAGGATATTCTTCCCACATCTGCAAAATAAACAGACCATCAGAAGGCCTGCTTCACCCCAATTATTTCTGACATCTTAGAGAAGTTTGATGTTGAATGTTTTTACAAAACATAAAACCATTAGGGAATTTGCAATCAGTGGGTGGACACCTTAAAAAAACTGGCTGAAGAGGATTATGAGTAATTTGGGATATTTGGTACCAGTCTAAAGTAGCATGTTTTATCTCAGCACTATCTTTAGAGCAGGCCATCTTTCTGCCAGGGTACAAATTACTCTCCAGGTCGCTCAGGCTGAAGGACAGAGCACTCAGATAGCAGCCTCTGCAAGCTATGGTGCTGAGGATCAGGAGACACCACCTTGTACATGGAATAAATGGACCTACCAACTCAGAAAGGACAATTCACTGCCACTTACAGCTTCCACCACAATTTCTTTCCATAGGAAACACCCCACCAGCTGCCTGAGAAGCTCAGCGATGTCACCAGCAGCAAATTAAAAAGTGAATTTTGTGGCCCAGGCTGGATGGCAAATGGACCAGACCAGGGCACCCTGTCCTTTGGCAAGGCAGGCGGTGGTGCTGCCATTTCTCCTCCTGAATGCACTGATGTGAACAGTTTGGCAGCACAGAACATGAGGATGTGCAGAGTCATCTGCTGGGAATGGATGTGGCCTATTTGCTGTAACTAGATCCTAAATAGTGTAAATACACTGTATAATAGCACACATTTGTGGTGGGATGGACAGGAGGAGAAGGGGGAGACCAGAACTGATGCCCTGAGGGACATGAATGCAGAGCCCTGCTGGTGACACCAAGAGATTCACAGGGCAGACACAAATCACCAACATGTCTTTCAAACACCCACACCAACAATCCTTCTCTACTTCAGCAGAGCTCATTCTCTAACAGTTTTCTAAACCTATTCATTCACCTCTTACTTCTCTCTCCCTCCAGTCCTCAAGTGTCTCTGAAAGCCACTGGCAGGAAAAAAAAAAAATCAAAATATACTGCCAGATGCAGCAGCAACTTGGGATTGAGGGTGTGATGAACACAAGGCTGCAGCTGAGCAATTTTTCTGCTGTTGATAAAGTGGTAATGGAATGACATGGACAGATTGTGAAGGTGTATATCTGTTGAGCATGCAAATACAGAGAGATAAATGCACATGGAAGAAAAACTCAAAATAATTCCCAAACCATATGAAGAACTTGTCTTTTCATCTTTTAAATGGCATAGTTTTTGGATGAGGGATCAACTCCCATGACAAATCTTATTAATGCAAATTGACCTCACCTTCACGGGTGTATCTAGACAGAAATACAAAGTAAACAATAATATCATAACTAATTGCATTAGATAATCAAGGGGAACAGGTATCAACACGCCTAGGTCAGGTCTAGTTAAGGAAAAGACCCATTAACCGAAAAATTAGGGAAGGGAGAGGCTTCCTTATTAGAGAGTGCCCTGACCTTTTCATGTTTCATCCATGCTAATTGTCACCCTCATAGGCTAATTTCAATGTTCATTGTTAGGACATGCTCTTAGAAGCCCACAGAGGAAGAGAAATCTTCCTTCAGTCCCCACCTATCAACAATAAAACAGGAATTTGAATATTGTGTTACCATAACTGCCTTAGGAATGCATCATTCCTTGCCAGTCAGGAGAGTTAGTGACAACCTGAGCCGGCAGCCTAGAGATCTGTGAGATGGAGAAGCCAGTAACAAAACCCTCCACTTCTCCCTTGCAGGTGTGTGGGGAGGGCAAGCTGAAAGCACTGCCTTTCATTCTCAGCCTTTACCTACAGAGCAACTTTCTCCATAAAACTCACTCTCAGGAGCAAGTTGTGCAAAGTGCAAACCACGGCTAAGAAAAACTGGATAGTTACACACCGTAAACAAACAAACTGACCTAACCTGATGTTCCTCCCTCCACGTAAACTCAATTCACCCAGGTCCTGTCTCCAAATGGGTATTTTGGCTCCTCTTTCTCACCTCACACTACACTGTTACTCAGGTACCTCCATCCCCTGTGTAAAGCAGGTGCCCAAGCCACAGCTCCTGCACTGGGGAGGTGCTCACCAACCAGAAGGACACCACGTGCATTAGACACCTGCAATCCCTTCACCTCCTGTGTACCAACAGGTGGAAGGCAAACCTGGCTGTTTGGGGGGGATATTGCTAAGGGGTCGCTGGGAAGCTTCAGAAAAAAACAAACAAACCACGGCAAAGAACCACTATTCTGGACCTAATAAATAATGAATAATAAAAGTTAAATAGCTTTTCCCCTGCTCCTCTTTTTTTTTTCCTTTATTTTTTTTCAAAGAGGAAGACATTGATGGAAACAAACCAAAGCAGCCCAAATGTCAGACAAGCATTTTCCTGATTATACATCACATGGGGAAACTTTACTACTGCTGAGAGGAGATACAGGAGAGAGGAGTGGAAAAGCAGAGGATGAAGTGAGAGTCATGTACTGATGACAAGCATCTGCCCCCAAATGCACCCATCAGCCCCATCGATACCTAGATACCTATGCGGTGCCCAAAGAGTTGTCCTGTCAAACACACACAAGCTCCTGCTCACAAGGATGACACCAGCAGGGCACAAACACACAAACCAAACAGCCAGCGAGCAACTGAGACATCAGAAGCCGGAGGCTGTCTGGTCAATGTGCAAAGTGGCAGGGAAGATGAAGGCAGCTTCATTAAAGCCTGCTGTCTGCCCTTTCATGGTCGGTACAGAGGTAACACGGCTGTGCAGAGCAGTGAGGGCAATACCTTTTTAACATCTGCTATCCTTTCCTTCTTAGAGGCTGGTTTTTCTTTGGTTTCAGGAGGGGTCTGCTGAGATTTTGAACCCGTGGATTCACTTTCGGATTCAGACTGACTTTCAGAGGACTCCGAGCTGCTGTTTGACTCGCTGCCCTGCTCGCTCTCAGACTGGCTCGCAGAGTCAGAGCCAGAGGCTTCTTCGGATGCCGAGTGACTGATGGTAGAGAAAGAAGAGATTATATTTTAACTGTACTGTCACAGCTTTGAAATATGCAGCGAGCAAACCTGCGCCTACAACGCAGGTTTGGAATAGCCTAAATGCAAGTGTGAACCGTGCAGGTCCCAAACAAACACCTTGCACAAGCATATTGAAGCAGCAGCAATTCTGTCCCAGGACAGGCACTGAACACATGGGTGAGAGTGTGGCCTCAAAAATCACTGTCCAGTATCTCCAGCTCATCAGCCAGAACACAAAGAGTGGTGGCACCATGAAGAGAAGCATTATCAATACCAGCAGCACAGGTCCTACTTGCTCAGAGCAAGCAAAAATAAGAAATATTTGGAGCTGGCGTGTCCAGAGACCATTCTGCTATATCAAGATAATCAGTTGCTTCAACATGGCTCTCCATTACATCCTAGGTATGGCCAGTGCTTCAAAAACCTGACATCCAATTTCTGAAAGAGACCAGCATCAAACATTGTATACATAATACTGTATAGTATAGTAAATATCATGTTTCTTGCAAAACAAATAAATTCAGCAAAAAAGCAGCAGAAAGGGGTTTATACAGGCACATGGCTGGGGCAGTTCTTGTTTAAAGGATTACAGCAACGCTGTGCAGACTGCGTTTCCCAAATAGCCAATAACGAGAGAACAGAACATCACATAAGTGTATTTATTTATTTTACATTAAAATGGGTTAATATCTAGAATATTCAATTAAATGTAGGGCTCTCAAGAAAACAATGAGAGGTCAAACTATTTTTGGTAGCCAAAACACTCAAATACCTTTGTTCAATCACTTCAACATCTATTTTTCATTTAAAATCCAATTAAAGAAAACCAAAAACTCATTACAACATATAACATACACATCAGTAAGGCAACAGTACAAATCCCACTGTCACAAACCGAAACGCAGTGTGGCATACTACAAAGTTTTGAACAAGTGAGCAGCTTTTTCCACTCTTGATCCACAGTTAAGTGATTTTGTAATATTTAAGGGCACACTGCAGATATCACAGAAGAAAAGACGAGTGAGGAAAATCTTGCAGAGAGAAACCAGATTTCAATTTTTTCTCCTTTTGTAAAAAACTACTAAAGTAAGATGATACATCAAAGGCTCTGCTCAGATTTCACAATGCAATAAATAAATAATACAAAGACAAAAAGGCAAAAGCACGTGTACAATTACATACAAATCTACAGAAATCAATGCAAGCTATAGAGCTGGGATCACTACAGACTCAGCTACTATTCATAGGTATAACCGCATGCAACCAGGGAAAATTTACACCATGAAGTAAATTTTCTGTTCTCAGATAAAAGCTCTTTTGGTGAAATCTCAGGGGGCTGGGCTCATGCACCAGCAGCGCTGCTGCCGCCTGCCCAGCCCGGGGCTGCCCGGCCCCGGCTGCTCCGCTCCGGCCTGCCCCGCTCCGCCCGCCCGGCCCCGGCTGCTCCGCTCCGGCCTGCCCCGCTCCGCCCGCCCGGCCCCGGCTGCTCCGCTGCGGCCTGTCCCGCTCCGCCTGCCCGGCCCCGGCTGCTCCGCTGCGGCCTGTCCCCATGCGCCTGCCCGGCCCGGCTGCCGTCCCCCGGGGAGCGGGCAGAGGGCGGCAGCCGAGCGCCGCGGGAAGCGGCTCCATTCATCCCGCAGCGCTCGGCCGGCTCCCGGCCGCCATTTTACAGCCATCCCTCCTTCCCCACCATCTTGCGATTCGCGGGCGGTGGCGGTTGCTGCTCTGCGCCTGTTCACCAAGTCCTGACATGGGGGAGCGTAGCAGGCACAGGGAAAAACGACACGGGAGCAAGAGAGACTTTCTAAGGCTGAAGTAACAGAATCGGAGCCTTTTCAGCAAGGAGAGCGGGGCGAGATGTCGCTGGCAGTTGCTGGTTTCATTGTCCCAACTTCATTTTGAAGGAAACAGGTATCGCATCACACCCTCCTCGCAGGGCTGGAAATTCGGGTTGAACTACCACCCTTCCAGGCTGCCCGGTCACTCCTTGTCCTACTCCCAACCACAACCAAAGGCACAGCCATCTCGCTACCCCCTGCTGCCGCCTGGCCATTCCTCTCCCTTTTCTGCAGCTTCCAGCCCCGTTTCTCCAGCCTGGCCCTCCATCGCCGTGCTCTCCAGCTACATCCCGCTGCCAGCCGCCATGTCCCCCGCTCGCCTGCCACCTCCGCAGCTCTTCCCAACTCTTATCGAGCACGGCCATGAATCCACTGACATCTGCTCCCATCGTCCTGCTCAACCACATCACTTTGCGACTGAGTCTACTTAGAGCAAGTGATGAAACTTCTCTCCGCTGGAGAGTTTTCAGGATTTTTTCAAGAAAACCAAGGGAATTTATTAGGAAGCATTGCCACACCACTCGAGGAAACGATGCGCCAGCAGCTCTGGGGACACCCAGTTTCCATGGGCAGGTCTCGGCAGGACGCCGTCCCACAGAGACTCCCACAGGGACGGGGACTCGACCTCCCCAAAAGAATGGGACGTGGAGGCATCCAGACCTCTGCTGTCAAAATGGGAAGTGACAGCAGCAGGCTCTGGTTGAGTCATGTTGGCGTCCCATGTGGCATGGGGACACGCAAGAGAGGAAGACACTTTTCTTCAATCAGATTTATTAGCAATAGCTGGAAGAAATTACAACAACCCAGGCTAGACTGAGGCCAGACAGCTTTGGGAATATTTGTTTAAAGGCAGAACAGTAATTACTGGCCTCTTCCCACTCTGGAACTTTTTGTTTCTCCAGGCCCTAAGCTTTATTTCAAGAACACAGGGGCACAACCCTTCTGCACACATCAATAGCCATAATTCATATGCTTTATCCACAACATCATCTGGACACTATAATTCTGTTTCTCAAGATGTGAACTGTGTTCAGTAATTCTTTTAAAATAAATATATTATTTTAAAATAAACATTTCTTTGTTGTTTTATTAAATAATTATATTTTAATAAACCACTTGTTATCAAGGCAAAAGCATATGTGTTTGTCTTTATTTCTACATTGATAGAATTTAAAAAAGGTAACTGAAGGCTAATTCAATAAAATAATCCTTTCTAACTCTCACTGAGACAATCAGGAAGCATTTCTACCTGCAGCAGCATATAAAGGATTAGCAGTATTATATGTCAAGTCAGACCTTATGCTGTATGTAACTGGATATTTAAGTCTTCTTTTCAGAAGCTATTTTTTGAATACGCCCTGCTTTAATACCCCTAAGTGAACATCTAAACAAGACCTACTTTCAATTAAACTATAAGTGCGGGATAAGCTATAATTAGCTGTCGCAAAAATCACAATTTAACCAGGTCACCCCTCTCCAAATTCAGCAGAGAAACACCCATGAACATCAAGAAACCTCCAGCTGGACCATCGGTAACTCCCCTAAAGTGAGAAATTCCTATAAAAATTGAGATCTGCTAAGACTTGGCCAAATACGTTCTCTTGGTTTCTAAGAAATACTTGAGGCTATGATTCTGTTTTAATTAAGAGCCTGCTTCTGACTTGAGGAGGAAGAAAACCAAATCATGCCTTACCAAGAAGGGTATGTTCCTTCCAAGAAATAAGTAGCTGAACGGCAGCGATAAGACCATTTACAATCAGGCATCTAAGTTTACAAGGCAATTACAGCGTGCCTGAAGCCTCCTGCCTCAGCATTTAATATTTCACATATGACTTCATTTTATAGGGGATCATCTTTGCTAACAGCAACAAATCATTTCCTAAGCTCTTAACAAGTACCAACGGTAGATATATTTCCAGAAGGTGCAAGACAAGATGAAAAATATGACCCGATACACGTTTCTAGAACCAAGAGCTGACAAGGAAATGGCTCTAACTGGGACCATCCTGCCCCAGCCTTCAAAATTTGGTTTTTGGTGGGCAGAACAGGAATTCAGCCAGGGGGATACAGGAGGATTAATGACCCAAGACCCTCCCACAAGCCAAGCTCCTCCTAGCTTTAAGAACTGTCATGAACATTTTGAATCTAAACAAGTTTAAATTCAAACAGCAATGTTCCACTGGGCATCGCAAGCTCAGCAGGGACCCAGCGCCAGCAAAACTACCCCGTACGGACTCAAAAAGGTCCTTGGCACTAAATGCTGGAGCTGGATAATATCAGAAACCAAGTTTGTTGTCCCCCTCCAGCAAACATACACCTAACGGTTATGCATTCATCACAACCGCCCACGTTCCCAGTACTCACCTGGTGGTCACACCAGCACTGAGCAGGTCGCTGGGCTCCTCCATGATCCACTTGAACTTGATAACACACCAAGACTTGTCCAGAGAAACAGCAAACTAGTCCTCTGCCGGCTTAGAGAGTAAGATAAGGACCATGGCTTTGCAGGAACCAGGAACAGTACAAGTACACTACCTTGGGTAGCACAGGCGAGTTGTAGAGGACAAAAGGGGCAAGCAAGACCCCAATTTTGGGGCAGCAGCAAGCCAGGTGTGAGCCAGCTGCTCAGTTTGGCCACCCCTGGGTGCTCAGGATCCCTCTCTGGCAGAGCTGAGCCAACTGTCTGCGAGCAACCCAAACATTCCAATTCCATGGCAACCCTTAAACGGACAGGAGCAGGGTCATGCGCTGGAACCATTGGGCAGCCCACCAGACCCGGTGCCATACGGCACTGCCGATTCACGGCACAGCCGTGAGCAGCCAAAATGTGACTCTTTGAAGGGGCTGGGATGTCTTCTCCAGACCAGGTGTATCCGTTAGATCCAGTTCTACCAGTAAAAGAGGCTTCTCAGCACCCACACCTCTCTAGCAAGGGCTGCCAGCCTCACCCGTCCACCCGCAGCACCAGCCCTAGATTTACTCCCAAGCCCAGATCAGCACAGCCAGTGCAGCCCACCAGTTTAAAACTATTTAAACAGATGTGCCTTCCCATAGCGACCTACACACAAACTGCTGTACACACAAAGAGACGGTGACAAACCGCAGAAGATGCTAACGCACCAACTCAACAGGATACCGTGTTGCTGTTAAACATTTCCTTTGAATATTTGATCTATACATGTTGTACTCCCTATTATTATATATAAACATATATGAAATGTCTACATATATTGCAAATAAAAGCAAGCACCATCAAGTTAATGTTGAGGCATGCACCCAAGTCACACAGTAGCTGTAAAAAAGAACCAAACCACATTAAATTCCACCTCTAGGCTAAACAAGCCAGGAAAAGAAACGCAAGACTGATTCTGGCTATAGACCATCTGATGAAGAGGGGATAAGATTTGATAAAAAGGGTGGGACCACAGAGGACTGAGAACTTCATGGGACCTATCCCTTTGCCTTGGGAAAAAAAACATGAGTAAATGCTATAGTAAGCATAACTAAAGCCATATAGACAGTACATGGAGCTTCCAGGAGAGCCAAGTGACACTCAGATTGTGACACTGAAGATGAATTCATTCCTAGCTTTTTGAGTTCCCTATATTTTATTCTGATAGTCTATTAAGAAGAGTGATTGGTGCTTGCCGGTCTCACAAGGCAAAGATTTTCTGAGCGGTAAGTGTTGAGAAAGGGTCAGTCGGTGACAAAGCTTGTCCCAACTTATTTCCTGCAGGCAAAAGTGGAAATGGGGGGAAGGGAGGGAAGAAAAATATTCCGGTTACTCTACTATCCGCACCCACGCACAGTACATATTTCTAGCAATGATCTCTCTCAAAGCAGGAACTTCAACTAGAATATATTACACATAGCCAGGCTCTTCATGCTGTTTAGAAGCGAGTTCTGAACTCACAATATAATTTGGCTTTCAGTGGGCACAACAAACACTCCCAAGGTTGCAGGGTAACAGATAATCAACACATCCTTCAAAAAAGAAAATAAAAAAGAAAAATATTTCCCCAATCTCATTATTGTGATGGCAGCTTTTCTTAAATAGGCAAGTGAGAGGAGTTAACAGGGAGAATATACACAATTTTCCACATGTGACTGCAAACCTTGCTTGCAGAAGCTGGGTGTTAATTACATTTACACAGCACTAGGCACAACAGGGCCATGGTGAGACTGTAACAAGGGGGGGATTATGCACTCAGCAGGTATCCTATCTAAATAACCATCTGAATTGGGTCATGGAGGTTTCCAGCCTGGCCCAAAGGAGGGGAAGGGGAGAAGGCAAAGGGAAAAATCTTCACACGCATTCTGGCCACTGCTACTTGCCCCAGCACAGGACTCCCAAATGCCAAAGGAATCCTGAGCACACAGTGAGCTAAATAATATCCCTTACTGCAGCTCTCTGTAAAGGCTATCTTGAATGACAAGTCTTTTCCAAAAGAGTTGGTTTTTTTTCTTTCTGCACTACAAAGACACCACATTACGCTTGCATAAGCAAGCAAAACGAGCAGTTCATTCATGATTGGGAGAGCTGGCTCTCTTGCTCTCTGATCTTTGAGCCAGAGGCTGAAAATGCTTGGGATGTTTAGTGGGAAAAGAAAGGAAAAGAAAGAAAAGAAAACCAGCAGAGGGACAAAAGGAGTCAAAACCTGTCTGCTTGATTAAGGAGCACCATTGAGAATCTCCAAAGGCAACATCCTTCCCCTTCCCTGCACAGAAAGGGAAGGACAAGTGAGGTTCTCAGGGCTTTGAGAAGGGCCTGTTCTCTCCTCCCCGGGAGGGCAGGGAGGTTTCGGGGTTTCACATCCACCACCCGTGAGGGGACCCGGGTGGCTCCTACCAGCACCCACTGCCCAGAACCCCCTCGCACCCCACGGTGAAGGAGCCTGGGGGGGTGGCAGGGGTTAACTCGCCCCGTCCCTCTGCCACTCCAGCTTTGTCACAGCAGGGGACAGCCAGGCCACAGCTCAGTGCAACACAAAGGCAGCATCCCACTTTTTGTAAAGGGTGTATAGATGCTTGTGGGGGGGGACGGGGACTGGCATACACACCAGCAATTTTGGTTTAAATCTGTACTGAAAGGGTGGTTGTTTTTTCTCCCTTATCATTTGCAAACTTCCTTGAAGACATAACAGATTAAAGAAATGCAGCAATATGGAAATTATGGATGCAAAATCATTAACAAGAACATGAAAGTACACAAATTCCTTTCTGGTTCCAGCTGACCTGCAGTTGAGAAGAGGGGAGGCTGACCTGGCCTGAGGGCTTTATTCCAAGTGACTGTTGAAAGCTGTTTTTAACCGAGATTTAAGGCTCATCATTAAGCCTCCGTTTTACAGACAGCACATGGCATTCAAAGCTCTCAACTAGTGACAACTCTTGTTAAGAACAGAGGTTCCTCCCCATGAAAGAGATGCAAACTACTCCTATAATTAATACATTAGCAATTCTATTAAGTCATCCATACCTAGCAATAAAACTGGCAAGAAACATAAATAGTTACAACACAATTTTTTCCTAAGGAGCCAGTTGTTCTGGAGTCAGTGGATTCTTGACATTGCAACACGCTTGTTCATACCAGGGTAAAGGCTCATGAGCAATGAAGTGTTCAGCATCTGCCTGGGAAGCAGCCGGGGCTTGGCAAACGCTGCACAGAAGCCCTGCCAAGACGAAAGGCCACGCGAGATTTACCAGCACAACACCAGAAGGGAACCTGAGATCACTGTTTCAAAACTTTTATTGTTTTCACCTTAGAAGTCAAGGCCAGGAAACACAGAGCATTGATTACCTCAGCCCACAAGTAAATATAAAGCCATTTGTATATTGAAAGTTATAATTTAGCAACAGTGCTGCACAAGGAATGACGTATTAAGAGCTGCTGCATATTTGGAAAGACTCGTCCACATTTTGCTTCTGATTATATCCGAAAGACGCTCCCTATTCCCAGAAAATGAGGCATTAAGAGCACAACAGACTTCACTGCAAGTCACTAGATGTGATTTTTTTTCATGTAGTCTTTTTTTTTTGCTTTCATTTCAAGGATACTTTACAGGATATAAAGACAGACTTTACGAGCACACCACCACCTGTTGAAAGAACATCTTCAAAAGCATTTTAGCACACATCTTTTAATAAAAATACACCAGAAAAATTTGTGTTAGACACCATATCAGTAGAACACTACATCCCTTTGCTAGAAGGCTGCTTATATCTAATTAGGGTAATCCAGGCCTTCCCCTCCCCCAGTGCTGTTCTGTTTGTATTTATTTTCCTTGAAGGAGAGAAGAGATAATGCAGAACAGAATCTTTCTCCATCATCGCCATCTTTCTGAGCTGGATTTCCGATGGGGGCAAACTTAACAGCCTAATTCAACATTGCAATTCCTGCTGGAACTGTTGTCTGCAACATGAAAGGAGCTACAGTGGGTATTGACACCTCCAAGTTATATGTCAGGAGATGCAACTTCAGGGTAAGCTGTCAAATCCACCCGAAGTAGGTTTCCTGTAGCTTTTTCGAGTTCAAAAGAAGCAAGGCCATGGTGCCAGAAGCTTCAGTTCCATCCCTACACGCCTGCTCACAGTCCCAGGTACTTAACCACAGCGCTGATCTCACTGCATCTGGCACTGGCACCCTCATCTGCTCCTCAAAACTGGCTGTGATAAACCTGAATAAAGAGACATGCCGGTATAAAAATTCCTCAGAGACAGGCTTAGCAACTCAGTAACCTGCTAATTGCACGAACAGCTTTATAAAACAAGGGCTGAAACACAAAAACAAAGACTGGTTTCTCCCTATGTCAGGTTGGAGAGATTAAAATAAAACATCGCTGCCTTCCTGGCCCTTCCTCTGAGCCCCCTCAAAGGTTTAACACGAAGCTAAGAGCAGAATCATTTGTTTTACTGCAAAATATATTATTGTAGCCCACGTGCGGCCAGCCGCACTGCTCCCAAGACACACACAGGTGTGATCCCGTGTTCTCAGAAGTGACCCTGTGGCACACCATGTTATTTTTCCCCGAGCCGTGGGAGACTTTGACTTCAGCTCATCTAGGAAATGGGGGAAGGTGCAGATAAGGGCAACTGTTGCCCTCAAGTGCAGCAGGTGAAACATCAACCCAAGAGAAAGCGGAACAGGCTCTAATCTGCCATCTCAACCACGCCAGCTTCTCTTGGCTGCACGCACCGAGGAGTTCAGGCAGAGCTGTGCGCACACACGTGCAGCAACACCTCCTGTGCACAGCAGCATCTTGGCAGGGTTACCCACTCACCCAGGTGAGCTCTTTAGTCCGTTTCTATTCAGCAAAACAGTCGTGCGTTTAGAGAACGTGTAAAATTCCATTAATTGGTTTAAGATGTTTAACTAACAAGAACAATCAAGAAGAGATTCAATTTCAGCTAAACGTAGCGGTTTTTTTATAGCACCCTATGTTGTCTCCACTCCTGGCAGCAATCACGAGACAGGAAACAGAGAAGTTGAAAGCCTCAGAATCGTGCATTCGTAATTAGATGAGACATTTCCTTGGAGAGGGTAATGTGAAACAGAAGTAACAAAGCCAAACAAGAACAATTTCCTTTGTGCTGCACACAGATTACATCATTATGCATGTGAATTCCTTACACATTATTCCTTTTGTGTTCCGAACTGATCAAGCGTTTTCCCTTTTCAAAAAAGCCTCTGGACAGTTTCATAAAGGGTTAGTTTAAAAAGGAGCGAAAAAAAATAATCTGTGTTAGAATCCAACAGTGCAAATGAAACTGAAAGACTCGGTACATACAAGATGGCCGCAACGGCTAAAAAATAACCCATCAGCCTGGATGAAAAGCTGGAAACCGTAGTCAGAGGCATTTTAATAAATGTGTTTAACGTTTCCACTCAGGTCAAAGAAAAACAGTAGCAAAACGCATGTTGAAGGCAAGGAGTGTAGTGGTTTAAGAATGCTGAAAGACATAATGCTATTAAAAAAAAAAAAAGAAGCCAGGAATATTACAATATTCTGCAATTCTTTTCAAAGTTAAAAGAAAAAATAAAATTTAAAAAAAAAAAAAAAAAACAACACACCAAAAATAGCCCTGCTCCTTTTCAAGTAACTTGCTTCTCAAAATAGCCTGAACTATTAACAATAATAATGATAAAATAAAAGCCCGCGCCCGCCAGATGTGAGGAAGCGGGGGAAGGCGGCCACGCTGCCCCCCGTCCAGCCCAGTCCGCCCCGCAGAGCGCGGGCCCCCGCGCTGGGAGGCGCTGCCCGGGACCGCCGCTCCGCTCCGCGCATGCGCAGCTCTGCCCCCGCCCGTCCCCGCCCGGCGCAGCCAATGCCCGGCCCCAGCCGCACAAGGTGGCCTTTGAACTCCCCACCAGCAACTTCCTGCTGTTCCCAGCGTACACCCAGTGCAATGCAGTATGCATGTCAGCTCTGCGGCACAAAGGAACAGCCATTTTGTGACTGAACTGGACCCGCACCAAAATGCCAGGCGGGGCGGCTTTCCCTTCGCGTTTTGCGGGGAATCGGGGCTTCCCGAGCGCTGCCGAAACAAGAAAGGGATGTCCCTAGCTTTTATCAGCAGCCAGGGAGGGCAGATTGTGTTTAACACCTTCGTTTCCCTGCTCCCCTCCCCGCAAATCCTGTCATATGTAACTACATCTTCATAAAATGGCTGCCACGTAAAACGAGGGTGTTCTGCTCCGCCAAGGCTGCGGCGCACGCTGCAGAGCACTCAGCCTGTGCGAGGCGGCCACCGAGCAACAACGCCATTTCAGACCCCACACTGCCAGCTCTGAGCTCCAACCCACTGAAACCCCCTTCTCTTCCTCCCCACAAAAATAATGCTTTAGTACTAGAGAAACCAAGAACTGGATACAGATGCAAGGGTTTGTCCAGCTCTGCAGCTTCTGTAGCAAGAAACCATTTCCACACCAGGCTACTAAGAGAGGTGCAAAACCAACAGCTGCAGGCCAGGGAAACGAGAGGAACAATGTATCCACCATGTGTTACTTGCCATCCCCTACAAAACTCACTGGGGGACCCCAGGGGGACCCCAGCCTGCCTCTTGCCACTGAAGTCCACATTTGGGTTGCACCATGGATGTGACCCTCTCACACCACCTGCTTTTCAGAAACACGGCAAAGAGGATGCTAGAAAACACACCAGGGTTTGGGGCTGTTATTTAATCCAAGTCCCAGATAGGCAGGTGGTGGGTATTAGTAACTGCAGCATCCCCAACTTTTATCCCAGGTGGAGAAAGTCACAGGAAATCAATCAGCTCCAAGTGTGGAAGAATTTACCATCAATATACAAAGGACAGGTGCTGCTGCTCAATCTACAGAAAGGCACCAGGTACACCCCCTTAGCTTAAAGACTGTAAAGAGTTAACACCATTTCCCTCCTTAAGAATAATCGTTTTGGAACAATTCTCAAGTATTTTTGTTTATTCAGCATACACCTTTGCATTCCTTAGGCCTGGAAAGGTAGGAGTCCATTCCAAACAAGTTTCCCAGACAGGACACTAAGGAGCTGTATATGAATTGTATTTTACTTTAACACCTTTATTCTTGCACTTTTGCTTCTCCAGCCCAGGTAAGTGGCACCGGCCACATCCACCTTTTCCACCTGTCTCCATGTTTATGTGATAGGACTTCACGTGTTTCCAGGGATGCCGAGCTGGTCCCACACCTGGGGAGGAGAAAGCTGCACAGCAGCACGTGAAGTGCAGACATCAGCACCTTTCTGGGCTACAGGAAAGCAAAGTGGTGGCTTTACTTCCTAGAAATCATTTCCCCTACAACTTCAAGTCAACCTCAGGAAGTAAAGCCCATTTTACGACATTCAGCTGACTCACAGCTCAGAAATAAGCTCGACAGGGCTCACTTACAAATATCCTGCGCTCGATTGTTCTCACACTTGAGGTGAGTGGATGTTACCCACAGTAAGTTTATTTTGAGGAAAAAAACAAAACAAAACTGTGAAGGGGGAGAAAGGACAACCTCACACAACAGGTGTTACATGTAAATTGATCAATTACGGTAAATAACCTTTCAATGGAAAGACCAAAAGCACACATGAGACACTATGCAAATGTAATACCCCTGAGGACAAAAACCCCAAAGGCCTTTCTGTGAAACTACTGCTGGTTGTCTCCAATTTCATCTCCTATTTAGCATAATATTTATAACATCGATAAAATACCTTAATTTAGATTTCCTGAACAAATTATACCTATTATTGCTCTTGTTGATAATATGTACTTTTAAAATAGCACAAGGACCTGAGCTGAATAGTAATTTTTTAATTTGATTTCTAAAGCAATATTTTGTGTGCAGCATTTACAGTAATATAGAGATAGCATGGTTTGAAAATCTGATGTGTTTTTAAACTGCATTATTATAAAAGCCCTGTATAGGTGCTATATTTAATGCCTCAACAGTCCCTGAGGCTAATTTAGTTAATAATAATTTCAAATTAAACAAACTTACCCATATCCATTTTAGGATTTAAAATTTGACTGTAATTTTAATACATCCAGAATACCATCCCAGTTTATGCTAGAAGGTTACAGTAATTTAATTATATATATTCCCACAGTATTTCAAGTTCATGTGTTTAAGGAAGGTTAAATATTTGGCATCAAGAATACTATTCCAACACCTGCAAACATCACATAGAGCACATGTGATACAACAGACAGTTCGGAATTCTTTTTTATTCATATTGGTTAAAAATTACTGAAAACAACACCAGAGAAAAATAAACAGGCCACGATTCAATTAAAATTAACAAAACGCAAAAATCAAGTGTACGTACAAACCAGAAAACAAAAATGCATATAGTTCAAATTTCCAATTTTTGAAAAAGCCGACCCTTTAAATACAAAATGAGCAATTCAGTAATTATACTTCTGCATTCCTAGCAAACAAACATTTCCAATATTTCATACTTTTCCCAGATCAAGGTTAAGCTTCTAAAAATCTGTAAAGAATCTCAACACTTGACAAAAGTAAATAAAAAACACTCTGAGCAAAAATACATTAGACAAACAAGCAAAGCATTTGGAGCATCTTGTTAACAGACCCAGTGTGTATTTTGTGATACGAAATGCTATCACCAGCAAGAGAAAGTCTGGTTAAATTGTATAAAAATATTCTAAAATACCTAAACAGTATAAAAGTTCTACAAGCTCAAATAAAATTTGAAGTAAGGGGTATCAGACAAACAGACACTTTCCAGTTTATATTTTAAAATGAGCTTTTTTTCATTCATGTAACTTTTTCTTGTGTCTATTTACTATAATTTACTACTACACCAGGCTTCTGTATGGCCCTCAGTTAAAGTTTAGACTTCTGAGATTCTTCAAAGAAAAATTTGCCTTGTATGTAAAATGGTGCAATGCAGCAATGGCTAAACCGACAAGGTCATTTTTCACAGCACAAAAAACCTAAAAACTGAAATTCAAAAGCTGGAAAAACATAATACAGAGGAAAGGGCTCCCCTGAATAAAGGTACAGTACCTTTTGCCTATGACATGGGCCCTAAAGTCACAACACAACTTTCAGAAATTGCTACCAAAAAAAAAATTAGGGTGTGGCATGCTAACAATCTCAAGGTCATTCCTTAAAAAGGAAGCAAAATCAGTAAAATGTTTTGTATTAAGCACCGACAGTAACCCAAGGCTGTCAAAGTAAACAGGGTATTCACAGGTTTTACCAAAAAAAAAAAAAGTAAGTTGATAGATCATACCTCGATGCATTGCTGTGGACTGAACCCTCCTCTCCTTGGCTTTTGTCCTTATTTCTCATCATCTTTTTATTCTTAAATATTAAGAGGGGATCAGGGGGTGTCTGTTTGCTTTGAAGTCCTGTGCCCAGGTATTTACTGTCAAAAGTTGAAAGAAAGGTAAGGTCCCAGTTCATTTCACGGGCTTTCATTATCAGGAACAAAGTCCTGACGCTGCAATGATATTGTTATAACAATATACAACACTGATCAACACGGCAAAACGAAGATTTAAAACAAATAATCATTTTAGAAGAAAAATCCGAGAATAAACACAGTAGAGGAGCATCCTGCAAACTTTCCCAAAGTAACACTGAATGCAAATAATCTCTGTATCTTATTGCGTCATCTCAATACGGCTCAAATCGGTCAAAAATCAAAGGACTAAAAACGGCAGAAATCTAAAAATTATTATTATTAATTGCTCACCTACCTGATCCATGCACCGCCGCCAGGACCAAGTCGATATTAGTTTCGGGTAGTGGAAAAACATTAGATCCAAAATATTTAGCGTTATAACAATAAAATACAAATTTCAGAGAATGAAAAAAAAATATATATTCTAATCCCAAAAATATGTTGTCGATAAAGCAGAAGAAGCGATAATTAGTACCAAAAATGTCCGGGGGAAAAAGCTCATTAGGAGAGCGCACAAAAATGGAGGTACGCCATGGCTTCTAAGCTGGAAAAACAACGACCTGGGCTCTCTCCACGGCTTCTTCTTTCCAGCAAGGCACGAAAAGGGAGCCCTCAAAAGCTGCTGTTCTGCCCGAAAAAGGTCTGCTCGGCCCCCGATCGGTGCCTAGGAGAGGCAAGGGGCTGTGGGGGCCCCCTGAGGCTGCCCAAAAGTTAGGGAAAGTTGCGTAAAGTGTTGGGGAAGGCAGGGAGCTGAGCGCGCTCTCTCTAAGGCACAGCCGCCATCTAGAGCTCCTTCCCAGCTCTGAGCTCTGCCTTTGATTGACACTCTCTACATTTACCCCACAACTCAGGTGATGTACCATAGACCCACCCCTTCATTTCTACCAAAAAAAGAGATAGCCTCCACCTAAAGGGTGCCTGCTACCCCCCACAGCCCTGGCTTCTTCCAACTACCCCAGCTGAAGGGGCACCTTAACCCCATGTGGCTCAGACACCCTTTTGAAACCAGAAAGAAATGGAATTTGTGCCTTTTGTTTTAAAGATTTGTTAAATATTTCAGTGCCTGGGCTAAAATTACTTCCTCCCTGGACAGGAAGTGGTGCTGTTAAAGCCATTTTGAAAGAATGGAAGTGGAGCTGACAGCCATGCAGCCACCACCAACCCACCTTGGGGCTCACCCCACCCAAGGGGTAGCTTTTTTGGGGGTTGGTGGCAGTATCCCCAGACAATAGCTCCTCCATTTGTCACCCAACAGGGGCACTTAAAGCTTGGGAGAAGAGCGTCAGGCACTCTAAGGAGAGCCCTGTGTTGCTGATCAGCCCCAACAGCTCGACAGCGCCTCCCTACTGGTCTTCCCCAAAACCAAAAATCCAAAAGCTGCACCATTTTCATCAGTTATGCAAAGGCACTACCATAAAATGAGTCTGACACCACTAAAAGGGTTATTTTGAATTCCCATTCTTAACCCATTCATGTTTGTTAACAGATTTTTAACACAACAAATTAATTTTAAAGCTGCACAACAGCCAAGCTGTAGAACTGGAAATCAAGCGACATCTCAAATACAACATCCTAGTACCGAGAAGACAGACCATGGAGGAGATCCAAGCATCCCCCAACCTCTTGTATTCCAACTACCAGTTGTCCTCGCAACAAGCAACAACCCCCTAAAGTGCAAGGACATCTTGCACATTCATAAGCATCACAACATGACAGTAGAATCAGACCCTGGGGGACTGCAGGGGGGAAGGAGGTAATGGGTGGGGACATCCATGGCACAGCATCCCAACAGCCTGGGAACAGCAGCTTCTACCAGCAGAACCAAGCTAGTCCTCATCAACTGCTCCACACACTTGCTACTCACATCCTCCAACAAATTTCCACACCAAGAAGCTGGAGTAGATGCACTCTGTGGCCACTGTCTATTTTAGAGAATTCAACTTTACCAATTGTTTACAGAAGATCTCTTACACCTCAACTATAAGAAAACACAATGCAAGATCATTCCAAGCAATTTGGGGCAACACCAAGGAAATCCACCCATCTCAATGGAGATCCCTTTAGGTTGGTCCCAGGATCCAACTCCACCATACAACACATGGCAAAACCAAACTTGAGCAAACAAGCGCGCATCATCAAAATAGCTGGATTAAACAGGTACCAACAATTCATCATGGTAAAAATGGATATTTACAAAGAAGTCCGAGCAAGCCAAATAAACACACAAGAGGGTCTTGTTTGTTTTTTGTTGGTTTTAAACCAAAATACCCAGATTGTCTCAGCATCAGGTTTGTCATCCTGGCCCTCCAGCATGAAACAAAGAAAACTATGATTTTCATGTGAAACATAGACAGGAGGGTGGCTACAGTTTAACTATCTGATCCACAAAGAACTTGAATGGAAATTGGTTTTCAAACATTAGAACCATTTTAAAATTCATTTGTAAAGGTTAATATAACATCTGTAGCAATATCAAAAATAACTCCATTTTTTCTCATCAAATACATGGTACAGTATCATGCAGCCAAGTCTACATTAAACAGTGGTGAAATAGATTGAACACATGTACAGAACAATTTTATGGCAGAATAGAGTGTTTAGGAAGTGTGTTGTCCAGGAAATCTGTTGAGAAGTTCCTGTACCCACATACAACTGAAGAAGCATATCTAAAAAAGTTACACAAAACATTCAACCACTCCTTTATTGTCATATTTGCTCAGCCTTCAACTGATATCAATTTCATCTTAAAATAACTTCAGAAAGTTCAGCAGAAGTACCCTGACAATAGGCCAAGTACTGAAAAACCCCTAATATTAAGCACCTGCATGAACAAACCAGCAAATAAAAATTCATTTGAAATCATGGTAAAGTGAAAATAATTTGAAAATGAAAACCACATTTAAAATCGAACACAGCACAAAATTTTACCTTGCCTTTAGTGCTTAGCAGCTAAAGTACTTCTCACTTTAACAGTAACCAAAAATGTAACCCACTTACATATCAACACAATAGAAAAAATATTCAGCCAGAAAGGACAAAGACAAAGTGTGGAAGAAACCAAAACCGTTTATTAAGTCACTTAAAAAAACATTACATTTTCTCCAAAGGGGTAGCAACAGATCTCTTACCAAATGAATCTGCCTGTTAAGCATACACAACCCCAGAGCAAAATTTTGCCACCCAGTCCTCAAACGGATCCCTCATTGGAGAGACACTGATACAATCCCCTGATAAATTCAAGTGCAAAGTCCATTTTGATAGGATGATCACAACCCAGATCTTCTCTGGTTTAGTAACACGAGAGTCCACGTTTTAACATCCTTGTCTTGGACAGACATATCACAGCACTCATGCATTAGTCCATTTCCTCAACCTCTCAATCAACAGTGGAACTGCCATCCTGGTGTCTCATTCGTAGACTCCATTTGACACTCTTCATCTCATTGGACTCTTTATGGAAAATTAAAAGAAAAATGCTGTTGGAATACAGATCATATCTTTAAACTAAGACAATAAACTACTGTACCTTGAAGATAGTTTAAACATGTAACTGATGTTTCATTCTGTATTACACATTCCAGAACATCTACTGTTACCATGAACAAACCAGGTCAAATCATCAGTCAAAAGTCAAAAATATAAACGTTAACAAAACCTATAAAGAAGTAGAGGAGAAATTATTAGAGGTTCAGGAACCTTTTCAGGCTCCATAAATTCCATTCGAAATTTCTCCATAGTGTTAAAACAGTAGAGAAACCAATAGTGAGAAATCTGACAAATTTGCTCTGGCAACCATCTTTATTGGACTGACCCATCTACTAGAGCTGACATTGCTTAGTGGAAAACCAAGTTTATTATAATAAAGCTACATTTTTTTAACTACTGTCTATGCTCCTTTCTTCAAAGGCACAGATGCATCAAAACCAATGTAACAGGCATGAAAACTGGTTTCCTATATTCAGATGGTGACTGGAGACAAGACATTGCACCATCTTAACCTAGTTTTCCAGCTCATGAAAGACATACAGTGCAACAGCAAACACAGAAACAGAGTGACTGGTTTAGTTAGTGGTGGAAAGGACATGTGAGAAATCAGATGAAATGGTAACAAGTCACACTGGTTGCCTTTAGCAAGGCAACCATACTGCTCCTGATCCATATTCCAACTTGACTCTTCATGTAACAGCAACCAAGCCCACAGGTGAGTGACAAACCAAACTTCTCAAATGACTTCCACATGGATAGATAAAAAGTGAATGTCCCCATCTTTATATTTTCTTCCAAGAAAAATAAGCTCATATATTAAAAAAAAAAACCCACAACAAAACAAACTTCTTCTCCTAACATGCAAAAATGGAACACAGGAAGTTAGTAAGTGTTAAGAACGTCATTTTAAACCCAAGCTAACTGCAGAAGAGATTGACATACAAAAAACAGTTTTAAAATGCCTTTATGGTTTTGAGTATCTACACTCACATCAATTTATTCTGCATGTGTATAGCTCTAACCTCATTTTAGTCTAAAAGCCAACTCCACCACTGTTGTTCCCCAATAGCCCTGGGCAGATTCTCACTTGTGAAGCAGGAATTACCCACAGTACAGCAAAAATCAGTGGAGCCATCTAGTGGTCTCTGCCTCAACATCCCAGGTTCCCCATCCTCATTTCAAAACAACCACTTAGAGCAAAGCAAACAGCGATGGCACCAGCGCAACAAACATCAGTCTGACTTTGACAACTGCCTATATGTCCTGTTCTACATTTCTCTATAGACTTCCTTGTTTTAAATACAATGGCAGGTAAGTACAGCACATACAAGTGGAATGCAGGATCTGGAAATTCACTTTGCTTTGCATTGTGCGACATGTGTAGCTGTAGTAGTATTTAATTATGGGATCTTCACATTTTCAGAACCAGAAACTGAAGTTTGCAGAAATTCTTTTTTTCAAGCATTTAACTCCTCAGTTAAGACAGGAATTGAATATTTTGCAAGATGTTCTTCCCCACACTCAGCTGAAGAAAGTTTGGGGATTTTATTTGTGGGTTTGCTGGTTTGGGTCTTTTTTCCCTCACCAGTTTTTATTGGTATATTATCCTAACCTCAAATCCATTTGGGCATTTGAAGAAAAATTAAAACTTCTTTTATTTTTTAATGCTAATTCCTTGACTGAGGTACCAAAATATGAAAAGTAAACCACCACAAAGTTTTCCATTATTGTCACTATCAAATATACAGAAGTACTAACATGAGTGCAGTGGAAACCCTATAAAGAAGACCCTTAAAATATTTTTTTATAGTTATCGTAAGAAACTTTAGTAAATTTAATTACTGGCATCAGCTTTATCCATCTTTCAAAGACATAGTTTAGTTACATATTAGTCAACCTTGAAAGGCCCCTTTCAGTTGGGTTAGCTTTCCGCCTTGGACACTAATGAGATCTGCCAAAAGCAATTTAAGGGCAAGTTTCCCTATTAGGTTCACCTACATTTGGTTGTACCAAAAACTTTGCAAGTAACCCCACCACATTCATTTTAAACTCTTCTCTTGACCTTGTAAATTAATTAACAGTAAACAGAACTGATGATACATTGTAATTAAGAACGTGCTACCAACAGCCCTTGTTCTAAAAGTTATTCATACATCAAAAATATGCCACTAGTAATGGCCAAAATATTAATAGCAATCTGTACTATTTTTCATGTGAAATCTACATTTGCTTTAAAAGACTTCACAGCATTTGTTTACTTATGAATTAAGGTACTTTTTGCTAAGAAGCTTCAATAATGTTGCAAAAATATACTCCTTCTCCACCAAGACATATGCAGTGATCCTACACTTAAGGTAGCTATTGAATAGCCCACATTTTTTTACTAGATAGCAAGAGTACTTAATTCCTTCTATACCACCAGTTAGGCATCATCCTGTTTTGCAAACATTATTATCCACTTTTTACTGTAATTGTTTCCAAACACAGTGTTCTGGTCATGATTAACGAGGTACCTGAGTAATCATGTAGTACTTTCAAAGTTGCCTTCAAAGCTCTTGCAATACATTGACACTATCAACAGAGGCAAACTATTCCCAACCTTGCCCCAAGGCTTAAGGCAACAGTTTTGAAACATGAGTTAAAGTTTTTCTCTTCAGGTTTTTTTTTTGTAATTCCTTACTTGTTGCACTATTAGTAGATCACAGCAATAAAAGACATCCCTTATGGCCAAAACCATGGCCCCAGTGATTTCATGTCTACTGAAACCTTGCAGTTTTTCAGTATGAGACTGTGAGACAACAAGACATTTACAAAGTTTTCCAGAGTGAAATCTCTCACACTCCAAGGTTTAAACTTAAAAAGAAAGGTGACATAACTGCAAGGCTAGGGAATTTTCAGCTCCCTCTGTTGGAGGGAAGCATGGACAGAATGAAGTTCTGAGCAAAGCAAATCTGAAGTTCTACACTTCAAAGTTCATTAAAGCAAGATTTTATTCTCAAAGACATGCTTCTGGTAACTTTTACACTAGAGGAAAAAGCACACATGGCCTTCACTGAAATCTAAAGTCTATAATGATGTTTTATCCAATTTTTAGAAGTATCTAAGTTCTCTGGACAGTCCTAATTACACTTTCACTGCTATTAAAGATGTGCAGTAAGCACAGCAGCATAAGCATAAGTCATGTATTATCAGGTATTTTTATCTAAGAAATGCTGTTTAGCAGGTTTCTCATAGATTAATTTCAGGTAAGATCTGACTTTATTCACAGATGCACTCTGTTGTGGGTATTACTTTTAAATAATAAATTTATTGCATTAAAGCAAAGTATGCCAACTTCAATAAAGTTCCTGGTGTTTTCAAGCATTTCCTCCCTTCTATTAAAAATAAATAAATAAAAATCAGTGCTTCAACTAAACATTAACTATGTTAACCAGAGAGGGTAACATTAGATCCTTCAAGATCCACACATTTGGATGTTTTTAAAAACATATTTCGAGGCAACTTCCTTCGATGGCAACTCTTTTTCAGTCAAAGAGTTCCATATTCATCCCTTCCTTTAGTATGTAACCGAAAAGCCAAATTCCTGCTCAAGAAACCAGATCCAACAACGGCTAACTTAAAAACCCAGGAGAGAAAACAGAAAAAACACAAAGATGTAGAAACAGATAAAAATTAATTAAAAAATGGAACGTGCGTCACATGTTTAGAGATTATAGCAAGTGACTGGGGAAAAAAAGGTAACAGTGGACAGCATAGGAAGTTCTGAGGAATAGCTGGAAGGAATACCAGCAATAGGCTGGTTTACACATCTGTAATGTGAAAAGTAATTTAAGACTTCTGAAAGAACAAAGTAGTAAGATTTACAGAACACAGCAGTAGAAGCGATAAAGCACTAATCAAAGATCATCAAAACTGAGCACATGAACACACAATAAGAACTAAATTCCTCAAAGTTCACAAATTCTACTCTTTTGCTTCAGGACTGAAAAATTGGTTCAAAATGAAACATACCAAAAGGGAGAACAAGGCTACAATAACACAGCCTGGTGAGGTTTGCACCTTACCCTCACACACTCCTTTTTACTTTCAAAACACACCTACATTGGTCTCTACATCGTGAGTAGATCAGAAGCAAGCATGGGAACTTTGGAGTACAAACTGGGAGTAATTGCTTTTCTACCACCTGAAGGCAGCACAGATGGCAGTTTGTACAAGGTGAGCGCAGTTGCAAGTGTCTGCAAACACACAACACCGCTGGACAGGTAAAAATCAGTAATCATTATCTATCCACTAATGGAAAGCAATATTTACATCTTGGAACAGCATGTTCTCAAGCTGCCTGCAGGCTAAGGCAGGCATTACTCAATCCAGTAGCATGTCATATTGAAAGAACTGTCTCCAAGAAACTGTCTCTTAAAGCATCTATTCCAAAGTATAGACCTACAGGAATAGAGCTTCCCACTAAACAAAAGTTAATCGTGTACATAAAATGCAATGGATCCCTAATCAAAAACGAAGAAGTAAGGAATCTGAATGTTAAGCAGACAGGAAATCCGAAGGACTTTGGACTTTCCAGAGACAACTCCCAAGAGAGTCATGGAATATGCTAGAGACAAAAGGTCATCAAAACCAAATTATTTTAGTAAAGGCAACTGGATAAAATTTTGTCCTCATATTCATGCAGCACAGAACCAAATGAATTTTTCTACTCAAGTCTGCCAGTTTTGCATTTTGACTATATGAGGAATGGTTCCCAAATGAAGTCTACCAGCTAGCCGTTTAATACAGGAAACTGTATCACCATTACATGCCATTGCCTGCAGAGCTGAAGCTTTGTGAATGAAGAACAGAAACAGAACAATCATAGAACAGAAGACAGTTACTATCTGCTCAAAGACCCTCACTGATCCTGACAGAAGCACAAAAGGACAACATGAATTGGTTGTAAGACAAGTTCTTCCTGCCATGATACTGTCCACACTATTTGTTATCCAAATTGTGTGTAGTAATTATCTGTAGAGACAGACATTTGTGCACCAAGCCCTTTTGAACAAGCAAGTCTATGATTTAATAGTTCTCAACGAGATATGGACTCAAATCACAGAAGCAGAAGACCAAAGAACTACAATTAGATACAAAAGCTGTTCTCCAGCAAGACAGGTTGACAGTACTATCCAAGTACAGCTTCATTTCCCAAGAGCTCAGCAAGAATATTCCTGTGTCCTTCTAACTGACTCTTCTAGAAACACACATGCACGCACAGACACACCTGAAAGAACCTCAGGATGTACTCAGCCAAAAACTTCACCAAATTAAACATTATAGCTATGTGTGCTAGTATTTTTGTTTGTTTTAAAGCTAAAAAGTAAATGTTATTAGGAATAGCAACTTACCAGTGCTTCAACCAAGAGAAGTTATTTTGCTTACAGTAAGCAAATCAATTCAACACATCTGTAGGGAAAATTATATATTAAACACTTGTATTAAAAGAAAATTGAAAAATAAAGACTAGAGTACTAGCCTAAGACTATTAAAAAACCTCTATCCTCAAATGAAAACAAAAAAAAATTCCCAGTAAAACACAGCATACAGTACAAAGCACTATACAAAAAATGTGAAGTATCTCTATGTAACCTGTTATCCAAGAACCTATGCAAACCACTCAAATTCAGATCCATTCCTGTACACAAATCCCTTGAGAAACAACGCAAAAAAACCCCCACAACTTTCTTGAAATTGCTGAAAAAGATCAGATATCAAAAGGAAGTACGCTGAAACCAACTGATCTGCCCTTCACATAAAAACAATTAAAATACATTTTACTAAGAGGTGGTATCAGATGCAGTGAAATTATTTAATAACTTCATATAAAGTTATCTGTTTTCTATCTCAAAGTTATCATTATATGGGCAATGCCCAAATTTGAAGGTGCTTATTGGCAATCCACATCAATAAACATTCAATCAAAACCACCTTAAGCAGATGTAGTGAGATTAAAATAAGACCTAAAACAGGTCATGAATCCCCATTTTTTTTTAATTGTACATTTCAAGTGCATAAAGTCATCCAGGATCATGAGGCATACAAGTTATTCACCTAACCTCAGAATGTACTTATATCAGAATATGGTCTCAAATATGTACAAATTAATGAATCTATTCAGTGACATCATATTGTGCAGAACTATCTACAATCTTCTAAATTCTCCTCTTCGAACTGGTAGCTACTACTCAGATGTGCAGAAAGCAAGCTGTCATGAATAGAACTGTAATTTCTTTGTTCATGTAATTTACTTGAAATGACTAATATGGAAAAAGATCACTTTAGAAATGGGAAAAGATAAAAAAATTATAGTAGTAAACTGGCACAATCATGAAGAATATCCAAATTTAGAGGTTGAAAATACGCATTTAAGATGTGATCCAACAGCTGCTATTAAATGGAAGCACAAAACTGAAGTGCAAAATGGTGGACAGGCACTCCCTAGAAGAAATGTAACATGGGTGCTGGACTTGATGATCAAATAGGCATCTACCAGTCACGCGAAGTGTAAGACAGGAACTAGGCAAAGAGGTTTACTCATGCCCTTTACATCTCCTTCTGTCCTATATGTATCCTTTCACTCAAAAAAAAAAAAAAAGCCATGTGGAAACTATGATTTCAAAGACTAAAGTTAATGATGGAAAGATTCTCAGCTTACAGCTCTCTGCGTTTTTTAGTAATTTACAGCACAGTTAAACATCATCTGCATTCAAGTTGGTTCCTGTTTTCTTTAATTCTAGAGTTAGCATATCCAGTTATGGTCATTTCACAAAAACTTTAATGTGGATATTTAATATGGCTTTGTTTAACCACAGAGTAACAGCTTCCTCTACTAAAAAACTTAAGATTCAACCAGAATGTGCTCTTTTGACTCCAGCAAAATTTTTCCAAAGGAATCTAATATATGTCAGGGTGGTGTCACGTACTAGTAGTGAGACTTTTCTACTCTGAAGTGAATGGATGAACCAAGGAGTTTCGTAAAAATAGCACCAAGATGTTAATAACGTATTACACTTCATTCGCGTGATCACACCAGGGATAATTTTTCTACCTTTTTAAAATATACCACTATATTCTGAGTTTTCGAATTTTAGTATACGAAAGACATTCTCTCCCAAAACACAGAATGCATCACAAAAACTGAAGGCTTACGCCAAAAGCCATCAACTGTAAAACTAGTAAATACAAGTTTCAGCTGAAAAAAGTTAGCCTTTCAGATTAACACTTGTATTTCCTATTTAACATTAAATTCATTTAACAGGTGTCAAGCTAAAATATCTTTTAATCAGACTACTCACAGTAGTTGTTGTAGCCCACATGATTTAAAAAAAAAAATCCCCAATTTATAAGTAAACACATGGATTTACTTTTTTTTTCCCTTAGGTAGTCTTACAGTTGTGGATTATGTATTTTTTTTAACTATAGAATGAGATGTTGTAAGTACGGCACAGCCTATGCTACAGAAAACATGCCTTGCATCATAGGTCCATGACTCCTTCACCAGAATACAGGCACTGCTAGCTCTAAGAATCAGAAGAGTGTATCTCCTTCTACAGGATGTCATGAGGCCAGGCATTTTAAAGCTATTCACTTGACAGCAGATTCTTCCTTGGGATAAACTAAACTATTTCAGCCAAGGTGATGCATATCACCATATCCATGTTTTTCCATATAAGCTGTCAATGCTACGAATTAATTTTATGAGACTATTTAATATGGTTTTATATCACCACAGTTAACAAGAGCGTTCTTCTGACCTCATCAATCCTCAGTGTGCTGCAGGGCGGTCATAAACTTGAAACTCTCTAACTCCCCAGCAGCGCGCACCTAGCCTACTGAGGTCTACCTATCCTGAAGATCAAGCTGACATTTACTAGATGAAAACATGTGTTCTTACCAGAAAAGGCAGTTCTGAAGAGCTCACAACAGTAACAAGGGTCATTTAAAACTGTTTTTATTATAATACCTATTCA
This sequence comes from Patagioenas fasciata, assembly GCF_037038585.1. Lineage (NCBI taxonomy): Eukaryota > Metazoa > Chordata > Aves > Columbiformes > Columbidae > Patagioenas > Patagioenas fasciata. Next base: position 19,430,449 of record NC_092531.1, read on the forward strand.
GCACAAACAGCATCATGACAATACAGGAAATGTGTAAGACCACTGAGATCACAGTGCTCGATTTCATATTTGTCACTAAATGGTCACGTCAATCAACATCACTCTGCTCTTTAGTACTGTGGTGTTTTGTTTTTTTTTTTTTCTTAAGAGCAGGTCAGTTAAAATTTGCAGCTGTAGACATTTAAAGATTTCATATTAGGAATACATGTCTTGAGTTCAACACATTCTGCCCCACGATTACTATGAGAATTTTATGTGAATCAGGCTAGTCTTGTCTTTTCGTAATAGACTGTGCAATATTCAGTGATTTTAATTCTCTAAATTGAAAATTCATGGGGGATTTCAAATATGTTCTGTTGTTCTTCTCAAGGCACCAGATCACAACTTCTGATCCTCAGACTTCATATCAGACAGTTACACAATGAATTTCTAGAATGTACCTAACAACCTTGTTCGTTAGTTGTGTTTTGCTGCAAGACATCCATGGTGTACAGTACATGTCTAGTACCTATAAATATTGTTTGGATTTTGTCTTGCACATCAGCAGTGACTTACTGCAGATAAAGGATTTTTTACAACTTAAAGAGACATTTTTGAAAAGCTTGTGCAAAATTTGTATATGACTTCTCTCATGAACACGCTGAAGCCTTTGTCCCAGCCAAACAGAACAGTTGCACTCAGGTAGCGGGTTCACAAGATCTGTATTCTAAATTATCGTGATAAACTATGTAGTTTTAAAAAAACAAACTATCAAGATTACTTTTGAGATTCACGATACACGTCTTCATGAAGACACCTTACGCTTTGAGGTCCTGAATGTACTCTAGTACGTTAGCATGGTAAGCTGTGAAAAGGAACTAGTTAATACAGGCAAAGGAGATCCCCAACTTTTAATTACACAGTGGTGAAAGCACAATTCAATTGTAACGTCTTACTCTGTCTCTAAATGCAGAACCTTAAAGTGTAAAAACGAAAAGTAAGCTTATTTGTTTATACTGCAAGGACAGCAAGGTACTTCATAACAACTGGGTGCAGGCTTAGCCTTTTAGAGTAAAATTTAGACTGAAAAGAGTATTTTTAAGTTGGTTGTAAAAAACCAATTTATTGGAACAGAAAAGCTTGAGTGCCACTTGCTAATGAACTAATACCTTCAACTGAAGGAAGAATGTTTCTAAAGTTTCATTAGACTGAACGTCCTTAGTGGCTATGACAATCCTCATTAGCACAGCTTTACTTTACGATGTGCTGACACGATCATTTCAGATTCTTAAAAAAAAGTCTTATTTATGAGTGACCATAAAAATCTTAGATGATGTGTAACGAGATACTAACATCACCGTATTTAGTACATACTAACAGTTTTTTAAATGCACTAAAACTTGAAAGAAAATTCAACAAGGTAAAACATCGTAGTTTAAATATTCAATGTTTATTTTGCTAAAATATATTTACAGGATAATTAAAAAAAAAAAAAAAAAAAACAAACCACAAACACTAATGCAATGTAACATACCTGGTACGCACAGTACAGAATTTTGCTCAAGGTCTTTTATCCAACCAGCCATCTGAATTTTTGGAAGCAAGAACAATATCCAGTAATAGCCTTTAAAGAAAAAAAAAACACCACACACACAAAAACAGGTTTGTCTGAAAACAAAGGCATAAGGCACATACAGATTTTACGTACAGTTCTAATGTTCTCAACTAATATAAACTTTTTCAAAACACATAAGGTATCTTACAATTAATACAAATTTCACCTACGGTACAAAACAGTAATATTCTATCCTGGCCATGCACCAGCCTTCTCAAAAAATGAGAAACAGGCCCCAAAATCTCCTTGTGCATGAACTCCTGAAGTCTAGGGTTATTACTCTCACATTCAAATTCTACAATATCCCCAAGCATTGTTAAAAACTTATGAAGTACAAAAAACAAACGTTTTTTAAGGTTCAATTCACGTTTTCACTAGCAAAATGGGACATAAAGAACTTTTGGGTTTATACAAAAATACTGTAATTTCCCACCAAACACAATGCACACGAATGTACATATATGAAAAAAAAAAATCCACTTACTAAATAGCCTTAATAAACTAAAATTTATATAGAAGTAGCAGCACTAACATCATATTATTTTAAGGCAGTCTACCCATATATGAAAAAACAAACAAACTTTGAAGTCCAGATAATTTATAAAATGTGTCCCCTCCAATTTAAAAAGAGATTTTTTTTTCTCCCGTCTGCACAGTATTAAAAAGGCAAATCCCAAGATCACAGAAATAACAAGGAAATGAGCATACTACCACAAGTTATAACCACTCTTACCTAAGAAAATAATGTATGAACAATTCTTCTGGCAGTCAGTCAGGAAATAAGGTATTGTTCACGGAATTCTACCTAAAAAAGATGTATGAAAATTTTCAGCATTTTGCTTTAGAAAAGCAGAACAAATCAGATGCTTGAACCTTATTGATCTTTAGGTAATTATTCAGTTCGGAAAACTTCTGATAGCAGTAACTGTATCTTTATAACCGAACTCTAAAAATAAAAGTACGGGTGGCTGTACATACTTGGCTGAAGAAAAACACTGAAGAGTGACTGACGTACGACATGCATGATCTATATTTTTACATGAATAACTGCAGTCTCCTCTTCTGTCTCCCATTACTTCAATTGTGAATGACTTAGTCAAACCCATTTAAGACTTTTTTCTCTTAAGAGTAATTTATCATACAATACCTCTTATTCTTCATACTTTTTTTTCCCACAGTAAAGTCTTTAAAAAATGGTATGCAAAATTAAATAAAACCTCTAGTGATGGCAAACTAATTTTAAAATGGCTTCTGTTATCAGCTTCTCTGAATTTTTAGTCAGAAGTTAGTCAATCTCTCCAAAAGACATCTTTTTGTCCTTCAGAATAGTTACAAAACCTTCAGCTTCTTTACCTTTAATCAGATCCCAAACTATGTTCTTTAACACAAGGATCACCATATTTGCCCTACCTCTAACCAACTTTTCTCACTCTTGGTGAAAAGGCTTAACATTTTATTTTACAGCAGTTATATTTATCACCATTTATTTCATACCCTAGGACAAGTCTGGAATCATTCTGTAAATACATGAGTAATTAAAAAAAAATTTGATGTCACATTAAAAGACAACAACTATAAATTAAAATTCCTATACCTTATATAAACGCAGAACAATTAAATAAAATATGTTAAGAATACGAGCAACTTATTTTCAGAGACACTTCGCTGCTGTTTTATTTTCAGAGGCTAAAGCAAGTTAAAAGCTATTTAAAAAACTATCCCCTTATATCAAAAAAAAAAGAAATACAGCAGACACCCACCTAAAGCTAGAACTTTCTTTTCAGCAAAGTGTGTATGTCAGAACCTGTTCTACACTGCAGAACTGTTGTTGGGGTTATAAAACCACCATAATCCAAATCTAAAATAAAAATACCAAGCACTTTCCATAAATGTTGCTGAAGTCCAATGGTTGCTGAAACTTGTATTTATATTTCCACAAAAAGCCAACTTTCATTGTTGTAATGATGGATTTGTACTTGCACAAGAAAGTACCAAAAAACGTAGATTTACCTCCAATTGCAAAATTTAAAACCTGCACAGAGTTTTATAATCCTGTACAAGCAGGATAAATCCAACAAATATGACTACACATAGTCTCCAATTAAAACTAAAGTCCTTAATATTTATCTCTTTCTTTACTACAGCGACTTTTCACATATTTGGAATGACAATTTTAATCTTAAATTGGTAACTGCAGAATGCGAGTCAATGCAACCATCAGCCATTCCATTTAAACTGGCATTTTTAGAAAGTCCTGCAATAGGTGTTATACAACTTCTAAATTATTAAACATCAAAACAACGATAAAAATGCTACCTAAACCGAAATAATTCCAAGCTCCCTGCAAAAATGCATAAACTGAACACCAAAACCAAAACTGACACCCGATAAATGCTTTTAAAAAGCTTTATCTGTGACACACAAACTCATTCGTTTCCTTATCGTGTGATTCGTACTTAAGTAACTACCTTTTCTTCTCGTAGTGTCGTCTAAATCATAACTGTATTTTGCCAACTTTAAACTGTAGACTTGGCATGACCAAGCTTTGTTTTTTTTGAGCTTGTAAGTTTTTGTATTGCCGTTTTAATTGCAAAATCATATTGCACGTAATTCTTAAGAGTTTTCTTTAAAGTTCTGCACCTGAACTGCTGTTTTTCAAGTGAAATAAATTTCTATCTATTGTTTCAGTAAAGTACTAAACTGTCTCATCCGCAGCCTGTTTTTTTCTTACTGGTTTAGAAAGAGTTAAAAGCCAACACCCCACCAAAAAAAAAAAAAAAGGACCAAGTTTTATTTTTAAGAGAAAAGGACATGGCGTCTTTGTTCTTAACAAACTACGAAAACATATACCCATCCGAGCAGCAATGGGCAACGAATGCTCTTTAAACAGATACGGACTTAGGGCTAAACATTTAACTGGTGATGTAGTAGAGTCTTCACCTCTCCCCCCTCCCTCCACTGCTGCATTGGAGTTACAAGCTGGTTTGCAGATGCCCCCCTTCCCTGCTGCACCGGAGGGGAGCAGGTCTGCAGCCCCCCCCTCCCCACTGCTACATTGGGGAACCCGCCTGCCGCTGCCCCCATCCTCCTTGCTGCGTTTTGGGGGGCCGGGGTGCGCGGAGCCCCCTCGGTGCTGCAGGGGCAAGGGGGAGGGGGAGCGCTCTGCAGCCCGGGAGCCGAGCGGTGTCACCGGGGCGGCCGCCGAAGTGGGGCTCCCGCGGCGGCACCGCTTCTCCCGCCGTTCCCTCCCCGAAACCGCGCGGCTCTCCCCTCATCCAAACGGGGTGACGGAGACACACCGGGGTCCCCGAGACTCCCCTGAGGCAGCGGTAGGGGGGGGGGCAGCAGGGAGAGGCAGGCGCCCCCTCCCCCTCCCGGCTCCAAGGACATTTTGTTTTTCCTCCCAAGGACAAAGGACAATGAGACGCGAGGAGACTCAGGCACTTACCCGGCGAAGAGCAGCCCCTCGGCAGGCAACGGGGACCCTGAGAACGGGGCGCTGCTCCCCCTCCTCGCCTTGGTCGCGGCGGAGGGCGGCCCCGCGCCCGCCCGGCGGCGGAGAGGCGCGGGCAGAGCTCCGGAGCCCGGCGCCATTGCCCTCCGCCCGTCGGCAGCCCCGCGCGGCAGCCCGGCTCGCCGCCCTCCGTCGCCCCAGAACCCCCAGAGTGCCGGGCCCGACTTGGCCCCCGAGACCGGCACCCGGAGCGCTCGCCGGACCTCCCCGCTCCGAGCGGCGGGGAAGGCGCCCGGGAGCCCGGCAGCAGCGGTGGCTGCTTCCCCGGCCATCTTGTGCCGTGTGTGAGAGAGTCTCTCCCGTCTCCTCTCAACTCCTTCCTCCCCTCCCCCCGCACAACATGGCCGCCCGCTCACTACTCACTGCGGCGAGGAAGGGGCGGGCCCGCGCGCCGGCCCCCCTACCTACGGCGCACGGCGCACCCCCCATCCTCCCCCCCACACTCACACACACTCTACGCCCCGCCCACGGCTGCGCGCGCGCCGCTCCCCATTGGCGCCGCCGCGCCCACCCGAGCGCGCGCACCGCTGCCATTGGCTGCGCCGCGCCCTCCTTCGACCTCCCCACCCCGCACGGCAGCCGCGGCTTCCCATTGGCCGAGCTCCCCGCCGCTCCTCCGCCGCCGAGTATTGGCGAACGGCGCCGGCCGCTCCCCATTGGCTCCTGCCCGCCCGCTCGCGCCCCGCCCCGCCCTCCCAAGTCTCCCCTCAGCAGCAGGAGGGCGGCGGGGGCAGCATGCCGAGCTCACGCCCCACCGGCGGCTTTGGGCCGGGCTGACACCCCTTCACCAGCTCCACCTGGCCGGGGCGTCCCCAGCTCCACCCCGCCTCATCTCAGCCGTGACCTCGTCTTGGCCTGAGCACGACCTTCCAGCCCACTCTTCAGAAATCTCATACCTCAGCCTGCACTGGTCTACAGTGAGGTTAAACCCTCTTAAATTGGCTTCTAAGAACCCCACACCCAGTTTGCTGCCATTCCCACGAAAGGACTCTCGGTTCTCATTAGCCCTTGATTTGCAACAGCTCACCCAGCAGCCAGGCCTGGGCATCAGTTCCACCTCACCATGGGAAGTGGTGCCACAAAACCCCTTGTTCTGTTGCCCTGGGCACAGCCAGCTGCCCCGGGGCTTCCTCTGCCTTGTACATTCTCAACCTGCTCCTAAACCCTGACGGTGGAAAGAGCCAGAGTGACCACAGCACCTCTGTCTGCAACATCAAGCCCAGTCCTCATTAGCACATCTCAAAAACACCACAGACACCCAAATAAAACTAAGTACGATGCTTTTTTTAGCCAACACCATAGAAACTGTCTCATACGCCAACCTCACCAGGACACTCTCTCCTATTTTGACTGCTGCCACAGAAACCACTTCAGATATCAGCAGGACAGAGGGGCATCCCCCACATTCTCAGTCACTGTCAGAAAGGCCTGTCCTCAGCCAGTCAGTTACCATGTTCCTCTGCAAGAGGCACACACAGCAAACCTGACGGAACAGCATAATTAATACTTACATACTTCAGCAGTCACTTTGAATGATATGCGTGCCTTTCTCCTCCTTTTATTTGCACAGCTTATTCCATTGAAAGCAGAGTTTTGTCTGTGTCCTGTTCTTCCTTTTTCACACTGCTAAGTAGTTATGGCAGCAATTAAACCAGCAATGCTTGAAATGACAAATAGAAGGTTTCAGGAGCTGGTCTGAAATGATGCAGTTGGACTTTAGCAGCAACCTCCTGAGCTGGGTCCTGAAATTCAGAAGTAGGTGATCAACTGAACAGAATCACTCATTAGTGTCCCTGAGAAGAAATTATTTTGAGCCAAGAGATGTATTTCCTTTAAAAATATAGAGAAAAACTGACCTCCCTACACAGGAGAGCAGGGGAGGAAGGTACAAGTTCACCCACTGGCTTGTAGCTTCAGAGAAGGGGTGGTGGTGGCCTGCAGAAAGGTACCACAGCATGGGAGCCTCCAGCTAAGGAATCAGCAGTGGAGGAAAACCACAAATCCCGTCTCTCACTGAAAGAGGGCAAAGAGAAGGAGGAAAAAAATAGAAGAATTGAAGTTCTGGTCTGCAGAGACTCCGGAGAGCAGAAAGCCTGTTCTGCAACTTCGTTCCCATTGAGATCCCTGCAAAGGCTCAACTAATCCTCTTGCTCTCAGTGGAACTACTCACACGTAACAGGACATAAAAGTGTTTGCACGGACAGAACCCAGATGCTGTCCTCCTCAGAAAAGTACCAACAGTGAAGAAAGCAGAAAGGCAACCAAGGAAAAGGCAGAAACTAGATAAAAGTAGGGCACAGCAAAAGCACTTCTACTTACGTCGGTATTTTCAGCCGACACTGCAAGGTATGACTGAACAGCAAGGACCAAGATGAGAAGTTCAATTTCCAGCCTTTGTATTGTTTTTTTTCCCAGAATACAAGTACATTTCTAGAAAAATATATAAAGTGTGATCACTTGCAATAACCACATGAAAAGGAGGAAGGAGGTCAGGCATTCAAAAGATGATTGCACTTTGTAAGAGTAGTGTGATTCCAGCCAGAAGAGTTTAAGATTGTAACTGAACAAGACCTAACCTCTGTGCTCAAACTGCTACCTGATCTTGATTTTTCTCTAACTATATCATACTGTCTAGTACAATAAATTATTCCTCTTAAAAAAAAAGTACATTTACAGACAAATGTTTGTGAAAGTCACTTACTGTATTGCTGCTACCTGTAATAAAAAAATACTGGAAGTCTAATATCCTCATTAAACATACTCAGTGCTGCTCTTCTGCTTCCTGGCCACCAAGGCCTAAAGCAGCTCTGAAAAAGCTTACACAAGTATTCGTTACCTCTTCTGTTTCTTGGCTTCAAGTGAATTGAATGTATGTGAACTTCAGTACACAGCATTTGTCAGACAACTTTGCTGTTCACGTACCAGTAACAGTGGGTTTGCATTCTTCTTTCCTAATGAGACAGGAGAACAGTGCTTGTCTCCTTTTTCACATTTTTATCTCCCATGGTCAGCTCTGTATAAACACAAAATTCTCATTCCCACTGTCTCTGCAGTTACCCCATTTTTTCCCGTCTAAATTCAGCATTTCTACGCAACTGCAAATTCCTCCATACAGTTTACTTCTTCTGTTTTAGAGAACATGTTTTCTTGCTTTGTGTATCAGACCAAATACTTCAGCCACGTTTTATGAACCACATGTCTGATGATAGTAGGACAACTTAATGTTTCCATTACTAATTTGGCAACTATTTTCTGAGACTGCATCTGTGTCTAGAATTCCAGATAGAGGCACACAACCTCACTTTCTGGTATCCACCCAAACTATTTCCTTCTACAACCTTTTCTCCTTCTCCCCCCAGGTCCCATAAATCTTGTTATTATCCCTTAGGGATGACACACAAAAGTGCACTAATTTCCCAGGGCAGTGTCCCTTCCCTGCTTGCCCCAACATGCCCTCTGTGCCAGAGGACACCAAAAAATTGGTGAAGCAGCTCGTTGTTGGCAATACATGAGGTGTCAATGTAGCATCCAGCTCTTTGGAGACACAAATATAAAGGAAAGGCCAGAAATCCGACACTAGTATTTGCCAAAATAGTCAAGTATTGTATCTGCCTTTTCAAGTGGAAAACAGGAGCTGAAACAAGATTGAGATGCACAATGTCACCAAACTTTTCCTCAACCAAAACTCTATCACTTTTCAGGAGAAACCAGTAACAGTTTTCTAGGCCCTAAGCCAAACAGAATAGTTTGGATTATTTTGATAGAGAATATGCAAACAGGATACCAAATGCCCTTTGAACACAGCACGCTGGTTTGTGGTAGGCATTTAACTTCCTCCAAACTGGGTGTTCACAGAAATTGTCGTTTTGCCCTGAATAAAGTATAGTCCTATTTTCTATGCTTGTAAGAAACCTTTAATATGCTACTAAAACAATCTGCTTTTCTTTTTTTCCTTCCTCAGTAATTCACTATTAAAAAACACAGTAATTGTGCAGGCAGATCCAAATCACCTTCCATTACGCTTTTGAATACCTGCGATTTTGAAGCAGCGTCCACAAAGATGTAAGAGTGCGGCGTCTGGATTTTTCATACCAGTGACACAGAGTTACATCAACAGACAAATGTAATTAAAGACAAAGTTCTTCTAAGTGTGCAACCAGCTTCTGTGCGCCTGGTGAAGATGATTATTGATCCTACCTAAAGCTTTTTTACATGCAACAACAGCAGCAAAGATAAAAACTAGTTCTAGCAATCATCTCGTGCTATTCTTTCTGCTCTGGATCTGGAACACAAATGGAGAATTTTGTTCCAGCCTGTAATGAATAATTGCAAACACATCTACACACATAGAACTTTTACTTATGCCCTTGTTGTTTCTTGGATTTAACACTGAAAACTAATATTAATGTTAATATGGTGATTTTGCTAGCACTTTCATGGTGCTCATGTTTGCAACAATGAACCTTGTGAGCAGAAAGAAAAAGATTTATTACTCAGAGAAATTGGAAACAAGTTCTTAGCAGTGTCATAAACATATGGTAAAGAAAAAAAAAATCTTTGAGTCTGCCAAGCCAAGCTCCAGAGCTTTTTCATTTTATTGAAAATGAAGCAATTTTAACCAATATTCAGTTCTTTTTATTCCTGTTTACAAAGAAAAATAAATTAATAATGGAAATATAAATATGTAATGGAAGTAAGAAATGGAACCAATATCTTTTGTTGGATTTAACTGTCTTGCTTAAGCAAATTTTTAACTTGTTGGTCACAATACATCAAAAAATCAGTATTGTTTCTGTACACGTGATCTTGTGGCCTGAGCTCAAATTTTAGATCTAAGAGCTCATGAACAACCTACTCACCTCCCTATTTCAGTTTTGCTTGAGTACCTGCATACAATAAGGCAAATAAAAGCCCAGTAACTATTGCCTAGTGAGAGGATTAATTATTGTGTTTTATATTAACTTGACTAAGGAACATACATAAATTTTTCTTGAGAAATCAAGTCCACTTTTCTTACGGAGCTTTGAAATTTGAAGCTCTTTGCTGTTATTACAGATCATCTCAAACTATCCCTGGTTGCCATCTTAACTGTAAGAAATAGTAACCATCTTGGCCAAGGTACTTATGTTGTGTTTGGTCAGCATTTAACATATAGCAGTTGCCTTAAATGGCAGTCTTATAGGTATAGGAAAAGTGGAAACGATACAATAGCCCTTATGTTGATGAAAACTTACAACAGTTTAAAATTTTAGACTGTTTTGAACTTAAAGAATTTGGCTGATTGTTTAATAATATCTTTAATTGCTGCTTCTAGTAAGCCACTGGAGCTTGGAACAACTAATCTGTTTCTTTTCCCCTTTTTTAACCCCTGCCACTGAAATTATCTGGGGTTTTTTAAAGATAACCTTTTAGGTAACAAACTATTCTGCTTGGCTTGGCAAACTTTCATAAGAGGACTGGGACACGGTAGGAAAAAAAACCCACTGATTGGCCATTTTGCCTGTACCGAGTTAAGACACTAGAATTTATTCAAGTGCTAACGAGGTATTATACACCTCCTTACGTGAAAAAGAATGATGCAACTTCGCTTATTAATGAAATCACCTTTGAAAGCAAGTAAGAAACTAATGTGCACCTTCCCAGGAACTTTAATACCTGTAGCCACAGGATGCACAGGCAGGTTCTGTGACTCGATTTACACTCTTAAACTTCTCTGTACTGGTGACGTGTGCTGCTTGGAAACTTGCAGGACTAGAAATGTGCAAGGATTACACATATTAGTAGGGTTTTAAATCTCTTTTGAGAAGGTGGTAGCTGCAAACAGTGTTCTTTAACTTACCATTCTGGCTGTAAATATGCTCTGCAGAGCCACAGGAGTGTTCTGCTGAGCTGGGAGATGGTCATTGCTTTATCAAGAGGCTGTAAGAAAAAAAGCATGGCAAGATTAAGAGCGCTATACACGACCTGATGTTTCAAAATAAAGATATTGTTCTGTTTTCCAATATATCACACAATTGGTATGTAAAGAGTCAGAAAATAACATTTTATAACTTTTAAACAAAACCTTCAGAGTATGTGGATTTAAAATGTAGCTGGGGAAAAAATACATTTTTAGAAGATCTAGGCAATGAAATTAATAATATTTTCAAACTCAGATAATTTGAAGTTCTAGCGTGATTACTTCCTTGAGAAGATTAAAAGTTCATTTTCCAAGAGCATTCATCTGTCCATCCTTGACATTTATTTGCTGCACACATGAGCCAGTAGAGCGTGATTGCTTAAGTGTTTGAGCAATAGGATCAGAAAAGGGAAAACAGACATGACACAAATAATGTGTTCACACATCAAAATCAAGGACAAAAAAAAACCCCAAAACAACCTATAGGCTCTAATTTTTATTTTCTACTAACTCCATTTGCGTTCTAGTGGAGACTTTGAAAAGTTGAGATGACGAGCAGAACAGCAAGTCGACTTTCCTGGTAAATCTCCTTGGAGGTTTAGAAGCACAGGGGCTTCATATTAGCCTTGCAAAAATGATGAATTTCACTCAAATTGAACAAGATGAATTACAGCTACTCTAGAATGAAAAGAAAAACAACCCAGGCCTCCTGAAATCCAAGTATAAAACTGGGATTTTTATTTCAATCAAGTTTCAAGCCTGTTTCCATAACGATCTTCATTCTTGTCTCTTGCGTGCAGGTAGCACCGTAGGGCATTTTATTGATTGCTATATAATAGTTGACAAAATGATGCATTATTCAGCAAATTGCCACATGCAGTGATAAGAAACCATGCCTTTTTTTTCCTGAAATCTTAAAAGTGTATACATTTTTTAAAAAATTTATAGACAGTCTGACAAAGCCCTGAATCACTCCGTTGTAATATACCATACGCGTAAAAGAGAAGACCCTTTATATTTGAAACTCAGAACAAACTTCTTCATATTTGTCAACAGTTGTTCTATGTGGAGTCCAATCAATTTTTGATGTAGTGATACTGAATCAGGGACACACTTGGATTAGAATGTCACCCGAGCAGAAATAGCTGCTGTGTCAGACTGATGTTTCCCAGGAGCTTTGATATTTTCTGCCTGTGGTCGATTTGCTATAACCTGGCCCCTGCTGGAGCTTTATCCAGCCAGAAGAGCTCACCAGCCTCAAGGCCGGGAGCAGTTTGATGCATGTCAGACATCTAAACTCCAGAATTAGCAGTTTAACTGTTGCAGGCAACAGATTTGCATGCTGAAACAAAAACTCTTTCTCTCCAGACAGAGCCATTAACAGTGATAATCTTGTTTCAGCTTGCAATCATTCACAGTGCATTGTTTTATATATATTTAGTCAAAGATTAGTATTAGAAGGTGAACTGGTGAGAAAATAAGAGCAGCCCAAGAAAACCCTGTCAGTATGGTCCTGTTGCAAAATGAGGTCGTGGCTTTTTGCACAATGGAAGCAGCAGAGGGATCACCAGACATCTTGGGTGAGACACCCACAGCGCTCCCATCACTGCCATGGCAAACCTGACTGCAACTTTCATTGCAACTTCACCCAGCAGAAGACACAAACAAGGTTCGATGGTCCCAAAAGATTACTGATTTGCAGCAAGATTTAATAGTGGATTTAACAAGAAGTTATTACCTCTCTTTACAAGTGCGTCTTGAGGTCTAGAAACATTTGGATTACTAACAAAAGCTGGGATTTTGATGTCTTCTTGTTACTCCAGATGTCCTGTGCCTTTAATTCACCACTGAGTAATTACATTTAGGTCAGTGCAATCACTCCATGTGTTTTCTTGGTATATCTAAATGGAATGTTGTCCTAAGGATTTGGAAACATATGAAATGAATTTAGGAATGAACACGTATGTAACTGCCATGAACTAACTCAGTCCACAGAGTGGAAAGAAAATATAAAGCAGAGATCTGTGAATTTCAAGAGAAAGAGCAAGCATGTAGTTTTGCACATGCAGGTATAATTGCATCATTATTCTTTGTATTTTCCCCAACATCTCTTTTTCTTGCCTATTTTTATTAACAATGGCAAGAGGAATAATATACATTAAATTCTGCTGGGTACTTCACCTCTTACTCATCTTCACTATACCTTTAAAACCTTTCCATAAAACAGAATATTGACCATCAAGACACCAAATGTCAGACTTAAATAGAAGCAATAGGTCAAAAGAAAACGCATTTAATTGGGAAACTATCTAAAATTTTCTTGTAACAAGCCACACAAGTTACCGGTATTAAACAGTACATTCAAACACTCTGACCTACTGTATAAAATAAGGGAGACCATAGAACACTCTGGAAGAAAAAGTGTATAGGGAACATGAGTTTGTCTGTGTAAGAGATAAAGTCAAATGTTTGAATAATTTAGAATCCTAACATGAACAAAAATTAAACACTGGGACTTAACTGCATTTTTTCCCTTAAACTCCAATTATTAAGATATTGTGCTTCTGGCTACTGTATCAGGTGCTGATAATGAATATTCAGACAGTACTTCTGCTGAATGAACAAAAACTGTTCTGTTCAAAAGATTAATAAAGGATTATCTTTTTATATAAATACACACACACTAAAGATAATGAAAATTTGAACCAAAAATTAAGTTGAAGAACGATTATTTAAATGCAGAAAGTGTACTCGAGTGATGTTAATAAAATGGAATTAAGCATAGGAGAAAATATACCCTAATTAAGTTCAGAAAGGCATATTAGTATACGCTGGAAAAGTAATTTTTAGATATTAAAACTATTTTATGCTTTATTTTATCATTATAGTGCACAGTCTTATACAAACAAATCAAAGATGTGCATTAACGTCACACAAGAGCTCTGTGCTATAGGTTTTGCTGCTCATCCGTGCACACTGTGTTCAAGGTACACGTGACCTGCGGATTTAATGTAACCTTAGCACAGTACAAGAGGGCAATCAAGGAAATCATGATCTTGAGGTGGCAGAAAGGCTTCTATACATTGCTTTTCAGTAATGAAGGAATCACTGTCTCAGAGACCCTCTTTGTAGACCCAGGGCAAGGAGATCAAAGACCTTGCAAAATTCACCTGCAGTCAACACAGAGGAATCCGAGTTACTCTTGGTTTTAAACACAACTAGTACTTTTTGCAGCCCTAGTTGGGATTTGAGTATCATGGCTAGAAGTTGTCAACTCTTCCGTGAGCAGCTGAAATAACAAGACCTGTTTGTGTGACAGCCAGCAGCCCACACACCCAACCAGCTGCATTGCTGCAGCATCCCCACTCCTGCACCATGTACCTGCATAGGCTGGGATATTTCTGAGCTATACGTAACTGACCGGTCAGCTGGCACACAGATGCTGATTGCTTGGTCAGCAAGGAAAGCAGAAAAGGCAGCCTTTGCTCATTTTGTAGTTCTTTCTTTAGCAGGAACGCTAATTTGGGTCTATAAGCTGCAGCCTCCCCCAAGGCGCAGAAGCTCTAGAACTGAAATTTGTTGAAACTGAACATCAGATCAAAAGCTCGAGGCCTCTAACAGCACAATTTCATAAGCCCTGCCTCCTTAAGAAGTCAGGATAAAAATACAGCTACATGAAAAATAAATGAGCAGCTTTTCCTGACTCTGAAACCAGAAAATAATGACACAAAACCAAAATCAAATGCAACGAGATCACTTGTATTCCCACACGCCAGCATTAATGCTCCCTCTCCCAGCGCCTTGGAAAACAAATGAGCCCTGTAATGTATTTTGCAAGGGAAAGCTCCGGGAGTAGAGAAAGTAAGCTCCAGCACTGAAGACCCTTAACAAAAATGCTGTTGCTTGCTCTAAGAGTTTTGCACTGAGGGGGATTCGGTCTGACCTCACTCCTGCCATGTCCAATATTTTCTCTTTTGATCAAATGAGCAGGTCTGCAGCACACTAGTCTGACATTTTAGATCAAAACTAATATCTTGATACCTGGAAGTCAAGTCAGCCCATGCTAGTCAAAAAGGGCAAGTACACTGCATGCACAGACCAGCCAGACATCTTTTTATACTACAAACACTATTTAAAACATACCTAATATACTACATTCTCCCTGAATACCACAGCTGTGCCTCGGTGATGCTGGGTGCAGAGGGGCATTATCATCCTGGCTATCCTCACCACAGGCTTGGTGGCATTTTCGGAACCATGTTACACCTCCCAAATATTCTAAATCTCCTGGAGAGAGACATGATTTTGGTTGCATACCGTGACCCCCCTCAGGAGAACTTTTCCTGTTTTTTCTTGTTTTTCTCACTACTTATTTTTTTTTTAACCTTAAGTTGAAATATTAAAGCCTTTGGACTGAAAAAGGGTGAAGGTGGAATGTATGAGCCTCTTGATTAAAACCAAGGAGAAAAACCTTAAGACACAAACTCCCACGAACACAACATGTCTCCTCCTGCTGCATTAATGCTGCTTCGCAAAATGGCGACTGCCTCTGTAGGCAGCTGCCTACAAACGCACCCGTCCCTGCAGGAAACCAGAAACACATTTTTTATATATATATATATATTTAAGCTTTTGTTTCTCTCTTTACATTCAGTCCCTCAGGGACTCCTCAGAGCCCTCTGCAACGCTGTAACCCGACAAACGGAGAAGCGACAGGGAGCACACAGCGCTCTCCTTGTGCAGGGACCAGCCTTCCCCCTCTGCCTTCACAGGAAAACACCCGGGAGCCTTCCCCACGTTCCATGGGGTGAGTGGGCACGTCCTGGGCTGGTGCGTGGGGCTGCGGACTCCAGCGCCCTGTACGGCGCAAATAAATTTGCTGATGCAGCCGGTATCACCGCGATCTTGCATTTCCAGAATTTTCTCCCTCCGCTTCCCAAATATAAAGGGACATTTGTACTAAATACTGCGCTGGAGCGCTGATGGGCTCCGTGTAGGGAGCCATGTGGTATTTGGTTTCTCGCTACAGTACATGTTTTTATAATGATGGGGGAAGGGAAGAAAGGGAGCTGCTCTTACCAGCATGCCAATAATCTGTTGCAAAGGACTGGAGCTCTCAGAGCCAATTAGTCCTGAAGTTAACTATTTAATTGCTGGGGGAAAAAAAAGTCTTAGGAACAGACTCAGCGAGATTAGGCACAGAAAAGACTGTGCGTGTACTCAGGGCATACGAGCTCAGTGCACATTTGTTCACAGATGCATTTTTCTACACTTGAGTACTGAATACTTTTGATACACAAACCAACCACTGACACTGTCTTAGCTCACAGCACACAAAGGTGAGACAGCTGTAGCCAGAACACATACACAGAAACATTTTAATAAAAGCTGGATGTGCTTCAGGATCTGTGCCAGAAGCATGGAAGCCACCCAGAGGAGCTGCATTTCCAACACAGATTTTGGGTGGGTACAAACCTCCGCTGTGGGAGGGACAGACCCCACCGTGGGGTCTGGGTGCTGCCCTGGCAGAGGACACCCATTTGTGTCACTGCAGCATCTCCCAGCAGCTCTGCTGGGGACAGACACAGTAAAGCAGGGCAAGCTCCAAGAAAGCGACGACATATTCTGTCGCCCTCTAAATGTACAGCTCTCCATCATCCTCGGGCTGTGCCCTGACACAAAGACACACTTCAGACCTCCCTGCACCAGCCTTGTTTTTCTAACCCCTTAACTGCATTAGAACAAGACAAAAAAAAACCAACTCTCTTTATATTCTGCAGTTTAATTTGTCATAAACTTTCAGTGCCTGAGGCAGAGTACCTCATGACTTGTGTGCTGTTGAACAAAACCAGGGATGCAGATGCACAGGGAATCCCTGCCTCGTCTTTCTCTCCGGGGACAAGTCTGAACGGGGCCAGGGAATACAGACAAATTAGTCCTAATGCAAAGCAACAGTTACCCGCTCCCATTTGACCCAGTAGTTCAGCAAACCTATTTTTGCGCTCTTTTTTTATTCCGTGACGTACCACAGAATATCGGATCAGATTCTCAGGGATGCCAGGGAGACCAGCAGAGTTTGCACAGCATGACGTGCCCTGGCACACCGAAAGCCGACTCTGACTCTCCACCCCAGCTCATCAGCCCCAGACAGAAGCACAGTTCATTTACTAGCTTGGGAGGGGACATTCTGGTGCTGCAGTGTATGTGAAAGGCACATCACTGCAGCACCGGCATCTTTAATGGATGAAAATGAAGTCAAATCTCCCTCCTTGCTATGGAGAAGGTCCAGTGCATGTGGAAGGTGCCTGCTGCTCCCCTTGGAGGGCTACAACAAGGCTGGCACCATAACACATATCACTTTTAAGCTCCAAGAAGAATTCTGGCTACATTAAAGTATAATTTTACATCCAAATTAAAAACACTGTAGAGGGGGGGAAAATGTATCGCTAAGAAAACAGCAGATTATTTAGGCATGTGAGCTGTCAGAGCTCTGGCAATAGAAGAGCTTTCTTGTTCCTGCTACCTCCCACAGCTGCATTCACTAAATATATCCTGGGCAGAAAACTGCATTTCTCCACCCCTTTCTCAGCCCAATCAGGTTGTGCACAAACATCGCCAGGCTCCCGTGGGACATCCAGCCAGGCAGCAGTGATGTCCTACTTACAGGCGTCATGAAGGACAAAAGAGACTAATACTGTCACAACAGGGGGAAATTGTTACACCCACAGGTTATTTTGAGAGGCAGTGTGTGCAGCTGATCAATAGTTAACTGTTCAAAACAGGGTGGTTTGTTCTCTATAGGGATACACCCAATTTATATGTCAGAATCAGTTACTAGAAGTTATTCCATCAGGTTATTTCCAATAGATTGCAGGAGAAAAACCAAACAACACAACAGGTGAGCTCAGGGCAGGTTCAATCAGAACAGTCACCTCCAAAATAAATGTAGATATAGCTCCTGGCAGATTTAGAGGTGAACAATGGTCTTCAGTGCCTATGACTAAATGTCCATAGAGCCAAGGTGCTTCCCCATCACCTCCATTCTGCTCTCCACATTTCTCCCATCCTCACCTTGGGTCTTTTACTTGCAAGGACACGGGTTCTTTGGCCTGGGCAATGGAGCTTTGGTCCCAGCCGCAGCCTGGAAACACGGCTGCAATCACAGCAACACAGGAGAGGAAGAGCTGCCCCTTTTGATACAGTGAATTCTGTAGCGCATTGAATTCTGGCAGAAACAGAGTCATTTAGGTGGCTTTCCTCACTTTCAAGCTGCGAGCCAGCAGGGATTTTGACCCTCCTGGTCGCCGCTTCTGCCTTTCCTCACAGTTCCCTATTTCTTTAGCGCCTCCCGCTCCTCTAGCAGCAAAGCAAATTTGACAGAATCTGATCAATTTTTTCAAGCTTTCTCATTTTAAGAAGTCAGTGGGAGCGAACTACATCTTGCAGTCGAACCTCACAGGAGGGACAATTATGTATCTCATGCATGACCTTAATCCGTAGGATTTTGTAGATAGTTTTTCATGTAATCTCAGTACTCGGAGCTGATCACGCATTCAGATCATATCTGTAGCCTTAAAACATTCTGCAACAAAAGGAACCCAAGTTCATTTTGATATAATGATGCAGTCACATGCTGCCATGGAATAAATAGAAATATTGAGCATTTGGGAATAACTGGCAAACTTAAAACACTTTAAAAAAATGAAAGCTGCCTGTTATATGAGGAGTTTTAGATGTCAAATTGCAGTAAAGGAAAATGGCAGAATGCGTGTATGAAGGGTCCTTTAATATCTTTTTTCAATCTGCAAAGCATGAAAGAAAGAACCTAAAGTCATACTTGAGCATTCACATAAAGTAAGGACCTTATTTTCAAAGATAGTAATATCATTTGAAGTATTTAAAACCTTTGAAATCAGATAATTCATTCCCAAAATGGCTACAGGTCCCTAAGCTTAAAAGTTTAAAGCTAGAGAAGTTTGAAAATTGTGCTGTCTTGTGTCTTCCCTGCACATTCTCTCCTCTGCTTTTCTCGTCTCCCCGAAACAAATTGTCCTCAAAGACACCTCTAATTTGGTATTTGGAAATTGCCAGCATTTTAATTAGCAATGTTGCTGTAGAAGAACTACAGCCTGAACAATTTCTGCCACAGCAGTTGCACTGAAAACAAACCTTGCTCACTGGGGACAGAAGTGGTTTTGCCTGCTCTGATCTCATAAGGTCTGCTGGACCCTACGGATTTCTGAGCACATGCAGAAAGATGTAGTCTCATCTATGAAGGAAATACAAAACGTGAAACCAGATGTTGAGATCGAGCCCCAGAGAATCCACAGTAACATGAGCTACGTTCACCAGCACTGCAGGTCTAAAAGCAAACAAAGGTATAAGAAACTGGGATGGAAGGTTTCATTCCTCAAACTAGGCAGTGACTCACCCACATTCCAAGCTGCTCAAACTAGGGAGGCGAACCCTCCTCCTGGTAAATCCTCTGTGTTTATTCTGTGGAGCAAATCCCAAGCAGAGCCAAATCTGGTGGTGGCATATTGTAGAGACAGCACAGGGCCAAGTGTGCAAGCCACTGGTATTTGCTTGCCTTCTTAAAAATATTGAAGAGTTCAGAAGTTCTGCTTTTCACATCTGAAAACATAATAAAAAAAAAAGGCTACTACTAACAATTGCTTTTCAAGAGCCAAACTCTTTATTTTCTTAGATACCAAGGTTTTCCAAAATTACGAAGAGGCAGGAGTTGACATCTTTTAAAAAAAAAACAGTCCAAGGACAGATAAGAGAAGTCAAAAAGTTAACTGAACAGAGAGCCAAGCTGTATGTAAGATGGATAGGGTGCTATTTTTAAGCATCAAGTTATCCATATGGGAAAATTTGACCTAGAGATACGGAAACTCGTGACCCTAAACTTCTGCTCAGTCATTCCCAACATACAAAGCAGACTTCACCGATGAAGGACAAGCACGTTCCAGATGTGAGCACCCAACCAAGCTGCTAAACATGCCCAGCTCCACCCTTCTTGCCTGGCTCTCGGGGACATTGGGAGGGCTGCGCAGGTCCCCAGGTGACAGGGACATCAGCTGAGCTGCTGGGTGGCAGCAACAGAGCCACCAACAGTGGGGATGAGGAGGAGACGGAACGGAGTCCCTGGGTGTGAGGAAACGGCACCAAAAAGAAAAGCAGCACAGAAAGCAGAGAACACTGCTGATTTTCCAGAGAACCCCCAGGACGCCAACATCTTTACAGCATAGACCTCTGAGAGGTTGTGGTGAGGAGACAAACGTTGCTGGTGACAGGGGTGCAGGGAGGGCTGCAGGTGGGCACGGGGCTGTGCCAGTGCCCAGGGAAAGATGCTTCAAAGCCAGAATTCATCTGGAGCCCCTCAAGGAGCAGAACTGGGTAGGTGGTCCCCTGTGTAGCTGTGCCAGGGCTCTGCATGAGGTTCATTCATCTGCATGATGAAAGATGCCAGATTACGGGCATAAAAATTCCCCCTCTGGCTTCATACTCCGTGAAGCAAAATTAAGGCTGACATTCAGCGAGTCCCACCCTGTACCAAGTTTGGTTTTTAATTCTCAGGTTTCCAGTGGTAGCCAGACACCCCAAAATGACATGTTCATTCATACCTCCTGGGGACCAGCTCTTGAGGGCACCTGGAGCTGCTGCAGAAAGCAAATGGCAGTGCTACCTAATGGGGATGACTTGTTTGCTTTACAGTTATCAGCAGGGGTTTGGCTGCTGGTGGAGGGAGAGCCCATGACAGCACAGGTTGCTAGCAGAGGAGCACAAAGCTGTGTTACTACTGAAGTATGGAGCCTCACACAAATAAAACAAGCTATCCTGGAGCTGCAGCCATGCCTGAGACATCATGAAAACGCCTGTTGCACTAACGCTGCTGCTGTACTTGAAGCCCAGCCCCAGCAAGCTGGGAAAGCACACAAACCCGATCCTCCCCGCTGCTGCGCATTTTGCTGGTGGCATTTGAAATATTTCAGGCACTTCAGACAACCCTACACAGATTAGAGCAGAGACTCACCCATCAGGACTCTAGACCTTACATTAAAAAAAAATAATCTGTTTATTAAGTTGTAGAACAACTCTCTATCTAGTTTATTAGGTGGAAACAACAAAAGCAAGGGGAGATTCTGCTGACATTATTTCTCCCCAGTTCAACATGCTGCCTTGATTAAGCGACTACTACAATCACTGCAACAGCAAACAAACAACACGAGCTCAACATTTCCATGTGTAAAAGCACAGAAACCGTTGCAGGAGACGGACCCCAAGCATATTATTATTACTGAGTATTTTGGCTGACTTGTGCTATTTGGAAACCCCAGTTCTTCCAGGCTGCTTGAGGAAAAAGCAGCATTTCTGCCCTGCTTTTCGGCATGAAAACACAACTCAAATCCCTTCTCGGGAACAAAGGTGCTTCCCAGGAGCCTGGCGTGCTGCCGGCATGCCGAGCGGGTAGCCAGGCAACGGCAGCCGGATCAGGGCTTGCGCCTCACCCGCGACGCTCCAGCCTCCACAAACAATTCTTGCCACGTAGACAAGAGCGTGCAGGGTAATGGAAAATTACTGCGGGCTTTTTTCTTAAAGGGAGAGAACCTCGGCTGGCGGAGAAGGTTGGGTTCGCTTCCCGGCGCGCCCGAGTGATACTTGTTTCCTGCAAGAAAGGCCGCAGTGCGTCACTGGGGCGCTAATAAAGGCAGATATCATTTGCGTGGTATTTTAACTGACTGGGGTGGTAAAAAACGTAAAGCAGAGAGCGAAGCAGCAGCCGGGGTGGAGGGGGGGAAGCTGCCTTTCTAAAGCTGCTTTCAACACAGCCTCAAACATGGCGACCTTAGCGCAGGGCGGTTTAATATTAGCCGAAAGCCGATGCCAAAATAATCCTCTTCCACTTGGCAGGCGCAATGTTTTAACAACTGCCTGGCAAATATCTGCCTGCAAAGCTGGAGGAAGAAAAAAACACCTTTAAAGAAAAAGAAACTACTTTGCCAATTAGACTATTATCAGGGCAGCAGCAATTTTTAAAAATTATGGCCATGTTTACCTCCAGTTTCTAGTGTAAAAGAAACTTATTTCTTAAGACAGGACTTGTGCCCACCTAGCTTAAAATACCAAGCTAAAGAGCCACACAAATAGCTACAGTAACACTAAGCAGCCCGAGCCAGGTACTGCACTTCTGCCATGCAAAAATCAGAGATTTGCAGACTTACCAGTTGGGCAGGGCAGCATCTGCCTGATGG
Source organism: Patagioenas fasciata (assembly GCF_037038585.1). Taxonomy (NCBI): domain Eukaryota; kingdom Metazoa; phylum Chordata; class Aves; order Columbiformes; family Columbidae; genus Patagioenas; species Patagioenas fasciata. The sequence continues at coordinate 19,452,714 of NC_092531.1, forward strand.
GCACAGGGATACAAGAGCTTCCCAGCCACAGAGCCATAACACTGCTGCACAAACAGCACTCTTTGCAGGGTCTAAAATTAGTTCTGTATCCATTACAAGTTTTATTTAATCTCCTGAAAGGAACAGATCACACTGCCTGTTCCTTGGGGCACATATTGGGAGCTGCATCCAGCCTGCAGCAAAGCAAAAAGTGCAGACTTGGTTCTCTTCCTGTATAACCTCTTTGCTCACTGCATGCAGCTGTGGCTCATGATGGCCTTGGTTTGGTTAAGAGCTGCAGCTGTGCTCTCTGACCTCTCCAGACCTGTCTGCAATTTAGGGTGTTGCTTGCCAGACCGGTTCTAGCTCAGCTCCTGCAGAAACGTGGCTTTTGCTCTTCTTCCTTTTCATGGTTTGATCCGTTTTCTCCTATTTGTTTTCTCAGATACGCACTGGTTAAAGTCTCAACCCAAATCTTTTCATTTTGTTGTAGGCAGCAAATGGAAATGAAGTCCTTGCACTGAGTTAGGGGACTTCTTTGTAACAGAACTGCCCCCCCCAAATATAGAAAACTTTGTTGGGAAGCTGCTTTCATTGCAAGCTCCACAGGGAAAGTCATTACATTTAATAGAGGTTGACCTCATTTTATAGTCATCTATATTAAAGCTTATAAGGAGGGAACATAATTAGAAGCATGGACTTTTCGACAAAGGTATACAGTACTTGTTGTTGCTACCTCCTTGTTAGCTAAGGATTCAGTTAACATGACTTGGAAAGAGTAACTTGAAACAGCTTTTGGCAGATAAGTGAACTCAAGTAAAATGCAAAGATCAGGTTTCCAAGAAGCCTTTTACAAGCTGTACAGAGAAATGAAACTAAACCCTTCAGCAGTACATGGGCCTTCCTACAGAGACTCCTGGGAAGGACTTGCAAACGTGCATTCCAGGTGAAAGCTGATCTGGGTCTGAGTTGGGGTTACAAGAAGACGTGTGAGGATGGAGAGGACCTGTGGCTGTGTGGGGACCTGCCCAGCTCGGCTGCAGGGAACTGATGGAATTTTCTCCTTCATTTCCAAGTCCATGGTCTGAGACAAAGGGTTTGAGCTCAGTAAACAGGCACAAGGGAGTGAATGCAAAGATGCCACAGCTTCGTTAGCTCTCTGGCTTTACTAATGCAACCTGGGTTTCCACACAGCGGGCTCTGTCATTGCAGGGGAATGAGTATACACAGCCCCTGGCCACCACTAAATAAATACATTTTCTAAAGCAACGCAGTGCCCTGGAGTAAGGTCAGGGACCTCTCTGAGCACAGCTGCATCAGGGCTTTTCACCTCAACGTGATTTGAGTTTAAAATATCTGTTCATAGCTTGCTTTTCAAGTAACACCTACACTTTTCCAAACTGTTGAAGTTCCACTTGAAATACATATTTTGAATTCATTTTCCCAGATCTTTTGGTACCCCCATTGCTTTCCTATCTCCTGAGCATCCCTTGTGTTTCCCATGCTCTGGGTCCTGCTGGCTAGGTGTTGCCTCCTTGCCTAAACACTGGTGCATGGCTAAGAGAAACTTTCATTATGCAAAAAGAACAATTTCTTGCTAAAAGCCCCAGGCTCCCTTAAATTTCCCTTTAGATTTTGCGGTTTGAACAAGCATTTCTGCTTCAGCGAGCCTCAGAACTTCCTGATTTCTGCCCACTTCTCCCCACCGCAAGCAACAACTGAGTTCAGCTTTGCTCAAAAACTCAGCTTTGGACTTGGTTTCTTGAAAAAAAAAAATCAAGATAAATGGTGGTGTCCCCAGCTGAAACACTTTCACATGGTGTTAAATAGCAACTTATTTTCGGTCCTGTCATCTCTCCGGGGTCTGCCCTGCACTGAGCAGAGCAGTTGCTGCCTACACCTGCAGCCGGTTTGCTTCACCGACCGCTCACCCTGCGGTTTGTGGCACAACGTGCATTTCAACGGGAGAAAAGAGAAAGGAAACTCCTCCAAGAACATGATCAGAGACTCCCTGAAGACCATGGGGACAGAGGTAGATAAGACACCTTTAGTCTTGCACCCTTGCACCTACGTCACCTCCACCCTCAGCAAGGCCAGAGCTATTCTGGCTCAGCCAGTTTTTCACGTCTCCTTCAGGTACCTCCTGTAACAGATAAAGAATGTTAATAAAACACACCCAACAATTCCCACCACACCTCAGGCAATTAACCCCGTCCAGTGGCAGCACTGGCTGGGGAAGCCTTGGGCAACATCCTAGGATTTCAATAAATCTAAGAGCAATTTTGCCACCAATTCATTGAGAAGAAATGTAGCCTTTCTGTGTTTATTTTTGGAGCAGTAAGTTATTTTAAAAGAGCTTTTCTGTTAGGCTTGGCCCCGTATAAGCTGCCAAGTCGGCTCCTCCAGCTCTGTGGCCATCGTTAGTAGGGCTGCGATAAAATGGTGTCAACACTTCCATTACAGCACCTTTCCCCTGCTCCAGCCTCATTATAAATGGGACATAAAATTCCAGTTCTGGTAGAAGCATTCAAGAGCCAGCATGGAAAACAGTCACCACCTTATCCCAATCCTTGCTAAAATTCATCTGTCTGGAGAGAAAAAGCGGGGATTTGAAATATATTTTATCCCTCCTACATCTAAATCCTGAATTTTAAAATCCAGCTGTATCACACTCAAATCACTCAAATTACTCCTGGGATTTTTTTTCTCCTTTGAACATGTCTGTGGTAAATGGAGAACTGATCCCTTCCCTCCTCCACCTCTTCTGCAAGCCAAACGCTTGATTACAAGTTGCCATTGTCAATCCTGCTAATGAAGGCCGCAGTTAATAGTCATTTTAATTGGGCACAAATCCACTGTGGCGTTGAATGGGAGAGAGGGATTTCCTTCTCACCACCCTCAGCCACATGCGGCCACCCAGGGTGCTGGGTCAGGGAACTAATTTAGTTGACAACTAACCAGAAGCTTCCAGCGAGCTCAGATCTGGCTGAACTCACCCATCATGCTGTCAACCAGACCCGTGAATTAATCCAGACTCAAACTCCGTCTTATTCCTTTCTTCTCTACTTTTCAGCTGCATCACTTCCCTGAGCACAAGGGCCAGCACACAGAGTGGGAACAGGGGACCGGGGCAGAGGAGTGGAAGATGCTCCTGCCAGCAGCACCAAGGGCTTGGATTGGGGATGTTCACCCTGAAACAGCCACAGCTCACCTGGTACCTCTCTCAGCACAAAGCAAAATCAGCAGAGGAGAAAGAGCCTGTATCTTACTCTGCATTGCCTTAATGCTGAAGTAAATGACCATCTAGGGGTCAGGTAGGTATAGAGGAACTATAGGAAGAGGAACTGTAGGAGGGATCCTACCAACTCTTACAAAGAAGTTCCCCTACTTCTGGTTTCAGTATTTATGTGTTTTCTAACTCCAGCATGTATTTCTGTGTTACTCCAGAAAAGGCAAATTTGGCAACTGCTACAGGCTCCAGCCAACAGGAGCTTGTTCTGGTGTGACGACACCTGCAACTCCAGACTTGCTGAGGATGTTTAGGAGATGCAGAAGGAAGAGATTTTGTGGAGTCGGGTGAGACACCAGCCAGCTCAGCTCAGCCCTGCTATCCTATGGAAACGTGCTGCACGATCTGGCTGTGCCGCCTACAACACTTGGAGCTCCATTGCCAAATCCAGCCACACCTGAAAAGATACGTAGAAGAATGAAGGAGAGGTTTCTGTGTGTCTCGCTGTCAAGGGAGCTCAGGGTAGAAAGGCTGCAAGCGTGACCATCTGCCACCCTCCTCGATGGCAGCTGCCCGGCCAGGCTGCACGTGCATTTTAGCCTGCTGATTTGTGTGCATATCATCCCAAGCACACGCTCTCTGCTTGGTGTGCGTGTGATGGGAGACATGGCAGGGGCAGAGCTGGGATTTTTGGAGGAATGCAGGACACAAGTTTGCAGGAAATGAGACCTCCTGCTCATGGAGAAACATATCCCAGTTGTCTGCTTTATGGTGTTAATCTGGAGCGGTACACTAGAGGATGCATATTCCATTGCAGAACACACAAAATGCAAATCTAGCACCCCTGAGGGGGTGCACTTGTGAGGGGGTAGCAGGTATTTTGGCTGATGCCTTCCCTCACAAGAGCATCAGAAGATGGTGAGGTCCCTCAACAGGCTGGGTTAAACAACAGTATCCCAGCCTTATCCCTGTGTCCTGCTGTTAGGGTGGCTGTGTCAGTAAAAGCCAGCGGCGGTGGCACCAGGGCGGCTTCTCTGCCACCCAGGAACTGCAGTTGTCCCTGTGTCATGATGCACAGTGCAGCGGGTCACTTGGCAAAGCACTGGACTTGCACTTGGCTAAAATCTGAGCTCCGCTGGGAAGAATGACACATCCCCCTGAGCAAACAAGAATGAACAAATGAATGTAAATACCAAAGGTAGGTGAGAGATTAAAGCAGTGCTCAGAGGACACGGGGTTTCATGGGGACTCTGACTTCACCTCTAACACCGTGGTTTGGCTCAGCGCTGGAATTTATTCCTGTTAAATATGTACCTAATGAGACCATTGACCTGCTGGGAGAGTTGCATCAATTTTCATCCCTGCTGTTCCAGCTCCTGTTAAAACCTACCAGTAAAAAACGAAAAAGGCAGTCACTCGGCGTGGTGCTGCCCGACACGCATTTGGAGCCTGACCTACGATGAGAAGATGTGTGGTGTCTCCTCGCCATCTCACCCGTGTGTGTAAATACAGGCTTTGCACAAGCACCTTCAGAAACTTGTTGGACCTCTCTTGAGAGAGATTTGCCAGGAATTGGTTAATACGTGGAACGCTGGCCCCATTTCTTTCTCCTAGGTGGCTCTGGGAGTGCCCTAGCCCCAAGTCCCTTATCTGCTGCTGGCTGAGGGAGATTTGCACAGGCAGGTCCACATCTCAGTCCTGTTGTCTCTATTAAATGCTGAGGTCCCCTGTGTGCCTCATGGAAGTAACTATGAAATACAGAGCTATTAAATCAGTCCTGAATGGAATGTTGTGACCAAAGCTGAGGGGTGAATATGGCTCTCCTAGGCTAAGAAACAAAACAAACCCCATGGCTTTTCCCATCTGTTTGTAAGACTGAAGCATAAGTCATGGCTTTAAGTGTATGTACCACAGGGTTTCTTCTTTAAGCACAGAAATGTTGTATCAGTAAATAAAACTATTTCAGCAGTCAGGCATAAGCTGACTCCGAGGGCTGCATAATTTTCTAGTGCTTGAGAATATCCCAACAGATAAGAAAAAAACAAACAAAAAAAGAAATAATGAAAAATGTTCTGTGTTCTTAATCAAATTGATACCAGCAAACTTAAATCCCTCCTGTTCTGAGCCAAAGATAAAGCCCTTACAAAACAGGAAAAAAAAGTCTGCTTTTCTGGTGGTGCTTTCTGTCCAGCACCAACCACAATAGTGCACAAACATCCAGTATATACCTACATGTATAGAGGGAGAGGTCAGACTTGAAATGCAGCCAAAACCAACAAGGTGTGCAAAAAGGAAACAGGTCTTTGCCAGGCACTGCTTTGACCATAGCAGCAAATTGGAAAGTAATTCTCACTTATGTGCGAAGACACTCCTGCTGCAAAGAAGTGTGTGTGTGTGGGGGGGAAGGTAGCAATTAGGAAGTCAAATGAAAGGGTTGCTAATCTGCCATACTTGTTCCGTGTGTTAACAGCCGCGAGAATTAAACTACATTTGATATTCAAATGGACAGGATCAAATAAAGCACAAAATATGATAGAAAATACAACATGTTTAGGGATCCCAGAGGACAGAGGTAGGAGAGACCCAGCAAGAGCAGTGAGGGGTCCTTAAACCCAGGGCCTGCTAAATCGAACCCTAAACCACCTGAACACACCACCAGTTGTTAATGATATTCCCCTAATTAGAAGTGCTGAAGCTAAATCACCCCCGTGCTCGTTCCCATCCCACTATAACACGCATTGAAGGACCCTCACAGGGGATATTGCGGTCGGGGAGGGAGGAAGGAGTGATGAAAAATCATCTTTCCCCGGGGCAGAGGGTCCCAGCAGTGGCTGGGGGGGAGGACAGGACAGGACGGGGGGAGCTGCTGGTGTCACCGCCCGTGTCACCGCCCGTCCGGCCCCGCGGGAAACCGGCTGCTGCCACCTCGTGGTGTGGGAGCCCCGGCCCCCAAGGGATTCGGGGTACAGGGGAACGGGGAAAGAAAAAACACCCGAGGAATTCAGGGAGAAATCCCAGAGGAAAAAGAAAAATAATAATAAAAAACAATGAAGAGCATTTTGCTTTTCTGGAGCACTCAGAATTTAACCCAATGTACAACAGTGGGGCCGAACTGGGTTGAAACCTGCATCCGTAAGCTCTAGCTCTGGTTTCAGGTGGTTAAAGGACATACAAGAGAGCAAAGACTAACTGAAAAATAATAAGTAATATTGCTGAAAGTGAGAAATAAGGGGTTTCCAGAACAGCGTGGACAAGAAATGGTGTGTGATGCTTAAAAAACTGAGCAGGTTCTGGGCAGGGAGATCTGAACAAAGAAAGTGCCCCAGTCGTTTGAGTCCTTTTGTTCTGAAAACAAAGATTTGTGTGTTTATAAATGTACAGAACTGAGTCAAAGAAATGAATCGTTCTGCCTTTCACCTCCTCTCACTTTCTCTCCTCTCTTTTTTTCTCTTTCTTTCTTCTCACCAAATAAATTGCAAGCCCTTTATTTATTTAGGCCAAAAGGGCAACAATACTTTAATCCAATCTCAGCTCTTTTTTTTAAGTTATTTTCTTAAATAGGAAATTCAGATATCAAGTGTGGGTGTGTCCTGCACAGCTTCTATATTTTCAAGAAGTTTACAGAATTCTAAGGGAAAGGTTCTCACCTGCAGACCTGTAAAAGGGATGTGACAAGTGTGCTCTCCCCTTCCTCCGCCAAACTTCTCCAAGAACCTAAGCTGCTGCATTTAAGCGGTTATGCGCTTTCTTCTTGGACCAAATGAAAACACACTTTGCATGGAAGCTTGTTTTACTATTAGATTTATGGAGCATTACTATATATATATATAAAATCCAATCACTGCAGTTAAACAGCCTGTGAAATTCTTGCAAACATATGAGAAAACAGGCCGGGAACAAGATGGTGAGCACGGTTTTCCTGCCTGCGGCAAGCGGCGGCTCCTCGGCCGTTGGTGCAGAGAGAGCTCCCCCTCCTGCTGAAAATCATCTTTAGCCCCAAAACACCCGGGGGACACTCGCTGCTGTTACTCAGCATTTCTGGGGATCAGGCCACGTGAGATGATCCCAATAGAAAACTTTCGATGGATATAGAAATATACCACTGATCGTTTATGCTCGTCTCCTTTATTATTTGCAGTGGTTTTACAAAACAAAAGGTTGGGGTTTATTTTTTACTTTTTTCCCCTACTGCAGCAAGATTACCCCAGTCAATCAGCATGCAAACAACTCATCTGAGCGCCTGTCACTCCGCTAAAAAGCCAAACCAAAAACCCTATCCCGGGATAATTTTATTTTCTGCTGCAAGGGGTCAGTAATGTGACAGTTTTTAAGGGGTGGGATGCTCCTGTCAGGAGGCAGATGAACCCGGGCTGCGCTAAGGCACCGCGTTTCCATTGCAAACCGCAGCAGGTGACTCGGGGAGGACTTTCCAGGAGCATCAGGCAGCCACCAGGTCAAATCTCATCCAGAGTCTGTTCTATGTACAAATGTCTCCTATAAATAGGGCAAATGCTCACAATAGGTAGCAAAGCCAGTGGGCTTTTCAGACCAGTTTGAGAAATGAATGAGCCTGCACTGAATGGCTGTATTATACCATGTACCAACCTGCACTGGCACGTTCAACTATATATACTATTTATATTTTTGTGAGGACTTTGCTGTATCCCACTTCTTTTCATTTAGCCTGATTTGTAGTGAATAGTCCAGGTTTTATGAAATAGAAGGTGCTGAGGTAAGAAATATTTTTAAAAAGCTCTATTTTCCAGGTGTCAAAAATATCTCTGGCTGTCTAAAACATGGCCATGCATGTAAATGCACTGTTCTTCGATAAAGAGGTGGAGTTGAGAACAACAACTTGGGGACAGCAACAGAGCTGGCTATAACATGCAGTTTTCAATTTCCAGGGACTTAAAAAGAAGGCAGTGACAGTAATTGAATCAGGCTGAAAGTAAAAATGCTTGATTTTTTGTGTGAATTAGCAACCCAAGAAGAGGATGCTCCGGGGCAGGACTCAGCCCCCAGGATGCAGCTCAGCCCTCTGGTCTGCCTCTGCTGCAACGTATTATACAGCAAAACAGAGAGGTTTGGAGCCAGCCTCTGGCAGGCCTGAATGCTCGGGGTTTGCAAGCAACAAGAGTCATGTCGCTGTAGTGCAGAGCGAGATGTGATCCTCCAGATCCCACCAGGGCTGCTACTCCCTGAACCTCATCCAAAAAAACAAAGCTCCCAGCTCCCTCGAAGCCTCTTCTGCGCCGCTCTGTGACCATGGCCAGCTTGCCCTCTGGTTAAATCCATGCTGTAGGAAGTCATTTCCACGCATTTAACAGATGGGTAAGCTGAGATGGGGGATGAAGCGCGTCGTTTAGGGCAGAGGTGGAAAGGGAGGTTTGTCTTCCCACTCGTCCATCGTGACCACCCGCTCCATCTGTTAAACACTTCAGCACACGATGCCAAACTCCATTGTGATTCCGATTAGTCTGCAAAGTGCTGCGTGTTGATGTTTTGGTTTGATTCTTGGAGAGCTCTGGGGAGATATTTAATTAGACAAAATTAATTCCTTTGAGAACAACCTTCTGGCAGCACTTTGGAAAGTGCTAGGAAGCTGCTGTTGTTCTGACACTTGTTCAAAATTGGCATTAGCCATTTCCTAATTTATTTTTAAAAGGACAATCAAACCACATCATTCCCCAGGTCAAATGATAGCTGTGACTTGGCTGCCAGCATCACTATCAGGAGATGAGGTGCCAGACCTTCCCATTGAAGTCACTTCCCACAGCTGCCAGGCCCTTGCTGTTGTCACCCTGAAAGGTTTTCCTTCTGCCTGACCTGCCAGAGTCCTCTGGCTTCTTCGTTTTCTGTCCCCTTTTTGCCACCTTCACAGTGATTGTGTGGTCTGATGATGACCAGACAGGCATGTTAGGAAGGGGGAGCATCAGTGGTGACCTTGCCCAAGCCCTGCACTGTGACATCCCTTACAGCCACCTGATGGGGAGCAGGAGAAGCAGGAGGTGAGTGCCTGCCCCTCTTCATGCTGCCTTCTCCTGCAGTCAAACAGGGATACTGGTGTTTCTTGAGGGGCCGTTTGCTGCTAATTGTGCAAAACTCCCACAGATGAAGGCACAGAAGGGCAAAGTCTTAACATGATTAAATTTCAGGAGCCCCAGAGGTCTGTGTTTGTGGTTGTACTTGGGCTGCAACAGGGATGGAAATGGCACAGGCTGCAAGGACTGTACAAAATGCTCACTTAAACCCCTGAACAATGGCCGTAAACCTCTTCCCTTTTACACTGCAGCCAACTAGGCGCTGGCCTAGGCTCGGTGCTCTCCTTCTGAGGTTCCATGAGTGGCTCTAGGTTTCCACATGGCTTTCTCAGCCTATTTTGCTGCCTGCATTGTCCATAGACCTCTGTGCAAAATAAAATTCTCCCTTTTGGGGGTTTGCCTTAGCATCTGTGAACTTACACGGGGACAAAGCATTTAATGGTTTCGTTGTACCAAGTTAAGGGTTGAAGCAGCACCAAAAGGTACCCGGTTAAGCCCTCTTCTGGCATAGCCTGAGCAATGCAGCGGTAACAAAGGGATGCGCAGCATGATGTCCATTTTATTCAGTCCCCTCAGTTCCTGCAACTGTCTCCAAATTAAATTAGGATTTAGGTGGATCTTTAAAAAAATCCAGTCATATCAAGCCATAAAGGAAGAAGAAATCTATACTTAAACACTTAATTGGGGGATGTCTGCAGAGTGCTCTGTCTGCAGATGGGGTGGTGCTGGAGTATGCTACGCATTTGGTATTTAAATATAGCTGTACGCACACCCTCGGCCTCCTGAACTGCTGAAAACCTCCTAGCAGGTGATCACAAGCCTTTCTATAATTGAAATGAACTTAATCCTGACAAAAATGTAGCAGCAGCTGCTGTGAAAGCTGTGGCTGCTCTCCAAGTATTTCTTACATTACCCTGGTCTGTATATTAAAGCAAAACTGACTGTTGTGTTGCAGAATCCTGCCACAGAGTGTCTCTTACAGGAAAGCTGCCGTGTTTTAGATTTAAGGGCTTTGTTGTATTTTTCATAAGAACATTTTTCTCTTGTGTGATGATTACCACACAAGGATTTGAGCTGCTCAGATATTAATTACTTAGGACCTGCAACAACACGCTAAAGTAAAAGGTAAATACTGAGATTCTTTCTCACACACACACTACAGTGAAACCTACAGACAGTTGCCTATATGGTGGGCTGAAGAAGCAGAGCTGTGTTTGGAGGTGAGGTGAGCTCCCAGCCCGGAGGATGTATGCAGAATGAGGAGAGGAGGCAGCAGCCACCCAGAAGATATGAGAAATCACTGTAGCTGCCCTCCTAATTTAACCTTCATGCCACGAATCTCTGCCTGAATCCCAATGTGCTGTGGAGCAGAGGGATGAGGAGCAGCTCCTCCTGTAATTCCTGATTTTTTGGTGTTGTATGAGAACTCCCCAGCCTGCCTTGGCTCCTCTGAGTCCTTCCTCCCTCTGCCCTCTCCCTGCTCCTCTCCGGTCCCTGGCTCTCCCTGTGCTCTGCATTTATGCACCACCACCAGAGAGCAACTTTCCTGGCAAGGAGGAACATCACCTCAAAGCCTAGCAAGCCCAGCACCAAAAATCCAGGGAAAGTGGGGCTCAGCGAGCGTGCAAGATGGATTGTGCAGAGCAAGCACCAAGTTCCTGCTCCCCCAAAGCCGCCACAGTAACACAGGGGTGACGGCCCTTGAAAAAGCCCTATGAGCAGGAGTACAACCACCACAGTGAAGGTTCCTCACCGGGGAAACCACTCGAGTCGGGGTGATTTGCCCGTGGTTGCAAGGTGCCGCTATGAGCAGGGTTGACCCATCCCCGCTGCCTCCTCGGTCTGCAGAGCTGGACTCACGCTTCCAGCATCTCGTGCTATATATGTTTGATGGCTTGGACTCCCGGCATGGCAAACATTAACTCAATCTTCTTCAAACTGTTCTTTTGCCCAGAGCTAACCAGGGCACACACACTCATTTTTGAAGTGTGACATCTAAGGCTGTTTAAAGGGCAGAACAGAAGATGGTGCTGCCGAGCCAACATATTTTAACAAGAAAACTTCCTGGAGCTGCCTGGGGTTTTTGACAGCTCCAGTTCCAAAATAATCTTTGTTTAAACTAAAGAGTTGTCAAGGAGATAAGTTTGAGGAGCACATGAGCTACAGAGAAACATCCCACAGCCCGTTCCGTCACGGAGCAGAGATGCGGTGAAATATTGATGGACCAGACTCCCTAATTATATCTCTTACTGCGGGGATAGCTTGAAATCTGGAGCTTTCCTGCTTTGTATGCGATGCTGTTGGGACGAAGCGATGGGATCCCTTGCAGAGCTCCATGGGCAATTGGGCTGGGATGTATGTGGCTAATGAACGGGTGTCAGCCTGGCAGCTTTGTGGGAGCTAATGAAACGTGCAGTACAAAGCGCGTCACCCCCAGGTATCATCTGTGCCTCACTCCTGGAGCTTAATGCTCTTCTCAGCTCCTGCCTGGGCAGTTTCGCTCTCTGTTTACTGAAGTTTTCTCTGTACAAAACAACACGAGCAGCAGAAAGAAAAAAAAAAGCACTTCGGTTATCAAACTGGGTAAAATGATACCGAGCTCTTAGGATGCTTTTTTTTTCTTATTAAGACTTATTGGAAGAAGTAAGGCAAATAATTTCCACCCACAGTACTGGCAGCTACGTATTTTTCATCTAGAAATTCTAGTTCAGACTGAGAACGGCAATAGGAAGCTGCTTTATTTTTCGCATCCCGGGTACCTTCATGCCTCCACACTTGACCCGTCTGGGAATTTCAGAGGTTTCGTGGAAAGAAACATCCTAAATTCAGATGCCTCTTCACATTCTGATTTACTCGTCAGCTATAAAAGAAGAGACTGTGAAAGAAGAGGTTGCATCACAGCGTTTTATTTTCTAACTCACGTGGCACCTGTAAACGCAGCTGAGCATCTAATACACAGTGATGCTGAGAACAGGGACCATGCTCCACTTTGTCCCTTCTGGCATCTCCACACATGGTGAAGCCCATGTGTATTACAGGGCTAGAAATCAGAATTCACGCTGCATCTTGGCAGATCGCTGTGAAGACAAATGAGGTTTGTACTGTTAATTGCTCTAGAAAAGTTTGCCACACATCCGAATGCCTGTGGCAGCACAGGTGATGGCTGCCATCAACAGTCAGGCGTCTTCACTGCTGGCATTCACACAATTTTCTGGGATAGCTTGGTGGAGCCACTGTATCTTCTTGTTTTCACTCCTCTGGCTCCAGAGCAAGAAAAATATTTACCTATTTTACAGGCCACACTAGAAAGATGAATTAGCTAATACTTGTTATGTACTTTGAAGACATAAAGCAACAAATGCATTTGAGGGGCTGTGTTCAGTGTGCCTGAAATCAATAGATACTTGGCAAAGACACTAGTGAAGGGATCCAGATGGTGTGGAAGTACAGAGGGACTTTCATATCCACGTCCTGGTCGTGCCCCACAAGAAGAACACGCGTGTCTGTACACGTACCCCTGAAACCCCCTGCAAATGTGCCCCCTGCTCTTGCAGCAGGATAAGGATGCGCTGGTACAGCCGCCTGCTACACAGATAATACATTTGAAAGCACCAGCAGCTCTCCCAGATGAGGGAAGAGGCTCATCAGACCGTTCATGCCCTGAAGCTGTCTGGGCTTGGGAGGGGTGGCTGGGTCACTCCAGGAGCCCAAACCAGCTCATGGCTTTCCCTGCCTCCAGCAGTTTCTCCTTTCCCAGCAGCAGATGCAGGAGCGGCATTGTGAGCCAGCGCAGTGGGACGAGTTTTAGCAGGAACAACAGAAAGAGAGGGAAGGAGTGAATGTCTGAGGCTCCTGGGAAGCAGCTGGAGGATCAAGAGCCATTCCATGCTAAAACACTGTCCCAGATCTGGGCGTCATGTACGAACCAGTGGCTACGGCTGCAAATCAGGAGTGAGCCAGTCTGCAGCTGCCTGATGTGTAATTTCACATAATCATAGAAGATAATCGTAATCATGGAATAGTTTGGGTTGGAATGGCCCTTTAAAGGTCATCTAGTCCAACCCCTCTGCAATGGGCAGAGACATCTTTAACTAGATCAGCCAGCAGAGACTTCACTCGCAAAATAAAAATCTGTCCATGATTAAACAGACTCGTTAACTAAAGTCTCCTCTTGGCCATGAATAAGGCCAAAGCTAATGGATCTGAGCTGGTAAGGGGCATCCTGCTCCCTGTGCTGTTCCCGCTCAGGAGCAAGAGGAGGTGACAGGGTGGCACCTTCTGAGGCACATCAGTGTGAGCTTGCAGAGCCCAGGCAGGGACAGGCAGGGACAGGCAGCAGGAAAGGGACTGCAACCCCTTGCACAGGCAGCCTCTGCTCGTGTGACCACCTGCTTTGCACCTTCCTGGCAAGAAAGTTGAGAGCCCATTCCCTACAGTAATAATCTCTTTTGCACATGCTCATTAACGGCCTGCATGTACCTGTTGAGATACCGGAGTTAAAACCAGGCAGATTTACCATCTGGCATAGCCAAGGACACGGGCTTCATTAACAAGCACAGGGGAAACTTAATGTTTGCTCTTTTAAAAATATTGCGAAGATAAAGATAAGGTTGGGAGGCATGAAAGCCGATTGCAGAGATGACTGGAAGGACTCTGACCCTGATGTCTTCCATCCCCTGACAGATGGTGCGCACAGACCTTGTTCCAGCACTCAGAGCTGGGAGCTTCCCACAGAGAGGGGATGGGTCACCGAGTGATGGAGAATGTCCCTGCTACCTTATATCCAGACAGGCACCATGGGCTTGTCCGTGTATCCCTATGGCCACTATTGGCCTACAGAACTTGGTCTAAGCTTGAGACTAGAAAAATCAAGCAACTAAGTTCTTGGCTTTTTCCTAGACACACTGTCTTGAGGACATCACGAGAAGAGCCTTTGCCTGAGAAGAGGCCAGAGACCTGTGCTACCCTGTTGTTGCTCTGCATATTTGAAAGCTCAGAGAGAGTTACCAAACACAGGCTGAAACAGCTACTGTCCATCAGTATCGTTCTGCACTGCTGAAGTATCATGGATCAAAATTAGATTCTTCTTTCCTCAAGCAGAAATACTCAATCAAAGGTTAGGAAAAATGCTTTTGCTCCATTGACAAAGATTCAAGGCAGATTCAAAGGCTTCTGGTGTAGAAGTGGAGGGAGTAGGAGTAGTGAAGTTCTCAGCATCTTCCTTCAAGAAATGCTTATCTGAGCCTAACTCCTACATCTTATAGAAATCAAAAGTCTGAAATACGAGCTCATTGCCTCAGTGTCCCCATTGTGTCTAAACAGCTGCGTTAATTGGGACACCCACAGCCTTTCATTTATTATTCTTGTCCCGGTATTTATGAAAGGTATGGCAACAGGTGTATGCAGGTTGAACACAGAGACACCAGGCTCAGAGCCTGGTCCTTGTGCCTGTAATCCAAAACCACTTAGCAGGAGTCTGCATCTGTTAAATGAGACCATTGGTTTTCAGCTATTCCTAGGAAATCTGCAAGGAAAGGAAAAGCGGCAAATCTTCCAAAACCATGGCAGTGTTGAGAGGGCACCTCTTCCTAAAGATAGTGCATTTCTCTCACCATTTTCTGTGTGGCAGGTCATTATGAATTATTGATTATCAAAGCGGGTTAGTCAGGTCCATTGCTGACCTGCTGTGTAAGATGGGAAAAAAAAAGGACCTGTCCCTGCTGCCTTGACTCAATGTGAATGTAAAATATGTGCACTGAAGAGGCTTGAAGCTTAATATAGGTCTTATTAAGTGTTCATAAAGGATACTGAAACCCTTAGATTAAGAGCTACACCAAAGGAGAATGATGGGGTTATAAAATCCATCTCTACAAATAACTCATATTTATATAGTGCCTTTCAACCTAAGAAATCCCAAAGCCTTTTTTTTTCAGCATAACACCCTGATATAGTGTGTTCACTTCACCTACCCCTTCAAGGCAACCTCCTCTGAAGTGAAATGTGGCAGCTGTTTAAAAGCCCAGTGTAGCAGTAACTTTAATAATAGCAAGGCATTTATATGGTCTTACAAACTTCAAAGAGTTAATTCTTTGCCCCTTTGGGAAGCAGACAAGGTTTATTATTCCCATTTCACAAAGGCAATATAACAAGAGTGGACAAGAGTGGAGAAAATCTGCACTCCCACAGATTTATAAAGCAAAGTTCTGTGCATGAGCCTGAAGTGCTTTTAATCCCACATAGAGAAAACATATCAACATGTCTTATTAAAAAAGCCCTTTACTAAAAATAATGATATGGAGTGAGCTCTGATCTGGATTCTAACACCTGCCACTTCTGCTGAAAAAAATTACCTCCTCAAGCATGTGTTGATATAGAAACATCATGGTCCACAAATGCTACTGTGCCACGAAACAAATTTGGCACTCAAAATATACTGCCAGGAATCAGACAATCTGTTTTAAGAGGACCCAAGAGTTACTAAAACTGTCTCGAAATATATCAGGAGAGAAAGCTGCAGCCACACTGATCTCCAAGGCAGGCTGGCATTGTTCTTCTGCCACACGCAGCCCTCTGGTTCCTTCCTTCTGTTATCCTCAAAGCTTCTGCAAGATCCTGAACATGAGAAAAGAAATGTACAAAATTGGTTGGATTTAACCTCTTATTCATTGAGAACTGGAGTCCTGTCCCC
Source organism: Patagioenas fasciata (assembly GCF_037038585.1). Lineage (NCBI taxonomy): Eukaryota > Metazoa > Chordata > Aves > Columbiformes > Columbidae > Patagioenas > Patagioenas fasciata. The sequence continues at coordinate 19,468,651 of NC_092531.1, forward strand.
AGGTCATATCACTGTTTCCACATTGTTTCTTGACTGCACCCTGATGCAGAATGAAATAGGAGCTTAAAGGGACTATCTTATCCCTGGAGTCCCAAACTCCTTTTTACACGATAGGACAGACGTCTCCAGCTTTCAGTCCTCCTGCTGTTTCCCACCAAGTTGCCCTATTGCAACTTCCACTCTTATTTGCAGTCTAAATTGAGAAACACCCCCTTCTAGACCCTCTGCTCCCTCGGCATCTGCTTATGCCTATGACATAAAGTCATAGAATTATAGAATCATAGACCCATTTTAGTTGGAAGACATCCTTAATATCATCGAGTCCGACCATAATCAAACTTCAGCACTAAACCATGTCCCTGAGAGCCTCATCTATATGTCTTTTAAACCTCCCCAGGGATGGTGACTCCACCACGTCCCTGGGCAGCCTCTTCCAATGCCTGTTCAATGCATCCTCCCTACAGCCATGGGCAGCTTTTCCTTGGGGGCTGTAAAGCTGCTTTCAGCCAGGCTGCCGGAGCTCCTGAACAACTCTCAGCTGCCCACAAATGGATCTGGACAACCACTCATCCTTCCAACAGAGCCAACCCCCTGCAGATGCCCTGAGTCATTCCTACAACCCAAGTGATGCTTGGGGCTGGTGGAGGCTGAGCTGTGGGGTCTGTGTCACACAGGATCCCAGGAAATATTCAAGGCCAGGCCAGACGGGGCTCTGAGCAACCTGATATAGTTGAAGATGTCCCTGCTCATTGCAGGGGGTTGGACTGGATGAGCTTTGAACGTCCCTTCCAACCCAAACTATTCTATGATTCTACGGAACCAGGAGAGATGAACTGACCTATGCTGAGCACCATCAATTGTCCAGCAAAGTGATTTCCATCACAGGAGCACATTTGCTACATGAATCACATCTCATTCATCACTGCAACTGTCTGGATGTCACTTTGCCAGCCAGGGCTTGGCCTCTCTCTCCAGAAAGCTCCTGAAGTGCTGTGCAGCAGCTTCACTGTGCGGGACGTGGATCAGTGCTCCTGCCTCACTTTCACCCTTCCTCACTTCACAGACGCTTCTCCCTTTCATCCCTCTGTTCCCAGAGAAACCTGCGCTTCCACAGTCCGGCTGCAGCCTCTGCTGTGAGAGGATGGCCAGGGAAGAACAGATGTCTCCATCCCTGTTGTCTCTACACTGCAGGCAGGTCCTGTGCCCTCCATCACCTCCGTGCCTGGAACGCGATGCTGTGTATGGGGAGCCACGCAAGCGGGAAAGCTGGTCCAAGAGCAGCATGTTTTGAAAAGCTGTAGCAGGGCCCTGGCACACACACCTTGGCCTGAATTCATAGCCTGAGGCTGACACTCACTTAGGCATGTGAACAAGGATGTAGAGGTCTGGTACTGAGATTTAAAACGCGAGCCTTTCTGACACTGTGAAACTCAAAATCCTTTCCTACTGCTGTGGCACAGAGCTCACAGCAGAGAGCTTTTTCACCTTCTCCGCTTTTGGAATAATTCATTTAACTTTCTGGCATTTCACTACCATGCAAGTCAAACACACCAGCAAGCGTCTGGATGATGGGCCCAGGGGAGAAATCTCCTTGACGTGTCTGATGCCTTACGAGACAGCACAGATGGAGGAGATCCTGCGCCTTTGCTTCCCCGGCAACCTTGATGCCAGGAGAGCGAGCACAGCGCTGGTTCTGCACGGCATCGCGGCCACCTGCAGCCAATGCCACAACCCAGGAGAGGAAGGACCTGAGCTCTGGTGACCTCCTTGGTGGTGACACCAGCTCTGTGGGCTCCTCATGAGTGCTGCGCTCACCCTGTTTGCTCTGTGAGGTCCGAGCCCCGCGGGCTGTGCTGGGGTTTGCTTTTGACCCTGGGTAATGAGCGTAACGAAGTGTGTTCTGGCAGGTCTGACTGACAATGTCAGTTGATTTCTCAGGATGGCAGGAGATTTACAAGCTTAAGACAGCTTACAGGTCTTTATCTACAGCTCTCAGCCTGAAGCCCAGAACTAGACACCCATATATTTGAACTCAGAGCTATGTTGAGCGAGTAAAGAAAAATGTTTAAATAGCTCTCCCTCTTCTTGATTCCCTGCCTGTGGGATTGTTATTCATCACAGGTACAAGTGTGAGGAGAGAGCTGCCTGTCTCCTCCACCGGCAGCTCTGGGGAACACCCAAATCCACATCATGGCAGATGAATCCATGTCCTGCCTGTGGAGAAAGGCAGGACACGGCCCTTGTTGGCCGAAATGAAAGGACAGAATGAAGCCCAGATCATCCTGGCCACAATTTGCAGGACGAGGCAGTGGGGTACGGAGTGGTCCCAGGCTTCAACTGGTGCAAGTCAGCAGAACGACCCTCAATTATACCACTTGAGAAGTAGGCTTTATCCATTAAATAAATCCTGCTGCTCTTTCTTTCTTTTTTCCGCCCCTTCCCTCTTTAACTCTGAAAGAATCCCATTTAATCTGTAGGGAGCTTTTCCTGAGCAAAATACCCCACCAGGCTTGACCCTGACCTTTGCAAATGGAAGTATGATGTAGTGAGAATTGAGACCTGAGAGTCAACTCGCATCTTCGGTTCCGCTGCTGAAATTCAGCAGCTCATTTCACATTTCTATTATGAGCCTCAGATAATGGAGAAGAAAATTAGGTAATTCCATTTTTTGGATTAGTTGGTTTTCTCGTCAGCTGGGAGATGGCATCTGAGGTATGTGGAGAATGACTGGAGGCACAGGATGAACAGCTGGTCACAGATATTGTTTGAGACACTATTTCTGCATGACCTGCTCCAGAGATATCAGAAGAGATTGTGTCTGTCTCCCCTGACATTTATACCTGTTTTCCATCTCTGACTTCAAAGCAGTTACTCTGCATTTGCCCACATTTCAGTGAATAGGGAGTCAAGACATAGTCTTGAACCTTACCTAAGGTTTTGAATGATTGAAAATGAGTTATGCATGGAGAGATTAAAATTAAAGTACATCAGGGACCCCACAAGCGATAGGAAGATGTGCAGGAAAGGGAGACTTGCCAGAGTTGACAAGTATGTGTTTATGGGTAGAATTAGAAACTCTAGTTCAAAGTCTGCAAATCGCCCTGTGAAAGCAGATCCTCCTCATCACAGACACCAGCCGACTTCTACACGCAGGCACATGTGAAGAGTTTGCAAAATCAAGAGCAGTGTCAGTAACAAAAAGAAGCCCGAAAGATCACTGCACAAAACATCAATAGGCATAGCAAGAAACACCTGGGTACTAGACAATCTTTAATCTAGAGAAAAAAAGACAGAAAAACAACATCTAGAAGGTAAAGCCTGATTAATTTTAACAGTAAGTTATCTAAAACAAAAAAAAGAGCAATATGTGTGATTAATAAAGCAAAGCATTTGATTTCCCATCTCACAGAGTCTTCAACTCCAGACATTCTAGAAGAGATGCTTTAGTGATAGCCATTAGCATGCTCAACCGAGGATTGAAAAGAGCAGATTTGATGCTCTCATGCTTCTTTCTGATCTTAAAAATCTGTGAGCATGTTTGGATTTGGTAAAGCATTTGATGATGTATCATAAAATTTAGCTCTTTGGATGATCTGAACGCAATAGCGCATGGACCAAATCACAGCTGAGCGGCTGCAAACAAAGAGGAATACTAAACAGGGAGTTATTGTATTATAGAATTATGTTTATTAGGGCATCACAGAAATCAGGTCTTCGGTCTTTTTTGAAATTTTTATTGACGACTCTAAAGAAGGATTGAACAAGAGGATGACAGGCATTCACAAGAGTGTCATGAAGTTGAAAGGGATCACAGACACCAGGGAAACTAGAAAGATAATGCAAAGGAATCCGGATAGACTAGAGACTCAGAGTGAAAATATCTCAGTGCAATGAATCTCAGAGCTGCGGAGTCTGAAAGTCTCCTATCTGCTGATGCTGATAGGCTTTAAAGGTGATGCTCATTAAGATGAGGCCATGGGGGGAAAAGCCTGAAATGTGCCGTGTATGGGGAGATGCTCCATCTGAAGCCCTAGAGATACATGATATAGCAGGCCAGAAGGAAAAAAACAGAGACTCCTTCAGCACTTCTAGCAGGCAAGCCATTTAATAAATATGTCTACCAAGAATCTTCTGTAATAAAACTCAGTGTATCATTTCCGTTCACTGAGCTAGTGTCATGTCTGCAAACTGCACACAGCTTTGTCTCCTCAGCGCATTAATTTCCATCCAAATGCCCAGGCAGAGCCTCTATTAGCAACCTCTGTTGACAAGAGTGGATTATTCAAGGAAGCGTAACTAACTCTCTCTTATTTCTCTGAAATCTACACTCTCTCCTCTGCTGGCAGCTGAAAATTCACAAGTGAAAATGTCTGCTGTCCTTCCTTTGGTTTGGGTGTTTGGGGCTGGATTTAAACTTACAAACTCTATTTAAGGAGGGATTCTTGGGATTGTAAACGGGGTTTAGGACTCAGAATCTGCTGTGGTGTGCAGGTAGCCTGCAGCTCCATTAATAGATCTCTTGGCTGGGGGAGAAGAAGACCAGGAGCAGGAGGAGCACTCACAGGGATACTCTCAGCTGCAAATGGATCACTGATCCATCAGCCCTAGGAAAAATGGGCAAATTCAGCCAGTCTAGACCAGCTCTTATGTGCAGGATTCCCTGCCATGCTGTGGCATCCCTCCCTTTGGGAGCCTGCGCCAGCAGCCAGGGAAGTGTGATCTAAAGGAGGGGTAGGCTGGAGCTGGGGCAAGAGGACCCAAGGCCAGGTTGCTTTAGGTGGCCCCAGAGCACCCAATGCTAAAGGATTGGTATTACATGGAAGGAGAGGAATAGAATCACAGAATAGTTTGGGTTGGAAGGGACATTCAAAGCTCCCCCAGTGCCACCCCTGCCATGAGCAGGGACATCTTCACCAGCTCAGGTTGCTCAGAGCCCCGTCCAGCCTGGCCTGGGATGTCTCCAGGGATGGGGCATCCACCACCTCTCTGGGCAACCTGGGCCAGTGTTTCACCACCCTCAGTGTACAAAATTTCTTCCTCATGTTCAGCCTCAGTCTACCCTCCTTTGGTTTACAACCATCACCCCTTGTCCTGTTGTAACAGGCCCTGCTAAAAAATCTGTGCCCATCTTTCTTATCAGCCCCTTTCAAATACTGAAAGGGCACAGTAAGGTGTCCCCGGAGCCTTCTCTTCTCCAGGCTGAACAACCCCAACTCTCTCAGCCTGTCCCCATAGCAGAGGTGTCCCAGCCCTCTGATAATTTTTTGTGGCCCCCTCTGGACCCTCTCCAGGCTTATCTGTGTCTGCAGGTGCCCACCCTGTCTGGCATTAGCTAATGCCCACTAGCCTGTGGAGCAACTGTCTGCATGATTTCGTTTTTCTGTGACCTAGAAGTACTTTCCATTTTGCCACAGACATCACTCAGCCAAAGCGCTACAATACAGATCTGCATGCAGAGCATACTGTGCCATTGCGCCTTATTCCATTGGCCTATGCTGCTCCTGAGTGTGGCTTTATCTCTCTGTAAAATAAAGGTCATTATGGTGTTGTGCAGGTAGCGAAGGCTTTGAAGAAATGCTTTGAAGTGCACTATAGAAGTAGACATTATTACCCAGTGCCCAGGGATTTGGAGAAGGTTTAGGCTGATAAAAAGGCTTTGCATTCTGCTGGCAGGAAGCGTGACATAAAGTGGAAATTTTTCCAAGCTGAATTCAAATGAGTTGATTTTTCTATCAGCCTTTCTTCTAGAGAATGGGTATGCCGTTCCCTGGACTGCGTGGGGGTTAATGCTCTAACAAGGTTCATCCTACCAGCAAGGATCCACTGGGCAGAGCTCTGCTCAAAGTTTAGCACTGAAATTTTAAGGGGCTTGATTTGAGATGAAGTTTATGGTACACTGGAAGATAGTAAGTACATCTGGCTCAGAACAAGTGCTTGTAGAGGTTTTGGTGCTCGGGATTTAGAGGCACAGCAGATTTGGCAGGGGACAGGAGCTGGAGCAGAGTCTAGACTAGCAAATCCTCATAGCTAGGACCATGGTGAATCAGCCTCCTTAGGGAGGATTGTATGTCGTGTTTGGCTCCAAAAGGCACTGTTAGACTCCTGCCTTCATAAGCACTATATTCTTTCACAGGTGTTTGGATTGGGGGAAGAAAACGAGGAGAAACAGGAGAGGTTTACGGACTAGACATCTTTCATCTCCACTGCAATAAACCTCTTAGCATCCCACAGGTGAGGAAGGGTTTGTGGCACTGCGCTGATAACAGCAGCGACAGCAGATGTTTAGCGCCAGGCGAATTCTTTACAGCCAACCTCATTTGAAACGCTTGCTTCCAAAAATCATCAGCTGTATTTGGGGTGATGCTGAAAATATTTTAAATGGTGTTTCGGGCAGCAAAAACAAGAGATGGGTAGAAACTGCAGCTCAGAAAGGCTGGCTTAAGTGACAATTTGTGTAGTGGGAAGCGACATTTATTTAGTTGATTTAAAGGTACTCTGTAAGGAAACAAAAATATATTACACCTACTCTTCATGTGTAATAGAGGCTAAAAAATTCAGTTGAAAAAATGTGTTCGTTATTTGACAACTATCAAGACATTTTCGCCTTCTGTTTTTCGTTTTAAACAGAGTGGAAAGTAGGTGTGAGGTTTTTTAAAGTGATGAGATACTTGAATCTTCTGAACATCTAGATTCTTACCCGAGGTGTCTTTCTGATATTTGAATTAAATAGACGATAATAAGCAACAGCAAGTTTTTAGCAATTTAAGAAACAGTGCTTCCTTTCCTGATTGCTTATCTTTTATCTTTTGATCTAGTAAGGTCAGAATCCTACTATTCCTCCGCTCATCCTTAGAGACCCTGCAGCCAAACAAAGATAAAGCTTCATGTTTCTAAAGTAAAAACAGATAAATCCTTCTCTAGAAATCACAGCAAAAAACAGCCAAACAAAAATGCCACTAATGAGCCACAGCGTATGGTGCTTTCTGAATGCAACAAACCATAGCAAGAGCTCATGGACCTTCCCCTGTCAGCACAGCTTTGGAGATGTCCTCCTCCTGGTACCCATCGTGCCATGGAACAGCCTTAGGTCTGGTTCACACTGAAGACTGGGAAGCCCAGCTGCAGATGTTCACAGATGTGGGTGCTGCTTGCTCATCTGTAATCCTCTATCTGCTGATTCCCCTAACAAGATGCCACGAGGATTTAGTCTCAGAGCTTCCAGGGGAGCTGCTCTACCCAGAGAGTTATTCAAGGCAACTCAAGATCATTGTCATTCCAGGGGAAAGGCCGGTGCTGGGATGACAGTTACAGGCATTGCTCCATTAAACCAGAATTAAAGTCTGCTGCTGCTTAAAGGGGAATGTTTCAGCAGAGCCAGGAGGCAGTTTGCCTCGTCCCTGCTCCATCAGGCTTTAGGATTCCTGTGAACTGCAAGCAGATGTTTGACAAGACGTGTTGCTCTCAGTAACTGTAGCACTTTGACGTGGTACATGCTTTACAAAAAAGCACCCAGGATCAGCAGGGTCACCCCAGTCCACAGGCACAGTGCGGCATGGGGAGAGTGAACACCCTCTCTTAAGGCACTCATCGAGGTGAGATGTTCCAGGGAAGTCACACCGTGAGCTTCAGGCTTTCTGGAGATCAGCTTCACACTCCAAAGGGATGTCTGCACGACAAACGGTGTGCAGAAATCCCAGAGTTGCTTCCATAGTGGCAAAGACCATGATGTGTTAATGCAGCATCCTACAAAGGCTGGGGTGGATTCTCGGCTTCTTATGCCTGTGCAGGACTTTCAAGACAGGTGAGCAGGTACTGATGGATGAGAAATACTATTACAGCACACATTTCTCTTTTGAACTGATCTGAATTATCTCTCATGCAATGACAAAATAAATGTCATGTCTGAGGGCGACAATAGTTCAGCCGGACCTCAAGATAGTATCAGTAGAGGTTAAAATCCAATTCTGTTTTTCTTCACATACAGGTCACTTGTAATTCTGGATGGAGTCCTGCTCCTTGGCAGCCACTTTAACATCATCAATAAACCTCCAAAGCCACGTGATGCTACAATATTAGCAGCTACCGTCCCACTGAGTTTATTTTATGCAGCTGAGATGAAGAAATACAGTCTATGGACAGAATCTGCAAATTATCTTAAAAAAAACCCAAAATCTGAATTATTTTTCAGCTTCCTCCAGGTTGCATTTCAGCAGACCAGCCAGGACATATTGCTTGAGTAGGCAGCAGAGCAGCAGGAATCAAAGTCATAATCGGCTTTTGTGTTCTTTGATTATTGTTATCCAAACTAAACAAAGATTTGTGGTTTAGTGATGTCCTTCCTTTCCCTGGTTTTGGTGTTTTTTTTTTTTTTTTTTTTCAGATTAACTGCTCTACTGTGACATTGTGTATATTAGCGATATTGTAGGAACCTGTTCAAGAGATAATCTCTGCAGCCCAGCTTAATGATTGCACCAAGCTTTGTTTAAAAGAAATCTGCTGCTTATCATCAACTTAAATTGCAAGCCTCTTGCAGCAATAACACCGGCTTTTAAGTGCCTGTAAAAAGCCATAAATGCTTTACAGGGTTATAGGAATAACAGGCTAATATAATGTGCTAACTAGGAATGTGCAAAGGAGTCAGACTTGTCCAAGTATATCGGAAGCTACTGCTTGCTCTAGATCACTGGTCTTTAATTAGCGACAGGACTTCAGACCAGCCCGCAGACGACTCGTGATAGAAGAGGCATTGCAGTTTTACTGCACTGCTGGTTGAGGTCGATAGACACTGGAAGAACAATTAATCCCTGCAATTACCATGTGCTCTCTTGTCTGACATTCATGCCCAAAGACTCTCTGATTGAGACCTTGTCGCTCCTTGTATTTATATCTCAGCTGGTATCCTGGGTTTTGAGACGTCAGAGGTGTGTTCATGTAGCACTGATCCCTTACATGTTACACTTTATTTCCTACCTTTCTGGAACTCCAGTCTTTGTCCAGAAGGTGTATTACTTCTGCAGAAAATCCTTGAGAAGGCAGCTTGCCTCATTTTATATACATTCAATTTCTCGCACAGAAACACGTATTCATTCCTGCAAACCCAGCTTGCATAAATCCAATGATTGAGCCAGCTTCAACTGTTTTGCTTATTTCTTCTCTGCACAATTTCTTGCAAATTCCCCCTTATTCTGACTGCTAAAAATACATTTAGGTGCTGCCTGGGGGCCATCAGAGAGCACAAAGGGAAGGGCAGCTTGAGTTTCATATGCATTGCTAAGCAATGCATCAAAAGCCTTCCCCACAAATGGGGATGTTCTTGTAATAGGCATTCATAAATACAGAAATCTGCCATTCCCAGAAGCAATTGCATGTAGAAGCCCTCTCGCTTGTTCTATTTAGCCAGTGCCAGACTCTTCTACGGAAAATGCAATTGCTAGTGAGAGCACAAAGTTATAATGATACCGAACAGGTGTAAACTGGAAGAACAGCTCAGCAGGGAGAAGAGCTACACCAGCTCCCACCGCTGCCCCCAGCAAAGCCTTCTCCTTGTGGTTCGTGGTTGTATTGGGAGAGGAAAGCAAGCTCTCATCGGAAAGGAAACCAAATATTTTCTGCATTTTTTAAATGTGAATTTCCTCTCAACTTTTCAAAGTCCCGTTCTTCTACCAAAGCTCTCGGGAGGCCAGGCTTTCACATCAACCACTGCTAAGGGGGAGACGAAACCAAGATGTAGTTTCCTTCTTACCCAAGTGGGACTCTTTGTCCTATATACATGGAAAATGTGACTTACTAGGTAAAAACTAAATCCCGTAAATTAGTTCCGATCCCCCAAAAGTGATTATTGAGATAAAGTGTTTATTACAGAAGGGCTGATAAACTCCCCTTGCTCTGCTCAGAACAAACCACATAATGTCATTGAAGAACAGAGTTGCGAAATCCAACATTCCAGACCAGGAACCAGGAATGATGCCCAGATTAGGCAAATGACATGCGAAATATCAGGAAAAAAGAATTAACTCATTAAAAAAACTTAAACAAAAAAATCTGAAGTCACATGAAACATATTACGCTCTCTAAAACTATCATGTTAATGACTCTTCACCTCAAATATGTTTACTCAAAAAGTCCTCAGTATCCTGAGAATATGGAGCTGGGATTGCAAAATTAACTTAAAATTCAGGAGCCATATTTACAGATTATTTATATAGCAACAATCTGGAAATATTTCCTTTGGTTATTGCCATTTGACAGAGATTTTGGATGTCCTGCTTCTCCCTGTAATGGCATTTTTAGGGGCCAGACTGTAAAAAAGCTTCCAAGCTTCCTCCACTCCAGCATCCTATTTACCTGTTTGAATGTTAATATGAAGACCAAGTACACGTTATTCTGAAAGTTGAGGCTTTAAATGGCTGCAGTTTATTGCAAGGCTCCTACTCCATGACCTTTGTTGGGATGAGGGCCCTTTTCCTCCCCTGTTACAGTTCTGGGATTCCTTTCAGTAGAGCATTTCTTGAGGCTGCTTTAGTATTTTCACTTCTGGGGTAAACTTTCTCTCTTCTGGCTCCAAATGAAGTTAAGACAGCAAGGCCAGCTGGATCAGTTTATGTTGTGTAAAGTTAGCTGAGATGCTGGGAAGTCCTCAGGAGATCCATTACCTCCTGGTGCTTTATGCCTCATTCTCAAGCAAGCTCAGCCATTTTCCACTGTTTCAGCCTTTTTAACATATGAAGGGGAAGAAACTACACTAAATACCTTGTAGAACTCAGAAAAAAAATGGATCAGAGCTTAGATATTATTTTCTTAAGAATCAGTCACTTAAGATTTCTATTGAACAGATGGGAACAAAGCCCAATCTGGCCTAATTAAAGAACAAAACAAAATTAAATTGTAACTGAGCAGTTCCTCAGCATTCTGCACAATGTGGTGGAATATAATGTCCCATTGCACTGCAGAACAGAGACACCATGGAATAAATCTTGGTCCTCCAGGCTCCAAGTACAACGTTTAAGGGCAGACACAGAAGAAGGCGAAGGAGCAGCAGAATTTTCGGGTGCTGTGCACCCACCCACCCCACGTTGTCCGTGTGAAGGGGACATTCTCTGTGGTTCACTTGGTGAGCCACAGGTCTAATGCTGCAGAGTGCCAGCCAGCAGCTCTGCTCCATCTCCTCACAGAACGTCAGAGATGCCTCCGGGCACCTGCTGAATCTCTCCAAGCAAAGCAGAGCTTGATGGAAGGGTCACCTAAGGCAAGAGGAAGATTCCTGGAAGCCAGAGAGCATCAGATGTGGCTCCAAGCACCGCTGACATATAATCTCAGCACCAGCCTCCTGAAATGTTCACTGTTCGGTCATGTCTACATTTCTCTGACATCTTCCAGTGGGAAAGACATGCAGGGTTCATGCAAGTGCTACAGAGAGGTATGAATTAGGGGACCCCCCCTACTCTGCAGGTTCCATTTCCAAACACAGTCAAGCCTCTATCCCCATGTGTCTAGACGATGCTGATCAGAAGCTAACTGAATGCAAGGAATGCAATAAAAAGCATCCAAATAATTAACTGTCATTGCAGGGAGGCTGCCTAAACCCAATTATGATCAGACCCAGATTACCAAGGGATGAAGAAGGCAGAAATAAGATCCTTAGAAGGCAGGGGACAGAGCAAGGGTACAAATGAAATTAATTGCACTTTGCACATGGTAACACCTTCCTTTTCTTCCTCTTGCTGTGCAGTTTCTCACCTGAGCTCCAAAAATCCCAACAGCATAAGCCTGCTTCTTAGGGAGATCAGAAACAAGCCAGAAGGATCCTGAGCTTTATCATTTCTAGACTGGAATATCTTTGACACCACACGTACTGGTACAATTGCAACTTGTCAAATAGAGAAACTCTGAAGTGACAATAAATATTAATTCCCTGTGCTGGCTTTCAGTCTAAATCTTAGCAGATTGAAATATCTGCCACAGGAACATAAAAAAAAAAAAAAAGAAGCCAAAGTAGCAATAAAAGTCAAACAAAAGTGCCAGATTCAGCATCTACCACTGCCTGGTTTATGCTAGTCAAGTAACAGATGTTTCAGGCTGTGCATTTCAGAGGAAATTACACTGATACACTCATACAATATAGCAAATCCTGTTGCAAATTTGCAGAATATTTATTTCAGGAGTAAGTCTGGCTCTACAAAAAAAATGGATGTGAAACAAAATGACTTGGCTTACAAAGCCTACAGTGCCCCTTTGCCCATCCAGCACCACAGCAGCAATGCTGAGATGAGATCAAAGATGATCGCAGGAAAATCATAGGTCCAGCAATGTCCATTTTTCATGCTCCAGGAGGGCTTTTTGCTGCTCACCCATCCTGCATCACCCCACGGCAGAGCTGGCAGTATTTGACTATGAGCAAGCTTAGCAGGATTCTTTGCCATTCATCTCTCCTGTCCGAGGAACACCAAAGGAACGGAAGTAAAAATCAGTGTGGTTCATCTACCGTTGACCCATCGGTCCTGTCGAATGGCTGAGCACTTCAGGTAGAATCCTGAGTGGACTCACACCCAGGATTCCCATACAGTGATTGTGAATATTAATTTTGGAGGGTGGAATGTGTCTTCGACTGGGTGTGTACCCAGTGTAAAGGACCGTGGAGCTCTGATTTCACACAGACAAGGCAAATGGTAGGTGTGGATTTGGACTTGTGGCCTCTTGGAGGTGGTTCTCGCTTTGGAAGCCCCTATGCTTCTAGTTTTGTCTCACAGAGCAGCACGGCACTGCAAGAGGAATGGCGGGGTGCGAACAAGGGGAATCTGATAGAGGCTGAGCAGCAGCTGGCAAACATCTGAGAACAGGCAGGGCCCACAGCAGGGTCAGTGTTTACAAATAATAAATCATGTGAGCAGCGCTCACACCAATGTTTGGGATAAGAGTCCGCATCACCAACTTGACCTCCTGCCCAGCTGGATTTTCTTTTTTTCTTTTCCCTGAAGAGAAATAAACTGGGGCCCTATGTTGGAAACTGGGAAACTAGACAAAAGTGAGCAATGAAACAAAGCTGGAACAATGACCAATTCAGTCTAGGGGGCCTTCTGCACATTGTCCACGTCGAAATTTCCTCATCCCAAATAACTTCCTGCAAAAAAACACAGGATGCTTTTATTACCGAGTGGGTGGCGCTGGATACGGCATCGCCATTGGTGGGGAAAGTGGATGAACTACGCGTTATTTCACTGCCACCTTTCCTACGGGACAGTGGCAGCAGGAATACCACTCTGCAGTCTTTTTCGTGCTTTAGTGACACATTCATATAGATGACACCCTGCCATGCCAACCCTGAAGTATAGAATTTAATAGGAAGGAAATCACCTTGCTCTTCTTTCCGCCGTTCACCATTTCACTTCATTTTGGAGGCAACGTGCCCCTCTCCCCAAGCACAATTATTTTGTGGCAGTGAAGCTCATGATAATACAAAACATGGAGAGCAAAACTAAATTACATCTTAGCGGTATCGTAGCAAAGGTCCCCCGCTCCCCTGCTTTTCCTCCCCGCCTGGCTTAGCTGATGGCACTATTCACATGCTCGGCACACCTGGGATGGTTTGCAGAACCGTGGTCATGATTTTAACAATTTTAAAGATGTGAAATATTGGTAAATAAACTTCAACTGGAAGCCAAGCCGAGGTGACCAGTGGAAAACGAAAAAAACAGTAAATTTATCTAGAAACTCTTGAGTTTAAGCTCCGCCGTGCCGAACCCGCAGCACAGGGAGGTCTGCACCGCGTCGTTCTCAGTTTGATCCCGGTGATCGCTCCGCATCTGGGCACATGTCGCGTGTTGTAATTAACAGCGGCCGTTACCGGCGCGGAAGCGGCGCTGGCCCCGGCGGAGCCCCGAGGAGCCGGGGGGCGGCGGGAGGAGGCGCTGGAGGCCGCGGTCCCGGCCTCCCCCGCACCGGCCGGCCCTGCCCCGGGCAGCGGGGCCGCGGGAGGCGGCGCCTCTCGGGGAGGCGGGCCGGGCCGGCCGGCGCTGCCTTCCGGGGCTCGGCACGGCGGCCGGAGCCGGGCAGGATGCACTCCGCCGCCCCGCTGCTGCTGCTCGGGGCCTGCCTGCTGCTGCCGGCGCTGCTCCCGGCCGCGCCCGGCGCGCACGGCAGCCAGGAGCCGGCATCGGGGCCGGCCGCGGCGGTGAACGGCAGCCGCCTGCCCGCCGAACCGGCCGCGGCGCCCGGCAACCATAGCGGGGCCCAGCTCAGCCCGCTGCCCGCGCTGCTCCGCGACCTGTCGGCGCTGAAGGCCGCCGTCATCGGGGCCTGCGCCCTCACGGCCGCGCTCATCGCCTGCCTTCTGCTGCGCGTCTTCAGGTAAGGCCCGGCCGGGCCGCGCCCGCCCCGGCAGGTGCCGGCGGAGGGGCCTCGGGGCTGCCGTCGTCCCCGGCCGGGGAGGTGGGGGCAGGCCGGGGTCGGGCGGGCTCCGGCCGGGGCAGGCGGGAGGCGTTAAGCCCGCGACCTCGCGGCGCCTTCCCGGAGCGGCGGGAGGCTCAGGCAGCACCGAGCCCCTCGCCTCTTACTGATATTCTTTTAAAGCCTGGCTTCGAGCGTGTGTAGATGCCTCATGAAACTCCTGGGGAGCCACAGGGGCACCGCCGGCCTCACAAATCCGCATATTCCTCCACTTCTGCAGAAAAAATGGAGCGGGAGTTAGGTTTCAAGTGGCTTTTTTCAGGTGTGGGGTATGAGGGGCTGGGACCAGAGCAGGCACAAAACAAAACACGGGAAGTTCCATCTAAATGTGCAAAATACATGGTTTGATTTTTCACTGTGAGGATGGTGGGTTTCTGGGGTAGGTGACCTGCCCCGGGTTGTGGGGTCTCCATCCATGGAGATGCTCAAAGCCCAGCTGCAGAACCGGCTCTGGGTGGTCCTGCTTGATCTCCAGAGCTCCAGTCCTACCTCAGCCATGTGCGTCATGTTCACCCACAGGGTAATACGGGTACTCTCGTTGTAGTAACGCATCCAGAGTATAGAAGACAAATCTTTTTTAATCAAGTCTAAGCAGATAGGCATGAGCAGGTCCACCATAACCACAAGTAGAGGCTGTTTTAGACCACAGTCCTGATTTGACTGGAACCCTGCTCAGTGCTGTATAACCAAACTCCCCGATGTTTTGGTTGGATAGATTGCTGATGGATGCAAGCTTGTGTTCCCAGCACCGAAAGGAAGAAAATGTTGCTTATGGAGCTGGGAGAAGTGCTGGTGAGCAGTGGGAAGCTGGGCAGAGGTTTGCATCTGCTTGGTGCTTCTATCTTGTCCGTTTAGTTCGGTGTAACCAGCGCGGGACAGTTCATTCGCTGCCCTTCACGCTGCTGAAGTGGCTTGGTGCTGGCACAGGCAGCCCTTGAAACTCACATATCATCTCCCACTGCAAGGGACACAAGCACATTAAACCGGATCCCTTTAGAAAGCCAGTCTTGGCTTGTTGCCAGAGCAGAAGCAAAGTAAATATTACAGTGCCGTTTGGCACTGTTAGTGTTAATTAGCACTTATCTCAGAGCAGTGGTGAGAGTCCCTGTGGTACACTGGAGGCTGCCCCTGCCTTGTGCAGTCTACAAATAATAAATATGTCAGGGAATATTGCAAACTCTAAGTAGTTAACAATCATCTGACTTTTAGGTTGGGGGAAAGAGCCCGGAGCGAAGAGTGGAGTGGCAGGGAGGAGGTGTGTGCCACCGCTCAGGTGACAAGCAGTTGGACAGGTGGAGCTGGCAAATTCTTCCTTGTTCTGTCTTCAGGCACCTCCTTTGTATTTCCAGGATGGCTGAAGCTGAATGCTCTGCTCCTCCTCCTTCTGAATTAATTCCGTGCAGGAAGGGCAGTGATCACAGTGGTAATACTGTGAAGTATGGTCATAAAGACCCAAGTGATAAGAATTTATATTTTTTAAAGAAATTGATATTTAACTGAATAGGTTTATGAGCTAAAGTTAAAAAGTCTCTAAGTGCAGAACGAAAAGCTTAAGTTTCTGTGGCTAGTTCTCTCTGATCTTGGAGAGTTTATTTCCTCTGCCTCAGTTTCTTTTGGGTACAAAGTGAGGCCTTGTGTCAGGGAGGCCTGACACTAGGCTGAACGTTTCTAGCCAAAGAAAGCAAACCAACAGCCTTTAAAGACCTTTCCCTGTACCATAATCAGCAAAACCAGGTCCAGGTTAAAGTCACCTTGCCAATGGTAGATTAATTCTACCATGCCAGAGTTGTTATACACCTGGTCAGAGTTAATGTAGTGTTAAAGACATGTGAAAAAAAAAATACTTCTGAGATCTCTCCTATATCTATAATAGAACCTGTAAAGAAAATAGGAAATGAAGCATTTTTCTTTATCTGACAGAGCACTTGTTAGTAAACAGTTATCCCAGTTGCAAATGAGACAAGAATAGCAACAGGTATGTTTGTACGGTGTCACACTTGTAGCTGACAACATAGATTGGAGGAGATTCTGTTGCAGAAGAGATAAGGGATTTACCCTCAGTAAATGTAAAGCTTTTTTTTTCCATCAGAATAAGAGCTTTGTTCATACTTAGTAAAAAACATTGCATTTTTTTTTTGTTCTGAAGTGTCATGGATTCCTATGAAAGAGATTTTGCTGGAATCCAATCTTTGATTAAACCTTTACTGTGAAATTGCTCTGGGTTGCTGGAAGTAAATTATCCTTTTAGCTATGGGTTGTAGAGATGAAATGAAGTAATGATTGGCCAGATATTCTTGTAACAGGCACTGGATTTTTTTTTTTTGTACTTTTTCTTTAATACATCTCCTTTGAATCTATTTTTATATATATGTATTTTGTTTTGTTTTGTTTTTTCTCCAAACGACGATGTATTTCTCCAGCTTACCACCTCTGTTTTTAAGACAACCCTCAGAGATTCCTCTACATTCCTTTTGGAAATATTATGCTCTGAATCCATCTGATGGTCCTGTGATTCAGAATGTGGTATTGCCCAAAGTGATCTGAATTCCCTTTCTCTCGGTGGCTACTCGGGTCCAGGAAGGCCAGCCAAGACTCTGCTCCTTGGCTGTGTGCGGCAAGGCCTAATTTGCTATAGTGATTTTTTTTGCAAGCCCAGTTCTGGGCTTGCTTTCTTTCCGATACCCCTGGGCACTGCATGGTCCCAAAACAAAACCATTTCCACAGCAGACCCAATTTCATGTTATTCTCAATCAAATAGTCATGTAAGTTGCATTACCAAGAAGCATAGTGTCTTGCAACAGTTTATGGACAGTTCATGCGGCTGAATTCACTCTTTGATCTGTGTTTTTGATTTTGCCTTTTTGCCCCCATATTCTGCCCTATTCCCCTCTCCTGGTGCAGCTCGGTTAATTTCAGTTACATTTCAATACAATTCTTGGATTCAGCTCCCATGAAACGTAATTTTTCAGCTGTGGCCATCTACCTTCTAGGGAAACTGGGTAAGTTACTTCTGCTCAAATGGACCAGCTGACAGCAACCCAAAGCTTTAGTTGCAGAAAATTGAGTGCATTAAGTGTGAGCTACATGTCTTGACCTGTCCTTGAATGAACAGAACCCAGGCTGGAAAAGGCTGCTATTATTTATCTAGATTTTTTGAGAGAAGCTACCTGCCTATTTCTTAACTCATTGCTTTGTTATGTTGCTTGTTGTTTTCTTTATTGTTAAATAAAGAAATAATTTTTTAATAATAATAATTTAATAAGAAAAAATAATTCTGTAATAATTTCAATAATTTCTTTCTTGTTATATTTATTTTCCGTATTGTTTTTTGCTGTTTATTTCTTCCTCAAATACCACTTTAAGGTTAGTTTTCCAGTAATTGCAAAACTGGTATAAATTACTGAGATTGTGGAGGGAGGTTCAAGCATATGATCATAGGATACAAGACCCTTTGTTCTATGAGCTGTGCAATTGCTCTGGGCCATCCAAGGCTTAACCCCACAGAGTCTGACTGATTTAAAATTAATTGTATTATAACTAGTTAGACTACTCCAGCAAAGACAAGACCTCTGCCAGGAACAGAAAAGATCGCTATTAAAATGACCTTAAATGGAGAAGGAAAAAACCCCAACAAAAAAAATCAACCTCAAAACATATATTTGTGACCCATGTTGAAAGCTTTGTTTAAACTGCCTGTGGTTTAGTTATGGCCACAGAGAATGACAAATGGGACACTTGTCCTGGGTCTCAGAGGTCCTGTCTTTGGGAATACTGGATTGTCTTGATGTGAGTGTGGCAGCAAACTGGCAGAAGGGAGGGAGAGGGGATTGCTGTCTCAAACTGTCTTGGGCTCTTTACAGCTCTCAGGGGAACAGTCACAACAGAGGATGGATGCCAGTCTTTGTTGTAGGATTCACTGCCTTGGAGATTTTGGATATATCATAAAAGTCTCTATAGCTCTGCCCTATAAAACAGGGATACTTCGCAAGCGCATCTCAGACAATATTGGTGTGACTGTGCTCAGATGTTTGGAAGTGCGTGCTGGCACTGGTACTGACCAGCAGATGTGAGTGGCTATATTTTAATTGCTTACAGACATCACTGCTTCATTGAACCACAGCAATATCCCATTTAGGTCCTCTTGAAGTTATTCCCAGTAGCAGTCTCTGATCCATCCCTTCTATTAGCAGCGCAGTTAAACAAGGGGAAACTTCTGCCCTTTGCGGTGGTGTATATTCCATCTTAAGGACTTGAGTGTTAGAAAAGACAGCACCTTCAGTTTGTTACAGCAAAATGAATATATACAGAAAACATGTGAGGGCTTAGCTTAGTGGTTTGACTTTCTTGTATACAGCATCACCCAGAGAGCAGAGATACCCAGACAGAGCAACAGTAATGAAATATCGCTGATCTAATTCATCAGCTGGTAATAAGCCTGGAGTTTCCGCAGGTTTATATTTCCATAATTTTTTTTTAACTGCTAAGGGAGCCCGTTAATAGCAAATAAACTGGTCCCAATTCCATTCCCAATATAACATTGCTGCAGTTCTACGAGGAAGGTTATATGTAGCTTAATTAGACTTCAATAAGCACTTTGCTAAAAAGGGGTAGAGCTTTTTTGATTTTTCTCTTTTTCCAGGGGATGGTCCCCTCCCCCTGCATCTCTTTTCAGGAAGCATTAATGCCAGATCAGAAATGCAGATACCTCTCTCTGGGTCAAGAAAAGCATTATCTTTGAATATCAGGGTTGTTGACTAAAATAGATTAGAGGCGTAAATAATATTTACTTTGCCACATGATTCCTCAGAAAGGAGGATGAAATGCTGCATGTGACTAGTGCTTGATCAAAATAGCCCCTGGTCAAAATAGAGAGACACAAAGTCAGCGTTCTGCTCCAGCCCCACTCTCTATGTTGTCCCTCCCCGTGCAGTGTGGTGGAGGGAGAAGATCTGATTTCTGATGGACCAGGCCCTGGTGTGGCACACGGTGGCAGAGGTATTGGAGCCTAAGGGTAGTACCAGTGTGCGAATGTTTCTGAGCCTGCAGAGCTCAGGAGGAACTGGAAACACGCTCCCATGCCCAATGAATTTTTCTTCATCTTTTCTCAATTAAGCACAGTGCTTGTTACACCTGCCTTCTGTTAACACCAGTGAGTTGGTTTTGGTGGGAGCAGCACTGGGTGTAAAGCGAAAGGTTAATATCCCTGTCTGCAGTTAACTTTTTGTTTTCCTCTTTGTGATGGTTCAGTGCCAGACCTGTAGCATCCCCTTCTAATTACAGGGGGTGGCTGAAGTCAGACAGAAGTGATGTGATTTTCATTTTTTTTATGCAGTGGAAAACAGTTTTCTGTGCTGAAATAGCCAGTACTGCTTCTACCCTGGGTAAACTGCTTGGGGAGCATTTCAGCTTGTTGTGCAAGAGGCATACTCTCACCACAGCTCCCAGCACACTTCTAGTTTGCTTTAAAAAAAACCCACACAAAGTGAATGTGGCTGGAAATGAGATCCTCTCTTTGTCCATGAGCACTAATGTGTCCTGATCCCATCCAGGAGGTCTCCAAAGTTCATGAAACATTTGTCTTGTAGTTCCTGCCCTGTGCTACTCTGCTGACTCTGCTATCTGTCTGCAAACAAAAGATGCTGCCTGGTGACTCCCGCTGGATAAAGTCTTTTTCCTTTTGTGTTGTGGCTGCTGATGATTACAGGGATCCTACTGAGGTTCAGGAGTTTTAATGTGCAATGGTTTCCTGACGGGCAGGCTTATTTTGTGTGCATGCAGGGGCACTCCCAAGGCTTTCTTTTAAAGTTAGGTTGAGTAATTCTTCTAGTGTTTATGAGACCTAGGGGAGTCATTCACATGAGCAACTGTGAGAAGATGGACCACTGAAAAGTGCAGATTAATGACAAATTAGCTAGGTAATCTGGTGTAGAATTAATAGAGGAATAAGAAGCAAGGAAAGACGCTGTTGCCCTGCCAATGGCAAACAAGTGACTGTAGCAACTTAGCCAAAAAACAGCAGCACACCGGGCTGCCTCCCTTTTCTAAATGAGTGCAGTGGTTAAGTGAGGGTTGGGGAGGATTAATAGATGACCATGCAGTGAGTTCTGCTCCAGGTCCTCTTTAAAGTCTAGTCCAAATAGGCTAATTAATGGCTGGAGGCTAAAGGGTTCTAGTTCTCCATTTCTAAAAATATTTATTCTGCAGTTAATTGCTTCAAACACTCTAATATTAACTGTTTCAAGATGAACTCTGTAGAATAAGTTATGTTTTCTAATGGGAGGGAGTGAGGGAGAATGTCTCTCGATAGAGTGGACCTGATACGCAGGTAAGGTCTTAAATGACTGAACCTATGGAACACCCTGTGGACTGTACATATAAGGCTGTGCTTAGTTTGTTCTGACAGGCAGACACAGGTTAGTTTTGGTCTATGTTTAGGCTTCACAGCATGAGTAAATTTTTTTTGTAAAAGCAATACATTACTTGTAAGATGAGACCTCCCTCCATCACTTTGCTGCTGGGTCCTGGCTGAGAAGCAGAATAATACAGGGAAGTGTTTTCAAAAGGATTTACAAGTGTTTGGGTTAAGAGTCCTCCTATATTGGATATAAAATTGCTTGTTTCAACAACAGGAGTAATAGAACAAGCCAGCCCGTGCTCTACGTGACACAGCGGCACAGATTGCTATAAAGAGTAGGCGACAGGAGACGACTTTGTTCTTGCTTCTGATGCGACCTGAGCCTTCAGAACAGAGAGGAAATGCAAACTGCTCCATCCCAAGGGCTGGGACCTATTTGTTCAGCCCTGGACTACTGCCCGAAAGCTGTGCTAGGCAGAGGCACTGAGATTTCCACATCAGAGCTGTTCAGCAATTTAAATTGCCTTTTCTTTAAACCTAGAAGGGGCTGTTGTGGTGGAGACGCAAACGCAGGGTTTGAGTCCCAGTCTCTGTGTAATGCTCACACCTTGCTTCTTGCTGCTGTGTATCTCTGCAAAAGGCGTCTGTTCTTGTTGCAAAAATGTCAGTGTTGAATGCAGCATATCTTGCAGGACATGCCAGGGCAAGACTTGTTCATGGTGAACGTGTGTTCATGATGCAGCGTCTGCTCGGAGCGATAGCTGTCATTACCAAAAATTAGGGGCTGCTTGCTTGTGCCGGCACCAGCTCCCTTCTCATGCTCGGGAGCTGCCAGTTTTGTTTCATAAGAGGTGGAGGGGAAAATTCTGCCCAAAATATCCACTTTTCTCCCCAAAGGCTAGACGTACGCATCAGCACCTTTGTTATTGTATAATCACAAAGCTGGATTAATGCATGAGCAGTGTGACCCTCCTAATATGCATGAAAGGAGTAGGTGAAGTAAAAAGAACCTGCACAATTCAAGCCACAGGCAGAGAATTAGTTGAAAAGTGGTACACCAAGTGTTTGTTAATTGGAAGTAAAAGCAAGTGTTAGAAAATAGGTCTCTCAAAACCATGCGACACGCAGGCGCTTGAGCATCTCTGTCTGAAAAGGGAAGTAAGGCTGGTGTCTGTAGGAGGCGAGGTGGTAGGTACAGTTAGCTTCAAGTGATAGTTGATTATTTTTCATAGCAATTGCACAGCACGGAGCATGAAACTTCTCAGACTAGGCTCAAGGTTGTTGGCCTGAGCTTGGCCTGGTAGCATTAAAAGAGAGCAGGTTGTTTTGTACCCAGACATCACCATCCCTTTGCTTCTTATACTTCCTCCCTAGAACATTCCCTTGTCTCAGCAGGGCTTAACCTGGGCTTTCTCATCTAAACACATTCACTAAACCAACCATTGGCTGCTTCTGCTGATTAAGCCCACGTCTCGCTTATTGAGCGTGGCAGCAGGAGGACGCAGAGGCTGCTGCGCTCATATGCCTGCCCTGGATGCCAGCGGGTTTCTGGTTCATCAGTGACCAAAAGGCTGACGATGATCTGGATTGCAGTTGACGAAAAACCGTGCTTTACACTGACGGGCACAAACGGTGGCCTTGGAAAGGCAGCGGGAGGGGACACAGGCTGGGGACGCAGCCTTCGTGTCTGGGGAGGTCCGAATCAAACAGGGCAGTGATTCAGTGTTGGTGGTAATGGATTCAGCGTATCCAAGGAATTCTGTATAAAAATGATGTGTCCCTCCCTGCCTCTGTGCTTCAGGTCTGGCAAGAGGATTAAGAAGACCAGGAAGTACGACATAATCACCACTCCAGCCGAGCGAGTAGAAATGGCTCCTCTGAACGAAGAAGACGATGAGGATGAAGACTCAACAGTGTTTGATGTGAAATACAGGTACTGCTGCGAGCCTATCTGGTTAGACTTGCTCACTGAGCTCTTATTAGTGAAGACAGCTCTTTTCTTCTCTGCTGGGCCAGCTCAGCAGAGATGAGGCAGTGACAGTCTCACCTTGCCCAAGTATTATCGCTCTCCTTTACAGCCCCTCTGCCTGTTCGCAGCACACGTTGCTCCATACTCTCCCGCTCTTGTATTAACCACGTTGCTACCCTAGGCTGTCTGCCCTCCTCTTTCCTCTGCAGAGCAGCACAACTGGAAACATGTGCCCCAAATATCTTACAAGGTTTAACAAACTGAACTTCCCCTCTCGGGCAGCTGTTGGCAGTCGTTCCTGTGCGCTTTTCATGTCTACACACGCACTGGATGGAGCGTTGTAGGTCAGGAGCTGCTTTCCCAAGCACTGCTTTTGCCCTGAGCCTGGGAGGGAAACAACAGTGAATCTCCACCAACCTTTGGGTTTATACCAGGGTGCTCTCATGCTGTTGTGTGACAAAGAGAGGACTGTGGTCCCTCGCTGATGTTGTCGGTGGTTATCCCTTAGCAACAAACTTTCTTTAAATATGTTTGTCTTTTTGAGATAGAAGCGGTGTGACAACTCAAAACTTTTGGTGCCTATTCTGGGTGTGAGATTTATAGCAACCACTCAGCACATAAAGATGCCGCGCATTGATTTATGGCATCGGTATCTGCATCTCTTATTTTTATTTGCATCAAGCCATCCAGAGCATTCGAGTTGCATTCTCATCCAAATAAGGCCTACTCTAAAATCAGTGTCACTTTGGCTGAAATAAGCTCTCCTAATTATAAAAACACAGATCTTGATAACTCCTAACTGGAGATTTTACAAACTCTACTCATGTTGCCCATCTCCTAACTTTAGAGCAAATGCGCTGTTCTCCCTTTCCAAGCACATGCATGCCATCATCTAAAACACATAGCACCACATACCCTGCTGGTAGTTTTGAAAATAACTGTGTTATTTCTCGATATGAAACAAGAAAGGGTGGGAGTTGCACCTTTTTGTGTAAATAATTATTTCTTGAATTAGGAGACTTCTATCAGTCCTTGCCTGACTGTTTCCATTCTCTGTAGCTGCCCTGTGTTTGGTCTAATAATTTCAGCTTGTGCAGTTTTTACTTTGGGACTGAGCTTTGTTAAACCTGGAGTGCAGAGATCTGTCTTGCCATGGCCAACTTTAACAGCCACTGTCTCTTGTCCCTCTTAACTTAGTACTTTCTCTGTGAACTTTTGGTAGCAAGATCAGAGGGCTTTTCCAAAGGCTGAGAACAGAGGGTTCTCAATCATGGCAGTGCTTCAGGATAAGATGTCTAGTAGTATAACACTAGATGAATGAAGAACAGAGCTCGCTGGAAACCATCTGACTCATGAGAGCTGTGGTCGTGTTATCTGACGGTGCGTCCCTGGAGCACACGCTGTGCTGATGCTTTCACAAAAGTAATTTGGTCTTCCTGGGTTCTTTAGCAGTACAAATGGCTCTTCACCTTGTGTGATGCTCTGTTCAGGGACCGGAGGGGTTTTTGGTTCTTGGCCAGCCAGCCCTCTTTTCAGCTGTGGGAATTCCTCCTGTCTGCCACTGTGCAACTGATATTAAGTTCCACATTTTCTGAAGACCTTGCTGCTTCAGAGATAGGTTTTTAGCTCAAACAGAACTACATCAGTTTAGAGGGAGAGATCATCTTACATGCTGCTCCTGAAAGATATGCCTGTGGGCTGGACTGCCCATTGTTCAGTCATGTAACTAACGTGCTGCCATATCTACAGCAGAAACTAGTTTTCTGTAGCTGTTTAAACCTAGAATTTTCAGAGTCTTCCTTGCTTCTGAATATCACATGAAATCAGGTGTAATCTTTTGACCGGTTCATTTTTTTTATTTAAAGTCTGTGAAACTCTGGGGAAAATAGTCCATTCCCCATAAAGTTGTGATTTGCCATGGTGTTTGCTCTGTGCTTTCCACTAGAAAGGCACCAAAATATTTTAAAAATGTAGGTGTCTGACAAAATGTGGGAACAGAGTGAAAAGGGAACCAGTTTTCCAAAGAGCAGCGCAGTAGGGACATGTTGGTTGTGATGAACTATAAGCATTAGTCAGTCCACGTGTTACTTATGTACTGTAAGAAGATCATATGCTTTGAGATCTCCAGAGTTACCACCAGCATGGCAGTAGGAAAACATCTGAAGAGCTGGCCTGGAGTCCCATGACATTAGGTACTGCCTAATACTAAGTACATTAGCCCAGTATTAACCTGCTTTGATATGCAGGTCACAAATAGAGTCTTGTTTTGGGTTTGTGGTGTCTTTGCTGGGGCTGACGTGGGGAAGCTCTAGGTTGGTTAGTTTGAGGTCCCCTCCCATAATTGAAAGATCCATATTGGCACTTGCCTCTGTGTTTGGAGGAATAATTGAGATTCTATGCTGTCTCCCCCATGTAATGCAAACAGCACTCTAATTAAGGCAGTTGGTGTCTAGCAGCAACAGGGGAGAAGCAACAAATACCTCTGCAATTGTTCTCATGCAGTTAATTTTCTTTCCTTTAATGCTTGTCCTTGTGTGCATTTGTTTCCAGTCTTACATGAGGCATCAAAGAACAGCAGACAGTGTAAATTGGTCTGTTGGATGAAGGTTATTATTATTTCTTTTTTCTTTTTTCAGGAGACTTTAGGGTTTTGGGCTCCCGGTAGATCCCACCCCCCACTTCCCATGGGCAGCCAAGCAATGAGAAATAACCAACTTCTTCCCATAAAGCAGACTAATGAGACCACTTCAAAATCTTAACCAAACATAGTCCTTTCTGTGGATGCAAAAGCCACCCACTGCCTGGCTCTCACAAATGCAGAACCGTGTGTGTGCCGGATTAGATACCCTCTTTGCGATCTCATTTCAGTCGCAGGGAAGCAGTTCTGTCAATGGCTTCTCTAATCCTGCAAGCACCATTTCTGCATGACGAGAATCTGAGAGTGTAAATCAAAGATTGTCACAGAGCAAAGATGCCAAATCACTTAGACATTAACACCTCCTTGAAAAGCTTCATGGAAACCATACTTTTTAATATGGAGGATGGTTTTCCGTGTGTATTTGGTATTGAAAGAGGCATTTAGATGAGAAATGCAGGAGTTGTTGTGAAATTATGAAAGCAAACTGAACGTGGAAAGGGTGCTTGTTTCTTGATCGCCAGTTCAATCTGTGCTGCGGAAGGTCGAAAAGTATCCCTGTCCAATTGATTTTTTGGACCATATGAACTGCATTGGTCATAATTTTCCAGATGTCAGGTATTTTTTTGTGTTTTATGATGGGATTACGCTTGCTGCCCATCTTGGAAAATGAGTTAGTGGAAGGCTAAATCCCATCCTCCAAGTGCGCTCTTTCTCATCCTAGCAGTAGAACTCTGTTTTAAGGTTCCCCTCTCCTTTTTGCTCCTTGAGCACGTTTTTTCAAGAAGGGAAGGGAAAATTATGCAGGTTTCATCATCTTGTACTTGATGGGGCTAAGCCATTGATACATCAGACAAGTGGGCACTATGTGGTACTTGAGAGGAGTGAGGTAAAGTAGGTTACAGGCAAATGCCCTGACAAACTGGTGTTAGTGTCCATCCCCCATCACAGAGCACTCTGCTTGTTTTGTGTAATAAAAGAGATAAAAACAGCTGCAAAAAGAACCACTTTCTGAAAAGGTAAATAAAATTGTTAGCTTATTAAGCTTATTAACTCTAGCATAGCTCATTGGGGGATTTCTTGTCAGCTTCAATAGAAAACTGAAAACAAGTACTGAATAAATTCAGTGGCGCCTGGCACATGAAAGGTTTTGAGAGCACGTCAGTAATGTGAGATACCAGCAGCGTCTCCTCTCCCTGCTGACGTGCAGCTGGTGGAGGCTGCGCGTTCCGCTCGTGCTGGGCCCAGCTGGGTGGGTTTCACAACCGTCCCAGCCTCAGCCTGCGTTGATTTGTGCCACGTGAGAGCCCAGAGCTGGGGAAGAACTTGGAATTTAAATACCGGAGCTGGAATTGTCCCAGCCCTGGTGTCAGGCTCCTAAATAAGTACTGGAAGTTTTTCCTGGGGCAGATCGAAGGCTCCATCCTTCCTGTTGGCTAAGTGCAATTCCGCAGTTTGTTTTCCACATGGATTGTCGGTTTTGCCTCTAACAGCGGCAGCACTAGCAAAACACAGAAGCATTTTAGGAATGCATCTTCCAAAGTGCTCTTGAAAGCAGGAAGATGTATGTGTAAGGAGCGGTGGCAGGCAGAGGGAGAAGGACAGGAACTCCACCATCATGGGACTAAAGGGCATTTGAGAGCTTGCAGGATATTTTAGAGGAAAGACACACCACGTGTGAAGGCTGGATTCCGGGTTCATCCCGCTTTTCAGGCACTGATAGCATTGAAGTGTGTGAAAACATCTTCATCACAGTTACAAGGTTCAGCCTTTGATGTGCTCAAGTCTTTTGGGAGTCCCTGTAAAATACGAGAGTTATACTATCAGTGTCTTCTCTTTTCTTTGAATATGTCCTTTCCAGATCCTGATAGTATGTGCGGTGCTGAATGGAGCAAGGGATTGTCTGCTTGTTACAGCAAGGGAGCGGCTTTAATGGATTTTTTACCAGCAAAAGCCACAGGCTGTTCTGGATGATGCTAGGTGAATTGTGCTAGGGTTTGTAGCAGCTTATGTTTTCTTTCTTCCAGCAGGCAGAAGTTACATATAAATGGAAAGGTATCATTTATCCTCATCTGCAGGAGTGCGAGTCACTAACACAGCTGCTTACTGTAAACACAATAAATTGCCAAAGCTTTGGTTCTGCAGTTAAGGATTTCCCATGGTCCACAGAAGGGGAGGAAAGAGATGGTCAAAAAGCAGTTATTGTTTGTTTTTTGAAGGCCAGGTTCTTTCCTCGTGTGACTGTGACAGTTGTTAGAGAGCTCACCACGTTCTGCTGCCTGTTGGGTCGATGAGACACTGGCGGTGCAGTCCTACAGGAGGGCTCTCGCCTCCTTCATGAGCGTAACAAGTTCCTATTAAGATTATTTTTTTGGAACCCCGAGGCAGTTAAAGCAGCAGGGTGTCAGGAGGAGAATCCATAGCAAGGAGCAAGTCCACGTGTGATGGTTAGTAAGGGGCTGCACTGGTGAGAAAGGAGCTGCGAGGTCCAAGACTCTTTCCCGTGCAGTGAAATAGCAACCCCGTGTGCACGCTCCTTTCTCTGCTCTGCACAGCGGCTGGTCGCAGCATCTCTCAGCGTCTGGGATTTGTCTGCGATAACTCTGCTTTTTCCTTCACTTGGTCTGGCTTCTCCTGGCACAGTGTTAACATATCAGTGTCCAGTGTCACCATGGAAATCAAGTGCTGGGGGGAACTGATGGCAATTACAGTAAATAATGCTGCCTTTTCTTTGTGATTTCCCCTCCCCGCCTCGTCCTCTCCCCCACTTTGTGCAGGGGTTCTCATCTCTACCTGTGAGCTATTTGATTGCAATTCTATGGCTGTACTAATTCTTCCTACCTTCCAGGTAAAGCAGCTCCATGGAACATTGGTGCCCTGCAAGATGTCGTTCTGCTGTCGAGGGACCTGCTGAAGCCGTAACTGTGAAAGGGGAGGCTTTCATCTCTGCAGCGTTACAACCAAACCAAGCCTCGCCTCCTCAAGGTGCTGTTTGTACAGCAGGCTATGGATCTTCTGGCCAAAACGTCACTGTTCAGTTCCTGGTTTCCAGACTTCTGGTTTGGAATGACCAGGGTTCCTCTTTGCAAACTCAACTCTTTTGCTTTAGGAAGGCTGCGGTGTCACTAAAGCCTGACAAGATGCAGCCCTGTGTACTGACTTGCAGCTCATTATGGTCTAAATAAGTTTTGCAGAAGGAAGAAGAAAAGGAAGATTGAACCAAGCTGCCCCAAGGACTTATTTTCTAAAATCCTAATTCGTACCTTAGTCACTGTTAAACTTTGGTCGTTGTTAAACAGATCATGGTTAAAAAAAAAAATCAAGAAGTTTATGTTTCTGGGCCTTACAGAAGTGATTTATGACTTTAAGCGGTAAAAATGTGTAAACCATGCTGAAATGCCACATTGTATGTTTAGTGTAGGATTTTTGGGGGGAGTGGTTGAGAGGTTGACTCATGTAAAACATTTTCTTGACTTGCTACTGATTTTTTGTTTAAAACAATTGCACTAAGCTTTCATGATAACATTCTCATTGTCCCCGAGAGCTCTGGTCAGACCAACTTCAATAAATGAGACCACAGGGAAATAGGAAGAATTGGGCATGCCCTAAACTACCACAGTCTTGGATTAAAGAAGATATATTTTTGTAATTTTCTGTCCTTCCACAGGGTGTGAAAACAGTGTTTTGTACTGTCCTGTGCTTAATGTAACTTGTCTACAATTCATCTATATTACCTTTTTTCAAAGCAAAATAAGTCCTTATGTGGAATGATTAGATTGCAGAAAGAACACCTCTTACTTTTCATGGAAGCTTCATGTAAGTGATCTTTATGTGTATCAAACTGGAAGTTTTCCCCTGCTGCCTGCTTGACAAATCCCCTTTAACTCAAGGATGCATTTCTAACCATGGCTCCCTGCTGTGCTTTGTGCTGCAGAGGTCAGAGCTGTGGGTTGACGCTATGAGAATTAGATTGCTGTGTCTGGATGGATTGGGTTTAGGAGACCGCAAGCATGAACGCTTTCCAGGCCGTCGTTAGAAAGGGCAAACCAAACTGGTTTCCTTTCTTTGCTTTGTGGTTTTCCTTTAAAGTAACCACAAATGCAGTTCAGGCTTCTCTTTGACATGTTTATTCTCTGTTTACTGCACCCCTTAACACCTTTTATTTTGGGTTTTTAAGCTGGCTGGAACCTTGCTTTTCTTGCGGAATGCACGTTATCCATTTGTTTCAGGATTGCCCCACTGTTTGCTTGACCCTTTTCCAGCCTCCTGCAGCTACAACCCCTCAAGGGGGCTGCGGCGTATCTGGCAAAGCACCATCTTTGCAACAAGCTGCCAGTTTGGGGCTTTTTTTTTTGAAGGCCAATTGGGATTTGAGGCTTGCTGAGAACACTGAACTGCTTTGTCATGATACCACAACGTCCACCAGCTCTGCACGGTTCCCTTGGGCCCTGCAGTTGGTAAAAGGAGGTGAAGTGGAAATTTTTTGTCTCTCTTTCCAGCAGCCTTGTGCTTTCTTCAAAGAAACTCCCATAACACAGCTTGCTTTCAGTTTTCAGCAGTGGCTTTGCAAACAGCCCACTCAGGCTGGCTGGAGAAAATCCCACAGCAGACTGGTGTGTTACTATTAGTCATCAAGGCAATATAAAAATGCTATGTTATTTTCATTCATGGAATGAATTTGAGTCATTCCATATTACTGTTACTAAGCAATATTTAATGTCTCAGCTGCGAGGTGAGGATGGGGTTGAGGTTGTGTCCTGGCTGGTGGGAATTGCAGGGACCAGCAGGTTAAACGGTCCTGTGTGTTGAGATGAGATCTGGGACTCTTTCCCTGCCTGGGTAAAACAGGCTTCAGATTTAAGCTGAATGACTCTGAACAAAATATTGTGTTGCTTCAGGACTAAAGTGCTTTGAAGACAGAGAATTGAACTTCTTAGGCAGACCAAGTTCTTTTGAAGACACAAGTGGCGATGCTGAGAGGAGAGGTTAAAAGCTGATGTTGTATCTGCAGAAGGTGAAGGAGCGAGGTGACTGCCATGTCTGAGCAGACACCATGGCAACACGGTCATGTCCGCTCTTCTGCTGAACTCATTAATCTGGGCATCAGGCACGCTGGAGGAGTGGTGGAGAGGGGCTGAAACCTCTGTGCACGAAAGAAAGGAGAGACCAAGTTATGTAGGAGAGAGATGAGAGGTAAAGGTGCATACAGGGCACTTCTCTTTTCCAGGGGTGAGTTCTTGAAATCAGGAGTTTTTCCACCAACTTCAGGTTGCTTGCTGAGTTAGACTGGCAAAGGCCATGCGCTTTCTATGTTTGTGACTAAAAGATCACACTATTTCCATAATATGACTAAATATCAATGATAAACAGGGACCAGGTATTTAAGATGCTGAAGACAGAGGTGCCCAACAGCCACTGGGATGCTCTGATTCCTTGGGGAGGTCCCAAACGCTGTGCCATAAGCTAAAAAGTGCTTATAGGGAAGCAGCAGCTGCTTGGTGGAAATAAAAGGCCAACCTCACCAGTTGCTCATGGTCATGAAAATAATCTGAATGCTTTGTTTGATACTCAGTTGCTGTTGCAAATGTGAGGCAATGTTTACCTCTACAAAAGTTGCTGTATGTGATTTAAAGTGTCTGGTTAAATATTCTATATCTATATTTAGTTAAGATTTTAAGAGCACTTGACGTGACTCATCTAATAGTATATATATGAATATTTTTTTAATGGTAGGAATTAGTTTAAAACAGTTTTAATAATATGGACTGTTTGGTTCAGGTAGTTCTAAGAGTTCATTGGAGAAGAAATAGCCATTAACCACTACATGAATGTTTTACCTTAATGCTCTGTGTATCTTACACCGCAGATTTAATCTGCTTGTGACTGTAGTGTTTTAGTACCTGCTGCTATTTTGTGTTGCATAGTCAAACTTGCTTTGTTTAGGAGCATTTTTAAAGACATATTTTTTTCGTTACAGAAAATGAAAAGACAATGTTATTACAGATGTCTGCCTGTAGCTCACTGCTTGCAAAATCAACCAACTAGTCTCAGAGTCAAACCAAGCAAGTGAATTAGAGGCTTTCCTGTTTGTGCATGCTGTGCTGTGGAGGAAAAACCCTGCGCAGAATGGCAGCATCTCTGCTCCAACCACAGCCCTGTCACCAGGGACTGCATTTGAGAGGCCAGAAGTTGGTGTGCTGTGCTTGCCTGCAGAAGTAAGTCAGAAGAACACAGATAATTTTGTATTTCTCCCCCCCCGGAAGATGAGGAGTTAACTGCAAACACTTATTTGCACACTAACTTGTGCCACCCTAATGCACATCCTAAGCCCCAACTGACTTGTAGAAGTCTACAAGCACTAATAGAGCTGGAACACACAAGCTCTAGTGCATTTGAACATTTTATCTGTAACTGTTCTCTCTAATTCACTGTATGCGCTGCAATCTCTGCAGGGTGACAGGCTACTGGTTTTCATTAAGGGTTTTTTTTCCTTCTGCTAGAAGAGTTTCTGCTGCTGCAGTTTGTGTGTGAGGAGCTATCAGGACCATGCGTTTTGTTTTGTGCAGTTGCTTGAACTTTGTTTAGAAATGTTTAAGAGAATTAGTCATTGTGACCAAAGCTTCTTTTTAGGAAAAAATTATGAGTTTGAATGGGCTTCTCATGTTTCAGTACAGACTTCCATCATTAAACATGTTCTTGGACTCCTGCTTTGTGTTGTGTGTTACGTTTAGGGGGCAAATTGGAAAAGGGCTGTTGCTTGGTGAAGTTTGGTGAGTTCGAGAGCTTTGTGTGATGCCTCCTTATAGGGTTACACATCTCTGCAGTGCAAATCCCATTGTCCTGTGGCCATGAACCCAAGCACAGCAAGGAGAGAAACTGCTTTTAGCAGCACAGAAGAGTAATATGTTTAATTACAAAATCTTTGGTTACAACCAGGTCGGTACCTTGGAGCCCACAAACTGCAGACCTATGGGGTGAACCAAACTGCATCCCGTCCCTGGGGCACCCAGGTCACATCGCAGCCATTAAGCAGATCTGGGTCCTTCCACTTTAGTCTTGCTTGACCAAGTTCTCTGTCTCTGAAGCAGCTTTGCCATGTGGCTTTCAGGGCATGGTGAGAGGCTGAAGTGCTAGAGATAAGGGTCAGGACAATCTGAGGCTTGCTTATTTGTTGTTGCGGGTGTTTTAGCAGTACTCTGAAGTCTGTTTTCCTCTTACACTATTTTTCCATGGAGTGCAGATGCTCTGAGACCCTGCAACAGCTACAGGACAGCCTGATCCTTTACCCCCTGCATGAATCAGCTCTGCCTCCCTCCTCTCCCACGTACCAATGATCCTGCCTTGATGTCTTCATCTCTTCAGTAAGTCTAAGAGTAATGTGGTGCTGCAGACAAAAGGCAGCTGCTGTCCAGCCAGTGCTTTTTAAATTATGTCCTGCCAGTAAAATAAAGCTTGATCTAATTCAAAATACTCAACAAAATGCTATTAGGCTTCAGGCATGAGCCAGCTGTTGTGCAGCAGAGCTGGTTTGTGTGGTAAGTTCAAGACACATCAAGGTGAGCCCCAGCCTAACCCTAGGCTGTGGCTAAATAGGACAAGTACCCCTGAGCATCGGCTGCAAAGGGGATTTTCCATGTAATGGGAAGGCAGCAGCTGCAATCTCTGGGTGTATTTACCTCTCCGATGAGATCTCAAATGGAAGATGAGCAAATGACCAAAAATGTGGTGTAAATTATTAGCTAAGAGGCAAGAGTTGAAAAGCTAGAGCTTGAAGATGATGATTGCAGCTGGGGCTCTGGGCAGGAGGGGTGAGGGCCAGTTTGGCCCTTTCTGAATCATGACATGGGGGATGTCTGCAACTCCCTGGCCAGGGTTCCAGCTCTGTGCTGTGCAGATGGGGGACAGTTGCTTTGAGAGATGATGATGGATAAAGCTTAGATAGCCTACTGCACTACTTCAGCCAGATAGATTCACTTGAAGGGTAGCACATGTCATCTACTTAAAGTTCTTCCCGGTTCCTCTGGGCTTCTTATACTGTCTCTTTCTAGAAAATTTAATTCAATGTACATGTTATCATTCTGGCTTAGCAACAGGTACTTGCTTGGGACTTTTACCAGTTCCAAAACCCAAATGAGCCAGTTTGGCTGTCTTGTCTGACCTGCCTTGTGCAGCACAGAGTGCTCCTGGGGGCTCCTCTGCCGAGTCCACAAGCCAGTGAAATAACCGGCAGCATTCCCACTTACAGGCAGGAGAACAACCTGCTCTGGGCTATAGGGTCACAGAAGCCAAACTTGCTGGCTCTGCTCACAGTAAAACCTCAGCTGGGAGTTTCAGGGGTGTTTTTCTCACCAGGTAACAAGTATTTTTGCTGCCATGAGTCTGTTAGAGGAGATACAAGGGGGCCTAGGTTGGTGTGGCCAGTCCTCATCAGCTCTGATGCCAGCCCAGGATAATCACTGCACTGCTGCTGAGCAAAAATAAATGCTTCAAATCACCATCAGTTCCTTGAGGCATCACTTCTAAAACCTCTGCCTCCTCCCTCAGTTGTTTCCAGCACCCACCATGAGTTTCCAGGCTGCCTCTGCCCTGATACAAATATATTTAGCTGAAGAGAAGCTCATCTTTACAGACACTTCTCTCTCCTCCTGCCTTCAATTCATAAAGGTTTAAGCTCAGGTCAAGAACATTTGACATTTTCCCACTTCATTTCTGCCTGGCTGTCAGCAGAGTTGTCTCAGCAGCACCTTTTGGACAGCATCAGAAATTACTCAGCTCTGTCCCTCTCCCTGCACAAGCACTCCCACAGTACAGATCCCAGTGGCATCAAGATGTTTCTCAGGTAAACAGAAAAATAATCTATTTGGGCAGCTTCTACTATTTCCTTTCCTTGATCTGATAATTTTTTTTTGTTGTGTTGAAAGAATTCCTCTTGTTGATAGTGAAGCAAAGCTACCAAAGCCCAGAAGCAAGCACTAGTCAGCTTCCTCTGATATTTCTGCCATCACCTTCCCAGTTATCTTGCTCCCATCCCCAATTGTTGTTGGTTACCTGCTGTTACAGATTAGATAAAGCTACAGCGATGGAGGAATAAGCAGCAATGAATATCTATCCCCTGGCACAGGTCAAGCATTTGACGCTCCAGCTCTAACCCTGTCCCTAAAACCACCCAAGGCTCAGGTACGGAGTTTGCAGGTGTGGGATGCAGAGACTGTGTGGCACCATAAATCAAAACCCTTGGAGGTGACATCGGCCGTGGTCTGTGCGCGGCAATGAGCGTGTCCCCGAGTCACCCAGGCACGTTCACTTCTCTTGCGTGGGCACAGATCCCCCCTCGCCAGCACCACTTGGTAACAATCAAACTTCAAGGTGACTTAATTCAAGGCTCCAGTCTGAGCTGCCGTAGTTAAGAGTCAGGTCTATTTAAGCAGAATTAGCATTCCTGAAGCTTGCTAAGCTTAAATAAGACAATACTACCACTCAGGATAGAGACAGAGGGAAGTTTTTGCAGAAGAGTTGCTATTTAATGAGCTGTTCAAATGAACCACTTACTCCGTCCCTTTGTGTATATGTAATATTTTTAAAATCACGTATTTGCAGCACATTGTTTGTTACTGTTCAAGGAAACAAATGATTTGCTTTTAACATAATCACTATGAGAAGTAAATTATTCAGCATTTGCTGCTTGGAAGTGAAAAAGGGAATCTGAATTTCTTTTTAGTTTCTTCCTTTTTTTATATAATAGATATACAAGCTTCAGGGCACACTTTTATGCTCCTGTAGCCAAGATTTTGTAGAATTGACTAATAATCTATTTTGCATATTTATAAACACTTTATTATTTATTAATGGAACATTTCAGGAGTAAATTTATAATCCTGCCATGCGATCTCAGCCTTTCAAAGAAAAATGGTTGCTCATGTCAAAGAGTTGGAAATTGGAGCTGGCGTAACAAAGCAGTAAGTGAGAATATCTCATTAGCGCAAAAGCAAATAGGCAAGGGCCTTTTGCAAGAATACACACACACAAGATGGCTCAAAAAACCCATGTTAGATGTCAAATACAGAACATGGCGCTCAAGATGTATCAATTCCCTGCTCTGCTAGCTATAAACCCGCAAGAAAATGGCACAGCCCTACGACTGCATTGGATCCCTGGTCCTATACACCCTGTGCTCCCTCTCTAAGTTGCCATTACTGCTCTCGGCCACTTCATCTCCAGGTATTTTAAGCTTTGGGAGTCTTGAAGAAAGTACTGACACGCTCCTTGGGGAATTCAAACCAAAAGACAGGTCTCCCATCAGCTCCCCACATCCCACACTGCTAACACTGGGAGTCACTGAACGCTCACCCATTGCCAGCATCAAAGCTGGATTTTTCAAGCAGAAGGTGCTCTGAGACAGGTGCAAGCAGCAAACACACACACTTTCTGACACCATCACCACTTCACTTAGAGATAAAAACAAAACACCTTCTAGGTACCCAGAAAAAAACCCTCTAAGCTCCTCTTTTTAACCTTACCTGTCTCTAGGAAGCTCCTGAAGATCCATCGTTGTCAAAAGCATCAAGCTCCTTTGATCTCATCAAGCTCATTTTGCTAATGAGGCACCTCCCCACCACCTTGTACCACTTGCAGTGATTACCCCACTTGTGCCCTTCATAGTTTCTTGTTAAGTGACTTGATGCCTGCCAGGTGCTTTCCTTGCTGCAGGTGCTCCTCCCACCGTCCTCATCTGTCACACCCAGGTGGAGGAGGAAGCCTGATGAAGAAGGCACAAGGCTAGAGATCCAAAATAAGAGTTGACAACTCATGTAAAGGCAAAGCTGTGGGCCAAAGGTTTCTGAATTGTGCAGATTTCCTGAATCACAGCTTTTTAAGTGCAAGGGTGTTGAGGTTATCCAGTACTTGCGCTATGGCTGTGTTTCCCTGGGACACTGGTGCAACATGCTGGTTTTAGAAGCCGTGTGTCCAGAGCTTCATAATACAAGTCGTGCTCCTTTGGCTGAAGGTGAGTTTACCTTCTTCACACAGTTAGAAACTTCTCTGTTTTGTAGCAGCTAGCATGTTTGGATTTAGTTTGAGAACAAGAAGATAACGCCCCAAGACAGAATTAATGTTTTTTGTCAAGTACCTTTACAGTGTCTTTGCGTTGGGTTTTATGACTTGGGAGACTTGTTCTGGTTTTGCTCTGCTTCATTTGAGTTCTGTTTGGGAGTTCCTTTAGTTCAGCGTTTTGCCATTCTGCCGTTTTACAGTTGACCTCTGAGCCCTTCTGCCTTCTTTTTTGACTTTTCGCTCCTCTCTGGGACTGGCTGTTTGGGACCACGATGTCTCTTCTTGGGACTTGCTGCTTGGTGCATGAGGTTCATGAGGAATTGCCCTGAGTATCTTTTATTTTATATTCTATTTTCCATTTTATGTATATTATTAGTAGTAATATATTAGTACTATTTTGATATTTTATTAAACTGGTTTTATCTCAATCTGATTTTCTCCCCTCTCTTTTGGTTCTTTCCCCTGTTTGGGGTTGGGATGTGGGCAGAGTGAGCAAGTGGCTGTTTTGGTTTTGATTGCTGGCTGGGGTCAAACTGCTGCACAAGGCAAAGCCCTCCAACAGCTTCAGTGGCGTTGTGTGCATTTCCTAGCCCTAGAAGATGCTTTCTCCTCGCTGCTTCCAGCCATAAAACGAATGACACTTGCCACCCCTGTGCCAGGGCATCATCATTCAGCTGTTTAACCGTGTGGCTGGGCTTGGCATCGCTACCTGCTCTACACCCAGCTCCTTTCTGCGAGGCTGAGCTTGTGTTCCTGCCAACCTGTGCAGCCTGTGCCACAGGAAAAACCTCGCAGAGCTCCATCTCTTAACCAGAGCTTCACAGGGCGAGCAGGGCACGAACCATCCTGCACAGAGGGCTGCGAAACCTAAAGCTCCAAGAAGCCTCAGGGAGCCTGGGAGCCTCATCCCTCATCGCTCCAAGCTGGCGAGCAGGGAGTGTGTAGTGCGGTCTGTCTGGGTAAGGGAGAGGTGATTAATGAGTCTGGCTCGTAAAAGCTTGGATGGAGAACTGAGGAGACCTGCCAGGCTCTTCAGTGGCAGAACGGGCAGCTGGGTGCAAGGTGGGTCTTCTGCACATCACGGGGAGCTGCTCTGCAACGTGCCCGGTGCCAGGGGCATCAAGGGGCTGATGCTGCTATGGAGCAAAAGCCTTTGGAGGGTGATGTTTTCTGCACTCATTTTATTTATTTATTTTTCTGAAAGGAAGTCAGAGCGTTTGGAGTTTTCTTTCATTTGAATTTCAGAGGAGGCAGAGCAAGCCGGCTGTGCCCTGCCTTCTGCTGGGGAGCAGGTGGGGAAGAACAGAAGTAGAGGAGAGAAGGTGAATCGAGCCACAGTTTGGCAGCGTACCCAAGTGTAGCACCATGTCTTTTATGCCGGCTAATTGTTCCTGCAACTCAAATAATGTGGAAGGCATTAGTGATAACAGCAGCTTCATTATGTTCCTTTTTTTGACCTGCTGTCTAAAAAGCTGAAATCTGCGGAAGGACGTTAGGAACCCAGCATTTCCTTTAGCATTTTGTTTTTCTGCAGAACCTGAAAATATTTCAGTGAAGCCTATTAAGGCCTAATACAAATGTGTGCAAACAGAGGAAACCTGCGTGCAGAATGCAAATACTGGGTTTTTAGCAGGTGGGGTGTTTGTCAGGGGTTATGGTACTGCAGTGCTGAGCTTTCGCACCCCATATTTTGACCCTTCCAAAAATGCATGAGCTACTATGTCAGAGACCAAGAGCCTTTGTTAGGAGCTACTTTTATTTAGCACAGAGCAAAACATGTCCTGTTGGTTTAGAAGCCTTGTTGGGATGGAGGTAGGAAGGTGCAGGGGACACAGCATGGCTTGAAGAGCTGGGGGAAGAATCTGTTCCTGCTCTCTTGGCTGTTGTGGAGCTCAGCTCAGACCCTGCTGCTGCACATTTAACATGGGCAATAAATTAAATTATCTAACTCGATGGCTCCACCTTACCTCTTTGCCACATCTCGCTGGCCAGCTCCTGTCAGCGGGGTGTTTGGAAATGCAGTGTGGCACCTCTGAGAGCCCGGAGGGTGTCACAGTTTGGTGTCATTCAGTCTGTATCAGGCTTTAGTGAAGCACATACTGACCATGAGTGAAAGAAAGAGGAAGGGTTCCTGCCAAAAATACAGCCGATTCAGCTGCGGTACTGCCGAGACAATGGTAGAGGTGGATTTTGTGTGTTGCCGGTTCCCAGCCAACAAGCCCTTATCTCATTCTCAGTACATGGATGTGTTGTTTTGCTTTTTTCACAGAATCATAGAATGGTTGGTGTTGGAAGGGACCTTAAGGATGATCCAGTTCCAACCCCCCTGCCATGGGCAGGACACCTTCCACTAGACCAGGTTGCTCAAAGCCCTGTCCAGCCTGGCCTTGAACACTCCAAGGGATGGGGCATCCACAGCTGCTCTGGGCAGCCTCTCCCAGGGCCTCACCACCCTCATGGGGAAGAATTTCTTCCTTATATCTAACCTAAATATGCTGTCTTTGAGTTTAAAGCCATTACCCCCTGTTCTGTCACTGCATGTCCTTGTAAAAAGTCCCTTTTTGACTTTGCCTCCCCAGCAATAGAGATCCAGAAGGACAGAACCTGCTCCTGCTGCCAGAAACACAACTGTGGAGCCATTCCACTGCTTGCAAGAATGTTGATGCCTCACGTATACAAGACAGATTGATTTTTCTTTTCACCACAGTGCGCAGAAGGGAGACACACTGAAAAGACGTTTTAATGGCATTGGGAATGGTGGATAGGTGGTTGCATGAAAGATACTCTCGTGAGATGCTGGACTTTGTCACAACTCAGCCTCCTTTTCTTCCCGAGGAGGTCTGCAGCCTGCAATGTTTACATTGTCAGAGGGCATTTACTGCTGCAATGAGTTTTCCTGATACTTGCTGGGGAGCACGGGCTCACTGAGAAGGAAGAACTCAAAGCAGCAGCAGCCTGGAGCGATAGGAGGTGAGAAAATCCTCTTGCATGTAAGACAAAAAGCTAAACTGAGATTTCACAGTTTGCTGAGGCACAGGCTTTGCAATGACCTACATTTGTACATGATACATAGGACCCAAACATAAACAAAACATGATGAAAGAGCTGAGGGAGGGGAAGGGGTGTGTGGCTCCTGGGGAGGCTCTGGGAAGCTGCGCTGGTTGGAGCCGGACCCTCGATGCTGGGATCAGAGCTGCACCGAGTGTGCTGGTCCTAAACCAAACCAAGGTGCCTGACCTGTTTCCCATCAGACAATAACAAGATGAAATCAGTGACAAATACGGCTCTCCCTAGGCAGCTGCAGAAAGCTGTTGATGGGAAGAAGAGAAGCACTGATGGTGACGTTTCCAATGTCGCTTAGTCTTGAAATAAATAGTTTGGGAGAGAGTTGGGGCTATTTGTGTTCCCCCAGCTCTTCAGGCCATGCTGTGTCCCTGATGTCAGGCTATCCTGGGTTTGCAGACATCACTGTCCTTCCAGATGTTACAGTGTCGATCAAAGGCCACCAAGCACAGCTGGGTGACCTGTGTGGCTGCTGTCAGCTGTTACATGCCTTCCCCAAGGTATGCAGGCACCAGGAAGGATGGTTTTTTCTGTGCCTTGTCCCCAGAGCATACAAGGATGCTTCTTTTTCTCTTTTCCTCCTTTTCTCACCCCATTCCTCCTCCTTCAGCTCATTTTGTCTTTCATGTTTAGCTTGTGGAAGGAGTTACTAATAATAGCCTAGCATCAGTTAAATGTCCTTCCAAACCTGGGGAATGTAGCAGGCACATGAGGGCTTTTCCTTTTCCCTTGTGCACAAAATCCAGCCAGTATTACTCATATTTCCTCCACACTAAAGATATTCTGGTTGTTGAGGTGACATGATGGATGGAGTGAAGATGAGGTCTGAAAAGATCAGTGGAATTCATACTTTTGTAAAAGATGGATGAAGCACACGAAGAATTCCTTTATTCACAAAAAGCACCTGCCAGGTTGTGTTTTTGTTGATGGTTTGGTTTGGTTTGTTTTTTTTTTCCATGTGAAGGAAGAAGAAACCTGGAGTGAAAAACCTGGTTCCAGTGAAGCCAATGACAGGAGTGCCACTGATGGCAGCCAAGCCAGGACATTGCTGCTGGAGCTGCCGCAGCTGCGGTCTGCCCATGGCTCATGGGTTTGCTCCTGCCCGCCCCATCCAAAGTATTAGAAAGACACCAGGAATGATAAAATTCCTTCTGTTGTCCATCCTTCTCCTGCAAGGGAAAAATACAGATAGTCCAGTGTGAGTAGATGCCTTCACACAGAGACCCGAGGCTGCTTTTGGCTTGGACGGGGCATCATTGCAGCCATGTGTGCAGTAGGCAGCATCTGCTTGTGCACGGTCATAAATTCCCCACTTGGACACCCAGGCCAAACAGGCATTCATGCGTGTATTCCAGATTCAACTTGAAGCTGGAGTACATCAACACTGGCAAAAAAAGGGGCTTATTTGGAGCTGTCAATGTAGGTCAGGCTGAAGATCAGTGACCGATGTTTCCCAGGTTTGAAACTACAGAGTAAAGTTAGTCATTGAGTCCTGTGACCGTCCTGCTGCTGTCCCTGTGATGGGGAAATCAGCCTTGAAGGTCCAGAACAGGGAGGGAGACAGCCTGTGTTAGGGAAAATTGAGATGGAGATGGAAATATGGTCTATAAACAAATATTGTGCTTGTACTGAAAAGGCTGTGAGCACCCTGGAGTGGCTGCGGCTGAGGAACCAAGGATGCCTGGGTGGGAGATGTACATCTCAGCCTTTAGGGAACAAGCAAGGCTTACTACTATGGAAAAAGTTAAATGGCTTGTCCTAGGTCAAGCAGGCCATTTTTTGGCAGATCAAAGAAGTGAAGCAGGATCTTTCTCTAGGGAACACAAAACAACAGGTCCTGCTCCACTCTCTGAATGACAGCCTGAAGTTTCGCTTCTACCTGTTGCCTCCTTCTGCACTATGGCTGCTCCTGCCTTTCCTCAGGCTCTTAAGCACCAAAAAGCCAAAATTCTGGCTTGAAAGGATTTAAAAAGATCAAAAATTAAGCTTGCTTATTTGCTTGTTGGTGCTTTATTGTGTTTTGTATAGTGTTGTCTCCTAATTAATTTGGGTGTCTCAGTAGACACCTATTTGTGCACTTCTATGCCGCAAGGTGTTCTAGTTAGGGAATTCAAAGAGAAAACTGAGCACGGACTCAGATTCAGGAGCTGGAGCTGCAGGAAAAAGAAACCTTTTGAAGCAACATGAGGCTCAGAGGAAGATCACGGTCTCTGCAGTGGTGTGCTCAGGACATCAAGTGTGGGATGCTCACGGGTTGCACAAGAGCTGGGGCTGCTGTGCCCAGTCCAAACGCATCCTCCTGAGTGCATGTTCGATGTCAGAGTGATGGAACGCGCTGGATTTCAGGCTGCATGGATATCAAGAGCCAGGGCACAGTCTTTTGGCAGATTCGGGCAACTAGCATCCCTTTCTGGATCCCCAGCAGGCTGCATTCTGCTACCTCCATGCAACAGGTTTTCCCCTAAATTGGACACTTTTAAGGTTCAGCTGGACAGGGTGCTGGGCCATCTTGTTTAGACCCTGTTTTTGCCAAGAAAGGTTGGACCAGATGATCCTTGTTGTCCCTTCCAACCTGATATTCTATGGTTTTATGATTCTATGAACCTGTGTAGTCTCATTGCTCTTTTTAGCATTTGCAATTGCTAAAGCCTTCGTAGGGAGTCGAGTGTTAGATACCCTGTTCACCTGTCTTGACGTTAACTGAAGAATTATTAGTATAATAAACACTTTACCTTGTTTTTTTAAGCCTCAGCATAGCATATTTTGTAGAATTTGACTGCAAATCTGAATCCTGTGGCTTTTGTCAAAATACTGAATACTGAACTCTGTGCTTGCCTCCCTTCTGGCATCGTTAATGATAATGATCATCCCCCCACAGCTGCTAATCCTCTTTGCAAAATGCTCTGCCGAGTGCCAGTCTGAATCTCCTCTGTCCCGTGTATTCTGCAGTCATTTATATCAATCCAATACGTTCACGGAAACGACCTGGTGGGACTTTAAATTGCTGTAAATGACCATGGAAGATGGAGGCCAGCAGAGACGGGCCCACACTGTTCAGGGATGGTTTAGGCAGTTATTGAAGTTTGGTTTGATTTGGGTTGGGGTGTAGCTGCTGTCCTTAAATGTGGGTATGTCACAGCCTTGTCTCAATGCAAAGGGGTATCTCATACGAGGAAAATAATGGCAGAAGGCAGTTGCCAGAGCAAGGATCTTTTGTGAATCCTGTGTCAAAGATTCAGACATGCTGACTTGCTTTTATTTTTAACATGGGCACAATCAAGTCCAGTTGCTGCGTTAGAAACACCACCAAGCAAACAGAACCTGCAGGTGATCAGCCTGACCCCCTGCTCGAGATACCGATTTTTTTGTTTTTAATGTTTACATCTGTCTTCTTTTGATGTGCAGGTGTTAAGTCAGCTCATTTCACGCTCTGTTTAAAAATCACCCCTGAAGCGATGGGTGCCCTCAGACTAATACTAAAGCAATGATTGCTGTATCTCTGGGACAACCTTTGCAATGGGCACAGATTAATCAAACATCAGGTATGGTGCAAATTCAAGATCTCAAATGCTCCCTCATGTAACAGTAGCACTGAGCTTTTTTTTTAATATTCTCCAGCAATCTATCTTCAAGAGCTTTAACAAGGTGGGCTACTGTTTCTATTCTCCTTTAGAAAAC
Source organism: Patagioenas fasciata (assembly GCF_037038585.1). Taxonomy (NCBI): domain Eukaryota; kingdom Metazoa; phylum Chordata; class Aves; order Columbiformes; family Columbidae; genus Patagioenas; species Patagioenas fasciata. The sequence continues at coordinate 19,511,845 of NC_092531.1, forward strand.
GAAGAGCTGCAGCGGAGATGCTAAATTATCTCCTCAAGTTCACACATTTTAAGGCCTGCCTAGTAGAACCAGGAAAAAGCTTCCCATTGAATATACTTCTGATGAAGTTTTCAGTTCTGTGTGCTTGAAGTTTTCCATGGGAACAATATGAATTTTACAGATGTTCTTCACTGAGGAAAAACCAAATGACATCAAGATGATCCAACCTGCAAATTTCAGGCATGTTTCTCTGGCTTGTGAGTGTCTCATGAAACACACAGTGAAGTGTTGTGGTTGAGAGGAGCACCAGGGCGTGTTATATCCAAATTGTGATGCCATCAGGACATTTCTACAACGTGGGTGAATGTTGGACAGGCTGGAAGCTTTTTAGTCTTTCTAAATCTGATGCATTTGTGTACCTTTCTGTTCTGTGAAAACTGTGGCTTTTATCTTCATTCCCCAAAAAAGCAAATGCTGAGACGCTGCAGTGTGGACGCTCTTCTGCCCAGTGGGTTGGATGGGATTAAAGCTGCAGAGGGATGGAGAACACTGGTTCTCCTGCTCACAGGTCCCCTCCCTCCTGCAACCATTCTGTGCTCTTAAAATAAAAAAAAACAAAAGAAGAAAAAAAAAGAGCAAATTTATGTCCTGCCTCAAAGTTTTAAAGTGTCCACATGCTCGGCTTTATGAGAGCTATTGCAGTGTCCAGAAGGAAACAGCTTTTCCTTGCGGTCTGTAGAAGATTGCTAGTCCAAGTCTTTAGTACAGCCTTTCCCCATTTCTCCCTCCTGGATTATTACAGCCCTGAGACAAGCCCACTGCTAAACTTCATTCTTTTTTTATTAAATGCCTTGCAGTCCGTTTACCAGCACATTGTAAAATCTTATCATAAATAATTAAAACTACAGCTGTCGCAATAAATGGCTGAAGTCCATTTTGGCAATGCTATGAAATATTATCCTACCAGGTTTGGGGAGGGGGGTGAAATTGTTTTTCTGTTGCAGATGTATGCTGGCAGCGCCCTGTAATCAGCAATGAGTTTCCCAGTCATTAGTTCAAATTAGAGCAGCTCTGATGACAAGTCGAGTGGCAACTCCAGTTTCTAATGGCTGAGGAAGGTGCAGACTGACCCTTCTCGCAAGCAGAGCAGAACGGTTTGTTTTGCCCCAATTTCTGAAAAGAGGAACGGGGACAAAGCAGTTGTGTAATGCCGTGTTTAGATGGGTTTGCAGCCAGGAGGTCTGGGGCCAGCAGCAAGCACGTGGCTTTGGTTAGAGAAGCAGAAATATCAGCAAGAACCAGCAAATTCCTGGGATCTGGGGAGGCTGCAACCTCCACCTCTTTTGCAGACCATGGTTTCTCCAGTGCCCTTTCTTTGGGATTCATTTCACATCCACCTTTTCTTGATCTCCTCCCTCCAAAAGTAAATACACATCGAGTCGGACAAATCCACCGGTGTAATATGTGCAAGCAGGATTTGAAATGTGAGCAGTAAGACCAGAGGTTTAGAGATGACAGGGCTGGAGGTGGTAGGAATTTCCATTTGGGGCTTCCTTAAAGCTACTGGTGGAGACTCTGTCTCTCAAGGTCTCTGCTCCTAGTGGGGCAATAGTGAGACCAAGCTCTTATGATCTCCTGAACCTCTGGGTTCTCTCCCGGTCATTGGGTTTACCCCATGGGGATTTTCCTACCTGCTTTCCAACAGTGAGGGTCCTGACCCAGGAGCTGCAGCCATGGAGATGAAAGTCATTAGGGCTGAGCGTGGTGTGAGCTCTGGGTGAAAGCTGAGCTCTGCCGGGATGGGGAAGAGGAGTGCTGGGAGCTCACACAGCCTTTTTCACTGGTCATATTATGTGGGGCCTTTGAAGTCACAGCTCTTGGTATTGTTCGAGATGCTCAGCTTTCATTAATACAACAAAAGCTGTGAGTTTCTAGCCCTCATGGTTACAGGGAAAAAGCTTGAAAAAAGACCCCGAGAACCAGAGAAACGTAACAAAATTAAAAATAGATGGCACAAAGAAAGATTCCCACAGGTGTTATTCCACAAAAAAAAAACCAGTTGTGATTCGGGAGGAAGATTGAACTCGGGAGTTACCAGCTTCAAAGCTTGTGCTTCCTCGCCAGGAGAGAGAAGCATCCTGAAATGGCCGAGTCTTTCATGGGTGTTTGCCCGGTCCTCTCTTCCCTACCCTGGGTCGTGGTGACCCAACTGTCCCCAGCCAGGGTGGACAAGAGTGTCCCCAAATCTGCTGCATGCCTGGGTCTGGCAGAGGCTGGGCTGTCACTGCCACACATCTGTCTGTTGGCTGCAACCTGGAAACGATATTTTGCTAGATACCCAATAAAAGGAGCAGACCAGAGGGCCAGGAGCCTGGAAACCTGAGGTTTTGTCTCTGGTCCTGCCACTGACTTGCTGCCTGATCTGTGGTGGGTCACTTGGACCAAACCACCTGTAAGAGTCGGTCTCTCTCTGTAATGCCCAAAATGCCACGGGCGAGCACTTGGCTAAATGGTCTGCAGAAATACAGGACACCCACCTTTGCTGAACACAAAGCTGTATTTTTAAGTGCCTGGCTTTAGCTATGGAGATGATGGTAAAACCCTCTGTGCCTCTGCTTTCCTTATCGGAGGAGTGAGGATAATACCACTGGCTCATCGTCATAAATTCCATTGAGCCCTTCATCTGAGGCGGGAGTGGATGTTTCTTGAAGAACCTCAGGCATTTGGAAGTGTAAGTCCCGGTGAAAATCAGTTTGCAATTAGTCTTAGATGTTTCTTTAGAATTATTTTCTCCCTGCATCTCCCCACTGGAGCGGCAGGTCTCATTTCTTGCACATATTGCTCTCACCCTGGAGCAGCAGCATTCATTTGCAAAGGTTTTCCCCAGCTTGTCCTTGTTCAGGTCGGGGAGACCAGGGGCTGGACCCACATCTGATGGCTCCTTGTGCCCTCGTGGGAGTGACGTCCCAGTGCTGCCAACACTGCTGGCTTCTCATCTGGGAGCATCCCGAAGGACCACTCGGATCTCTCTCTTTTCAATGATCTGGCTGAGCCCTTCAGGTGGCTTTTAAATGCCACCTCCCCTGGGACTTGTTAAAGTGCTTCATCAGTGCCCATCTTCATCAGCAGGGATGACCTTTAACTCATCTCTGCTGTCGCTACCTGACTCAGATCACCTCAGAAGAAAGGTTGCCATGGCGATTTCATATTCAACTCAGACACACAAAAAAAATCCAGCTTCTGTATCTTATTAAATGCTCCCTTTTGAGGACCCTGCGCTTGGAGAGCCAAGGCCAGGGGTTGCCTGTGTTCACTGCGGTGAGGAGTTTGGTCACTGGGAGTTTCCCCACCAAGATGGTGGGGTTTTTTTGCTTTGGTTTGGTTTTTTTCCATGTTAGGGTAAAAGCTGGGGGTTTAAAGCCATTAGTATTAGTATGAAAACACTCCTCTGCAAAATGTCAATCTGCCTTTTCGAGGAGATTTTTCGCCACTCTAATCTAAAATGCACTGTCAAATGTCAGGAGCGGCTGTTTAATGAGAATCAGTTGGAAGCCCTAATTGGATGGGTATTCAATGGGCTGCTTTTTTTCGGTTGTTGTTTTATCCTTGGGACTCTTGTTTTCACAGAGATCCTTGTTAAATTTTAGAAGCTAATCCCCATTTAAACTACAAGCCCAGGGAACCTTGGTCCTGGGTGGCTGCTTAGAGCCCCAACTGTTGTGGGCTTTCATTGAATTCACCTGGATGGCTGAGAGAAAACCCATCTGCAGGACCAGCAAGGACCATTTTGGGGTGTAGGCAGTGGTTTTCTTGCAAGAAGCTGAGCAGCATGCACAGTGAAAACTAAGATCTAAAGGTACCAAGGTGATGGGAGTGAAGGAGAAAGAACCAGGGAGGGGCTGGGGTGGTTGGCCCAGGGTTCCTCCACTGAGAAACATGAATACGCAGGGGCATGAGGAAGGGTCCAGTTCACAGAGATTTATCTCCAGATGGACTGGGCATCCACAGCAGTAGGCAGCAAATCCCTGATCCCTTCCATGGCCGTGAACCACCCGTATAACCCCTTTAAAAAAGCAGAGATGATACCTGCATGCCCCACAGCAGCCTCACTAATTCCCATCATGTGCCAGCATTTTCCTCCCGTGGCCTCTGCCAGAGGCAACAGGTGCTGCACAAAATGATTTTAGGGTGTCTGTCACCATGCACGAAATGCGTCGTGTTCTGTTGTCTGGGAAATTACAGCTGAAAGCCCTTTGAGCCATCCAAAGATGGCCCCAGCCCAAATCCCAATGTCTTCTGCATGCTGGCACCTGGTTCTGCTCCCCATCCTCTGTGTTCCTGGTGGCCAGATGTATCCGATGGGGAACCAGCCGCTCGGCAGGTCCCCTTCACTTCATTGTCTCGTGTAGCACGTGCTTCCTAACAGGAAGACCTTTCCCAAAGCGTTTATTTCTCCATGTGGACACAGTGTCCTGAACGCTTTTATACAAACAATTGTTCTTTGATTTTCCTCTCCCCTCCCCGACAGTTTATAGCAGATGATTTTAAAAACATCCTGGTTTCCTATAGTTGTGCTTTTATTGCTTTTTTAATTAAAACGTTGGGAAGACCATAAAAGGAACATCACAAATGCAAGTGTTTCCTTACCCCATTTCATGTTAAACACTCATAAATAACCACGCACCCCTACAGCAGCTCCTCTCTAGCCCCTTAGCCCTGCAGCACACTTGGGGGTCCACAATTTTAAACGATCCTTTGGCTAGGAACAGGCTTCTACTCCAACACACGTGTAACACCTTCTCTCCATCCCTAATTGCATTGCGTTTAACACATATAATAACCAAAATGACTTATTCCAAAAGTAAACCACAGGATGTTCAGAGCTGCATGGCTTCGCAGATGGTTTTCAGCCAAGAAATGTGTGCCCTCCTGGTGTCTCCTGGACAGCCTGGGAGCAGGCTGGCGCGCTTGTAAATCGGCCCCTTCCATAAAATCCTGAGAAAAGATGCCATGAAGCGCAGACTTGCGGCAGGTGAGACGCACAGGTCGCAAATCATAACGCCTGCCCAGTCATTTCTAAGCATTTGTTACGGTGTCTTAAGTCAGCAACCTCAACAGCTCCCCTGGTCTCCAGCTAGGAATAAAAGTGCTGAAGGAAATCAGGCCACAGTACTTTCCCCAAACCACAGAGTTAACGTGCATGGTAATTAATTCTTTTTAGTGGAGAGAGGGTTTTCTCTGCTATGAACTCTCCCAGGGGCTGACACAATAGCCCATCTCCTTGGTGGGTATCCCATGGCTTTAATCATGTGTCCCACACAATTCTGCAGAAAAATTCAGCAGAAATTCTTCCAGCATGGTGCCTGAAATTAAGCTGCCAAGGTCCACCCTTCAAAATAGAGAGGTGACCTTCTGAAGCGGTGGATGAAATCATGGTGCCGCTGGGCCTGGTGGAAGCTGCCTCTTCACTTCATCAAGATCAGGATGTGTCCCACCACACACTGGCTTCTCGATGCAAGGAACTGCATTGCGTGCTAAGACCTGGAGTCTTTTGAGGCTCATCATTTGTTTCAAAGAAAAAAGAAAAAAATCCAAGTCCAGGGTTGTGGTTAACATAGACCTTGTAGGAGCAAAGTTTCTTTTTCCCGGAGTTGGCTTAATTACGGAAGAACTTCAAGAGTCCTTTCTCCAGCTTTCTTAAATTTGTCATTGAAGGTTTGCGAATTATGCTTGCAAACCTTTTTAAATCTGATCACAGATGGAGCGTAAATGCCATGTTATTGAAGGTGAAGGACACAGCTTACTTTCTGGGGAATAACACATTGCAGTAAGCTGATACAGAATAACGAGGATGATTTTTTTTGTTTTGTTTTCTTTTAACCATGTTTCCTTCAGAGTTTCCATCCATAACACAAAATTCACCCACCCCCATAACTAATTCATTATTTTAGAGCAAGTAAAATCAAACAGGAGACAAACGACTGTTGTTTAGTGCCATTAGTTTCAATGGCTTTACACAATATTTGAGTCATTGGCTCGCCTCTTGCTTTGGAGGAATCCCAAATCTGGATGAATCTATGCGCATTATAAACCATCCATGGGGCCAGGCCAGGCCTGCCTAGCAGATGGAGGTCCATATGCTTTGGCTCTGCACCCATATGGAGCACTAATACGCAGTCCAGGAACAGAGCATGCCTCTTCTCCTCTTTTCTAACAATCTCAAATCCAAAGTCATTTTCAGACATAAGCCGAGCTAAGTAAGTTCATCTGGAACCTGGGCAGCAAGACACTACAAGACTGATGGTCCAAGCATAATATTTTCCTTGCTCTGTGGTTCCTGCCGCAGCCTAAATTGCAACATTTTCTAGAAAGCGGTGTGTCAGGCTTTCCAGAGCGCTAGTTAAAAACCCCATTACGTTCCCATAATGTGCCGTAACCTTTGCTGCCTGGGTCGTGCAAGAACACGGAGTGCTCCACCAGCCCTCGTGGGAGGAATTTCTCCAGGCAACCAAAACCAGCAAATAGCTGCGGCTGCTTCACAACGCCTGGGAGGTTTTGTTTGCTGGAGGCGCCGGATTAGTATCAGATGGCCTGCCACCATTTCGACACACAGGGACTTGACTTTTATCGCTGGCTGAGCTCCTGCGGCAGCGCTGGCAGGTTTGTTCTGGCCGGGCACTTTGTGGGGGACAAGACTCACAGCTGCTTTTCGGTATTTAAGGACACTGTGCTGGTGCCTAATCCTTGCTCAAACTCTGTACTTCTTTTCTCATCGATACAATGGAACAGATACAGCTTAGGTCCTGTTTTGAGCATGTGAGCAGTAAATTCAGTGCCTGCACTGTGCAACCTTACAGGCGGTTGGTGTCTCCCTTAAATCAGCATCTCTGGGGTGTGCAGGCATGGGGTGAATGTCCTCCCACCCTGTGACTTTTTGAGGGGGTTGGAGATCGCTGCTTGGCTGGGTGCTGAGGATTCCTACACTAACCAAGAGCGAGGTATTTCCATGCTGTTACCTCATATTTATTCTCAGCTCACGCACAAGGTCATAGAGCATCCTGGTGGGAAGGAGTGGTGGGTGCTGATTGCGATTCTTGTAGAAGTGCTTGTAGTTTTGCTTGGAGATGATGTTAAGCAGCTAAATGCATCCACCTTCAGCTGGATTGTGAATGTAATCGACATGTGACGGCTTTGTTCATTCATCAGGGCGGGGTTGACGGAGCGGAACAGGAGTTGGTGGTGGTCTCTCCAACCTGGAGTTGAAGCTGGAAGTGCTGTGGTGTCCCCAGGGAGGTAGATGACCCAGCATGGAGCTTGGGCACAAGACATCCCGTGACGGTACTGGAGTCGCACAGAAGACTTGCCAGCTTGTGGTTGCTCAGTTGTTTTCATAGGGAAAAATAAGATTAAGTAGAAGGGAAGAAAAAGAAAGACAGAAACTGTTTGATGTGGCCTGAAGGGGGACACCAAAGTGAAATTCTGCTCTCTGCTGCCAAGGGCAATAAGAGTAGAATTTAGAGATTAAAATATGTGTTAATAAACCATTCATAAATGTGAGAAACATAACAAGGAAATCAACCAAAATGTGTGGTTTAAAAAAGCATTACAGTGGAGACCATGGTTACACACCTAGTTTTACCTCCTAACGTTGAATGGCACTCCAGAGCAAACCACTTCTCTGCCATACCCTGCGGGTCTCTCAAAGCTTTAAGCTTTAATTTCCATAGTTTTGAGCCTCTCTAACATGCAAGAAGTGGTGGTCAAAAAATAAATAGCATCTCTATATCAAGATCTGTAGATGGAGCAACCTTTTTTGAGAATATTTTGCACAAAACTAAAAATGAGTTCATGTTGGGAGCAACTGAAACCATTTATATCATTTAGTAGGACTGTCTGAATTTCACAGTGTTCAATGTTTTATTCCCAAGGAGTATCCAAAATGGAATGTGAAAAACTAAAACAATTTTATCCACACCTTCGAAACAAAACATTGTGTCTTTCTGGTTAAAAAAAACACCCAAAATATAGAACATTCAGTTTCTTAGCACTAAAAAAACCCTTCAGGCAGCTTGAAAAAAATTTTGAAAAATTGTAATTTGATTCACGACAACTATTTGCACTTCATTCACTAATTATCTGGGCTGTGACTGAAGCAGAGATTTGGTTATTGACCCTGCCCCGAGCCACGACTGACAAAGGATTCGGTTTAAGGTGATGGTCCCTCCTCCTCTCCCGTTCTGGGGCTGGGAGGGCAGGGGGGCAGCTGGGATCCCGCACTGTGGTTCAGAGCAGCCGCCGCAGCTCACCCAAGCCAGCTTTAAATAAGGCAGCACAGGCGTTAATTATAGAGGAGCTCGTCAGCACGGCGCCTGCGGGCTCTGCAGCTTGACCAGAGGAGCTGTACTCCATGCCAGTGCAAGATACGGGCAAGATCTTCCCCAGGAGAGCAACAGCCACATCACTATTTATGTATACATACTTTTATAGGAAGAACAAAAGTGCTGTGCTGGTGCGTTCCTCCTCCACACGGCTGTGCGGCACATACAGAGCAACGAGCGTGGCGAGGGCCGAATTAAACTTCTCATCTGAAGGATGATTGTTCACCCTGGTCAGGGCCATAGTGACAGGCTTGCTCCTGGAGCTTCGTTCATCGGGGACTAAAATCACTGGGGGAGTCAAGGGCAGAGGAAAAGAGCAGCGAGCACGTGCTCACGGTGATGCTCGGGGTGTTTTCGTGGCTGGGCTGGCTGTTGGCCCGGGGACACGAAACAGCATGTGGCAGATCTGAAGGCTGGGATGTAACCACGTGAAGCATGATTGAAAAGAAAAGCAATTCTGGCAGCTGTGCTTCTGGCTGTGCTGTGGCTGAGCAGCCAAGACCAGACCCTTATCCCCAAGCTGTTGGAAGGGGAAAATGCACCAGTGGTACACGGCGAGGAAAACAGCATTGGGTTTGGCCAGAAGCACTAGTGCCCCAAAAGACACTCTGAGAAACACAGCCCCAAACTGTAGGCTTGCGTAGAGACTCAAGTTTACCGCTATTTTGCAAATGTGTTACCATTCAAAGGCCTTTTGGCACAAATGTGCTAAACCCATGAGAAAGAGATTCCCATCCCAGAGCCACCAGCATCACCAGTTTGGGCTGGCCTCACTGCTGGGGGCAGCAGCGGGACAGAGGAGCAAAGACCTAAGCGAGCCTACTGTCATTCAGGGCAGTTAAACACATTGACGGTGCAGCACGTGCACCTGCATCCCTGCCCAAATAGCATCAATACTCTTTTTGTTTCAGTTTTGACAACAGGAAAGCCTTAATTGGGCATGAAGCAATTTATCAAGGAGCAGCCTGGTACGGCTGTCAGGTCCCTACAGCATCTGGCAGCTGCTTTGCTGCAGCCCCATGGCTGCACGACGGCTGGTGCCTGCCCCAAAATAGCATCCAAGTATTGCAATCACTGCCACTGCCTGTGCGAGCAGAATGTGAACCCAAAACCCCACTCCTGCTCCTCATAAACAGCACACGGCTTTACAGCTTGCTGGGGCTTGGCCGAGCCAGGTCCTGGCTATTTGCTGGAAACAAAGATGATAATGTGTGTTTCCAACTCAGTCTTCAGCTTGCCAAGAGATGCAGGAAATGATGGACTGACTGCCCTGGGAACCACCTCAAAGTGGCATCACCCTCAGGAGACACCCCGAGAACCAGACCACAGGATTTGACACAACCCACTAAAGCAAGGGGAAATTTCTAGATTTTTTGTGTGTGTGTGTGTGTGCGCACATAAATTCAGTAAAAACCAACCTGCATAGCAGTGAGGTGAAATGGGAGCTCAGCCATTGATTTTGATAACTGCAGGGTCTTACTCTTGGCTTAACGTATTTTTAAAACTGCGGTGAGCAGGAGCTATTCTGGGAATAGAAATATCACCAGCAATTTCATCCCCCTGAATAATTTGCCTATAACTTGCCTGTGCTTTGATCCAGAAGTGGCTCCAATGGCACCACAAATCCTTTCTCCCATCCCCTTTTCAGCCTCTCCGCACATCTGTGTTGTCACCTCTGCAGGCACAGTGAGGACATCCTGGTGGCTTCCGATGTCCCCCTGGCAGAGCATGGACATCCACCCCAGATGGGCAGGTACGCCCAGCCTTCTCCTCTCCATCACTGGCAAAAAAGGTTACAGGATCTTCCCATTTAATTGGCATGGCATTTTATAGCCTTTCTCCCCTTCTAGTCAATGAAAATAAATAAAAAATAAATCCCCTGCACATTTATTTCCTTTCTTGTATTTTTATTTAAAAAGAAGGTTTGCTAACAGCAATCAGTACCACGGCCCTCAATACAACAGTTGGCTTTAGCAGTCCCTGTGGCTCCATCCCTACCCCGTCCCTCCTCCGCACAGGGGACAAACCAGGGAATCATCCAGCTTTAACAACCTCTCCTGAGTCACGGGAAGCTCCTCGGGATTGCAGACTACTTCCATCTCGCAGTTTTATTCTTTGTCTCCTCCTGTCTCAGGAAAACCCAGCGGCTTAAGATGAGGTGCACAGCCAGGTTTAGCTTCATCGTGCAATTAAACTCAAGTAAAAATAAAAAAGCTAGGTTTAAGAAAAAAATTACATAAAAGAAATAATCTTCTGGAGTTGGAAAGAAGAAACATCCTCTTGGTAGCGGATTAGCCCACATTTATCCACTGTAATGTTGCTTATACCATAATCTTAGGCATCTTCATCTGACACTAATTAGCAGGCTGCAGGCTCCTATGGGTACAGTAGCTTCTACGTCCCAGAACATGAAAGTGCGGTTTTCCTTTCGCCACTTTAAGCACACAGTTTTTAAAGAGACAACTTCAAATATTTCAGCCCCAAACTGTCCACTTTTCAACGTAAAAAAACACATCAGTAGGAGGCACAAAAGGTGATGAAAGCCAGCCACGGAAACATTGCAGCACGTATCTGAGGCTCGCCTGTGTTGTGTTATTTACTCTCCCACAAATTAAACCCAAACTGCACTCACTGAACCCCAGACTCACCCGCATTCTGGCACTGAGCGCTAATTAGGAGACAAATAGAGTAGGCTATAGAAGCAGAAAATTGAACAGGCTTTCAGACCAATCTAGTTGTTTCCCTTATAAAATCCCAAACTTAGAAGAAAAGCAGATGTGGTTATAAAAACATCTTTATATTTTGGGTTCTCTCTGAAAAAAAATGGACAATTTCTTGGACATTCATCACTAGGCAAGCATCCCATTGAGATCCATCTGACATCCCATTTAACGGTTCAGACTAAGAGCTAATCAGAGCTTGAAAGAAAGGAGAGAGCAGGACTTCAAGTATACAGCACTGTATGCTGGTTCTTTGCGGAGAAAGTGAAAATAAATTATTTAGACTTGACAAAGTCCCTTGAAGTCCCACAAGTTCTTTCTGCTTGGCTGGGTCTCAGGCCTATCACCAATATTTCAGTGGTTATTTTTGGAGAGGGAGGCAGGCTGCTTAGCAGGTAGCATTTGGGAATTAAGAGCTAGATGTACTTATGGTTTTCACGAGCCCTGACAGATGTTGAGTGTCTTCCACCATAGCACAGTAAGACACTTATTACTAATGGTGCTGGTTTCCAGCAGCAAACCTCCTCCCTGCCACATTCCAGCATCTTTGTTCCTTTTGAAATTGTTCCTTAAGAAAGGAAGAGAAAATACATGCTAGGCATCCCCCTCGCCACCCGCCCGGCTCAATGCCAATGTGCCTGTTCTCTGGAGGCCCTCACATCTCTTCTCTGAGCAAATGTCACCGGGATCAGCCTAGCAGAGGTCCCCACCACTTCCTGGAGATCACACTGCAGCCCAGAAGGCCTCTCCCTTGCCTCTCCGAAGGCTGCGCTCAGCCCGGTGGTCCATGTTTCGGGTGGATCTGTGCATGACTGTGCCAGGCACTGGCCCCTGCTGGGCAGGAGATGGGTCCTGCTTGGTGCCACAGGCAGTCCCTCGGCTATGAGAGCCGCCAACAAACCTTCCCTGCCCACCCCGCTCCCTGCCCCTTCCCCTCCCCACCACGAGCACGGGGCCAAGAACGTGCCTTGCTGCAGAGCGCCAGCGTCCTTGGCCAAACAAACTAACTACCAACCTCAGACCAGTCACGACAAACGGTTTAACGTTTACCCATCATCTAACATATCCTCAAAAACCAAGGCCACCGTTCACACCTCTCGGACGTAGGTCGAACGCCCTTCCAAGCCCAGCAAACCCCCAGCAAGGGGTCTTGCCAAGGCCAGTCACGTCAGATGCTCCCGCATCTCTCCTGCCCCTTCCTTGGTGAACACCAAACAGTTATAATACTCAGGTCAATATATATAGGTACCACGTATGTATATTTGTGTCGCTGTTCTGCGCGTTAACAAAGACAAACAACCCCCACCAGGCACCACTCGTCCTTTCTGCCCCCTCCCCTTCCTCCCATGGCTGTGCAGGAATGTGGCCAGGGACCACCCTACGTGGCCCCATCGCACTCCCCCACTGTCAGCTTCAAGGCTCCTTGCTGGTGCAGCGTCTTTAAGGCTTTGAACTCCAAGGGCATGGTGTGCGGGCTGGCCTGCGAGGTGTAGCCGTACTTCAGGCTGTCATAGTAGTGGTACTTGACCGGATTCTGGTTCTGGTCCAGGGGAAAGGGCCAGAAGCCGTAGAGATAGATCTGGTTGCAGAATCGGGTGGCTAAGGTGTACATGAGGAGGCCGGTGGTGGGTCGCTTGATGTGCACCTTGTTTGTTAGCCAGTACCTGCAAAGGGAGAGTAGAGGAATCACAGAACAGTTTGGGTTGGAAGGGACCTTAAAAGCTCATCCAGTCCAAGCCCCTGCCATCAGCAGGGACATCTTCAACCAAATCAGGTTGCTCAGAGCCCTGTCCAGCCTGGCCTTGAATGTTTCCAGGGATGGGGCATCTACCACCTCTTTGGACAACCCATTCCAGTATTTTACCACCCTCAATGTAAAAACATTCTTCCTCATGTTGTGCAAGTTATTTCCCCCACCCACAAAGCTTGTGTCTTGCACATTTTCTCTCTCCAGCCTCTGACTGAGATATATTGGTAATTCAAAGTGAGAGGTTTCTGACTAGCAGAAGAGTTCTCCATGCCAAGGAAAAGGCTCTCTAGGGATTGCTTCATGAATAAGCATCCTCCTGCACTCTGTCTGGCAGCTACATCACACTTGTTGCTATGGCATTGAAGCATCTCATGCCTCGACAATCCTTTATGAAAAACAAATTGCTTGTAACGGTGGCCTTCAGTACTTCAGCCTACAATTATCTTCCAATCAACCAAGGAGAGATCGATACCACAGACCAAACCATCCACACGTCAAGTAGACTCCAGCAACCCCTTGAAGCAGACACACTCTCACACATACGAGCTGATGATTTTCATTGACAAATGAAGATTTTTTACTCTGACAGTAAACACAACAGGGCTGTAAAAATGTTTTGCCTTTGGAAAAAAGGGTCACCATGCTGAAAGAGCCAAAACACACTGCCGGGTTCCCGTTACATCCAGAGACTGCTACTGTGATCCTGCACCAAAATACATCACCACGCTCTGCAACATCAGTCCATGAAACACACAAAATGGCATATTGCAATATATAATATGCGATATGGAGGTCAGCTGTGCTTGCTGCTGAAAAGTGAGTTAGTTATTATGAGGGATGACAAAAAGAACAGGGGAAAGATGCACTCTGTAGTGATGCATGAGCAGAAACACTATCAGCAGTTGTACTTTGAGCTGCCGATAAAAGTTACTGCAGCATCAACATCCCCTAAGAAGATGTTTCCAGCACCCAGTGTTTATTGCACAGGCAACTTATCTGGTTTGCTCAGCAGAAAATCCCTGTCAGAGGAGCAAAATCAGAAAGCGAAGGGTTTGAGGGAGGTAGATGATGTCCCTCCTCCCCCACAGCAGGCAGGGATGGTGCGGGCAGCGCATCCCACCATGTCACAGACCGTTTAAGATTATTTTTAGTAGATATTTCAAAGGGCCTGAGTTCAGGTGAGTGACTGGCAGTGCTTTGAATAAAAAGCGTAAGGAAGCAGAGCAAAGCACGTGGCCCTTCTGTGCTCTCACCCAGAGGTCTGGGACCTGAACTGGATCCTGCTGTCACACGCGGAGCCGTGGGAAGTGTCTCGCTCCTCATTCGCACTTTCCGCTGGGCTCTGGAGGGTCTGGCACTCAGACAGTGGGAACCCTTGGGAGAGCCGAGCCTTAATCCTGCAAATTAGCTTTTCATGAAAGCCATGAAAATTTAGCAACCAAGGCACAAAACGTACTTGCTTGTTCTCAGCCAGATAAGAGAAAAATTGACATTTCTGGTGAATTACATTCTGGAAGCAGAGTGACCACCTTGGCATGTGCCAGAAGGGCACGGCAGGGCTTACTGGGGTCCCACACCCCAGGGGTGTCCAAGTACCTGTAGCTTTAGCAAAAGACAAGTACGATGTTTTGGGGAGGTCCTACTTGCCTGACTTATCTCCTCAGCATCCAGCACGAAAAAGGAGCAAGAAATTGGGGGAAAATGAGTGAGAACCAGTCTCTCAGAGGCACAGCATCAGCATTTTCTTGGCTTGCTTAGCCATATGGGTTGTGCTATGGGGACACAGCGAGGCTCGCTGCGGTACCAAGGCAATCTTCTCCCACAGGTAGTCATAAAACAGCCTCCTTACTGAGTTTATGGGTAAGCACATCAAGCCCCTGGAGTGCTGAGAGACACGGGAGATTATTACAACCATTTAACGCTGTGAATTAGGGTATCCTCGTGCAGCAGGGAAACTACTTGGGAAGAACTGTTAAGCCACATTAACTGGCTGGCTTTGGGGGAAGACAACTGTCTGGGTTTGTCCTGCAGCTGCTTTAGCCTTAAAACTCTCCTTTTATTAATTTATCAGCTGGAGCACAGAAAGATACTGGTGACCTTATGTCTGCTCAAAATATTAACTTTCGGGTTCTGTTGAGAGGCTTGGTGAACATACAACAACTTTGACAGCATGATGAAGTGACCTTTGCACATGGCTACAGGACATTTATGTGACCACCAATGTTTCAAGCATATTAATGATGACAAAAATGACCTGGGTCAAATACAGAAGCTCCCTACAGAAGGCACATTGTCCTCTGCAACCCAGCACACACAAACAGCCTTACCAAGACCCACGAGTGTGCACAACCAGTGCCCAAAGGCAGCCCTACCAGCACCAGCCCGGTGTATCCACCTCAGCAAATGCAGCTCATGAGCATTCATTCAATAATATCAGGGTAGGGAACAATCACAATTAATTTTCTGATAATAAAAATGAGAAACCTGCCTCTTTTAATCTGTATTTCCCTCTATTGCAGGCATGGCATTGTGAAAACGAGAAGGATAACAAACCTTGCTCCTACAGCATCATAAATTCTCATTGCTGGCTGCAGCTTTGGGAGGGCGTGATGGACTCCAGGCTGTCCCAGCCCACACACACCGATGACATACATAATACATAACACCCAAACTATAACACAGACCATGCCACAGCACTTGTGATTTGTTTCCTGGACAGTGAAGTGGGAAATCGTCCAGTGAGGTGAGGGGAATACTTCAGAATGACCGGTTTGTGACGGGAGCGTGGGAGCTATGCAGGAAGATATCCCTCTTATACCTACCACCACCGGCCAACTGAGACAGCGGCCACATACCTGGTGCAGGAGAGAACAGCTGGGGATGGAAATAAAACCTAATTAATTCTCTAAATCCAAATGAGATTGTCTGGGCGCACATGGGATGCTGTGTCAACAGCACACCTTTATTATGTGAGGTCCGGGATTTTAATTAGGAGGAAAGATAATCTCGAAGCAGGCAGTAATTATTTTTCCAATTGGCTACACCAATCACCATAACTATTAACTGCAACATTTCGTGGAAAGAGACAGCAATTAAAAGAGAAGAGCAAAGAGCAGTCCTGAAACCCAATACCTCCTTTCTCAGAGCCGTTCTCACAGCGTGGACCTCCTTCAGAAGCTGGTGCTGTGTCGTTTCTGTAAATAAACCCTCGGGGGTGGAAGCAGCTACAGAGCGGCATGCAGCTATGAACAGGAACCGTGATGCTGTCACGCAAAAGTTGTCCGAGGCAGCTCTTGTTTCGGATCATGATAGTGACAGATGGAAAATGCCATCACATCTTCAAGGCCATCTTTCATAAAGTGGCAGCCTAGATACAAGCCCTAGCACCTATTTGAACTAATACTTGGTATCCCAGGCCAGAGGCTTCAAAAGCAGCCCAGGGAGCCTCATCCTAGCTGGTAGGTGGTTCTGGTTGTTCCTCAGCAACGCCAATTTCTCAAAAAAGTTTCCAAGAAAATGAAGAAGTCTCTGAAGCAAAACTGCACTGCAGCCACGGAGGAAGTGACCACTATATTCAGACCTTAAAACCCACTGGGAATCCTTCAGGAGACAATGCTCATCCTCCCCCAGCATCACTGAACTCGGGAGCAGAGCCTGGCCTTGATTTGGGTTGAAAGGCTGGGTGCAGAACTGCTCCCTGCAGGCACTGTTTTGAGGACCGACAGCGAGCACAGGGTCTTGCTCTGTGCTTACCCATCACCTCCTGATGCACTTGAGAAAACCCTTAATTAACTTGTACCCTCCAGGTTAGGGTTAACCTGCAGGATAAAATGAAGAGAAAATCCATCGCCCGGGTGAAATGAATTAAAAACTCAGGTCAATGAAGAAATGAAGTTTCAGCAGTATCAGCTGCATTATTTAGTGATACAAATCAGAATAGCTGAAATAATGCAATTTCAGACCCTTTTAAAACAGCTTATCATAAAAGTGTGATACAAACACAAGCTGCTGTGGAGGTGCGAGTCCTCGACTGTCAGAAGCGTATTATCAGCCTGCTACACACATCCTACTCCCATTAATACGCATGAAAATACAGGTACAGATAATCAGAGCGAGTGCCCCAAAAGTGCTCCACGCTCATGTTGGTGCAGGTGAGGACTGGACCCATCTGTGCTGGCAGGGCACAGCACGTATCCCTGCTCGAATGGGCATTTCCCCATCCAGATTCCTGCTAATGCTTCCAAACGCTGGATCTGCAGTCAGAGTTGGGCTTTATCCCCAGGCTGGGCAAAGCCCAAACACCAAATCAAGCCTCTGTGTCTAGACTGGACCTGTACTGGGTGGTTTGAGTCCGGTTTTGGTGACTTGGTGCAAGCAAATCAGCACTGAGTCATGGATAAATAACTCTTTTCACCTCCAGGTCTTGAGCTCTGTGATGTCCTTTCAAATATACCATGGTATTCAACACCCGCAAGTTAAAGCATTTCCAAACAGACGGAAGAAGAGGAAAGTAACTGGGAAGAGGATTACCCAATTTCTTTCCCCTTTCCTTCTTTTGACAAAAAAAAAAGACTAAATCTTCTTCCTGATTAAGCAGGACAAATTAACTGCCTTGGGGTCCCAGTGCAGACACATGACAGCTCAGGCACCATGTGCCTCAAGGGCAGAATATTTGTGGGATATCCACCGATCTAATCCACACATGGCTTTATGGGGCACTTGTTATCCTACCCCAGTCACACACTTGTGTTATTTCCACACCCTACACCCTTTGATGATCATCCTTCACCAAGTGCAAGACCACTGTCCGTAAACCTTCTGTGAGACTGGACAGGGAGGGCTTTAAGGAACGAGTCTCAGAAGGCAAATATTTCGGAGAAAAGATAAGCTGGGAGAGCTGTGAAAAAGAAACCAGCAGCTCAGGTTTGATGTGTACAATGGGTTAGAGAAAAGAGGAGCCTGTGGAGGGATGTAAAAGAAAGAGGTGATGCGATCAAAGCAGCAGGTTAGGAGAATAACCTGTACACATTTGTCCTGCATGGCTACAAGCAAGGCAAGGCTGATGGAAAGGATGCGGCACAATCGGGACACCGGGTGAGGAGGGACCGGGGCGGGTTTCCACCACGGCTCATGGATGGGAGAGGCAGCCTCTGAGCAGCATTGCCTTGAAAAAACAGCAAAGGCTTAGATGTTGTTTGGGTGTGAGGACTCTGAGAGGCAAAGATGAATCCAACTTGTGCCTCATCAGGTTGCACTTCTGAGGATACATGGTAGAGCTGCACTATGCAAGCTACGGACCCCAAGCAAAGCAATCACTGTTGTGAAGAGCATGTGGGACCTGTCATGGCTATTTGGATGTTAAACCTAATGGGAGACCTAGCCAAGGAGCTGGAAGACTTATTGATTTTTTATTTTCTTTCAAGAAGCTCTTAACAAAATCTTATGGGATTAGAATTGGTTACTGCCAAGAGACCCTTGTGATGGACACAGTGAGAAACACTAGACTAGATTATGCAAGGCAAACTGAAACGTGTCCATGAATTCTCCACAAGGAGTGATAGTCAAACCTCCAGACACAATTATTTTCCCTTGCTTCCTGCATTTCATGTTATTTCTCTGACAAAAGCCGCTTGGCAATAGGGATTACAAGGCTTTTTGGAGACACTAGCAGACGACTTATCTGGGGCTTGCTTGCTTCCCAGCCAGGAGACGAGCACTGCACTCGCCAGATGAATTGCTCAGGAGGCATTTTATAGAATCTTTGCAAAGTGAGTCATGCGCCCCCAAAACACATGGCAGCGTCCCCGTCCCCATGCGCTGGCTCCCTGCCATGGCACAACTTTCCTCCTCAGCCTCGGCTTCCTCTGAGCTCCTCCATCAAAATGCTGGTGGTTCTCTCTCCTCCTGGCATGAAGATGGGCAGTTTAACCATGTAAGACGAGGCTCCATCCTATTGCACAGATTATCCAGAATCATCAACACAAAAAGCTATCAGCAAAAATTTAAGGCACCCTCACAGCTAGGAAGGTGATGTCTCAAATGATGCTGTTAAGGGCAACAAAATCAAATGGTTTTTACTTATCTTGGCAACGCGCAGTCTACAGATGCCCCAAATGCACTGAAAATTACAGGAAAAAATGCTCGATTGCCACTGAAATGCATTCTTGTCTGGGGAAAAGCAGAGCAGGACAATAAATACCGTGGTTCAAGGAGGAGTCAAGAATTACAAATGTATTTCACTGAAAGTGAAGGAAGAAAAGGCAAAGCTTTTGTAACTGAATTGAAGTTGGCTAAGATAATATTGGTCTTTGTAGAAAGTGCTATTCCTTGAAAAAAAAAAAACATATAAAAGAGTGTCTTGGCTGAAAGACTTCCCCCATTTCTTTGTGATTTCCAAATGAACTCAGGATAGATTATAAAGGGTAGTTTTAACCAGCGAACAAGACGGGACATCTCTGCACCTGCAGCCACTGTAGCACAGCGGGGTGCTATGTGGGGCTTTGTGGATTACCGACTCTCTGCTGCATGCTACATGCCACAAAATGTATTTGTGTCACAAATCTCAGATCCATCAAAGAGAAGCGTAGTGCTATGAACCAGTATGATCCTCAGAGAGAGCTGGAGAAAGTCACTGGTGACTATATTCCTGTAAGAGCAAGGAGCTCATCAAGTAAAAATATATGATCATAGAAATTAGACAGTATCATGGACTATGAATAAGTAAACTTCTAGTGATTATGGTCAGTATGAACTGATGAAAGACTCCTTCCTCATCCCAAACTACATCGCACGAATTGCCCTGAGCAGATGATCAAGACAACCCTACAGGTACCTGAGAGACTTCCTATATAGCACCAAGAGCATCAGCCCACCCTCCTCCTCAGCTGTGGCCAGTGCGTTCAATACTGTCCGAATGACTCTTAAATTCACCCCTGAGTCCAAACCCTTTCCCACTGAGGAAAGGGTTAACGTTGGCTTTAGTTTTCCCCCAAAGAGCACAGCCCTTTGCCCCCAGCCCTGGGTGGTCCCTGGCTCCTTGGCCAGGCTACAACACACTGGACAGGCGCTGGAGTGCTCCCATCAGTTCTGGCTCTCTGAGGGGGCTGCAGTTTTAATTACATTAATCGTTAATTAGTAGGTATCCTGGTTTTCCTGCTGCTAAGTGTAAGAGCCAGGAGGGCAGGTCAGGCAGCAGCTCCTCTGGCTTAGAGGGCAACCCCTGATGAGGATCAGCCCTGGCTTCTGCAGTTGTAATTGAATTAGTGCTGTCTCCGTGCAGCTATGATCCACCTTTCTCCACTGCCCCACAGCACAGTGGCCAGCCCAAAGCACAGGCCGAGGTCTCGGCGGTAGCTCAGATCGGGTACTTAGAGCTCATCTTCAGCATCAGTCACATCCCACCACGTGCTGGTACCACATCCATCCCAGACACCCACCAACAGTGGACACTTCACTCTCTCACTGGTCTGACTGGTTGCATCCCTCTGAGCCCTGGCAAGTTTTCAGAAGCCCAAACCCATGTGCCTTGCACAGGACCCCATTAAAACCCACAGGACACTAACACGTGCAAAAGGAAGACACTGCTCTGACCCACAGGGGAGAGGGTGCATCGCTCCATGCACCGAGAGACAGCGCTGAACCCACGGCCTTGTCCCAAAATCTCTACGCCCCCCTCAGCCAGGCAGGACCTGCTCTGTGGAAGATGCTCAGGCACAACCGGAGTTCCAGCCAGCACGGCTGGACTGCAGGGCTGCAGCACAGGAGGGCCAGGAAGGTTCCCTGAGTTGGAAGATAAGCTCAGCAGCAAAGCTTATCGAGGCATCCTCCTCCTCTCCCGTGGGAAAGCGATGCCCAGCCTTTGCCAATCCCCCTGTAAAGCTTCCCACGGGAAGTTTCTGGCACCAGGAATGGTTGCCAGCACAGGATTAGCAGCCTGTTGATTTAAAGGGCTTATTACAGGAGCTTAATTCTATTTTGACAGATGAAAGTAAGTCAATTACAGCTAGAAATAGCTCAGAATTTGGGTTATGTGTTTTGTGTGTTTTTTTTTTCCCCTCCAACTATTTTTCCCCTGACAACTATTGCCACTAAGCCATCTCCAGCGTAAGCCACCACCAGCCTAAACTCCCTAAATGAATGATGACTCTCTCTATAGAAATAAAGAAAGAAACCAAGAGCCCCAACCCATTTACAGGGAAGTCTCACCCCCAGAGATCTCTTTCTTTTATAATCCCCCATCCCCAACACACCTGTGTCTCCCACACACCTGCAGTTGCAACAAGAGAGCAGAAAGACCTTTTCCTTCTCTTCCAGTAAGACCATTCACCACCATCTAGTGCTATTTATCTGATCAGCAAGACCAGACCACGTCAGTCCTCTCCTTGTCTTGGCTGGTCAATTAAAGTGAGCAATGCAACTAGTACCATCACAGGAGCTTACAGGCTACACCTGTACAACCCTGGTCCTCTGCCACCGCGAAGCCCGTTCAGGGTACCACAAGTTTCTTGACCTAAAGAGCTGTGTGAGACTTGCATGTGTCACTCAAGCACAAGGTGACAAACCTCACTGGTAGCTCATCACACAGATGTTTCTCCAAGGAAAGCTCTAACCACAGGTTGGGAGTTACGGTGACACACAGGCTTACAGCCAGGAAAGCACTGGAAGGCTTAGGCTTGCTATATCACATGGTTAAAGAGCTCAAAGAGCAGAGTGGGGAGCCCCTGCTTGTGAGGTGGTCTCCAGGTCTCATCTAGGGACCCGCCACCACCTCTGGAGTCCTCATGGTCTGCAGAAAGAAAAAGCTTGCGCCTCTAGCACAAACCCATCCATCGCTCTCCAGCTCAGGAGACCCACGAAATCCTGGCTCCCAGCGCACCAGAAACATTCTCACCCTCGGACAGCGTGCAGCAGGCGCAGCGAGGGGTAGGCAGTCCTGACGTTGATGTGGTGCTTCAGGATGAGCTCGTTCACCCACTCCACTCGCTCCTTGCCGCCCTTGGCCATGAATGCTGGGATCCAGAGGATGCTGCCGTTGAGGCTGTGGAGGCGTTGCAGCAGCTTCTCCCTCCACGTCTCGTTCACCAGGTCCTCGAAGGCCCGTTGGATGACTGAGGGGTTCATAGTCACCAGGTCTGTCTTCAAGCCCACGTCCTGTGAGTACTCCTGGACAGGGGCCAGATTGCACCTGTGAGGGGAAACATCAAACAGCCCTTTAAATAGGACATAAGAGAGGGCAGCGACAAACGTGAGGGGTGTTTGATGCCAAAAGCCAGAGCCAGTGACAGACGTATCTATTCACCCTCATTTTTGGGAAGAGAAGGAGGAGGGAGCATGAGTCTCTGCAATAAATTAGAGTGACTCTGACCTGGTAATGATGAACCATCCTAATTTAAGGCCATCATTCCTTGACATGCTGGCATGTGCATGCATATTGCTCTGGGGCAACGCTAATAATGGACATAACTTTGTTGTCTGGTGGGTGGGTTTGTAGGGATCGGTGTCTCCTCTGGTGCGGTTCAAAAATATCATGTAGCGACAAACCTCCCATCTTTGCTGCCATGGCAGATTTGAAATGTAACAGCCTTTCCCAAGCAAGGAAAGCTCTTGCCTTGATTCTAGCCTTGCTGGGGTGATATTATGCCAAGTCCCTTTTCTCCTCCTGGTGAGTCTCTGCTAACAGCAGACCTGGTGACATCAGCAGTGATGATGACACCAGTGGGAGGTGGATGCCAGAATATGATCTCCGTAGGGTTTGGCTGTCTGGAGTCTGTGACCTTCAAAAAACATCACTTTCTCTAGTATTAATTGGTGTCTCAGGCTGTGCATGTGGATACAGGCTCACGTGGTCCCCTGGGAGCTCTGTGCCATGAGCTCCTGTGCCGCGCCAGGCATGAAGGCTGCGGGATAAACTGACAGCAAATCACCCTTGTTATATGGTTTGTTACAGCTCCTTGAGGGGG
Organism: Patagioenas fasciata; assembly: GCF_037038585.1. NCBI lineage: Eukaryota > Metazoa > Chordata > Aves > Columbiformes > Columbidae > Patagioenas > Patagioenas fasciata. Next base: position 19,534,631 of record NC_092531.1, read on the forward strand.
GATACACAGCTCTCAAGCCATGGCTGTGCCATGCATGTGGCACTGGGAAAATGGCACTGGGGACCAGCTGTCAGGGCGATGCAGAGAGATGCTCACCCAGTCCGGTGAAAACCAGAGGGTACCCGTGTGTTCACACACTGCGTGCTCTCCTGCAGTGTTTTACAGCGAACTTACAGTATTTAACGAGCAGGAAAGTTACAATATTTAACTAGCAGGAACTGAATCCTAACCATCTGCCTCGATAATCAGCCATTGCTACTGTTTTCCCTGCTTTACAGATGGGGAGACTTAGGGAATGGTATAAAGAAAATGCAGCTACTGGCAGATAGGACCCTTTTGATCTATTCACTGAAAATAAACACTGGATCTGAAGGGCAAAGCTGTATCCTGGACACAGAGCCCACTTGCAGTCATTGCCAACTTTAATCAAAAGGCTGCCTGGATGGAGCAAACCTTCCTCAGGAAGATGCAGTTCAAGTGGTGGCTCAGATAACCTACAGTGGGAAGAGCACATCCATGCCCAGACCTGCAATAGCGCACATGGTTGGGGAGAAGCTACTCAAAATCCCAATTCTTACACCCAGAAAAGCTTTTTTTCTGTAACTTTGCTGCCTGACATGAAAGTGCCTCCTTAAACTTTGCCAGAACTGCAATAAGCAATTTTTCCCTTTGCTCACTCTGGTTACACATAAGGATGCAAATTATAATGCCCCATCCCCCATGGATAGAGCAGCTGGGCTTGAGTGGGGGCATTATCCTCATTCCCACATCACACCGGGGACTGCCTCTGTGAGCCGCTGATGGATTGCCCTGTCTTCATAATAGACTCGCCAGAAAGAAAATGTCTGCACATACATAAATCATCGGCGGATACCTACAGCCCCTCAACTAACAGAGGTACACGGGTGCTGGGGAATGGGAGGGCAGATGCGCTCCTCCTCTCTACTTCAAGCATCTTCTCTAGCGAATTCAGTGTGTACCCCAGTGGGGATGAGAATCTGCTGCTGCAGGTCCATGGGCCAGTTCATCTGTGGTGACCATGGTGCTAGGGACGGAGTGGTTACAGGGGAGCATCAGACCCTGGCATGCACAAGTTTGGTGCGGCACACCTGGTGCTTAAGAACAGTGACAGGACCCGAGGGAATGGCAGGAAGATGTGCCAGGGGAGGTTTAGATTGGATATTAGGAAAATGTTCTTCATCCAGAGAGTGGTGGAGGAGGAAGTGCTTGGATCTGGGAGTGCTGGGGGTTAACAGTGCCCTGGGAGGTTTAACAGCACACTCTGAGAACACACGAGGTGCATTTACGAGGACTTGGTGGTTGGTAGAAGAGTCCGCAGCAGGACATTCACATTGGTGAACTCTATGTGTGCACATGGGGCTGCAAGGCTGCACCACATGGACTGGGATTCCAGCTCCTTTCCACCTCCCCAAATCTCCCCATCCCTTACCTTATCACGAAGCTGTGGGCGTCGATCTCAGGGCCGCAGCCACTGCTGAGCAGGACCCCCGAGTTGCCCACGATGGCGCAGGTGGGGAACTGCTTGCCCTTGAGGGGCGAGGTGCGGGGCAGCAGCTCGTACAGGTTCTGCGAGACGTTCATGGTGCTGTCCCTGTCAAAGACGTAGTGGATGATGTCCCCTGGCTTCAGCGTCCCCTTCAGCACTGAAATGTCCTTCTCTGCATCCAGGAACTTCAGGATCTGTTTCCTGAGGACAGGGAAGAAAACAGCCCCGTTAGGTGAGGTACAGAGATAATTTGGGTCACACATAAGACAACCCTTGCTTCCTGCCTGCTCTTGCTCTTTGGACAGTCCCAGCCAACTGATGCTCTCCAGGAACAACTTTCAAACAGATCTCTCTGTAACGCCTGCTCCTTCTCCATCCATCCCTTCCCAGGGCAGACTAGCACAGCCAGCCCACCTTTAGCGGGGGGTAGAAACCCTGGGTAGAAACTTCTTCCCCGCTTCAGGACCCATCACTAGTGCACACCAGTTGCACTTGGCCAGGAAAATGAGGGCTCAAATGCTCCTTGTTTTGTCGTTGCAAGGCCAGCTGGTTCAGCCAGGAATTCATTTCCAAGCGATCGCTTACAGATATGAAGCCTAGCTCAGCAGGAGATAAGCCTTTTATTTCTTTCTCGACTTCTTTAGATGATATACAGAGGCAATTTGCCAGCTTGCACTGGAGAGGACCAAATCTGTCTCTTGTCCTATAGGTAATTACCAGTACCTGATCTTCAAAGAGAGTGTCTGGTTGTGTCTCCATTTGGATGAGGCTGGTTTAATGTTGTGCTTAATGCTTTCATTACTTCTGTCAACAACAGCTGGAGACGAAGAGTCATTTATTACTATTTCAGCTCTAGAGAAAAGAAAGACAGGGTGAGAGAGAGACAGGATTCGTTAGCATCCCAATGGCACTTCTAATCACTGTCTTCGGCTCTGGTTGCTGGAATTCAAACTTCATCAGAAAAGCAAAATTGTAGTTATTAGTTAAACAAGAACTGAAAGCCTGTTTGTATTCTGCCACACTCAAGCAGACAGACACAAATCCTTAAATACCTGCTCGCTTACACGAACACAGACTTACAGCCAGGCACAGCTCTACAGAAAGCATAATCTTACACATCTAGCTGTTGAAATGCATGCACACAAAAACACAAGCAGGCTCACAGACAAGGCCCCCCAGAGCCCCGGGAAGCCCAAAAAATTCACTGAGACATGTCCCACATGGGCTCTTGTGGTCACACATGAGCAGCCCAAAGTGGAGCCAGCTCAGCTCCTGCAGCGAGTTAAAATCCTCATCAGAGAAATCCAAACTTCACTTCAGCCAAAGGAGAAACCAATTTATCTGAGCTGCTGGGTGCTGCTTGTGACATCGGGCTACGAGCATCCCGTACCAAGCAGGGGGAGGCTGGCTCACTGATAACTTTTTTCCCATTTTAGAAGACAGCACGAGGATTTCAGCATCCGTATCGGCTGCTCCAGACCCAGAAATGAGCATGGGGATGGGCAACAGCTAGATGCTGTGGTTTGGAAGTGATCACTGGGAGATCCCAGCTTTTAATCCCTGCACTAAGCAGCAAATCAGCCCCAGCACTTCAGTGCCATTTACATCAAATGGCATGAATTAAGGGAGCCTCTGAATATTTGATTCCAGCCAGCCGCCCTCCAAAGAGAATACCCAAGTATCTCATCAAGAAGCTGCGCGTGTGTCTGCAGCCCCAAAAAAACCTTCACACTTCAGAGCACTCTGAAAAATACACAACCGAAGCACTCGCTATCAGCTAAAGGGAATCTCCCCCTTCAGTGCAAAGGGTTTTTTTCCAGCTGGGAAATGGTTTGTAAATAAATACATTTATAAAAGGCATGTAAACCCCAAGCAGGGCAAACAGCGAGAGATGGGGCAGAGCTGGTGGCCCAGGCTCATGGGTAACATCCAGCTCCCAGCAGCACATGTCCAGCCCAGGGAAGGAGCTCCCAGGACACACTGTGGTGCACACTAGGTAGTGCTGCAGAAAGGCAAGGAAATATGTTTAAAAATGCTGGCTGGCACTGTCCTTGTGTGTATGTGTACAGTAACCCTCCAGAGGCTGCCAGTTGAGACCTCTGGATTTGTTTGCATCTTGCATTTTGCCATATCACCTCATGTCTTGCAAAGCTTATTTATGAGGGGTCAAAAATCATAACAGGAATAGCGCAAAGAAACCTTGGGAATTGCTAAGATTTTTGTTCGTTTTGGCCATTTTCTGTGTTTTGATCATTTGTGATGACATCACAGGATGACATCATTCTTCCTTTCTAGCTTTGCAACTGTGTCACTTGGTAATGGTGGGTTGACATGAAATTATTGTAAAAGTAACAGAGAGACACTGAATGAAGCTGTGACGCCACAAAATGACTGCAATGGAGCAACATTACTGAAGTGCATTCTGACAAAAACTGAATGAAATTCTGATGTCAAAGACAGCGATCGCTCTTATAATAGCACATACTAAAACTATGAAAGTAGCAACTCTATCACTGACTTATTTTCACAATAAGTAACTCTCTCTCATTCTCTCAATCACCGCAACTTGCAGATCCTTGGTTATTTGCAAATGATTATTGCACTGTGCTGGGGGAAGAAGGGGGAGAAACGATTAAGAAAATGCAAAGCAGAACTGAAAAGAAACAGATACATTTGCTAAATAAGAACAGCACTATCCAGCGAAGAGGAGAAGCAGATTAATAGCTGCCTTACAGCAAAAACAAATGAACACAAAATCTAATTTACAAACCTATTAGATTTGCTATGTAAGCTGTTCACAGCTGATCTGATTGTACCTCTGCCTCCAGAACTCCTGCAAGACAAAGGAAATGCATTATTTATAAACCCAGCTCCTCTTTGCCAAGCATTGTTCAACAGTCAAGAGATCCTGCTCTGAAGGGCTCCGAATGGAGACACCGCTGCACCATTCGCATCCCAGCCTGTCCAGAAGGGAGATATCCTGGTGTTTGTCAAGGGCTTTTCACATCCATCGTCATTGCTGCCCTACCGCGACCGTAAAAATCATTCTGGCAAAAAAAACTCCTAACCAACCCAATTAATAATACCTGCGCATCTAACCAGCCATCAAAGGCATCTGGTCTCTGTCATCAAAGCAGCACGCAGCCTACAGGTTGCATTAAATACATCTCTACTTTGATTTTCATGAGTCAGGTGTCAGCAGTGCACAGAGGAGGTCTCCTCCATCTCCAGGTTGCCAAGGGACCTCTGTGTCCTTCTCAGGTGAGGACTGAGCCGAATGATCTGAATGATTCCCACCACTGTATTCATCTTGGCCTTTCAGTTCAGACCACTCAACATCTCTATTTTATCCAGGCTGAGCCACCAGCCCCCTGGGCTACTTGTGAAGACCTCATCCTCACAATGCAGCTCCTCCCAGCTCCCAGAGTCCCAGGTCAGACCCAGGGCCCCCTTCCAGCCCCCTTCGATCCCATGAGTGCCCTGAAGCCCCTGATGCCATGAAGCCAACACAGCGCAGTCACTTGCATGCTGGCACTGAGACCTCAAGTGACAGCCTTGTCACTCCCACGGCCTGACACCACCGCACAAGGACGGGTGCCAGACCTGCCTGAGCGAGACCTGTGGGAATGAAGAGCCAAAGTTTCCAGCACCAAGTGCTAGAATGATGCTATAATGAAGAACAGGTGGGACGAAGCCCCTTCAGAAACCAATGCCACTCACACGACCTGTCAATCCTCAGTTAAACATAAATACACACAAGTATTGGCCTGCACCTAGTTGGCTGCAGAGCTCCTTCTTGCTTTAGGTTGCTATTTTCAAAAGGGTCACAAAGAATCGGTTGCCCATTTGGTGATGCTTAGTGGGAGCTGGGTTCCCAGTCAAACACACACATTCATTCCTCTGTTTTAGTGTTTCCATTGCACAGAGATCCAAATGAACACGCTCACAAAGAGAACCAAATCCTCTTCCAGCAGAAATATTGTCACTTAGAAATAAACACCTTAATGAAAAATGTATCTCGGGAGCACGTATTTCTGCCAGCCCTGAAAAAACCCCAAATGCATTAGACATAAATGAACAAGAAATAGAGTGCGTGACTGTTTGGTGCCATCAAAAAAGATATTCAGACTTGTGTGATGTGATGTAAATCCCTTCGTTAGGCTGAGCACAGCTCTCAGCACTGCCTAACATCAAACCCTGGGAAATGCCATGATGGTCGTCCCGTCCCTCCCTCCTGCTGGAGACCATCCACGGCCAAGTCAGAGCCATTCTTGCTCCGACACTCTGCTCTGACAAACCTGAGAGTCAGCAAGCTTTTTCATTTTTTGGTGCATCAAGGGAACAGCAGGACTAGCTTATTCTTAGAGCCTACTGGCATTTAACAAGCCTCTGCTTTAATGGGGTTCACGGCGGGGTGTGGGAGCAGGCTGGATTAGCGTGCAAACCACGCATCCTTGCCGAGACATCTCCTCTGAAGGAGCCTTCCAAATGGGATTCACACTCCTTCACACTTGCTGTAAGACAGATACAGGGACTGGATTAAGAGCTTAGAAAAAGAAATGCTGCTCCCTGAATAAGTGCTGGTTCACGATCTCTGCAAAAGGGGGAAAAAAAAATCAGAGATATTAGGAAGTGGAGAAGACCTGTTAGCTCTCAGCTCATCCATGTTTTGCAGCTACGGCAGGACTGATTCGAAGCATCACAACATATTATTCAAATGCATTTATCCAATCTAGTTTTACATGCCCTCAGCGACAGGTCTGTGCATGTCTCCTCCTGAAATTAAGGCAAACATCAGGGCTGGAGATGCTGGACGTGAGGAAGCCAAGTTGAAAGCACATCTCCCAGCTCACAGTGTGCAGGGATGCACAAGGGGTTCATCTGCCCAGATCCCCTGCTGAGCAGCCCCTCAAGGTTTGTTTCAGGGGTTATTCATTCTCCCCTAAGCACTGTGAAAAGCAAAAGTTCGCAAAATATTGTAACACAAACAGAGCACAAAGTGTTCTGCTGTCATATATGAGCACAGAGGAGGTGGCTCATCAGTGGAGGAGCAAACAGCACTCTGCTAGTCATCTTCCCATGCCTTGCTCCATGGCACTGCGCTTTGCTGGCCACAGCCACTGCTGCAGGGCAGCATTTGGCCCAGCAGCATCCAAGATGCTCTTGGTGGACACCTGAGATGCTGGTAGAGACACTGCTCCCTGGACCAGGCTTGGTTTCTCTCTCCAAGACACAGAGATTGCCTGGAGATGGGACATGAAACTTGGCTGAAGGTCTCAGTTGGTTTAATGAATCCTAAAATACTCCTGTGGCTTCAAAACCATCGGCCTTTTGGCCCTTTGTGTCCTACACTGCAACTTTTGGGCACCTTCCCTACAACCTTCCTTTGTACAGTGCTGTGAATATGATTCCATGGGGTGTATTGTCCTGTCCAGCTCCCCTGCTCGGCTCAGACCCCAGCTGGGTACCAGCCCAGCAAACTAGCTGCTCAAAACACCCAGATTTTAGCCAAATTTGGTATTTTCCAAGGTCTGCCATACCACATTATCAACACAAACAAGGCAATATCACTGCACCGCTTCACTTCCCCCACCTGGGAAGAGGAAAACATTAAGAAAGGGAAGGAACTAATTACGAAGCACATGTTAAAAAATAACGTCAGCCCATTTTATTATACCTTGCTGACCTGGAGTTTCAAATCTCTTGGCTTCAAAAGGCAAAGACCAACCTCGATTAAAATTGTACAGTTAGGCATTGATTTTGAAAAGCTTTCTAGCACTACACCATGTTGAGATTGAATTGCTTTATTAATCTAGTTGTTATCAGTTTCATTGTATAGCCAGCTCCACAAAGTACCAACCTGCTTCCTAATCGTATTATTTACAAAACGCTCCTCTTTTGACTTCTGTTGGGATGTTTTCCAGTGATAAGTCACATCTATATGTGCTAATGCCAAATGATTGGCTTATGCCATCCTTTCTCATTTTTGCTTTGAGATTTTCAAGCTGAATTTTGACTATCTAAGATATTATATAGGTCAAAACATTCTCTACTCAGATGTAAAGTGACACTGATTCATGTATCAGAGGATAAAAAAGAAAAATTATGGTTCAGGTCCAAATTTTCTTGTATGAATAATTTCTGACAAATCAGGTCTGCAAAGACTTTTCTATTCACCCGCTATGAATGGGCTGTTTAGGGGTTTTGCTTTATTTTTCATTGTTTCCCACTTCTTAAATGATTCTCTTAATTGTTGCTAGGTACAGTTCGGCCTTGCTTCGAGCAATTTTGATACGTGAAATCAAAGCTGCTTTGACTGAACAAGTAGGTCACACAGACTCTTTGGGCGAGCGGATCTCTAAAAGCCGGCTTTACGCATCCATATTCTCAAATTCAAAAATGGGTTTTCCATGGGTATTTCACAATGCCCACCTCTGATTCCTCCTTTCCCCCCAGTCTCTGTGGCAGAGAATACACATGGGAAGTGGGTACGAGGAGCATGAACGAGTCAGAAATTTCAGCTGTACCAAACCACCCATTTAGCCACATCTGTGGAGTCCATTTCTGGTGGAACAAAACCTCTGCTTCTTCCTGACATTGGGCAACCCCAAGTCCATCTCTTCTCCCGCCTTCACATAAAAGAGAGATAAGAACATCTCCATAACCCTTCGGGGGACTGTTAAACAGAATTTATTAATCTGAACTCCTCAGAGAGTTCAGAGTGCTACAACTGTTATCTGAGGAGTTCAAATGATTAACACCTACTAATTAAGTTTTCACAACCTGCTTTTGCATTAGGCGTATTTTATCATCTTTGTTTTATGACTGAGACAGCAGAGGTGAAGTGGTGTGGCCCATAACACCAAAAATGACAGTCCCCCAAGCCAGGACAGTAGCAGGCGCTATGGGCTTACAGCAGATCCATCCTCCGAAAAATGCTGCTTTTCACTTGCTGAGGGTGAGCACGGCTCTCGCTGTGTGAAGGCGTAGGACACATCACCCAGAGAAACATGGGAATTGATCTGAAAAGGTCTTACTGGCCTGAAAAGCACGTGCCATTGGTCTCCTGAAATGGCTGCAGGCTGTACCAATAAGGCAGTCTATATCTATTAACAAAGAAAAAAAATACTTGCAGCCATATTTACTTTGCTTTTTAAGGGTTGCTCTGATGTTGTTCTCAAGACCAGAATTGGTATTTTCTATCTGAAGAGCACACAAGTGTGATCCCAGGCTGGGTCAGGGACTACCCTCCCAAAATCACCGCCCTCACAACCCATGGGTACCCCCAAGGCAAGGGAGGGGACATGGATCAGGGTGCTCACAGCCCCTCTGCAGGATGCTGAGATGGATCCAGTCACTGTAACTGAGAGTTTTGGGTAAAAGGGATACACTGCTGAGCCACAGAAAATGAAATACAAACATGCACATCATCCTCCTCCTCCCAAATGAGGTACAGATTTTGTTCCTGCTGATGCTCACAGTGATCTATAATCCCGTGTGCACTCATGGGCACAAGCCAGACCTAGCAAGGTCAGGGACTAGCTGGCACCTGCATGCTGCCTTGTTAGAGATGGGCTTGGATGCACTGACTGCCCTGTTAAGTGAGTGAATTAATTTTGCTGACTAAGAGCAGCACAGTCATTAAGCTCAGCCTTGTGCTCCCCGACTCCTCAGAGATGGGGCAGGATTCGCTCAAGCCAGTGCCGTGAAATGTGGATCAGGAGACAGCATTCAACCCTCCCTCCTCTTCCCTGAAATTCAGGGTTTGCGTTGAGACCAGCAGAGCAGCAAATGTGATTCCAGGGCTTTTTGGGGAAAAATTGTAACATTTCCAAGTTGTCTGAGAAAGAAAAATAATTGGTTTCTGAGCACCAACCTGTCCAGCCTGTCCCACAGGGTGTCCCGGGGGCCCAAACTGAGCAGGAACCGAGCCCAGAGGCTGGAAACCGGGATTACCCAGGCACCGTACCCTGGTCTCCATCTGCACATCAGGATGTCACTAAAAAGATGGGAGAAGGGCAAATTCATCGGCAAGTCCCGAGCTTCTCACTAGACACTCAAGTGGTTTCTGAGGGGTTTAGGTCAAATCCCACCCCTATCCATAAAATGCTCTGTTATCACAGAAAAGACAAAATACAGAAAGGCATCACTGCTGGCTAGCCTGACATGTACTAGGTCAACTCACAAATTAGAAACAAAAGCCAAGGTCAGGTTAGAAGTGACAGAATTAGAGATGCATTTTTGACCCGAAAGATCAGGTTCCTGAACACAACATCATGCACCCTCCCCAACACTGGTCTTCCCTCATGCAGAAACACAGCTCTCACCAGCCCATTTCTCATCTTGCCTCCCTGTACCACATTTCATAATATGCCGGGATGAGCAAGGATATCTGACACTTGCAGATCGTTCCCTGTGACATTTCACCAGTTGCTTTTGAGGTTTTCATCCCAGGATGTGGAGGAGATCGCCACTAAGAGAAGTGGTGGCCACTGGGTAGCCCCGCATACCCGCACTTTCCCAGTGAGCAAGGTTCTCTCCGTAGGGATTAGTTTGGAAGACATTTCTAAAGCGTTTGTCTGCTAGGATGAAAGATCCTGTAATACATCTTGATGAGATGTTTGAAATTGCACTTCGATGTGTTTAAAATCTCACTTGTTCATATTGTCACAGCTTGGCAGCCTAAGTGTCAAAAACTTCCTAAATATCAGGTGCTATTTTTACTGCTCTATGTTCCATTCTTTCGATCGAGTCATACGACCACATTTGGGAGAGCGTGCCCATATCATGGCTTTCAGGAAAAATCACCTTGCATCAGCTGGGATCCCAATGCAGCACCAGTATGCAAGCCACAAGAGCAGTGTTTGTGCAGCCAGGCTCGTGGTGTAGCATCTTCCAGCAAGCCAAGGAGTCTCGGTGTAAAAGTGTCAGCCGACGGCACTGCTCTTGTTTATGGTGCTTGCTCTTACCCACCACAGGGAGAGGCAGATCTGTCAGGTTCATGCAAACCAGCCTTGCTAATTTGGTCACCTCCTCCCATGCCACAACCCCACAACCATCACATCGCCCATCCTGCAGGCTCCTTCCCAGGGGCCACAACAAGATGGGAAGGTCAGAGGTGCTCAGCATCCCTACCTGTTGGGTGGTAACCGTGGCTCCACATCAGCTCCCGCGTAAATGAGAGCAGGGTATGACCCTGAGATTTCTGCCTGGTTGCAAATCACTGCATCATCATTGCAAGCGTACGCTGAGGACGCAGGAATCAAGACACATGAGTCTGCAAAACAGAGATGCCTATTGCTTAACAGGGAATAGGCGAATTAGGCTGAAATGTTTATGTGACAAAAGCAGTGAAGAATTAGCAGGAACAGAAAGCTTCGAAGACTAAAGGAGTCGAGGGAACACGAGGGATGCTGGTGGCAGCCTGCCACCAGGATGCTGCTTGGGGATCAGTCTGCACTGGGGTAACCAAACCCCTGTCCCTGCCTTGAGCTACCTGCCCTGAAGGACCTGCGAGAGGCAGGAGGATGCTCGGAGCAGCCCGATGGTTCCTGCTGCCCGTGAGGGAGCCACAGTCCAGGACTTTCATGTTCTGTTCCCAAGCCAGCATGTGCTTTCCCTGAGACAGAAAAATCTCTCTTGTGCCTGCAGAGTGTCAGGTCTCACATCCACATGCGTTCACCATAACGTCAGCGTGGCCTGACTCCATCACCCCGTGATGCTCTTGTTTTACTATGGCTCTAAAGACAAAATACTCATGTGCGTGCAGGGCTCAAATGTCACGCACTTCACCTCTCCCATCCTGCAGACTGGCAGGGCCTTATTCTTTCCTTCATCTCAGGTCTTTCATTACAAGTTTATTTCTGGCATTGGTTCAGTTTCTTTGGCTGTGTTAATGAAACAGCCAGCAAATAAAAGGCATTGAAGGTGGCAAAAAGGATGCAGTGAGGGGCTTGGGACTGGGGCTTGTGTGTCTATTCCCCTTCTGGGAAGGGAGAAGGAAAAAACATCAAGAGCCCAGCAAAGACCTAGAAAGTAGCTGAGACAAAGGCTTCATTGCTTAAAAAACATGTCTACACTATATATTTTTCCTGAAATAATTTTTTTCTGCCAACAGAGCAGAGCTATCAGGGAGTACAAATAGCAGAGCATCAGTCTTGCAGCGGATTCTGTCATCCCAAGCATTCGTGTCCCAAAAGGCAGAAATCCCAGTGGCTCCTGCAGCATCTTGGATGCCACGTACCTTGGGAAATGGGAACGGTGCAACATGAAAAGATTGGGTGTCTGAAGGGCTGTGGGTCCTCAGGCTCATCCTCCCACACCCATCTCTTGCCTGTTTTTCCCAGTGCTCTGTGCAGCCCCTTGGAATACTCATGGTCTCGTGTGAATTCTTCTTCCCCTGTTGACGTGGATGCTGAGGACCTCTCCCGGGCAATTACATCCTCCTGGTGTGGTTCTTCTGTACGAGCATCCTCAAAATAAAACCATGTGCCTACACAATGAGGGTTGGGAGCACCTGGATGGGAGCTGTACCCCACAACCTGAGTTATTTGCCCACCATCACAGGCACTCAGCAGCCATGGAGCTGTACGAGGACCTTTGCAAGGACTTAGTCCCCAGATTACAATGTCCAGATGCCAAATATTGAAAAGCCAGTAGCGGTTTCAAAGCTTGGCCTCCTCTCTTCTCCTTGGCTCACAGAGCTACACAGTGAAAATCCAGGCGGCAGCAAGAAGTTTAAATACCACCTGAGCAGCTGCTGGTTGACAGTCAAGTGTGCTTCTGGGTGTCTCAAAAAGTGCTGGAGATGCCTCAGGATGATGCTTAACCTCACAGGGGAAACATGTCCTCTGTTGTAGCTGCTGGTTGAGAGCTGAATTATATTCCTGAGGACGCTGGTAAAGCCTGGGCTGGGAGGTGACAGGTCACAACGGAAGAATCATCCTTCAATTTGGAGCTGCCAGACACACAGGCGATACCTGGAGCCCACTATGATGCTGTTTGATTGAGGGAGGCCTTGAGAGAACACTTCAAAACTGTGCTGTGGCTGTGACAACATGTGCTTTTAAAAGCAGCCCTGCCTGTAGAGACTGCTGGATGGGAAGGGATGGTGTGCTCAGCATGCAGATGGCCAGCCTGGTTTCTTGTTTTGGTTTGGTTTTGAGTTTGTTTTTGATGTTCCCAGTGGATTTCTGTATGCAACAACAAGGACTTTATTTGCAGTAGCAATGAGAAAGTGCAGCGCTTAAATTTGGAAAGAGCTGACCTGGTGCACAAGCAGCCAGCTTGATGAATCCAACGTTGTGCAAACAAGGGACCTCAGAATAGTCAATAGTGGGGCCAGCAGAGTTAGTGGGACCAGGGTGATGAGGCTGCTGAACACCTGGCAAAGGGGAGCATCCCGAAAGCTGATGGTGTTTCTGCCTTGTCGTGTCACCTCCAGGAGTGCTGGTCACCCCTGGGCTGGTGCAGGGACTCCTCCTAACGGGGTTACCTGGTGAACAGGACATGGCATTTGTGCTGTGGCAGCACCTGTCACTTCAGGAGGACCGTTTTGGCCCCACCGCCCACGCACCGAGCACCCTTATCACGTGCTGCTGTCCCAGCTCATCGTCCTGCTCCCACCCCGCTCCGTCACCACTGCCCCATGGGGTTTTGGGGAGCACTGCGCCCATCTCCCCACATCAGCCCTTTCGCTTCCCGATCGGAGTCAGCGTGCTGCTGTTGATGAGGATGCATCTCCCAAGGCTACCACCACCACCAAGGCTGCTGCTCAGCCCAGACAAGGATTTGTTTAGATTTACGGTGGGAACGCAAAGAACAAGGAGCTGTAAAGATGCTTTTTATCTTTTGCTATTGCATCGCGAGGGGCAGAGCTGCTGCCATCAGCCTGCTCTGCTGTGGCGTTCACTGAAGGACACCTGAAATTCCATTCCCACAGTGAATTCACTGTGTCAGGAAACTCCCTTGTTACCAGAGGCAACTGGGGATGGAAAACAGAGAAATGGCAAAATAATTATTGCCTCATACTGTAGTTTGGGCTTATTTCTTACTGCTAAGGATGACCCAGGCTCACAGAAAACAAATGATGGAGGCAATTAGAGGAAGTCTGTCTTTGGAACAACTGGTTTTTATAGCAATCGTACCTGCAGATGTATTTAAGTAGTGCTGGTCTCAGGGATGAAAAAACACAATACCTGCAGCCTGAAAGCCCAAGGAAAGATAAAGAATCTCCTGTTGAATGCTCTCCTAGAAAACCAACAGCAAGCACATCTGGCATGCAAGCAGGCACCGATGAACAGATCTCTAAGCAGAATAACCACGGCGGCTGCAGAAAATATAAGAAAAAAACCTGACCCCTTTATCCACGTCCGTGAGGAGCCAGGACGGCTCGTGGTGGCAGCGGGACCTGCTGTGTCACTGCTGGCCACGGTCCCAGGGCTCTGCTCTCTGCCCACGAGTACGGCAGCAGCACGGCGGAGCGGGCACCGAACTGCTGATGGCCAAATCACTTAACCTCACCGTTAGCTGCTCAACAAGCCTTCGCTAAATGAACCGACATTTGCAACTCCTTGTTCTCCGCAGGGAGGAAAAAAGGCTTCCTTTGCTTTCCAGACTGGAATAGTGCATTTGTGGGTTTAGAGATGGGAAATAAAAAGCCCACCTGGACAAAAGGGAAACTTGGAGGACTTGCTGGAGCTGCTTTGCTCTTTTCACTGCTCTGGGGGTGGGACTGGCCATGGCTTTGGGCACACTGCACCCAAGAAGCACTAACTGATGAAATGCACCTTCCTCCTCCCTGGTTAGCTCAGAAATTCCCTCTTACAAACTGCTGACTATCAGGACTTGACCAAAGAGCAAGTTTTCACCAGCCATACCGGGAAGCCCTTAGAGGGACCGGGTACATCACAGAACTGGTTTTTTTTCTGTTGTTCCACTGGATTGTTCAGTGCTTTCCATCCCGCTGCTCCCAGCCCTCCTGCCAGACACCAGCTCCCTGCAGGTACCACTGCTCCTGCCATTCCCTCTGAGCTCAGCTTAAGGGAACAAGCCATGGAGATTCAGCTCCTTTAGCTTGCTCTGGGCACCACAGGGGGTTGGACACATCTTGGTGGCTGCCCCCACAGCCCCTGGCAGGCAGCAGGACATGGGAGTGCTTTACACAGAGGAAGGGGAGCTCTGCAGCCAACCTAAAATTGTTTGCTTGAGCTCAAGTTATCGTCAGAAGAGTCGCAATCAAAGCCTATACTGAGTATTTTCTTACTCAAATCAGTGCTCCAGTACTCCAACATTGCTTTTATTTTCCACCGCAATGCGTCACGGGGCTTTTGTTAGAGTCCTGCCATACCCAACGAGTACAAGGGTCTCTCCACTGGCTCCATTTACACGACTAGGTACAGGGTGCCTGTGGGATTCTGTCCTGCAGAGAGGTTTTACTCCAACAGACCAACACAGATAATTGTTTGCTCATGTGCACCCACTGACTGAGTGCACAAAAGTGTATGTTGGTAGAATATAGCTCTTTTTTTCAGCAAAACTTTCTGGTGGAGAGCAAGTGTTAGACTGACTCTGGGTCAGGCACGGTAAATCACAGCAGGACATTTATACTTTATGGACCAGGCTTGACAAAAAGTGTTACAACTACAGACCACTCAGAGCAAGCACATCAGCCACCATAAAGGACACGAAATCTCTTTGTGACATTCCTGAGCCTCTGAATGGCAGGCATTAGAAAAGGGCACATGTGGAAAAAGTGGCATTTTACTGACACGCTTCTAGGCAGGCGAGCAATAATAGATACTCCCATTCGTCACTTAAAAAGCGCAGAATATAATTCCTCTTGTAATCAGGATGGAAAGGCATATGGCCTGGACTAGCAGAAGAAAGGTTGACTCATATTAAGTCCAACCCCTTACCAAGTGTCAAGTGCTCCCTAAGATGGCTCACGCTAATTTGAGAAGTCACCTGGTGGCAGTGGGTCACCAGCTCCCTCTACAGACAATCAGGACACAGCCGGACCCCTGCAGAACTGCTACAGCAGATGCATAATAACAAAGAGTCCCTTTAAACTGCCACCAAGGAGCAGAATTTCCCTCCTCATCGCCGGCAATAATTATTCCACTCGATGCCGAGTCCTTTGTTTTCCTCCACGGCGAGAGGTCTGGCTCGCTCCCCTATCCTGGGGTGGATGAAGAAATGGCTGCGATTGCATTAGTGCTCCCCTAGATTGACGTGAATATGTCTTTTGTTTCCTTCCAGGGAAACAAAGAGCGGGAGCAGGAGGGATGGAGGGAAACGCAGGCGCCACCGGGCTGCAGGAAAAGTTCAGCAGCCCGGAACCAGGTGGTTGTTCGGAAACAAAGTGCCAAGACCATTCGCAACGGCAATGCCTCATCACGGCAGCACGCACCGGTGAGCGCGAGGAGCCAGCCGAGGCGAGCGGGATGAGCACGCCTGCCCGCCCGCTGACACCCCGCAGCACCGCAATTCCGGAGACGCGTGTATAGGTGACACGTATATAAAACGACAGGGATGAAAACCCCCGCGCAGGGGTGGCTGCTGGCTGGGAGGAACGGGCTAATGAGAGCGACACAGCGTCACAAGCAAGAAACTGCTGAATTTTCATCCTTGCCCTGACACCTCTTTGTTTCAGTATCTCGCGTCTGCAGGAGGTGGTATAAGAATATCCGGAGGAGCAAGACGGGACTGCTTAAGGAGCAAACATCTTTCTCAGAAGCCCCTGGCAGGCAGAACAGCTCGTGCCGCCCTCGGCTCCTGCCTCCCTTCACCTGTGATGCTGAGAACTTATTGTCCAGGGAAACAGCATGATGTTATTTTTATTTTTTTTGTCCTTTTGCCAGTAATATTATATTCTTACTTTGTACCCAATGAACACTTTGTTCTTTCCTTCTGCAATTTCTCAGTATTTGTAGGTGAGAGAAAAACGTTCTCCCCCCTGCTCCCACCCATTTGAGGCATATTCTTCCAAAGACAATCCAAATTGCAGGCAGGGGGCAGGGTATGTGTAAAAGTGGGCAAGCTGTTCGCTCCTCACAATAATTAGAGGGTGTTTTGATGCCAAGGAAAAAGAAGAAAAGAGTTGCACCTGCCTGCATTTCCCAGCCCCCCTTGGTGCTGTGAGCCTGCCAGGGGACACCTGGCCAGCTCTTTGCTTTCCTTAATGCTTGGGCTGTAGTGGCCAAAGCGAGGGTGGTCTGTGGGGGTGTGGAGGAGGATGCTGAGCCACATGGTCCATCAGCCAAATATTCTTGGCCTGGGAAAGAGCTGCACAAAAATCCAGTATCGCCCAAACCTCGCATGGAGGGGAGCTGTTCCCTGCCGCACACACAGAGTGCTCCTGGAAAACTTTGGAAGGCCATCTTTCTCTACACCCTGCTGCACATCTTGTTATATACATTTGCTGTCACACAGTCTCCTTTACCTACAGGTGCTGTTTGCAAAGGATGCTGCTCTCATGTGGTCCTCAAAGCCGAAAACCTGTTATCCCCATAACTGCTGCAGATCAGACACTCAGCTCTTCCACCTCTCCCCAACAACACACTCCAGCCAGGCCAGAGCATCGTGTTGACCACCCCTGGTACCACGGCAACACACGGGGATGAAGTGTTATCTGTGCCAGGCTCCTCTGCCAAGAGCTTAGGGTGTAAAATGAACGGTGTTTGGCCTCTTGCTGTGCCTGGGATGAAGAAGCTCCTCAAACCCAAACCACTTTGGAGATGCAACCAGGGAAAAGAAGCGGGTGGGAGAGGGCAAGCAAGAGAAAAGGTCAGTTTGACCTACTTCATAATTACCTCTTAATATAGCAGGGTCCCACCTTTGCTCTGTGCAACCCCGCACCACAGCTGATGTGGGAACTTATCCATGAACAGCCTGGGACTAACACGTATCAGAGGGCAGCAGATTGCAGGACCCATCCTTTGCTCCCTGGGATGTAGGGTGCTCTGCTCCTCGCTAGTTACCTTGTGCACTATAATTTCTGAAATGCTGTGTGAAACAAGCTGCTTGCTGTTTCTGCAGAACTCCTCTGACCCTGTTGCCGTCTCTGCCGCTGCACTGCTTGGCAGTACTTCCTTGGAGGAACTACAGCAACAAACTCAGATGCCAGGGCTTGGAGATAAGCAGCCAGCAACCATCTAATTTCCATACAATGTACAGAAAAGAGAGGAGGAAAAAAAACCCCACAACACTGGGAATCCCTAATGAACCAGGGTGAAAAACAGGACAAGTAAGTAACAAAACAGAATAGATTTTCAATAGGGGCACAGCAAGTTCTAGCGGACAGATACATCAGATAGGCGAGAGAGAAGAAAGAACAGAAGCCGGAAAAGAAGATGGGAGGAAAGCAAGGGGATCAGAGCAGCCTGTCCGATGGGGAGAATGCTTCAGAAGCTTTTCATTTCCTTTATCATTACATAGATAGTGCCAGCTCATTGCAGAGCAACAATTCATCTAGCCTGGTAACCTACAGTCTGGTGCTGGATGCTTCTGGACAAGGCTACCAACCTTTATGCACTTCTTGTCTGTGGCACCCAACAACATATAACAATGAAACAATGGCAAGCATCACGGCAGTTAATTTACCATTTCAGCCTCGAGTGCCAGGTGTTTGTTTTAATGTAACACAGCAGGCAATCTCACCTGGTCCCAAACAGCAAGACCATGTGCCATATGGGTACTGTGAGTGCACCCCAAGTTAACAGAATTATTTGTTTTCCGACACTGCTGTACTGAGTTCCTCAAGTTAATGCAAACCCTTCTCTCTGCATTTGTTCCTCTCATCCCCTAAGTTTCCAAGCAGCCCTCAGAGATGGCGTTTATGGGGTGGGTAAGGTGTTGCTTCTCTCCTCAGACTAAGGGGCTGCTTTAGCCCCAGCCATGCAGGGCACCTGCAGGTAAACACCCTGTAGGTGACCAGGAAGAGATGATCACAAAGCCCCTGACGCAGCCCATGGGGACAGAAAAGTGGGTTGAGCTCCCCCTCCCTGCTCCATCACCCCCACCCAACCGGTCCCTGTTCAATTTCTCCCACCCTGCAGACTGGTTCCTTATCCATCATCCCCACAAACGCCTGCCCTCTCCACCACACCCATCCAGACCAGCACTCCAAGCCCCCCGGGATGCACCATGCCCCACCACCCCCGGCCAGCAGACTGCCTGCACCAATATCCCGCTCAGGGACCTGCTCCATCAGTAACATCTGAGCACTGTGCCCAAACCCCTCTCTCCAGACCAGTATCTGCTCCAACATCCCTAACCACACTGGTACCTGCTCCAGCATCCCTACCCACACCTGTACCTGACTGAGCATCTCTACCCGGACCGGTACCTGCTCCAGCACCCCTACCCGGTCGGGTACCTCAGCGCCTCTAAGGGGTCCGGTACCTGCTCCAGCATCCCTAACCGGACCGCTATCTCAGCAGCTCTAACGGGAGCGGTACCAGCTTCCGCCCCCTTGCCCGGACCGGCGTGCCTGCCCCCCGGCTCCCTGCCCGGCAGCGGGGCGATCCCGCCCGGGGTTGCACCGGCTCCGCGGCGCTGCGCGGGAGCGGAGCGAGCTCCCTTTCCACTCCGTCGCGGCAAGAAACAGGGAAAGCCGGAGACAAAGAAACTGTCCGGGCGCCCGCCTGCCCCCACCTCCTCCGCCACCGCCTCCTCCGCCTCCTTCTCCGCCGCCAGCACCCCTACCCTCCGCGCCCCTCCGCGGCGGGGAAGGGGGGTATTTACCCGCTCTCCTCCTCGATCTCGGAGATATCAGCGAAGATGAGGAAACCGACCAACAGCGTGAGCAACGCCAGCGTCCAGCCCCGGCACGGCAGCGGCATGGCTCCCGGGCTGGGCTGGGCTGGGCCGGGCCGCTCCGCGGGGTGCGGAACGCGGCGCCGCGTCCCGGGCTCGGCGCCGCCGCCGCCGCCCGGCGGGGCCGCTCCGCCCCTCGGCGCCCGCGGAGCGCCCGTCCCGCCCCGCCCGGCGCGGGGAGGGGGCGGACGGGGCGGGCTCAGCCCCCACCGCCCCCCGCCGATAAAGTTTGCGGCGGGTCCCCGCGGTGCTCTGGGAGTGGTTGCCCCTCGTCCTGGCTTGGGGGGGCCCGTCACCCCCGGCGGTGCCCCCAGTGAACGGGCTTTGCTTTATGTTGTCGCTTCCCCTGCGCGGCCGTGGCGCGGCCCCTGCCTTGTGCGCACCGGCGCGGTGTGGCGGGGTCAGTCGTGGCTGTGGGGGGAGGAAACGCGCAGGCGAGTGGTTTTTTCCCCGAAAGGACAAAAACTGCAATAAAATAAGACAAAGCGCACTCGTGTTTGCGGTGGTGGTGATTGTACCTTCTCCCGCAACGTGCGTGCAATAAAGCAGATCTTTTGGGATAGAAAACATATTGTAAACGATGATTAATAACTAATCACAACCATCTCTATTACTGTTAACACCCATTTTGGTAATAAAAAAGTTCTTTGCGTTATTATAAATATTGACCATCATAACTACACCAGTCCTGCCACAACTCTTTACATCTCGCTGTAGTTTGAAAAGGCAGAATTTATTAAGCAGAAACCACACAAGGGGCTCTGCTTCCGAGGCACCTGGAGGCAACTCTGCCACTCTGACGGCCCCTATGACCAACCTGCAGGTCTACAGGCATAGCCTGTTACGGAGAGAAAAGGCTGGAGTTTCTATCCAGAAAAAGAAATTAAAGTGTGTGAAAGTTGGGAATAAGGAAAAATGGACTGGCTGGACAAGAGAACAGCCGAAAAAAAAAAGACCAAGTGATCCTTTCCCTGCATCCCTGTTATCTGGTTAGTCCTGCACCGGCCCTGGAGAGGAGAGACCAGCTGTGCCAAGGTTTAGGCAGGGCCAGCCTGGCAGGGTGTCTCCAAATGCAAGCATAATTCTTTCAGACCAGAAAGTTGCTGAAAAATCAGAATATCTGGTGATACGTGCACTGCTGAACCGGAGAGGGATGCAGTGGATTTATAATGCAGCAGACAGAAGAAGCACAGATGTGTTGAGAGAGAGAGATACTAATTGCTTACATATTTAAAACAGCATCTTTAGTCTGAATGGGAGGCACCATTAAGCAAAACAGAGCTATTAACTGGGGCCACTTGGAAAGCTGCCATTTTCCCTTCTGTGCATGGCTTTTTGCATCAATACAAAAAGTATGTTGCTCAGGGTGTGATATGCTGTCGATGTTGCGTGATTACTACCGAGGATGCTGAGGTGCTTTGCATGGGGATGCGTCCATACGTATCAAGTGTGTAGCACCAGTTTTGTGTACAGGAGGGCGTGTTTAGCAGAAAAATTTTCTGTTTATCTGGATTAAATGGTGGAAGGAGCCCGTTATGGCCAATATGCTTTCCTGGGGGCTCTGAAATTCCTGTATAAAGAGGAGACAAACAAATCACTGTTATGTTTATAGGTAAAAAATACAACATAGGTGAGTCTGCTACAATTATACTATGGTATATATGGCAAATTTACAGTCCCGTATGCAGCTTTTGTAATAGAGCATATTCAGGCCCCTGGGGAGAAAGTGATTTCAGGTGGTCTAAGTAGCCCCATAATTTACCTTCTGCATAAATCTGAGAAAAGCCTCATTTTCCTTCTGTTTTATTCTTCTTGGACTCCTTTTCCTCACCCTATTCTGGAGTTTCACAGCAGTGTGACTGGCCCGAGGATGGGGAAACACGCTTTAAGGTGACCTTACTGGGACAGGGACTGACACAGGGGTTTCCCGAGATGCAGCGGGGCAGAGCACCAGTCCCCTGTGATTCGAGAGCACTGCACCGCAGCTGGTTTCCCAGCTTACACATCCTGGAGAATACAGATGGAGATATCTGCTCCCGCATCTTTTTTTTCAGCTCCATCCCAGGTGGTGTTTCAGCTTCTTTTGTCTGATCTTCCTGTTTCAGTTGCCAATCACGGTGGAAATGTGCAAAACCAGAAATCTCGATGGAGGTTGAGCAGTAAGTGTGGGAATCATTCAGTGTGTGGTGGGAGCTGGTTTGCCTGGATGGGGAGTCTCACAGGGACAGGGACATCCTATCTACCGAGATGCTCCTGCTGTGGAGTAGCTTGTCTTAAAAAACATGCTGGGATTTGACTCTGCTCCTGCGTAAGTCAATGGAAGTGCTGCTGAAATGAACAAAACAAAACAACACAACAAAAAACCAAACCCCTCCTTGCAGGGTGAGCTGAGAGTTAAGCTTGATGCCCTTCACTGGAAAGCTCCACTGCTCGGGGCTTGCACAAAGAGCTCTCTGAATCCCATACTTGGTGTCATCTGTTGCTTTATTCCTATGAAAGATGTAGGTCGAAGAGAAAGGTCATTCTTCAGCTGTTCAGCCTTCAAACACAGGGACCAGGACCTCGAAGTACAGCTGGTTTTGAATGAGGAGGCAGAAAAGCTACATTGAAGATGCAGGAACAGTGCAGCGCGCTGAATTATTTTGTAATCAATTAACAAGGCTGTATAACATCACCAAGTGTGACTCTGCGATGTAAACCTGGAGATCTTGTTGCACTGCTGGGGGCTAAATTTTGCACAATCAGGAGTCTTACCCTGGCGGCAGAAAGAAATGAATATAATAGGTACTGACTGCAGGAGAGAACATTTTACTCTGCATTTACTCCGAGTCCATCCTTTAGAGCATTCTGGCCAGATTTGGGGAGGGGAGGAGATAACACACCCTGGTTTCATGCATTCCTCTTTATCCCAAAGAACTGCAAACTGTCGCCATAGTTTCTCAAGTATTAGTCATTCTGCACATTCAATCCACTAGGAATCTTCACATGATTCAGCTTAACCAGGTGCATAAATGTTGCAGGATTGGGTCCGTAAGCGTCCAAAGCCTCAATTTTATGTCTCATTTGTAAGATGGGTTGCAGGAAGATGAGAGCAAACTGTCACAAATAGACTGTTGTTGTAGAGTAATATGTTCTGAAACAGAATAAAAGGCTATTATATCCTCTAGTTCCTAATAATTTGAGGAAATAATTCTGTATCCAGAACATTTGCAGTAAATACAATAAGGTGTACTGAAAAAAAAAATCTTAACATAACGGCAAAAGTAACTGCACCAGAACAATATTGCATTTTTCTGCTTTGAAGGGAGAAGAGAAAAGAAATGGCATTTTTACATTTTCTTTTGACCTTTGAGAAATATCAGGAATATGTAATAGTCACATTCCCCAACAATAGCTTGGAGGATTCAGAAAATAAGACTTAAACACCTAGGGACATTTACAAACAACGGGCAGAGAAGTGATGAATTTAAGATGTGGGTATGAAAGGCACAGATACACAGAGCGTGCAAAAATAATACATATTTTAAATGTTTTTAATCTAGATGAGAAGCATCATTGAGAAAGGTAGTGGCTCCTGAACAAGCAAAGGAGGGACAGAGAAGATGACCCGCGAGGTCTTTGCTGTGCTACAACGAATGATAAGACCTGGTGCAGCGAGAGGTCTCAGGGGACCTTTCGCCATCAAATTCGGAAAGCTGCAAAACACACATAACCTTTATCATATCTGCCAGCCAAAATGAACAAAGTTTACGGCCCATTTTATACAGCTGAACAGTACCCTGATGTGATGAACGAGCATGAGAAATGGGAGTTGGTATTAACCAGGGTCATGATGTTTCATTGCCTCATTATTGGTAACAAACCTGCATCTAGGTGCTTTCTCCAATGAAACCATCGGCCTCTCCCGCAAAAGTCAAGTGACCCTGAAGGAGCATGAAGTGTCTTTTCCTCCCCAATGAGTTCATTAGGAGGAAGGAAGGATGCTGATTCAGTAGGTTTGATGCCCTCCATCTTCTCCTGAATGCTCTTGCTGGTCTCCGTGCAGAGCGAGGGATCAGAGACCACCACTCCAGCATCTTTGCTCATGGATGGAGAAACAGTGATAGCAACCAAGCAACTTCCAGAGCTGTCAGGCTCTTCACCTGGCTTTATTTACCCTTGGGTAAAAGTTTCCAGCGGGATCCCAAAGCAGGTTGGTCCATTACTAAAGCACATTCACCTGGAGGAGCTGTGAGTCTCATTAAAGGACTCCTAAACCCTGGACAAATTATTAGTCATAGACAGGGTTTGTTCTTTTTTGAGAGGCAAACAGCACTGAAATGCAGCCCTAGCAGAGGCATTTAGACATATCCTAATATCAGTGAATCTCAATTTAGGCACATCAGAGGGGGTCTATCACTTTCTGTGGCACATCCTCTATTGAACTGGGATTTTTCAGGGATTTTATTCTGTTGGAAGGAGGACTGCAAGTCCATCGCCTTCTTTATACCCGGAGTGGTGTAGCAGCAACAAGAAAGCTAAGGTGATTCACGAGAAAGGGAGAAGAAAATCAGACTGTATTAATTTCAAGCTCTATTAGGATTTTAAGAAAGTAAAATCAATAGAAAAGGATGGACTCAGTAGGGAACGTGACCTTATTTTCCCAGTGTTTGAAGGAGAAGTGCACACAATAGAGAGACAAAAATACATCTATAAAACCAGATCAGTTCCTTTGATGTTGAAGTAGAGAAGTTAAAATGCTGATGTAAACTGGCATCATTTGATGATGAAGAGAAAAAGAAAAAGAAAAAAAAGCCCCCACCAAAACAAAAACCAAAACCCACCTGAAAATTCCCAAATCCAACACCATCCACTAGTCCCTTCTATTCCTTTCTTTCCTGCAGTAAATTGCAAAAATGGTGTGATCCATGCAACATTTCATCAAATATGACTCACCCTTGTCAGAGCAAAATGTTTGATATAAAACAAGAATGATCTTTCTTTCTTTGTGGTCAGATAAGCTGGTTTGGATTAATAAAAATGCCACATTCACAATGATATTGATAATTTGCATGTGAAAAGCCTTCCAACCTGGTAATGAAAACAATTTTTCAGTTTTGCCACCACTAGTCGCAAGAGATAAGGTCTGCCGTCCTCCCCCTCACAATTAACCATGCACACACAAAAAAAGGGAAAAGGTAGAAAAAAGGGAAAAGGTGGAATATGTGTGACAATTGCAAATTGCCCATTATCTGAACCCGATTCTAAGGTGTTGATATTTCCAATTGCGGCTGCACGGCTGGCACGACTTCACAGCCTGGCCGTGTGCGTGCCCAGTCGGGCACCTCATGGCTGGGACAGCAGAGCTGAGTATGTGCCTGTATGAAGTTTTGAGATCGTATTCCTGGCATTTGGGGAAAACAAAACCCAAAACAAACTAAAAAAAGATTGCACCCCCCGCCTTTTGTGTTAGCATGCCACTGGGTGGCAGTGCTGGGTGTGCACATATGTATGTGTATATATATATATATATGTAATGGGGGGTACACCCACTTTTGGGGGGATTTCTCAAACCTGGGTATGTTTTGCTCATCCTTGGTATACTGAATGCCACTGCGGTGCCCAAGGCAGGAGAAGAAAGGGCTGAAAGATACTTCAGCTTCGAAGAGCGGAGACAATTGCTGCATTTCCATCGACCTGGGCAAAACTTCGCAGCCGGGAGAACCGAGTGCCCGAAGGTCAATGCCAGTGTTGGCACCCCAGGCTGATCCAAGCTGTCTCAGCCTTGTCTGCAGACCTGCAATTGCAGCATTTTTCTTGCACAGTCATCAGAGGAACAAAGAAGCCCTTTGCTAATAGTCTGGAAACAAAAGTGACACAAGATACCTGCCCTGTTCCCTGTTTCTGCCCCAGCCCACACACTTCACCCTTGTTCTTCCTACTCCACGGAGAAATAATTAACCCAGCAAAGCCATATTTTCAGTGACTCAGAATACACACGTGTGCTTGGTGCGTATAAAGCACTCACACTTCTCACATCTGACCAGCAGTGATTTGAATTTAACGCATCCCTCCAAGATAATTCCAAAACGGTAAGTATTTCTTACTTACAATGGTAGATTTTAAGTGCCTGATAAACAGATAAAGGTTTCAAATGCCAAACTGAGACGTCATCAGGTTTTGAATTTTGTCTCTTATCTCAGTTCAAAGCTGCTAAAACGTGGCATTTCTTTTAGGTTTGTTTCTGCAGAGTTCACCTTCATCACGGTACTTCTGTCTGCATTTCATGGTCCTTAAAGCACAGGTCATATTTGACTCTAGTTTGGGCCTGTTTCAAGTTGGTGGGTTTGATTAATCTTGTCCTATACTTGAGAGAAACCCAATTACTCCCCACAACTGTGTCGAGGAGGTAAATCTACCTAGTTTGGCTGAACAATCCTACATGCAGGGTGAAGAAATAAGCTGTATCTGGGCACCACAAAGTATGGGAGGGTGTTTCTTGCAAGATTAATTTGAGATTTCAGATTGTTTCTGCTTGTGAGAAGTCAGAGCTGGAGAAGAATACAAGAATAGATAAAGAAAGAGGAGGGAAATCCTTATGACCCTCTTTTTGAGGGTCATAAAACCAATATAGATGACAGTGCTGCTAACCATTCGAAAATGTCACCTTAGTGATGAGCATGCCTGAGAAAACCTGCAAGAAGGCTGTCTTGCTTTTTCCTGGTATTCTTGTGGTCCTCTGGAAAATTTTGATCTAAATATTTGCAAAATGTACAGATTACAACACCAATTAAAACAACCAGAAAAAAGAAAAAAAAAAAATTTCATGCACAAATGGTCCCTTGCAAATGAGAACTTCTTTGCAAGGAAAACATGAGATTCAACAATATGTTCTGTTTAGTAAAAATGAGAAAATCTTAAGGGGCAACATAAAGAATGCAACTTTTTCTTCTCTGCCCCTCTATCTAACAGCTAAAAAAGTGCTGTGCAAAAGGTCTTTAATGCTTCTCCTGCAGGAGCAAGAACAGAACTTGTTCACCTGGAGTTTGCTTCTTGGTGATCAACACCAAAGGAATCACCTACATTTGATCCAAGAAGCTCTTAGGTTATTGTTATCCCCAATCACAGCAGGAACAGCCGGGACAGGATATTTTCAGTTTCATACTTCCCATCTGGGTCCTGAATTAAAGTTGTTGAATACATGGCCCTGGTTGTGCAGCCCCACGTGCCTGAGAACCCACCTCGTTGGAAAGCTGAGGTGTGAGTTGGGTGAGCACGTTCCTTGGGAACGAAAACTTCAGTGCAGCTTGTGCCTAAATGTGATTTATTACTTTTTTCTCTGATCTTAGATCATTAGTGTCCTCTGTGGTGAGGAATATGAATGATTGATCTGCAGCTGAATTCCACCTCACACAGCAAGATACCAGCAGAAGGGGGAGACTGCACATAATGCTCCTGGCAGGTTTAAGTGCTCTGTACAAATGTTGAAGGAGTAAGAGAGAGAAAAAGAGCCAGTGTGGGGGAGAGACACCCCAGGCATGTAACAGCCTTCCTGACCTAGTGATTTATTTATGGCATTCCTAGAGGGAAAGAAGCCATGCAAAGATCACGAGCCTGCACGCTGCAGTAAGTGGTGCACTGGCACATATTTAGCAAGCAACAATACAAGGCACAAAATCTACAAAGGATGAGGAAACGCTCCACTCCTTGTGGGATTATTGAACAATTAGAGTTAAGGAATGAGAGAGTTTTATTTGGAGGAACAAGAAAGATTTCCCTTGCTTCTTTCTATAAATAAATGACAGGAAGATTCTTTTGCTTCCTTGGAAGCCAGGGTGTTTCCTCTCCCAGAGCACACCTACACCATGCTTTCCTCCTGGTCTCACCAGCTCATTCATGGGCCTTTGCAGGGAATTTTGGATACTGATAGCCATCTCAGGTCTGTAAGAGAAAAGGCTCTGTTCACACCAACGTGCCTGCGAGATGTATTTCACAGAAAGCTGCTGTCTCCAGGGTAGGTGAACAATGAAAGGAGCATTGCAAAGAACAGATCTCCAGTATAGCACAGGAAAAAGCAGAATCTGTGTTAGCTGAAGCCAGTCACAATGTTCATCGACCTGATGAATACTTGCATTGGCACATGGGAATGTGTATAAAGTACAGCATTGGATAAGGGAACTGCACAAAGGTTAACCCTGAACTCACTGAAAGGCCTGATTCTGCAAGGTGCTGAGTCCCTGCAGCTCCTGATGAAGAGCCCGTTACCTTGGCCACCATAAATAAATGCTACTAAAATGGTTCA
Source organism: Patagioenas fasciata (assembly GCF_037038585.1). Lineage (NCBI taxonomy): Eukaryota > Metazoa > Chordata > Aves > Columbiformes > Columbidae > Patagioenas > Patagioenas fasciata. The sequence goes on from NC_092531.1 coordinate 19,562,236, forward strand.
CCTTCGCTTTGGACTGGAACAAGCCCTGGATTTTGTCAGGAGGGTGCAGTCAGCAGCAGGACCGGCAGCAGCATGGCAGGAGGCTGCACCGTGCCGTGGGGAGAGCAAGGGGGAACACAGGGTGTTCATTAGCACCCATCAGACCTTCCACATCACAAAACAATGAGCCCTAAATGTGAACACAGTCTCACTTTAGAGTTCTTGACTCTGATGTCTGAATTTGACCTCATCAGAAACAAGATCTCAACCAAAATCCTGGGCCACTCCGTTTTGGTTCTGAATTTAGCTTCTGCTTCAGCTTTAGAGATTTCAAAAGAGGGAGTCCCCTGTGGCCTGAGGGTTCTGGAGACCTGTGGGGACATAGGGCACCAAGTCTCCCAGTTGCCTCTCCAGCCATGCAAAGCTGAGGGTCTGAATGACTTCGAGAGGGCTCAGAAGCATCAACCTTGACTTGACTTGAGGAGCTGGATTTAATTACTCCAAGAGTAGACTTAATGCTTGTACTTGCATCCCGATCAAGCTTGTCTGTCATTCATAGATTCCTTCTGGAAAAAAAGTACTCTCCATTTATATATGAGATCATAATAATCAAGCTTTATCACTCCTGTTTCCATTCTAGGAGCTTATAACCACATAATAAAAGCACATAATGAAAACATCATAAAAAACACACAGTAAAAACACATTCACCATGCAAGTATTACCATCTTAGCACATCACAGATAGAAATACTGAAGAGTTCTTGAGGTTTCTGGTATGTACTGGTAGCCTCCACAACACGGCATCACAGCCACCCTTCCCACTCGAGGAGCGTGAGCTATTTAAACGACAATAGCTGCAGAAGACTCACATAAACATTTGGATTCAGTGAACTAAGAACATGAGAGGTCTCCAGAAGAGTTTTGCCTTCTTGGCTTTACAAAGTTGGTTAGAAAATTCCCTGAGAAAAGCCTCTTCAGCCACTTTTGTTGTATTATAGCCCTTATCGGAAAAGCAGCATGAGATGGGTGTCGCATTAATACTCTTCTTCCTTGTGGTTTAAATTAAGGTTCATCTTCACAGGCACTCCTTTGCTTAGCTTTGAAGGATGCAAACAGCTCACCCTGCCTCCCTGCTCTATCTTCATTTTCCTTTTCCTGACACTATTTCATATATCCTTGCTCGGGCAGAACATGGTTTGCTCTCGCTGTAGATAAATGAATAACCTGAACCTGCAACAGCACCTGGACTGGGAGATGATTCTGCACCCTGATAAAAGGTATTGGCCCATGCTAACGTTGCTTTACATCCAAACTGGTTTACTTCACGTCAGATGACTTTCGCTGTGTTGCACTGAGATATCTGCGGCAGAGTAGCACTCTCAGACTTCTTCTCCCTCCATCCCTGAAAAGCAGCAACTCCTTTATCTGGGGAAAGCCACTCAGGTCAAATCCTTGTACAGCCCACACTGAACCTGCCCGCTTGTCCCTTCACATATTTTCTAAGTTTCTCACACAATTATTGCAGTGAGCAAATAAAAATGGAAATTAGTCATCAGTCCCTTCAGCAACTTTATCCTTCACTTCAATAGTGCCAGAATAGTCACCTCTCACTTTAATGAGAGCTTCTTGAATTCTTCTCGCTTTCAAAGGTTTTGTTTTGGGTTTGAAGCCAACATTACAGTGACATCGTGAACTTAATAACTTAATGGCTCAGCTACAGGTTGATTTTTGTATTTTCTTTTTTTTAAAGCCACAGATGTTACTAGTAACATCTAAGATGACTGAACCTGGTTATCTTAGAGATTAAAGGCAATATTGTCTGCATTTTTTTTTTCCAGTTGCTTATTTTGTGTCTCTAGGAAGCACTTTGTACTCACATGGCTTTGCTGGTTTTTTTTTCCCCTCCATTACTCCTCTCTCCTTTGTTTGCTTGACACTTTCCTGCAGAGAAAGGGGAGAAACATAAACTAGGCAAATGTGATTTGATCACAGAGCTGGTAGGGGGCAGGTACAGTCAATCACGCTGCCTTGAACTCTCTTGTGTGTGATCAGCTGGAGTTTGTTTGCAGAGTCCCCTGAAATTATGTAATGCAAAGACACCGATCCAAAGCTCAGGATCAAGAGATGCCTCTACACGGACTCTGGATCGGGCATAGTAAGTAAACATTCCCCCATAAAATTTGCAGATGTGGGAAAAACTGGAGGCTGGCTTACCGAAACCTGTAGATTGATTCAGCCGCAGAGCAGAAATTCCTGACCCCAGTGCTTTGGTTCCTCTCATGAAACATAAAACCACCATCAGAGGTGGTTTTTATTCCAAGTTCTCAGCCTCTTCAGAGACACACTAAATTAACCTGAACTCCCTTGGTTTCCTTTAATCTTACAAAAATGCAAGATGCAAAGCAAACCCCTTGTCAGCAAATGCATTACAGATGAAGGGAAAGCTGCCCCCCTTACACTGGCTCTGAATTTGGTCCCTGGGATTTTAACTGTTCCTTTATCTACTGAAAAGGAATGTTAAAAAGTTTAATTGGCATGTAATGAGATAACTATAACAAGTTAATTAGTTCTCAATTAAATTACATTTACCATACATTCTGAATGTGTTGTTAGCAATTAATGACACCTAATGAACTTGCAATAGTGACTGAGTTTACAACGATAAGGAAAATAATAATAATAATGCTCACACGTGGTTTCATAGCACATTAGAAACAACAAATGATTTTTAAAGTATGTGGTTAAATCACCACATCTTGTGCAGCCGCTGGAAGGGGAACATCCAGGAAATCTGTTCTGGCACATCCAAGAGGCTTTGGGAGGAAACAATTGGCTTTCAGCATAGGTCTTGTTGGGAAAAAGAATTCCCCAAGAGCTGCAGGAGCATTGCAAAGAAGAAGTGAAAACAAAGCTGCAGAACAAGGTCAATTATTCAGTTTAGACTTAAGAAGGCAAGACAAAGAAAGATCATGACAAACAGTTGGAATAAGGCAGAGATCCTGAGGAGGAAAGCCTGGTGGATGAGGGAAAACAGTTAAATTCTTTTCCAAGATCACTTTAACTGGGTGAGTATATGGAGAGCAATTTGTCTCTGTGCTTCGAGTTAACCTCCCCTTAACACTTTACACCAAGTGCCACGCTGAATAGGCATTAGAAGAAAAAAAACCCTACAAACTAATTTACATTTTAATGAATTTTTAATTGAACCAAAATCTGTTGTTTCTGTTTAAAGATGCAGTGTTGACTTTGTGGTCTGTGCTGCTGGGAGCCAAGCGGGATCTTAATGTGATAAAAACAATGATAATGCTAAGCTTAATTAGGTTTGAAAACGTGCCTGGTAAAGTGACATGGGATAAAAATGTTACCTTCCCCCTTCGAAGCTGATCAGCAGGGCCAGGCAGAGTCTGGACCACTCGCTTGTCCTGGTTGTGAAGAAGGAAGAACCAGATCTGCTATTTCTTGCTCATGCAAAGCTCAAACAATGACAAGAGCAGGATGGGAGAGAAAAAACTGATCCCATGTGCAACAGGATCACCCACAGTAACTTTTGTTGGACCTTCTCCTCCCATTAGATCTAGTTTTGATGACAGGTAGGACGTACTGGTATTTCTCTAACCACTTTTCTCTTTGTAACAGGCTACGTGGAAATGCCAAAGCTGGGGAACTGCACTTTCCAAGGCCAGGACTTGGAGGCATTGGCTCTCATCCCATTCTCCATCCTGGAGCACGCCTCCAGCAAAATAAACATATGCCCCCCCATATGCATCCAAGCCTACCTAGAACTAGGAGACAAGAGCAAAGCCCTTACATAGGGATTTCTGACCAGCTGCACTTGGGTTTAACAAAAATGCTCTCCAGTATTGAGGTGTGCTCATTTGCTTTTTTTCTGAGGTACCTGTAATCCTGTTCCAGACATTTTAAGGCGTTTTGTTGTGTTTTTAATGCCTTGTACCAAGCAATTCGCCAAGTTCACCATGCCACACACATACCTAAGGAGCTCAATGAAATGGCAGCAAAGCAGCTATTTTAGCACTAGTTTGTTGCAGGTCCTCTTGTTTCATCCTTTCTCTGGCTGCCTCCACTCATAATATGCTCAGGGTTTCACATAATAACTAATAAAAGCAAAGTTCAGTTATTTATTAGGTTATTGGTGGTTTGGTTATACAACAAGCACAAGCTAAATACACCCCTCACCTCCACAGAGAGTCTGAGCATCTGACACTCCAATGAACCCAAATAAAATCGCAGCAACCAAAAACGAACTATGGCAGCAGGTTTCAAAACAGGTTAAAATCATTATGTGAGCTTCATCTTCAATATCCTACTGCTGCCTACCAGGTCTTTTATTTTGTAGCAACTTGCTCCGCTATTGCTCTGTTATGACAGTTGAATTTATACTATGTATGAGTCACTAGCCTTCAATGCTTAACTTTGTCCTTTACATTATATGCCATGTTATTTTTGACTTCTAAAAGTAAGGGTGCCTCTGATCAATTTATTTCATACCTCCTTCTGGTGCCAGTGCGTAGTAATTTGGTTCCTTGTTAACATGGGCTGGATATGTGTTCCTTCCTAAAGACAGCAAGTTTGTCACTAAAAGCATCCTTGCATGCACAGAATGGTTAAGACAGAAATTTTTCACCTCATCACATGCCCCAAACCCTCCTTATTTCTAATTGCAAAGTAAGTGATTTTTCACCGATCTGTCAGTTTTTCAGCTCTAGGTGGTTTTGCGTTCAAAGGCATTAAACTCCAAACTCCCTTTCCCTGCTTTGCTGCTGTATCTCAGCTGCTGCTCTCTGGACCCAGATCATCCGAACAGAGCCACAGCTCTCCTTGCATTGCCTTGGGACGTTATTCCTGCCTGCCCCTCCTTGATTTGCAGCAGCAGGAGCTGTCAGTGAAGGCTGCTGTTGTTGGGTGTGATAAGTAGAATAATCCAAGAAGAGCCCTTGGTCCTGACAGGGCATATAATAGGGGACATTAGAAAGTTAGTGGAAGGGGATAGAAGTCACTGGGAGTTTTGAATTTCAGTCAGGGACACCAGGATCCCCAAAGCCACACAGAGGTAACATTCTGAGCACAGGGCTCAGCAGGTTCTTGCCATCGCACCAGACATCACAGTGGGGATCCACCTGCTTGTAGCGGGTTGCCAGGACCTCTCTGGGCAGGCAGTGTGCTGATGAATGCCAGCTTCACAAAAGCAGATCTGGAAGAGGTTGGTGTGTTTCCAGTCTATTGTGGTCTCTCTAAACTCCTTTTTCAGCTTGGTTGTTGAGCATGGGCAGTCCCAGAGCTGGGAGGCTGGATGCAGATGCAGTTAGCAGGGCTGGGAAGCTTTCAGGGGACAGACAGGGACCAAGACGAGGCCTTTTTTCATGTATTTCTGCTGCAATTGTGCAGGAGTTTGTCACTCTTTAGGCCATAGGAACAAACTATCTTGAAATCCAGGAAACATCTGGTAAATGGCAGAGATGTCTTTGCATTTATACGATGATCATTACTGGAGTGCATGAACTCAGGCTTCTGCAGATAAACTCTAGATGTGGGTGGGTGCCACCTTATTTTGCTTCTTCCTTCAAAAAGGTTCTTTCAACAAATTGTGCCCTTCCTCTCCTACCTGTCTCTTCTTCCCTTCTTTTTCCTTTTTCCTCCCATGCTGCTGCTGTGGGAAGTTAAATGTCAAGTCAATTGAACAATTTTCCATTTTGCTTTGACAGTTGCAGCATTTGAGGCCACCTGGAGCTCCTGCGGCACCAAGTGACGGACCAGGCTAAGGGAGTGCCGTCTGCTTCTCTAATGAGCCTCAGCACTGTGGCTGGCGGGTCCAGATGAGTCTCTCTGCCATAGAGGTCACCTCCTTCTCAGCTTCGGACATTTCCCTGGAGGGATTTGTAGCTGAGGGCTGTGCTCTGAATTTAGCTTGATCTGGGTGATGGAGACTCTCAGACCCAGACAACATTCACTTTCCTGCTTTCAGAAACAGAATGATACTCAGTAAAACACTCTAGGTTGCCAGACAGAATAAATGGCAAGGAGGTGAACCACTGTTATTTACAGTCAAGGTCTTTGCTGTCTGGTGGCTCCAGCTGTGCTGGCACCTTCAAGACCACACCTCGTCGCAGAGCCAAGAGAGAGATGCTGGATGTGCAGCCACAGATGAGTTTTTCAGAGCAGGCTGAGGGGTTAGTGCACCCCAAGACATGCCCTGGAGGTGCATCAGCTGCTGGCATCTGCCTACAAACAGGAAGAGGGGGGGATGTGGGGCTCACTGTGCTTTTGCAGAGCTTTCAGGTGGAGCAGACACAGCTGGTAGTTTCAGCACAGCAAAAGCCAAATATCCATTCCCAGGCGCTACCAGTCACAAGTCATTCACCAAACACCTATTAGAAACTGCTTTCGTGATGAGCTAAGGAACAAAAAAAAGCTGGCTAGTTGCCTTTTTTGCCTATTTAGGTGCCTGTGGCCCAGCACTACAGAAAAGACACTTGTGAAGTGAAGGATCCCTTATAGATTATTTTTTCCACATCTTTATGTAAAATCTTTCTACTTCACCACAATGGAATCAAATCCATTGATCTTACACTGAATACTCTGCCTCTCCCTTTTCAGCTGCTTCTGCCTCTGTTCCACATAGTCTGGTAATGATTTCAAGCCACAAGAGCTCAATGCCTCCTCATAATGAATCCATGTGCATCACAAAGCCTAATTTGGGATACCTTGATGGAAAATATTGTCAGGTTTCCATTTATGAAAATGTCTTCTAAGAAAAGGATGATTTTGCAGTTCTATTTAGGAAAATGAGGACAACAAAGGGAATTTAGTGCAGAGGGGTCCACAGAGCATCTGTTCCACATGCTGCAGGCCACAAAAGACTTGCCATCTCTCTTCCCCTAACTTAATAGCTACAGGAAAAAATTAGGCATTTTGCTGCCAGAGGTCTCACAATGCCCTAAATCAGCATCTTTGGGAGAGAAGGGTTCCCAAAAGATGGGTTCATGTGAATGTTGCTACAGTGGTTTAAGATGTTGCCTCCTTCTCAGAGGGGAACAGGCACCTGGACCTCAGTTGCACCCAAACAGGTTCTGGCACCCTTCTTCAAAGCCACCGTCACCAAGTGTTGTAAGATATGGACCTGTATGCAGAGGAGGCTGAGGTGAGAGAAGTTTTGTAAAATAAGCACCAAACCAGCTGCAAGCTGTAATTTCTTATGCTATTGCAGCAGAAATTCATCTACCAGGGCTCTGTAACCCAGACATCCTCGTATGTGGCTGCACACTCATTTCCAAAAATGCTTAGGTCAATCGTGATAATTTTGTTCCTCAGCTCTGTAATGAGGATAAGTATAGAAAATTGGATTGATATAAACGTCTCAAACAGAGATCAAAAACTCCTAGGAGATTAGGACTATGGTCTTCTTTGACTGTGGATAGTCCCTAGCACAACAGAGGCCTGACTTTGGTTAGACCTACTGCAGATTAGTAAGTGTAGTAAATTCTATAATGGGTGTATGAACTTGAAACACTTCTTCCCAAGAACGTAGAAGTAATTTTTCAATAGCACACTTTTCAGGTTTTCACCAGGCTTCAGCTGATTTTTTGAATAATGAAATAGATGAACAAGTGAAATGCATGTGCTTCAACCACAATCCTAATTGAAATACCATTATGGTCAAATGGGCCATGTTCTACACAGGTAGATCACTGCGATAAAGCAAGGAAGAAGATGGAATTGTGCTTCAGAAGTCGTTAAAAGCTCTTCCGTTCAGCAGGAGTGGCTCACATTTGCAAAACATTTATTCAAGTCTTAGTTCAAAATAAATCCTTGAATGCAGCTATGTTATTGAGAGGTTGCAAAGTGGCAGTGGCCTCTTTAATCATTGTCCCATTCAAGCCCTAATCAGCACAGCATGGGCAGGAACAAGTGGTAGGAGCTGAGAATTCACCTCTTCAGCAGGGCGAGCTTGTGTGTGTCTCTTCTTTCTAATTAGAAGCTCTATTCAAATGTTAATCAGCAACACCATGATTAAGAAGGATTAAAGAGAACACTTGGACTTTGCTTCACTGATGTGACTGAAGAATTTTTTTCCTTTCTTGGTAACAAATAAGGATGTTCTTCTTCTGCTGGCAGTCACTTTGTTTTCCAAGTCTTTGACTCCACCTTATCAGCAAGGATGCCACCCTCCTGCACGATTCTGCAGCAATGGAGGGCAGTTGTTTTTCCTCCAAGACCTTTGTCCTTTTGTCTGCCATCTGAGCCGCTGGTCCCTGCTAAACATTGTTGGTCTGCTGGGGCAGTGGTGAGGGACTCGGCCACCACAGACCAGAGGAACCTGGGAAATGCTGAAGACTAAAGTGGCCAGAGAGAAGGTCGCAGAAAGAAGCCCTCTGCTCCCCGTATTAGCTTTGAGCTCTCTCCTCAGTTATTCTAGTGCTTTAATGCCTTCTTATCTGTCTCTTCTCTGCTGATACAAGCTCTTAAACTGCCCTGCTTGGATTTTTCTTTAGAGAAAGGAAGAAAATCGCCGATGGTGTGAGATCAAACTAATCTGAGCTGAACAGGAGAAGTCAGTGAAGGAATATTCTTATAACTGGTGGAAATGGACATAACCCCACAACTAGAAGGGACAAAACCACTGGAAATTATATCAGGACGACTCCAGACCAGACAGAATAAAGATGGACCACAGAACCAATGAGCACTTCTCCATCCAGAATTTCTTTGTTCTCCCCTATTCAAAGGGAAAAGGTGCTACACAGCTAGAAACCACGTCCTTTTCCAACGCCCTCTCCCGAGGTGCTGGCATCCCATGCCATGCCTTGCTCAGTGATACCACATCATTCCCAGTGCCTTCCCCTGCCCCATAATTAGGGGAAACAAAAAGCACTCTTGTGTTTCTTCTGAGAGATGAGCTCAGCTGGCATAAAATGAAACCATTTGTCTAATATTTGGAAAAGATCCCTTCAAAGAGACTCTGCTGGAACTGGCTAGTCTTCCAAATACACAAAATGATTTAATTAAAGGCGACAATTTAAACAGAAATTTGTGTGGATATTGACCTTGTTGTAAGTCTGCATTTCTCCATTACAAAAAGTTTGCAGCAGGTGAGACTGCCCTTCCAAATCAAATGTTGTAACATAACTGAAATCCCAACTCAAAAATATTCCTGTGAGCTCTGAGGCCAGGGAGAACTCCCCTCATTGGCATCTTTCAAAAAATGAAAAGAAAAAAATACCAAAGCAATCAGTTAATTTCTGGTGGAGAATTTGAATGCTACCTCCTGCATCCATGCATAATCCTCAGCACAGTGTTCATTAAGCTGATGATTCACGATGGGCTTCTCTGGCTGAGGCACAGGATGGGTTCAGCCCTGAATTGCCCTCGCTGTCTGGAGGGATTTAACTCCAGGGATGACAACATACAGATTGCTGTGGGTATTTTGGCTCTGCAAAGCAAAGTGTTGACTGCAGCTGAGATTCTGACAATACAAAAGTAGGCAAGCAGGGCTTCAACCTGCACTATATATTATATATGATTGCTTGGAGCAAAAAACTACCAGTGTCTTTAATTCTTTTTGGTATTGTACAGGGAAAAGAGTGGTGGCAATAACAGGCTGCATTCTTGCAGAGTACTTCCAGGCTGGATTAGGTTTTAGTCAGCTAAAGGTTAGTGCAGAGTTGTCAGGAACCTCTGAAAATTAGGGGTTTTCAAAGCATAGAATTCCCATGTTGAGATGCTGTTAGCGATCAATATCCAGCCTGAATCTTCAAATATCAACTGGGCCTTCAGCCCACCTTTATGTCACACTAATAGACATTCACATCTCAGCCACCATCACTTGACAAGTGACTCTTTGAACTGGAGTCTTGTCCTATCTAATGGAGACAGACTGTAACCTTGGGAGGCATATCTATGCTGAGTTTTATGCAGCCAGCACGGACAGCAATGATAGCAGAGGTCCAACGGAACAGACAGTTGTGTAAGCTGTACAAACTCATGGTCTACTGACCCATGGCAACATCTACATCCCTCCATTGTCACTGCTTGCTGGTATTGGCATGAGGTAGATTAAGAGTGGCTGGATCAACCTGCCCAGATGACAATATAGCTACACAGGAAAATCAGGGGGAACTGGCATTGTATCAAGGTATGCCCAAGGGAGGGTGAGGAGAAACAATTATTGCACTGTTCTTGCAGCGAAAGAGTAAGGAATCATCAATGAAATTCTCAAGTTGCAATGTTAAGCAAATACAAAAGAAGTACTTTTGTACACGTATTTAAACTGCAGAATAAATTGCCACATGATTACATAGAGGCCAAAAATATTAATGGCCAGAAAAAACTGTTGAGAGCCTTTAAAAAGAAAGGCTTAGACATTGTCCAAAGAAGCACGTACACTACTATTGCCTAAAGGTGAAAAGACACAGAGATAAATTTCCTCTATTCCTATACAAAAAGCTTCTGCTGCTCATCACTGTTACATACAGATGCCAGAGCATCAACCATTCCTACATCCTTATAAAAAAAAATGTTCTGGTCATGGATTTGTCCTTTCCAGGGAAGTTCAGGAGCTCTAGATATAATTTTGACAAATTTTCAAACTAATCAGATAATCAAACATGCCTGTGACTGATGCTGGACAAGGACCATCTTGTTAGCTGATTGCAATTAGTCCCAAGAGTGCCTCCATAGCCTAATGGATTACCATGACTCCTGAAGGTCATTTCCCTTCACCAGAGCACTCCCAGATAGATGACACCCCCTGTTAGCAATGCCATCCATGTCCTTACGCAGACAGGGTAGCCTTGCGTGCTTCTCCTCACACTCAGGGTCTCGGTTCCTCTGTCCCTCAGCACGAGCCAGCAGACCGAGAGGAGCCTGTCTCAGCTTCGCAGCTGCCCAGGTCTCCAGCATTTTACTGCTGTCACCGTGGCTGTGTCTGTACAGCATAATTCAGAGCTCTGCAGAGCTGCATCAGCCAGCTCGGAGTCAGGCAGCATCTGCACTATTGGCACATGAGCTGCATACACACGGAGCTCCCTGGAAGGTAACAGATTATTTCTCACCCACAGGGCTACTTTTGTGTCCCTTGCACCTTTGTGCCATGGAGACACACCTCAGCATAACTTCAAGCACGTGGTGATGAGATCTAACATCCCCTTTGCTCATCACAGAAACTGTAAAGATAAAGGACTGCAAAGAACAGCCATGTCAGACTCTGCCATCTCAACACATCTTGCTGCACTCCCCTTGGGCAGGTGAGGAGGAAGACCAGTAGGATTAAATACAGACTCACAGCTTCAGTTGTTAGCACAGCACCATCATATTCAGGGATGAAGCTTAGCAGGGCAAGCAGCGTGTCCCTCGTGGTTTCTGCATGCACAACCACCTCCCCAGCAGCTTGCAAGAGTCTGGCCAGCCTGTCTGGTGCCAGGCAGGTCTCAGGTGGTCCAGCAGACCCTTTCTGGCCACATCAGAATCCCACATTTGGAGACATTTTGTCTGCAGCATAGGTGAGTCATGTCTTGGGGCAACCTCAGTTCTCTCCTCATATTCATTGTGGCACTGCCATTTTAAGAGCTTGACCTCCTGTGGGGTGAGGGTGAAATACTCTCACTAATGAGCTAAACAGGGATCACCTGGTGCCATTTAGCTAGGGACATCCAGGAGGTACCACTGCATTGGCACTGTCCGTAGAGAAAGACTGGGAAAGGCTGAATTCTCTATCTCCACATCTTCCACTAAATGAAAATATGACTTTGTATCAGGCCCCTTCCATATGCCTAAGTATTGGTCAATTTAATCTAGCAATAAAATTCCCTTAAAGCATTTAAAATAAAATAAAAAAAACCCCACAGAGCTACTTAACACTGAGGTTTTGATCAAAAATCATTATGCTTCCCATGTTCTTAGAAATATATTCATATCCTTCTTGCTTGCTTCTTTCAGCTAACGGTATCTCCAGAGGAGTTCTTCCAGCCTCACCTATTTCTTGGCTTGCAAAGAAATAAAGATCTAGATTGATGATCGCACGCAGATGTGATGAAAGCATCCCAATCAAAGGCACAACACCGTTGCCTGAGTAATGGTTTTTCCACCCCCACATATCAAGTGCTGAGATTGCTCTTCTAGCAGACAAAATTCTGCACCATCAGATCTACATAAACAGCTGTGAGATTATTTCATAGGGGAAGAATAAAGCAAATAGATAAACTCAAAATACATCCCTTCTCTTGTCTTTACTCCTGTTAATGTCTAGGCATGAGCATGAGGCTGTTGCAGTAAGCCATTTGTTTTAAGATTGTATTTGGCTTGACAGGGAGTCTAGACAGAAGAGTACTCTGTTAATCTGACAAGTTCCCATTGCTCTTCTGTGTGTTGAGCAAATCTTGGATGAACTGGTGCCTTGAAGACATAACTGGGTCCTGCAGGGAGGCTGATGTAGGGTTTTGCTGCAGAGCAGCATGGGGGAAAGGTCTTGGCTGACCATGCCAGGCCTCCTCTGGAAGCAGGGGTGGAAGGTGCTCATCTTCCTCCGGAGCAGGGCTGAGACCTTTCAGGATGCCATGACCACAAAACCCTTTACCAAATAATGAGTTAAAGGAGTGGAGGATAAGCTGCTAAGGCCTGTGTGAGTGAATAAAAGGTTGGTTTTTATGGCAGCAGTACTTTGCTTTACATACAGCATAAAGAATATTTCTATGTGAGGCACTGGGTTCTACCTCAGCCTGAGTTTGGACACTGGCGGGATCCAAGTTGCATCCCTTTGCTGTTTGTGAAAATCAGCAGTAACTGAAAAAAGCTGCATTTTATTGATGTGTCTTCCAAGATGCTCTCTTCTCACCCTTGGGGCTGTTCTTTGGCACCCAAAGGCACCCTCTTTTTTTTTGGCATATGTAGATAACCTCTGCCATAACAAGGTCACTATATGGCTACTTTCTTGTCATGCCATCCATTGCCCTAGTCTCAGGCAACCTCTAAGCAGACATCAGCCGACGCAAATCCTTTTGGGGGTCACTAGGGATTCTGGACCCCCATTCTGCATGCAGAGTTAAGAAACAGGCAGCCCACCAGCTAAAGTGGTCCCACTTTAATGCCAGGCTCCCAGTACTGTTACAGTAGTTCTTACAGCAGCAACAATCAGCCACAGAAGGACAGGCAGGCCAGGTTCATTTTAGATAAGGTAACCAAGAAAAAGTGACAGTGTGACAGACAACTGCACGAAGGAGAACTTTCTCTGCAGTTAAGGCTCTACTGATAAAATGATGTGACTTCGCAGTGAGTGCTGCTTGGTCTGCTCCAGAGCTTCAGATTAAACCTTCCAGGTGTGATTATCCTCTGAGGAGAGGGAGAGAGGAAGTGAAAGCTGTGAGAGATTTTGGGGTACAGAGCTCTAGAAGTCCTGGAAGTAAATGCAAATGTGCCCACATCACTGCACAGTTGAATTTGTATTTTGCTTTGCTGCAGGATGCTGAGTGCTCCCTCAGCAAGGTCAGGAACCTGGTGTTCATCTACAGGCACCCAGCCTCTGTCTCCTCACCCCAGCTCTCCCAGCTATGCATGCACTTGCACAAAACAGTCTTTCAAATTGCAAAAACCTGCTTCTGAGGGCCAGTGTTGATAATCCAAACACCCAGATGTTCCACAGGGCAGGGTGCAACCCTTTGTCCAGCTGCTAAAACTAAAGGGCAGCTTGCAACAAACCCTGAGCACCCAGTCGAGCATGACGCTGGGTGGGAAGCCCAAGATGCTCCTGGGTTGCCTTAGCCTTGGTCATCCATTTGCCATGTGGCATCCCGAGCTGGTACACGCTGCTGCACATCTGCATCCCTGAGGGTACGTGAGCAAAAGGGACCAGAGAGGTGACTACAGATGAAGATTTTTGGCTGCAGCTCTGAACGCTCCTCTGCCGATGGAATATTTATAATGACGTGTTGCCTAGCAATGACCAGATTGCCCTGAACAAGCAGGAGATAAAATATACTATGGGATGCAGGAACCAAGGAGAGACTGTGAAGGGAAAAAAAAAATCAAAGAAAAACCAACTCCAAATGGCCGGTGATTTTGCTGGGCTTAGAACATTTTACTACTAAGAGATGAAAAATAGATTTTGTTCAGTGAAGTGTTGGATTGGCCAGACTAATTTCACCAGCTAGGTAGAAGGCTTAAAGGGATAAAAGCAGGCAGTCAGGAAGCACTTAGCTGTTATGTAGCAAAATGGTTTATTTTTGTCACTGCTTGGTGATGTGTGTCTGGACAGCACTGTCCTGTGGTGTTTTCTTCCCTCTCGTTGTCAATGTGCCAAAGCTAATTAAAGCGAGCTGGGTCTATCTATGAAGTGGGATTTACTGAAACAAACTAATCAGGAAGGCAAAAATAGCATGTATTTTTGTAATTTGAAGGGAATTGTTTGGCTCAGAAAGAGGATGGAGGGGAGAGCCAACATCAGATGTTGTCTGTTTTGCCATCTGATACTCCTCATTTGTCCCGGTGTATAATCAGAGCAGTTTCAGGTTGTTCTTTTGTTATTCACCTCCTAAATTTAACCCCATTTCCAACAAGCTGAAGAGCTGACAGGTAAGTGAGCTAGAATTTCTGAAAAACAACCACTTCTTAAAAGCTGCTGGTATATTTGCTTTTTGATGGACCTCTGTGTAAAAGAGGGGAAAAGGGAAAGAACTAAGTTCTTTTTCTGTGAAAAGAGATTATCTTGCAACTTCATTCGTAGCATTTGTTTGCTGGAGCCTTTTCAGAGGCCACTTGTTAATAGATGGGCTGCATGAACCTTCTCATTCAATTTATCACCAGTCTTGCACAAAACAATTCTGCTGCTTTTGCGGGGGCAGAGTCAATCTAACTATCTCACATACCTAGAGAAGCCCTGATTATTTTACCATCCATTGCCTAGCAGTCTTTATACTTTGAATTACCCTGTGCAGAAGGAATTGTTGCTAGCTCCATTTTACAGATTCATGGAGAAGCAGTGTTGAAAGCCAGAAGACAACTTTGCATCATCCAACCTAATGCAAACTGGGACATTTCGTCAGTTAGCTGAATTCTTTGCACATGATCAGTGATTTCCTTCTCCACCAACAGACATAGAATCCTCAGAGAGCTTGTTGCTTGGTTAAACTCTTAGGAATTTGCTTTTAATCTCAAATCAGTGCATGGCCAATTTCAGGTCCAAGCTGGGCAGGTGAGGCACAGAGAGCCTGAAGCAAAAAGCAAACTGGGCTCTTCCAAAAGCAACTGGGTTCTTCCTTTCATTTTAGGATTCAGTGGGCTTCAGGTACCTAACATTTTTGAGGACTTGAATCTATGTGGTGCTTGGGGATCTTAAAGAACCAAACTAGAGCTTAAAGCCCAGTCTCAGAATATATTGATAAACTGAGAAGAGCTCACAGAAGGGGAACGAAAAACATTTAGGTCTGGAGAGGGCAATTTACGGTGACAGATGATGTAGAGCTGCTTGTGTTGGCTAAATGATGACAAAGCAAGAACATATTAATGAGAAATTTATTTGAAAAAGTATAAAACATGAAGGATTGATTGTCTCTTTCAGGTGGGTGCATGGCAGTGTGCTGGGGAAAAGTGGGGGGCCCACTGGCAAAATTGGTAAGCAGAAGAATGGTCTTCATAGGGATCAGAGGAGCTAATGTGCAACTTCCACTTGTGAATTTAATTATCAGTCTAAAAAAAAAAAAAAAAACAAAAAACGAAAAAAAAAAAAACCACAAGTGAATGGGATGGACTTTCCTGGCCAGACCAGAAGCGCTGTTGGATGGGACGGGTGATTTCCCTCCCCAGGTTTTGGCACGCGCATGGCCTCTGGTCCCAGCAGGCTCCTTCAAGCATTTTATTGACAGCTTGAATTTCTGCACCGCTCTGGCTTTGTGGAAGCTTTTTCAGCTTCGTCATTTTGACAGGCCAATTCTATGACATTTTCTCCTCCGCTGGGTTTGCCAGGCAGAGGCAACATGTGTTAATTGAGCTCCCAGCACTGTCCTTCCACAAAGCAACCCCTGGGCATCCGCCTGCACCGCAGCCATGCTTGCCAGCCTCGCAGCTTGTTCCTCCAGCTTTTATTTGGAGTAGATGTTTAGCTGGGACTCCTGGGGATGTTCACTCAACTGGTTGCATGGTGGAAAGAAATCCCCCTCTCCAAGGTGGATGATCGTTATGGAGCTGTGTGAAGGCATTGGGGTGCTTACGCCAGCCTCTTGCAGGGGTTTTGGGGACAAGGTTACCTTGTCCCCTCCTGACTCTGAGGACCAGTGAGGAGGAACTAATTGCTGCCTCCTTTAATAGATAAACCAAAGGCTGTTTAATGTTTGATGGCTGAGTGGGTCTGAGAAATAAATTGAACAATCTTAAACACAATGAATTATATGGTTAAAAAGAAGTAGAATGAGATGGCAGGTCCGTTCAGCTGCTAAAATTGAGATGCAAGGGACCAGAACATGACCCTCTCTCCTCCATCCAAATAAAAGACTGTCCATCAGCACAGGAGTTCAGGGGTGGGGTGATCAGATACCGCACATTTGTGTCAGGAGCCAGGCTCATCAATTACCATCGATGGACTGTCACCAGGGAAATATTCCCCTCAGCACAAAGTCAGATAATGCTGAGTCAAAACCATGTCCTTCAGGAGATTTCAAAGGCCCTCACTTCTCACCCGATGCTATCGCTTTCATTAGCAGCTGGAAGTGGGAGATGTAGTGAAGAAGCCTCAGCTCCCCTGGGTTCAGTGCCTGGCTTTGCCAGTGATTTGCTGGATGCCCTTGGAAAAGCCAATTAAGTTTTTCTTGCCTCAGATCTCTCAGTTGTACAATCCAGAGCTGTTCACGAGCATAATTAACTCATAATCCGACCACAGTTTCAGGCTTGTGGTTTGTAAGAGGAAGGCATGATTATTTCAAAAATCACGTATTGAAAGTATTAATAGATTTTTAAGGCCTGAAGCAATGACTGTGCTAATTTATTTATACAGCATTTGTTAGCCAGACTGCAGAACCTCTTCCAGCAGTATCTCTACTGCAGGCATGCCTATAAGTCCTGGCTGTGCCACAGCATACCCTCCAAAGAGATGTTAAGTCTTGATTTAAAGATCTCAAGTGACAGAGACTTCATCACATCTGTAGGTCAGCTGTTGAAAGGCTTATTTACCTGCATTGCTAAAGTATACCGTATTGCTAGTCTGAGTCTATCCAGGCTCAGTTCCCACTGCGAGAAGATTAAAGACCCGTAAATGTGAGCAATCTCTAACCCAAGTGGGAAGCTGCAGACAGTGACTGACTGAGCTCTTTGCATTCATGTGGATAAAATGAATAGATTAGGGTTTAATCTTCTCAGAATAAAGCAGGTTTTTGAGATCTTAAATAATTTCTGAAACTCTTTCCAATTTTTGCAGTGTCTTTCTTTGAGTTTTAGATGGCCAAACTGAAGAAAGTTCCAAAACTGATATAACTGACATTGCATTTAGATGTAACATCTCTGCAGTACTTATAATCTCTTTCGTTATTCATTTACAGCTCATATTTGTGCTCTTAGCTAAAGCTTTGTGCTGCTTGTTCATGTTTGACTGTTTTCTTACTGTGATGCCTTATTTCTATTCCAACAGAGTTTTTGAACACTTAGAATAACTGTTTACAAGCTGATCAATGTTTAGACATAAGGGTAGGATGAGTAACTTGATATTTTGATCTAAAATAACAAGTGCTCAGAAGTCGGAGTCAGAGAGGTGGAGTCAAATTCACAGCTAGAGTTGTTCAACCAAGACTTGAAAGAATGCTCTGGATGGAGACTGGAATTAACTTTCAAGGTGAGATTTGCTACTAGAGCACATAAAACCTGGCATGAAGCTTATGAATTGCATTTTTTTTCTTTTTATTTTTTTTCTCCCCTCACTGTGGCTCTGAGCAAGCACCAGCTAAAGGAATTATATAGGATTAGATGCTGCAGACATTTAATCTAAATTTTTATTGCTGAAATGGGAAATTAAGAAGGACCCCTGACCTGATCTGGGATAGCAGACTAAAATATAGGCAGGAGCAGATGAGCTTGGCTTACCCATATAAGAGAGAAGATGGACAGGGAGAACAGAGTTTCATTTGTGCATGTGTTGCATCTGTTCTTTGCTGGCACCTTATTTAAACACAAAGTCTTGGCAATACATCTGTGAGCTGCTGTGGGGCCACAGTTGACAACACTCATGTGCATCTGATCAGAACCATTCTCAAGTGTGCAGCTGTGGGGCCACAACACAAGAAGTTACAAAGGAAAAAACCAACCAACTTTGAGTCACCAGGTTATAGAAGCAGATTAGAAACAAAACATGTGCGTTAAAAATTAACTAAAAAAATCAAACCCCAACCTTACTCCTTCAATGTGGTAAAGGCACTCTGGCTCTCAGATGTTCCCTTTTGCAGGGAGAGGGGAGGGTGTGCTTTTACAAGGAGCTGTTGGAGTTGGCCACCTGCAACTTCTTTTGCTGCTCTTCTTCTGATCGGGTTCTCAACTTCTCCCCTTCTTTTCTCCTGCTTTACATCCTGCACTGCCTGGCTCGTGAGGAGCAGCCTGAGAGGAAAAGCAGCAGTGCAAAGCCCTGGCTCACCCTGGGATACAGCACCATCAAATGCTGATGCTCTCGCATCTCTTCTGTAGGTCACAGAGCAATTAGCTGGAGTCCGACTCCGGCAGGAGGCTCTAGGGCTTGGCAAGAGGAGCTTTCCTCTGCCGATCTGTGCCAACCAGCTGGCACAGGTCCTGTCGTTCCACCACAGCCTCGCTGACACCCGACTTTGAACAAATTAATTCCCTGACAAGCGTTGCGAATGCTCCTAGCAGAGATAACCCTGCAGACTGCAGCAACCAAAAGCCTTCACCTTCTCACTGCCAAGAAGAGCTGGTGATTGCTCCAGCGATACGCTGACCGCTTCTAGAGCAGCTTGCACACGCACGGGGTGGTGCAAACCTCCACGGAGCATCCCTCCACAAAACCACCATCCATGGAGGAAGGCAGAAATCAGGGTAAGGAACACAAGGAAGATGCAAGACAGTGGAAGAGCAGGTGAGGGAATGGTCTCTGGAATAAAGCTCTGTAGGAAATGGAGGGTTTTGTCAGGCAGGAAAAGAGGCTTTTACTAAATAGATGGGAGGTTGTGGTAAGGAACAACAACAAAAAAGCACCAGGGCTTGCTTTGATAAGAAATGAAGAAAAAAGATATGCGAGAGTGGTAGAGACACCTGCAGAGAAACCTAGAGTTGAAAACTGCTTGCCTCCCTGAACTAAACCTGAGGTTGGCTAATTCCAATTAAGAAACCCAGATTAGGAACTCACTTTTCTTACTAAGTAGATATATCCTGTTAAATAGAATGGACAGTGAAAAAAGATAGTGGGCAGAAGGGAAAAAAGATAGCATACACTGTGTGTGTGGTGTCAGAGGGATTTACTAGAGACTGGACCAAAGAAGTAAAAGATTTGAGTGGGAAATCAGGGGAATGGAGAAACAGAGATGAGAATTGTCCAAACCAAATGGTGACTAAAAAATCAGGAACTGTGAAACCAGCAGAGAGGAAGCTGAAGGGAACAGAGACAACATAGTGTACAGCATAGAAGGGGGAGTGGTTTGCAAGGGTGAAAGGGAAGAGCAACTTCCTCTGCAAAATCTTGTACTGAAAAGCCATAATCAATCACATAATGAAATGTTTTGACCTCTGGGAAACTTCTGGAGAACTTTCATCCAGTGGTTCCAGTTGCTGTGTTCAGATAGACAAATGTCATCTTCTGGGAGGGTTTGTATCGATGTGTGCAGAGCTGGGCCACAGAAGCAGGCAGAGCCATGATTTACCATGTCATATATTAGCAGTATCAAATTATGGCTCTGTAGTTATTGGGGTGTATGTTGGAGCATGTTTTAATCCTGGCAGTGAATGTAGCACTTGCCTTGCGATGTCAATCAATAAAATATCTGCCCTAATTGCTATTGATTTGTTCATTCATTATAATACTGTACAATGCAAACCAACACTCCTGCATTGTCACAGCCCCTGCAGCAGCAGGGCTCTTGCAAAATCCATTTCGTACAGCAAAACTCAGGATTTCAGATGGGGACAAACCTCTGTGAAACTCCCAGCGACCGCAGCTCCCCACTGGGACACTGAGGGGCCACCGTCCATCACTTCTTATTGCCATGGACAAGGGATTGATGTTCCCTTTCACCTCTTCCATCATCTGCTGCTGAATGGGAAGAGAAAACCTCTCTCCTTTCTTTCCACCTCAATTCAGCAATGGAGAAAAAAGCTTCCCCTAAGTGAAAGTGTAAGCTTAGCTATCCCATTGGTTACAAAGCACGTTTGCAGCCTGCAGAGATGCTTGGCAGCGCGGTGATTGGCTTTGCTTAATAACGGTGACAAAAGCTCCTTATCCTGCCAAAGCAGCCTTAAAACCTCCCCAGCACAACGGGCTGGGCAGGCAGCAGCCATGCTGGGGGTCTGACATCTCTCTCCCGAAGACACCCGGCTTCCGCTGTGCTGTGTTTACAAGGCTAGAGTGTTTTATGCCACTTTTGCCTCAGTGGGATCCTGCCAGTATAATAAAAGCTCCTCTATTTTACCTGGGAGGAGGCAAAACACTTAAGTTGAAAAATCAACTCTGACACGGCTCTGAAGCTGCTTTGGAGGGGCAGAAGCGATGCAGCAGTGCTTGCAGCCTGGAGACTGCTGGCTTGGGATGATTAGTAATAATAATAAAATAATAATAATCATTAAAATAAAATCTGTTATTTTTTTTGTTATTCCAATACTTCAAACAATGCTAGGGATATCAGGCAGGCTCAGAACAAGGTTGTTGATGCTCATAGCATAATACAGGAAGAGGAGCCTCTTTTCCTGCCTCACTGGTACTCCCAGTCATGGCTTCTTGCTTTGTTCTGGGGATGCCTCTACATCCCCTGCTCCTCCATATGCCTCTCCCAGATGTGAATATATGCACCGGCAATTAGAGCTAGCTCAGGCAATTACGCTTCTGGGGTTTCTCTCTGGTCTCACCTCATCTGAGCAAGCCAATTAATCTCCCTGCGTCTCAGTTTCTCTGCCTGTGAAACAGATAATAATGTGGGCACCACCCAGTGTGGCTTAATCGAAGTGCTGGCATCTCCCTGGCTGAGAGGGCTGCAAGGCTACGATGTGGATTTTTATCTGAGGCAAAGTAAGATGCTGTCAGCTGACTGATGGTCATTATATCTGCTGAATGCCCAGCAGCTTTCATCCACCCCTGGGATTCCATGGGTCACCTCCCAGGACCTCCTGCCCACCACAGCTCCGAGCCTCGGGAGACCCTGCTAAAAATAACAGTACTGGCTCTTCTGCTCAGAATGCTTCACTTCATCTCTTTTTCTCTTTTTAAAGCACTGATTTCACTGACACTTACTTTAAAAAAATGAGGAAGGAAGAGAGAGGAATCGTTCAATTAGAGATGAAAATAATGGTCCTGTTAGGCGGTTGCTGCTGAATCGGGTAGGAGGAAAGTGAACTGCAAACATCTCCTGTTGGGAGCAAGCGTGTGCAGGGCGTAAGGGTCTCTGATGCAAATAGCTGCCGGTCTGATGTAAGGAAAGCAAAACCATGAAGGGAAACAGCCCCAGAAGGATGATGGATCTCGCCCAGGGTTGTGTATTGGGGGTAGGAGCAGCATCCCCCAAACCACAAAACCTCTCCACACCACGTTATTCCTTACAGCACTACAGAGCATATACTCCAAGCCTTTCTCCTGCAGTGAAGAAATGACCCAATTAGATTTCAAGATGAAAATTTACCAATTAAGTGACTTTTCTACAGAGAAAATTGCTGTGCACATGCTGTATCTGTTCAGGACATGTCCATTAGTGCTAATCGTGCTGGTGGCTTTGGTAATGGAGACACTGGTCTGTTTGGAGTTGGATGGACAAGCTTAATCCTATTTCATTACGCTACTGAACAGATAGTGGATGTTAATTACTTTAGTCACTAATTCTCCGGATCACGGTGTAACCCATGATCCAGAGGGGAAAAGTTTTGTATCCCATTATCATGTCCCTTGCATCAACTAATGACTCCAAAAAGAAGCAACACATTTAAATTAACAGTAATTTCTTTGTGCTTTGTAACAACTGTATTTTCAGCATCTGCTCTTTAAACACTCAGTATTTTACTGCACAAAATGTATTGTGTTAAAGCTGGGAAAGCTATTTATTGGGTATTTTTGGTATACAATGAGTGCTTTTCTGGCATTAGTCCATCTTATGTCCACTTGGATTTCGAGAAGGGACTAAGTGGCTCTGAAATGAGAGTAGAGGAGGATGAGCATGTTGAAGAAAATGCAACTGGAGTAAATGAACTTTCCGAGACTCAAAGTGGACCATAAGGAGAACTACTCTGGTGTTTGGACAATCTCCACATTCCCTGACAACAACATATTCCAAGAAAAAGCCTGTAGCTCTGCAGCTTGTGGTGTGTACGCCAGCAAAACACGAGAGCTGAGGCGGTCTGGAGCCCTTCTCCGAAGAATCCTTTGTGTTCTCAGCAAAACATATCCTTTCCAAAATTTCTGTTTTTCATTGGAAAGCTATAGTTTTGTCTGTGGAAATCAATTCCTTCCCATAAACTGCAGTTGAGGGACTGAAAATTTTGGTTTACCATCAAGGAATAATAATGAAAAAATCCTGAATTTCCACCTCTCCTAATTTTCTCATCCAGTTTCCATTAGTCTGTGTTCATCCATCTTAAAGCATAATAGGAGGGTGGTTAGGTGTTTTTTCTTTGTTTTTTTAAATAACGTAACCATAAAACAGCATTTGAAACTCAGGTGCAGACATGTCCGAATAGGTGCACCGACCCTCCAGAATAATCCTTATGACAGGCAGATAAGTGAAAGAGAGAAATCACGGGAGGATTCAAATGTCTTATAAGATGTAAGAACCAACCTGAGAGTTCACAGGATGCTGAAACAGATAGCTTTCTGAGAGGTAATCTGTTTTCTCAATTTGGTGTTTTGGAAGACGCGTAAGCATTTTCTAAGGAGAAGACGACTCCTCGTCATTTGATAAAAGGCACCTTCCCTCCATGCAACCAGTACCTGAACAAGGAAGAAAGGAGATGAAACTGATAAAAAATATATATATATAAAAAATCAGTTTGCATTTTTCAAGTCTTTGTTGGAAAAACGATACTCCTAATTATTATCTGAGAAGCATTCACAGACACTAGCTTTGGGGAAGCCTGTGGCAGGTTAAGAGCGCACATCAGCAAGTGCACACAAATGAAGCAGTACCTGCTCAAAGAAAAACAATGCATAAAACATCCTGCTTATGCAAATGTATGATGATGACATTACCAGGCACTGATTAGGAAATAAATCTGATCTGCTTAGGGCCCTTTTTATCAACAGTATACTGGTTTTTAAGGTATCTGGTAGCTGTAACCTTGGTACGTTTCTCCTCCTTTGGCTGTCCCCTGAGGTTAGGTCCTGCACTTTGGAGATTAGCAGGGGAGGGAAGGCTCCTGCTCAGAGGGTCTCCTGCAAGTGAGACTCCAAACATGGGTGATGAACAGGTCAGGGCATTTTTTGTGCTCGCCACAGGTGAAAATGGCTCTTTATCCATCCTGTAAGCTGCGTTGTTCTTGGTCCTAAGGATGCTCGGGTATACATCAATTCCTCTCCAGCCTCAGCCCGTGCAGGAGAAACTAGTCATGCAGCAAAGGAAATATACTGAAATGACTTACAGAGTAGCTTGGTTAGAAGTTCAATTCTTGCAGTGTTTACAAAGGATTATAACTTTCCAGTCCTCACTGGAGGTGCAGAGATATCAGAAAATGGCAGGAATGCTCTACCGGTATCAGCTGATGTGCTCCCAGATACTGAACAGCAGCATGGTCCTCCTTGCCAGGAAGGTTTTTTTCTGATAAACAGTGGCCATTAGTACATCCTGCAAGTGCCTTTTCTAAGCCCGTCTCATCTTGGCAGTTGTGACCTGTAGAGACTGGTTCTTAGCTCTACGAATTGGCAACTGATCACATGAACAGATGGCCTTGTGAGTACACACGTGCCAGGACTCATTATGAGCCCCTTTATTATTTTTTTTTATTTATTTAAGAGCCATGTATGGACTCTATCCAAGTATGTGGCAACATCTCACGTCTGGGATCATGGCGATACACCTTTGTTACACAAGAAACGAGCCATCTCCATTTGCGATGCGCTCTGAAGTCCTCACTCACACTCAAAAGGAACGGAGCATCTGTCTGGTTTGAATATTGAATAAACAGCTGTGCATTTGTTTTTGATACCTTGGAGCGGGCTGCTGGCAGCCAACACAAAAAAAAATGACTGGGATCCATGCAGTCCTCAGTAGACTCCCAGTCTCAGTAGAGTTTCCTAGCCAAAGGAAACCTCAAGCATTCCCCCAGCTGGGACTCCCATGGCAGCCGCAGCACAGAGAAAAAGGGGCACAAAGCTGGAATTTCTGGCAAATGGCAGCAGGTAGCAAACAAAGCCCATGGAAAGGATGAACGGAGTCTGGGGTATTTCACTGCTCGGGGCACATTGCTGGGTCTCCCTGCACTGCAGAGCTGGGAAGGGGATCTCTTACAGGCTGCAGCTAGAGGACATAGGCACCATAAATCATAAAATAGTTTGGGTTGGAAGGGACCTTCAAAGCTCATCCAGTGCCACCCCTGCCATGAGCAGGGACATCTTCACCAGCTCAGGTTGCTCAGAGCCCCGTCCAGCCTGGCCTGGGATGTCTCCAGGGATGGGGCATCCAACACCTCTCTGGGCAACCTGGGCCAGTGTTTTACTACTCTCATAGTAAAAGATTTCTTCCTCATGTCTGGCCTGAATCTCCCCTCCTTTAGTTTAAAACCATCACCCCTTTTCCTCTTGTAACAGGCCCTGCTAAAAAGTCTGTCCCCATAGGCACCTCCTGATTTAACAGACACTGGTTTTGAAACTTTTAGCTTAATTTGCATAACTTCAGTTCTGTGTTATTCACCTGATGGAGAAAGACTCATCTTTGTCTTCCTGAAGATCACCATGACTCTGCCAACTACCTGTTTGTGTCAACCTCATTTTTTTTTTCCTGGGAGAAATATATGTCATGCACTGATCTGTCAGTCACTTCTCCAGGGGTACTGAATCTATTAAAAAGAAAAACCTGGTTTTAAATGACATGTCATACTAAACTGTCTCATTACCTCCAAAGTGAGATGAAATGCATTCTCCCTACGTATTATTTTTCCCCGCTATGTCTCAATATTATTCTTCATTCATGGGAATGGTGTTTATCCTGGAAGATTATAGACTGGTCATAACCAAAGAAAAGGAGAGAAAGATTTACTCCAATCATGTCAAAGGGACCTCAGTGAATATTAACTGATAAACTATACACAGATCTCAGCACACCCTCATTGCAAGCCTATGAATTTATCCAGCTTGATAAATGGAAGCAGTTTATAGAGGCGGCAGAAATTGATATGGAAGAAGTTTCTATCTGGAATGCTCTATATAAATTACTGGTTTCTTATCTGTGAGTAATTCTCTTGCATATGCTAACTGTCCAGACACTTACAGCCCATGGCAAAGGCATTAGATAACCTTCGATTCACAATTGCCAGGGGCAATCTTCACGTTAAATAAATAGTTCATCTCTTTTGGACTCAAATGATATATCTGTTTGCAAGCATCACAAGTACTGGTCTAGAAACGAACACTTAAGCTATGTTTTTTTAAAGTTGTCCTTCATTTTTTTTTGTGCCAGCAATTTGTGGCTGTACTTTGTATAATTTAGCAGCCTGCTACTTCTGCCTTGTCTGTTTTACCCATCAGGTTTCTAATGTGCCTATCTAGGTGCCTGCCAGGTAGATGGACAGTTAATGACATGATTTTTTAGCTTATTCTTTCTTGTTATACATGTTCTATTGAGTGCACAAACTACCACAAGCACATCCCCTTATCTGCCTGTTAGGCAACTATGCCCACAGCTCCTTCTTGATAAAGACCTACTTGCCAAGCTGAAAAGGAAATATTTTTCTACTGAGGCTTCAGATCAGAATTTATCTGAGCAAAAAGTGAGGCCAGGATGCAGGCAGGATGAAAATCAAGCACTCAATACATAAAGAAAAGAGCATTTCCCAGCCCTCAGAGAGATGAGTGACAAATATCATCCCCTTTTGACTTAACTCCCCCCACCCCAGCTTAATACAGACATTGCATAGTGTGTGTTTGCCATAAGCCGAGTTTATAGCTCTATTTTCTAGAAATAAAATCACTATCTCTGCCTGGAAGTCAAAGCAAATTTTTTTTCCCCTTCAAGGAATTGCTTTGGCACTTGCAGCCCATCTCAGAGGCCAGTGCCAACCAAGTGTAAATGAACCAGGAGGAAGTTCAACACACAATGAGAAAACTTCAGGCTGCTGAAAGGCTCTGGGCAACTTGCAGCAGCAGATCAAAACCAGATGGTCAGAAGGCACTGCTTCTCCAGCCATCAAGCACTAAGCCAGGGATGCCCGTCCCGTTGTGAATCGGCTCCTGTGCCAGGGAAATTATCAGCCTTGCAGTGAAGGTGACCTGAAACTGTGATCAGCGAGTCAAGAGCATGTGGCCAACAGCTGTGGTGTGGCAGGATATGATCTGCTGTGTCTGTCTGGAGGGACACAGCCTCCCACGGAGGGTGGGCACAAGGCTCAGGTGGTTCCAGCCACTGCCTTCAACTTAGATCTGTTCCTGCACATCAGTCAAAGCGTGTGCCTTCCGGCAAACCTGGAACAAGCTGAACGAGAGGGTCTGCACTGGCTGTGAAATGAACTGGAAATTATTGTTAAAACCTGGGCTTAAGACACTGTTCACCCAACAATATTATTTGCTGTAACTTTTGCTGCCTAACAAATTGTGCTGATAAGTGCAATTTCCCTTGGAAGTTATCCGCGAAGCTGACTCCGTTTGCTGGATTTGTATTTCTCAGCTCTGGAAGAGGTGCTGATCCCATGTCTCATTTCTTGGCATTGCCAGGGTCCCTGGCAGAAAGCTGTGCACAGATCTCTCTGCAGGGAAATACTTCATTAATCAAGTGCTGACAGACCTCCTCATTATTTTTTTTTCCCCCGGTGATGGTCAAACATGTCATTTTTCTCCTAAGGGATGCTGCCTGCAATTCTGCACAGCACAGGTGCATCGCACAAGCCTCAGTGGTGGCAGAGGGTCTGGCTCTCAGCCTGTGTTTTTTGGGAAAGGAGCAGCACCTCCCCAACCAGACTTCCAGGGTTTCATAAAGATGCAGATAAAGTTAGCATTTTGACAAGCTTCTTCCACCGTCTGAGGTTTAACAGCTAGTGACAGCCCATTTCTCCTGGTCAGAGCCTCTGTGAATGCTGTACGCTATGGTATCATCTCCAGGCTCGACTGTCCTCTCTCTCAAAGCCAAGATTAACCCAACTTTTCCCCAGTTTGCTGTGTGAAAGCAGCACCCAGCAGCTGTGCAGAGCTGCAAGTACCTGGAGTCCATAGCCCAACCCAGGGGTATCCCACCCCCAGGGTGGGGATGTCCCAAGGTCTCAAGGTTTATGGAGGTAAAATTTTATCCCGAGTTCATGAAGGTAAAATGTCTTGTTCTCAACAGCTTTCCTGACGATGCCCAATATGTTGCAAGCTTTTTTTGGCTGCCACTGCACATTGAACTAACGATATTGGAGAACTGTCAGAAGCAAATCCAACTATGCCTAGTCCAAGCTCAGCACATGTAGAGATGCCTCTGATTATTTCCCTCTAGATTCATTATGGTCAGTTATGCTGAAGCTCAGGTTTACCTATTTACTGAGATTTCTGAGATCCTTCTGAAGTTTCCAGCCATTGTAATGGTATTTGACTGCCCCTTTCTCCTTTCCCAGTGTGGTTGGGTACCAGAGGAGCAGTCTCCGGTTCTCTTTGTGTCTCTTGCCTGCCAATTCCTGCTCATCAGAATCTGAAGGAAGAGTTTACACCACCATAATATTTTCATAAGAAGTTGATATCCTTGACTATAAAGGTTAATGAGAGGAAGAAACCTCTTTGCATTAATCTCTTTAGCTGAAATCTCAGAGTTTCTGCCCATCTGCCAGGGTGACACTAGAGTTAAGCCCGAGGTCCAACCTCAACAGCAAGCTACCACTCCACTAGACCCAGCCAGTGCAAATAACATCTTCTGCCACTGCCTCATGCCTGTGATTTGAGTCAGAAAAAACTTCTTCTGTATGCTTTCAACAATGATTTTCACAAATATCTTTAGATCCAGGGTCCAAAGTGTGTCCTGTGCAGAAGAAAGCCAGGCCTAACTTTCTTTCTCTTTCTCAGCAGAGTCACGCACAACTCCATCTCAAAGGAGAGAAAATCTAGATGCTATTTCTGCTTCCTTGTGCAACAAGGACTCACCCTACTACCTTTCCCAGAGGGGAGAAGAGTTGCCTTCATTTCTAAATTTAGCTTTAATGAGTGCAAAACGAATAAGGTAGCAGGGGAACTTAATCTGGCTAGCAGAGCGGCAGCAGAAAGCACAAGGTGTTTGTGTACATCACTGGATTTTGATATCCTGTGTTGAACCCACAGGGGTATTGAAAGGACTCACATCTGCTGAAACTTCAGTGGCTTTGTGGATACACAGTTAGATACAGATTCAGCAGGTAGTCCTTACTGCCAGTAGTGACAGCAGAGCTGCATTTGGCCTTGAGCAAACACATATGCCTGCTGAGTTTGCTGCTCGGATGCTGTTGATGAAGGGAGAAGTAGCACAGGCTGGAATATATAAAGTTCTGTGCAAAATCATCCACTTGCTACAGCTTGCAGATGTACTTCACTCCCAACATGTAGCCTCTGGCTGTTCCTGCTATCATCCCTGCTCCCTGGGTCGCCTTCCTCCTCCAGTCCTGGAGCTACAGAGCTTTGCTCATTCATCTAAGTCTGAAGCAAAAATATTTGCTGCGTTCATTCAAATCCAGGATCCCAAAACAACAATATTAATGCACCCCAGCCTTGCTCCAGACCTGATTCTCCAAGTCTCTACTGATGCCCTTTGGTCCTGACTTGTGTTATCCTTTCCACCTTTCATAGCCCAAAAGAAGAATGCTGCTGGAATCAGCTAAGCTGCACGGCAATATAGATTTGCAAAATGTACAAATGCTTAGGGTGTCCTGTGTGACTATTGCAGCTGGGATTTGGGATTTACATACAATATTTTATCCAAGGACAAAAATGTTTTGTCCAACCTTACAAAGCAAATTCCTTGGTGCATTGCTGGGAAGTGGCTCTACAGGCCCCCCCAAAACTTGGCACCATTGTAACCAAAGCATCTTCACTGCCCAAAAGCACAAAGAAGAACATGTACAGGGAGATAAATTATTCAGATGCCACTGTAGGGCATTTTAAGCTGAAACTCCAGAATTAGCACCTGGCACTTGTCAGAAATCACTGAGGTTGGCTCATGATTGTAAGTGATTAAGGCATTTCCTTTGGTCTTATATGAAAGCTGAAACTATCTTAAGAAACAATAAATTCCTCTAGTTCTGTGCTAACACCACCAGTTTCTGCAGAGTCCTGGGGCTTCCTCGGAGGTCGCTGGACCAGACGCACATAAAGTATGTGCAGATTGAATTTCAAAAGCGTCTCTGCACCCATGATTTCTAGTGAAGTCATCTGAGGAGGCTGCAATGCTCCGAATCCTTTCCTAATTAGATCAGCAGTCTCGTCACCTCCTGAGAGAGGTTGGTATATCCTCTGGCTTTTAAAGGAATTCTGTATTAAAAGCAGAGATCTGACAAATTGGAGCCTCCCTGAATACAGAAAGAAATGTGAAGACAATAAAGACCTTTCCTCCTGCTCCCCCCCATAGTTTTGAGTAATGACAGCTAGAGAAATACCAGTTGTTTTTAAATAACCCACAACCCTTTTCACCCAAAGGGACCTTCATAGGCAATTAATCATTTTTTTTTTTTAAGACATAAAGGGCATTAACAACACATTTGGTCAGTTTTCTCACTTGTATTTCAACTGTTTCTAGGCTGTGACCACACATTCACAGAAGATGAAATAGATAATATTATCTTTAATTTCCCCTAACTCACTAATTTATATGTGCTTGTTTTTAGGGGATGAAGCAGATATAAATTATTTTTATACTTTTACACATTTCTATTTCATGGAATGAATGAAAACAGTAAGCACCGTCAATTATTCAATCAAGCACAGAGGCAGCAAATCAGTGGTGTATGAGCAAATTGCTCATATGAGCAATCAGGGTCAGTTATCTCCCTATATATTCCAGTAATATATAAATTAATACTAAAAGATGGGGTCACATTTCAATGCTCTCACAGTTGCCTGGTGTTACGTAGATACTGCATGTTTATTTATCATTGTTGGGATTAGATTCCATTTCTATGAGTGGGCATAAAGAGGATGCTGGGTCTCTGGCTTGTAGCATTTGCAGGGGGAGCTGATAGGACAAGGAAATGGTACTTGGGAAAGAAGGCAACATTATTATTCTAATTTAACAGGTGAAGAGTGAAGGCCTAAGGAAACAAGGGCAAGCTGAAGTGTATAAAGGACTGAGAAGTGAATCCTGCTTTTTCAGTGCATGGTACTTTGAGTCACAAGGCTTACTTTCCTCAAGAAGCTCTACACCTCAGAAATTCAGCGAGCAGCTGGGAAACTGCAGGTTTTCTCTCACCACCACCACCAAAATAAACAGGATTTAGAGATGCTCAGAGATAACAGGCAGCCCAGAGGTCACCAGGGAGCCAAACCCTCACATCCACAAACCCCACGGGTGAAACCCATGCAAACCAAAATGAGCAAACAACAGTGAAGTGTTTGTGAAGTTTCATATAAATGATGTTTGAGTGTTTTCCATGGAGATATTTCAGACCTTTGCCAAGAATGTTCATGCAAACAATATTTTTTGTTTGCAAGAACAATTGTGCAAAGGGAAACTCTCAGAAATATGCATTTGAGTGAAGCTTCACTACAAAGGGGCTTATATAGCCATGCAGAAATCTCTTTGCTATGTATAAAAGTTTCAGTCCCTCAGGAAGCAAATGGAAGTAATGTGATCTAGGTAATACATTTTGCAAACCAGAAAATAGCAACGAAAGGTTGGCAAACAGCCAGATGCAATTGAAATGAACTCGAGGACCGAGATACATCATGGACCGTGTTTGAATAAGGAACATTGTCATGAAAAACAAGCCCGTTCATTCATGAATAATACAGGACCATAAGACAGGTCTGAATTTGTCATGTAAATTATTTACTGTAACTATGAAATGGCCACCTGTCTAGGCTTGCAGCAGTGTTTGAACTGAAGCCCTTTAAATAAAAATGGAAAAGATGAAGTTGTTTATGCTAAAGAGCAATTTCTTTGTTGCTGTGGAGTAGAACACTTCTGTCCTCATGTGCAGAGGCATGAGATGGGGATGTGACCTTGGCTGGGCTGAGCCCTCCACGTTACTGAGCTTTGGAGCATCTTTGTGGGGGCTCTTTACCTTGTTCTGCTGGTGAGGCGCATCATCAGTGATGATTTCTTCCATGGGGCTTAAGCTTGGGGCCAAGCTGCCAAAGGGATCCCAAGGTATCCCAGACAGCTGGACCTACCAGGAGGGTGGTCAAAATGCCAGAAGACAGGAGCACAGCTACATCCAGAGAGAATCACCTTCTCCAGAAGTGAGGTTTAGGTATAGTGAGATTAGAGCATTTAATACAGAAATGTTATGAGCTCATGGCAGAGACATCTTGATTTCCAGAGGTGCTTCCCATATGAGGTGGACAGCAGCTCCACAGGACCCATCTGCCCAAGCCACTCTTGTTTAACGCCAAGGAGAAAACGGTTCTTAGAAACACACCTTCAAGCCCAGCCAAAAGCAATGGTTAAAGATGGAATAAAATCTGCGCTGGAAGAAGTCTAAAAGACATTCCTAAGGATTCTGGATACACCCTTACACACCTACCCTAGACTGTTCCCACCATCTCAATTCAGTCAGCTCCTCCATGGTGAGTTGCAGCTCTCATTGACCCGAGCTAGAAAAGCAGAGCTGCTCAGGATTTCAATGTGTGTGTGTGTGTGGGGGGGGGGGGGGAGGTTGGTTTGTTTTGTTTTTAAATAAAATAAAATTTAAAGCTGTTCCTCTACAGAATGCTTCCAAAAACATCCCAGTAGATCTATAACAAACAAGAGCTACTTTTGAAAGCCACTCGGCATACTTGTTTAAATAACCTCTCTTACTCTCCAATTGTCTTGTTTTTCTCAAGGTTGTCATAAAGAGAAAGATATTGATGAGTTAGTGGTATGTCAGGGAGTACAGATGATAGCAAAGTCATTTACTCTGTTCTTGAAAGCATTTATTTCTGACCTATTTCTCCAGTGTGTGTAGCTACAGCATCTCTCCGTTCCTTTATGTCAATTTGGACATTGGGAAGAACATCCTGCAGTAGAGGTGATGCACAGACATGGTTAATGCTGCACTGCCTGGGACTAGAGGAATATCTGTCATGTTCAATGCATCTTGACAAAGCAGACACCTCGTAGCAGGGAAGTCAATAAGTTGTTTAGTTATACTGAGCTTCTAGAAGGCAAAAGCTCATTTTCACCTCTCTAAAGAAAGGAAAGGTCTTAGATATCAGTGCATTAGATCTTAAGAATGTCCCATCAAAATACAGGCTGCTGTAAAGGTTGTTACATTGTAAGAGAAATGTATTCCTGAAACCAGCAAGGTCTTTGCTCTCTCCCTCAGATGGAGAAGTGATGAATGAATGCAGGCAGTAGGGTCTTCAACTGCTTGCCCCAGAAATAACCCAAAGCTTTTCTTCCTGGTGCATTCCAGCTTTGTTTGCACTTAACTAGAAAACTGGGAAAGAACAGATAAAAGGCGAATGATGCCAGGCCAGGCTGTCTCCGAGTTTTAACCATCAAAAGGCTTCTTCAACAGAAGTACCATTACAAAAAGTCCAAGTCAGCACATACAATGTAGATCAAGAGCTACCTACAAACCCCAGCTCTTCTCAAATGTACAAAGACTGTTGAAGATTTTCTGCTGGATATTTTTTCTTGCCCTTGCTGAAAGATGCAGCTTTGTCTCCAGCCCACACAACACATCTGTCCTTTTCACGTATCTCTAACAACTACTCCATTCACACTGGAAGGCAGCGTTGCCAGTAGAATCATTTTGATTGTAGCAGTTTATTAACTAAATGTATTAATTCACTGATGCATCCTTTTATTGTCTCACATTTCCACTATCATATGGCCTCCTGTGCTCTAACAATACGTTACAATTCCAACTTGTTTTGTCTCCCATGGCTTTTAAATACCATTGCATTCCCATTTGCAGCTTTGTAAAGGGGTACACATGCAAAAAAACCCCAAATAGTCATGCATTTTGCAGATACCTTCCAAATGCAGCCCTCAAAAGCCTGATGCTGTACTTGTTTATAAAGCCTTTACCCAAATGATGACAACAATTAAATACAGCTACAGTAATACATGGCCAGGGAGCTAATGCCAGTGATGGCAACCACAGAGCAGGGCAAGGAGAGAGGTAAAAAGGAACTGGTTCAAATAATATTTGCTGAAAAGACAATCCTAGATGTCATTAACCTGATTCTCCTCTGCCATTAAAATTACACTGAGGTATTTCTGGTTCAGTGAGAATCAGACCCTGAAAGGTAACAAAATCCATTCTGTTAACAAGCCCATAAACTAATGGCACTTGAAAAACTCAGCACACCAGGCTTTATGACCCACAGTGAAAACAGATTAGACATAATGCAAGGGCAAAGAGTCTCCTCAAACCTCATCTTCAGCTGCCAAGTGCAGTCCTGTAATGAGCAAGATTTGGTTTGCAGCTCGTACCCTCTTCTAAATCTCCACGTGGATTTGTGGATTCAGTGGCATGTTTACAACATTGGAAAAAAAATAAAATCAAACACCTTTTTGTTCAAATGTCATTTCAACAAAGGCTGGGTTCTGTTCGGACTTCTGGCTTCGTCCAGAAACCGAAATGTCTTTCAAGTTGTCCTGCCCCTTTCCAGAGATATTTAGCAGTTGTGTGGGTGTTAGTACTGGATGAGCACTGATTTCAGTGGGGAATTAGTACATGTTCTGAATGGAGAAGTTATGCTTTGTATACACTCAAAGCTTGCAGGAAAGACATCTCTAGGATTTCAGGTAAATGCATCCTAATTAATCTAAGGGGAAGAGTAGCGTTCAGTGTCCTCTAAGGACTGCCACAACATCATCATCATATCAATCACTCCTATCATCGGTTCAGCAGTCCCTTTCTTCTTGCATGTGAAGAGAGAGCTGGAGAGATAACAAATTTAACCCCAGAAACCACCTCTAAGAGGGAGAAACCAGAGGAGGCTCCACTCCAGCCTGAGCATTTGATAGCCTCTGAATTTCTGGTTGCTGAATTTGCCAAATCAGTGCACTTGCCTGCTGGAAGCAGCCTGAGGACCCTTGTCATTTTGCACAGGTCACCTGCAGCTTTTAGGGCACTTTCACTCTTCACTGCCATCTTGAGTCCATCTGAGAATAAGAGAAAAGTCTCTGTTCTCTTTTCTAACTCCCCTCCCAGTAGAAATGTTCCTAACTTGCTGCATAATAAGACCATTTTTATTCTTTCTGGTCATCTCCTAAAAGTGAGAGTGGGACCTCTGCTGAGCATCTTCACCTCAGGCCCACAGCTGGTAATGAAAACCTGAGATTCCTTCTTATTTAAGGCCAGGAAGGTGCCTGATGGACCAAACAGCCTGCAAGGTTGGCCCTGCTGAAAAGCACTGTGGCAGTCAGCAAGGTCCATGTGCTGAGCTAATGTTCATGACAGCCAGTGAGCCCCATGGACCTCAGACAGAGAACAAACCCCTGATCGGCACTTTGTCCTCCTCAAACAGTTTTTCCCTATCTGTAAGGCCAGTGAAAACAGCAGGTTTCTACAGCTGCCCCTCACCTTCATGGATTTTCACCTCTAAAACAGGGAACCTCTAACTGAGGCATCTGTGTTCTGCAAAATACAGGGTACAGCTATGATGTGTTTTGCAGCGGGTGCTGTGTTCCTCCCACCTGTGCACAGAAGCAGTGGGACACGAGCAAGCTTTGCCCCCAGATTTGGTGCTCCCAGTCTGGGGGTGAATCCAGTTTGAGCATCACACTGGAAGGGTAGCACTGGCAGCATCTTCCCAGCCCCTGCTGGGAACACCAGGGGGGGGATGTGAATTTGCAAAAGAGCAGACACAAAACCAATTTTAAAATGAATGTTGGCCTCAAACTAACAGTGAAAATGCACCATTGGCTTTGATTTTTAAATACATTAGTTCTTCTCTCAAAGACTAAATCAATGGAAAAAGGCAGTTGAGTGATGGATAACCCTTTACTTGCTTACGGATGGGATTTATCCTCACACTGTCTGGCAAGAGTGTGGCTTGCTGTTCAGTGACCATGTAAGCATCAGGCTGGTAATGTACTGAGAGTATGTACTGGGAGGGTCTGGGGTAGCAAGAATCACAGAAAATTTTGGGCTGGGACCTTCAAAGCTCATCCAGTCCAACCCCGTGCCATGAGCAGGGACATCTTCACCCAGCTCAGGTTGCTCAGAGCCCCATCCAGCCTGGCCTGGGATGTCTCCAGGGATGGGGCATCCACCACCTCTCTGGGCAACCTGGGCCAGGCTCTCACCACCCTCAGTGTCAAAAATTTCTTCCTAATATCTGAGCTGAATCTCCCCTCCTTTAGTTTAAAACCATCCCCCCTTCTCCTCTTCCCACATGCCCTACTAAAAAGTCTGCCCTCATCTTTCTTATAAGCCTCCTTTGAGTACTGAAAGGCCACAATAAGGTCCTCCTAGTGAGAAGCACCTGTGAAAAATTCCAGAAGGTCTATATGCACTTGTATTTCAAAACAGAACAAAATATTGAATTTCAAAATTTCCACAGAAGTATAGTGCTAAGCAGAAAAGATTGCTGGAAGGCAATCAAAACATTTCATTTTGATAAAAGTCCAAATACTCTAATTTATTTTACATGCTGATAGAATTCAAGCTATAGTTTCCCAAAGAAAAATCAAAATTATCCGAATCCAGCAAGATACTGTGAGCTCATAAGATATCGTTTGAATGAAATGCCACTGAAATGAAGATGTTCCCACAAAAGGTCATAATTCTGAGGAAATGATATTTTTTCCTCATGGGGCATATTCCGACTGGCTGTATTTAGCAGTTTCTCTTTGCACTTTGCCTTCACAATTCAAAGGCATTTGTGTGGAAGGACAGGCACCACATCATGAAGGAACTGAAATCCACCACATTATAGAGGAGATGCCTGCTGGGGACTGAGAGTCCTCCCCGTGCTGCTGAAGCTTGACCCATGAAACCAAGGCAGGTCTTGGTGTGCAACACATCTGCCAAGCAGGCTGTAAAGATCAGCCATTTTCCCCTCTACCCTTCATTTATCTTCTGTGCAGACCACAGGCACTTCTGTTGACAAAGTTTGCAGAGCACTTGTGTTTCTGGCTCGCTTGGTGACAGAAGGTGTTGCTGCGGCACCACTCATAGACAACAGCATCACTTGGGAACAAGCTGAGCACTTTCCTTCTGCCCTGCACAAAAGCAGCTTTACAACAGGTGCCTGTATTTACTGAGCCCCACGCGCACATCCACCTGCTACACAGAATCATGGAATAGTTTGGGTTGGAAGGGACCTTCAAAGCTCATCCAGTCCAACCCCTACCATGAGCAGGGACATCCTCACCAGCTCAGGTTGCTCAGAGCCCCGTCCAGCCTGGCCTGGGGTGTCTCCAGGGATGGTTCATCCACCACCTCTCTGGGCACCCTGGGCCAGGCTCTCACCACCCTCAGTGTCAAAAATTTCTTCCTCATGTCTAGCCCAAATCTCTCTTATTTTAGTCTAAAACCATTACCCCTTGTCCTCTCGTAACAGGCCCTGCTAAAAAGTCTGTCCCCATCTTTCTGACAGGCTCCTTTTAAGTACTTGCATGACTTTAACTGTCCTTTGCCACAAAAAAAAGCAGGGAGCGCATTTGGGGCACTGAATGGGTGGGAAATTTATCTCATGGAAGCAGCAATGGCCAATAGTACCACAAGAACGAGATGGTGGGTAACACAGTAGTATTTTAAGGACCTCCAGGTATCTGCAAAAAGCACATGTGCCCAAGCCCTTTGTCTCAGCATCTGAGGCACAGGAACACAATTGAGCATGTGGCTGTTGGGAACACACCTGCTGCTTAAAAGCAAGATTTGAAAGAGAAACCTTCAGGCTCCCAGCCTGCTGAAAGTACCTGTCTGATCTCATTACCTCGTACCAGCTGTGTGAGCCAGGGCCTGTCCCCGAGGAGCTGAGAGATGGGCAGCAGGAGGTACGAACAGCAAAGCTGTGGGTCAGGAGGCAGCTGCCTCTTGCGGAGCGACCCCTTCCTCCTGGCAAAGAGAGCTCTGTGGATTTGCAGTGGGGAAGAGGATGGCCCAGGGCTGCCCAGGGTCAGCCAGGACCTAAGCTGCAAGCAGCTCTCTGAAGACAAGCAGTTCCTCGTCCTGCAAGGCACAAACCTATGCTGCTGCCTGGCCCGTGTTTATCACAGCAGGGAGGGGAAACCAGAGACAAAAGGATAAATGCTCAATTTTACCCTCTCATGAACAACATGGGATCTCTCTTCCCTGATTGGCTGAGCAGGGCTCTTCCAAGAAGGTTTCTGGTACAAAAGTTCATAATTCCCATGACATGTTTTATCCTTCCAATATTCTCCACTCCCTGACCTCCAGACTGCTCTTTGCACAATCCTTACCCCAGTAAGCACACATCCCAAGGCACGTTCTGGTAACAAGCACAGGAACACCAGGATACAGAACCAAACCAAGTCTTCTAAGCCTAAACAACCATTTCATGTCATTCAGCCAGCTCAAAGGCACCCTCAAGATCACCTGAGGCTTCAGGGGCTGAGCAAACTTGGCACAGAGCTAAGAGCTGTTGCTAAGCACATTCCTGGATACACAAGGACCTTCTCAGCTTGGAGCTCCCCAGACTTTATCACCAACCACTGCCTTGGCTCAGAAGACCACAGTCATGCTGGTCTTGGGACCAGGATCACACTCTCCCTGGGAACGGCACCATAACAGCAAGACTTACCCAAAATCCAGGGATGGCAAGAAGACACATCAGAGAGGGCTGAAGGAGGCAGATAAACTTAAGCTGTTGATGTGACCTACCTGTGAGTCCCCTCTAATGAGAGCAGGGCTCTCAGCACAGCCACACACAGCCCTGTTGCTAATGAGGAGGGCTGAGCACCGACACATTAACCTCCTGGTCTCGAAACATTAACTCAACCAGGTATAATATCTTCCAGGTGACATATAGGCTAATAATCTGCATTCACAACAGAATCCAGCTCAGTCAATACGCAGTTAACTGGGTTCTGTCAGAGGCTGCAGCAAAATGCAAGGTCTAGGATGGCTGAAGGGAGGTCCTGGAAAGCTGGTGTGATGTGTGCGTGTCCATTATGGGGACAGTGGGGACCTGAAAGAAACAGCCAGTGGAGGATGCAGGAGTGATGCCTTCAGAGGGTTTCTATGTAGGCTCCAACACCAGCTGCAGCTAGGCTGAGGGAAAGAATAAAATTACTTTAATAAAAGATTCTTAGCTATTGACATTTAGCAAAACATTTTTTCTAGCCTTCCTCCCTCGCTCCCTCCTTCTGAACCGTTCTCTAAAGATTCTGTTGTTTGAAAGTGAATTTGAGGCAACAGTGGTTGGATTCAAGTTGTATGCAGTAAAACAGAAGGTTTTTATTCTAACTTTTAATATTTGTTTTGCCCTCCACCTTCCAGAAGAGGGAACTGGAACAGGGAAGGATAAAAAAATGAAACAAACAAGGAAAAACAAACAAGGAATATTCACCTCGATTTGCATGTAATTGCCTCATTCAGCATCATTTTACAGAAGCCCAGGAGAAAATTATTTTCTTTCCACACAACAGATTTGAAACATTTAAAAATAATGTGTCAAATAAGTGCTTGCTTTTATTCTGACTGATGCAGCAGCTAGAACGAGTGGAACGAGTTGCCACACGCTCACCAATCTGCCACTGCGCTGGCCTGACCCCACGGCACTGGGGGCTTTGATGGAGATGAAGGGAGAAGCCTCTGCAGCTCTTGGAGCAAAAACAGCTGCAGGGGCTCAGGGTGCTTTGTAGGGCTCAGCCACTTCACTGAGCTGTTGCTATTTTAGCTAAAAGCTCTTTTTTTTTCCCTCTCCACAGCTGAACTGACACAAGGAGCATCGGACACATTTGTCATCAACGAGACATCCAGCATTTTTCCTCACTGCTCAACTCATGTTCCCTCTGAGTTCCTCCTCATCCTAGTGCTTCCAGGCATTCAAGTTCTCCCACTTTGCAACCATCTAAGATGCCCTGGTGCTCCCCCTCCTTTTCTACAACCATTAACTAAATTTCAGCTTCCCTCTTTCCAAAAATCTGGCTTCCCTTCTGTCACAACCAGTTCTTCACCAGGACCTCTCCTCTGCATATACACAGGAACATGTTTAGCCCCACCACCATTTCTAGCAAACTTTCAACCTCAACATCAAATCTCCAACCCAGAGTCTCAACTCCACTTCTACTGAAACTGAAAACTTTCTGGGAGCGACAAAGTACCAGCCCAGCCAGCCAAGCTGGCAGAACCAAAGAGATCATCCAATGATACACGAGAAGAATGAAAATAGTGCTTTTAATATCATTTACAGCAAACTTACAGTATGTATTTCACATCACATATTTCTAAACTGCTCATCTGGAAAATATAAGCTGCAAAAATACAGAACACAGTACTCAAAATATATCGAGCATGTGGTTTCTCTTTCTTTTTTCTTTTTTTAAAATCAATTGTACAGTGAAACATTTCGTTTTCCAAACCAGGTTTTGGTTTATTTTGGAAGTGCTGCTAAACATCTGCAAAATTCCCAGCAGTCAAACCAGCACACTTCAAAGACCTTTCTGAGGACGACTTTCCTTTAGGTACTGTAGGAAAAGACCAAACTACAGCCTGAGGCAGGGGAGAGGCACCTGGGCTCATCCAGGTTCCATGCACACTACTACAGATCAACTGTGGAGATGTCCTATGCGGGAAGAACCTTCTTCACATACAACCACCCACAAATGCTGCTCTGCCCGGGTGACTACGAAGAACAGCAATGGTATGAGGGACAAACGTCACTGACTGGTCTGCTGTGGAGACAGGCAGATGCTCCTCCAATATCGTGGACCCTGCACAGAGCGCAGTGGGGGAGTTTTGAGCCATAGGTGTGACAAACTGCATGAGGTGGTCTTGTTTCTCCAATGAGACAGTCAATGTGGAAGCAGCCTCCACAAACTGATGGAAGATTACATCCATGCACCAACCACAACCACTTGCTGAAGTCCTGAGCTTCTGCAGGCTGGAGAAACTCTCACCAACAACCCAGTTATGAGATGCATCAGGATTTGGAGGGCATGTGTCACCTGCCTCATTGAAATGCCTTAATTCTCTCATTAAACCATGGAGGAACACAAGGATGGAGAAGGGAGTGCGTTAGGAAACAACCTAAATTCCTTATATTCTTATTATCACCACAAAAAAAGCGAAAAAAAAAAGCCCTTCAATGTTTGCCAGAGCCACATGGGGTCCAGCTGGTCAAGGACAGAACTTTTCCCATTCTGTTTTGAATTTTAAGCTCTCAAGTTTGCTCAGCTGTAGCTGCTGCTAAGGGATCTCAAGGGTGGAGAATAACCAGGTTACACAGGCTCCTGACCAACCTCTGCATCAGGAACACAAGCAAAGAGAAATCAGCCAAACTACAGAGTATTTCAAAAAGATGGACCCAATTTCAAAGCAGTAAATTTCACAATAGCAACATGTTACAACTCCACAAAAATTTACAAACAGTTTAGTGGGTTATCAAGTTTTAGTAACCTTTTTATAAATGCCCTATGTTCCCTTCACCTGAACATATTTCATCACGTCGTGAAATATAGCTCTTTGAAATTGGGTCCATCTCTTTGAACCACCCTGTAAAACTTTGCTTTTCCTCCATTGCAAATGAAGCACGGCCAAGGATGGTTGGGCAGCACGGCCGCTTCTGCTCACAAACCACTTCAAGTCAAGAGCCGCTCGCCTCCTGCTTATTTAGGCTGCTCCCCCTCCCTCCCTCCTTCGGCAGTGACTGGTTTTCATATGGTGCTTGTGTCTCATCTCTACAGGGCAAATGGAATTTTAACATTTTCTTATTGCAAACATTTCCAATATCTAATGCCATTTATGCATTTCTAGCTCGCACAACCCCAAATGTTCCCATGCCTGGAATGTGATATAAGTACATACAGCAGGGAAAACAAAAACAAAAAACCAAACATTTCTACAGACTGCATTTGACTTGTATCAAAAGTCCTAATGAACACCACATTTATTGTACTTTATTTACACAGTGGTCACATATAATATAATACAATACAGCGTTCCGTTTGCAGTGGTAGGCACTATGGGTTTTAAAAGGTCACAGCTCTTCCCCTGCTCCCATCCCACCCCTCCTCCCTATGTATGTGGTACCAAAGAGAACCAAGAGCTCCTTTTTGCTGCTGAACCCCGCTCTGAGATGGCTCTTTCCCAAAAAGTAGATGATGGGAGCTGCTTTCATGTGCTAACATGGAGACTCCCCAAACTTTGGTGGTCATAGACCATTGGCAACCCTGAATGTTTGTCAGGGACAGGTATGCATAGCCTCATCACTGTGCTTTGCACTGAAAACATTGTGAAGGCAATGTGGGGCCGCAGACAAGGTACAGACCCCCGAGCACAGCTATAGGCCACCTGTGATCAACAGAGCATGGTTTTGGTCCCCCTGTGCGTAAGACCTTAGGAAAACGGCTGTGAGTCTTCAAGAGGGATCATCATCATCCTCCATTCAGGCAGAAAGTGTCATGGGTGAAGAACAGGGGTCATTTCTTCAAGTTCACACAGTTAGAGTTGTGAGGCACCGAAAACATAGCACTGAGATGCAGTTTACATTGAGGGGGTAAAAGCACTGGTGTTTGTGCGATGCTGTACTGCGAAAGAAAAGGGTTTTGAAGGGCTAGGATGTTGGTGGCAGGGAATGAAGCCTTTTGCTGTCCTACCAACTAGCAATTCAGTTGGGATGAACTAAGATATGTTAAGTCATATGCAACTCTCTGATTCCCGAGAGATTTTTGCTTCCAATCTAAGGGCTGTGCAAACATCACAAATAAAATCTGCACCACCTGCTTCACCTTAATATCAATTTGTTTTTGTCTGGGTTCATACCCTTCTCGTGTTTGCTCTCAGTAATTACTCAAATGAATGCTGGAAGGAACGCTGGGAGAGGCAGAGAATTTCAAGCGTGCGTGAGAGAATATTCCTGGAAACAGGACGATGGGTTGGGAGCCAGCACCTTGGCTGTCCTGGAGCAGTGTATGTCCCGTGGTGCTCTGCCCACCGGCACTGAGTGAGGATCCTCTTACTCAATTCCCAATCACATACTTTTGAATTAAGTGTTTGTACCGATGAGAAAATTCCAGCCTAGGGAACTCAGGGAGCAGAAATACTCCCCATTATTTCTATGTTCAGGCAGAACAAACAAACATGCATGAATTATAAGAAAGCTTTTGCAAACCCCTCCAGACCACTGATGATATGCAGAAATGACCTTGCAAATACACTGGAGGCATCTCCCTGGTTTTCTCAGCAATCACAAGGAAGAAATAAAAGGGAAAATTAATTTATGAAGTTGCTATAAATTATTTGCTGAGTTGGACCTGACAAGTTCCTTATTGCTTTCTGCCAGCTGCAGACACCAACTGTGTGTAGAACAAGCCCAGCACCACAAGCTGTCCAGAGTATTGCTAATCTTTTCCTTCCCAG
Organism: Patagioenas fasciata; assembly: GCF_037038585.1. Classification (NCBI taxonomy): domain Eukaryota; kingdom Metazoa; phylum Chordata; class Aves; order Columbiformes; family Columbidae; genus Patagioenas; species Patagioenas fasciata. The sequence goes on from NC_092531.1 coordinate 19,605,186, forward strand.
AGTGTGATGCTCTGCTCTGCCGCACTTAATCTGAAGAAAATAAGGGAAACATTACAAACTCATAGTATCCCAAACAACCCATCCCTAGGGTCACTTCATTCATCAGAGACCAAAGCAAGGTTTTGATAAGCAAAACAGCCTATTTACTACATACATCCTACAGTCCAACTCTGCAGCCATTTAAATGGATTTCTCTGTCCACGTGGCTTCTCCTGAATTCCCTGTATCCTTTTGGGGCTGAGGGATGCTCATAGCTGAGCAGCTGTGGCAAGACTGAAGCTGAAAGAGAAGCGGTCCAGGTTCACAGTCTATCAAAGAAATCACTGGTATTGCTTCTGAGGAGACAGAGGCTCCTTCTGCTCTACTGGATTCAGGGAACAGACAATGGCCAAAGATTTTATTTGGCATCACTAGTTAATAAAGAAATACCTAATGTCTAAGAACTGCTGAAAAGGCTATTTTTTCAGTGAAGCAATTGTATTAAGACTCAGATTGGCTAGAAATGTCAACGGAATGATAGACAACATCATTTACAGCCTAGAAGGACTAGATTTAGTGTATAAAAGCAGAACAAACGATAATAATTTGAGCATATGTAATACTAAGTGAGATCTGCTGGCATCCCAGACAAATTGAAATGCCAGTCACTAACTCTGAACACCTCGTATTGACTTGGTAGAGCCGAGCTGTGCTTTGTCATTGGGAGGAAGGAAGAACTATGGCTGGAGAAGGGAAGCTGATGGTTAATTTGGAAGAAATGCCCACAAACGGCAAGTCTCAGGGAGGTAGGGCAGGTAGGTGTATCCAAGAGCGTGGAAGGCTGCATAATCCTTCCAAGGACTCTGGGGGGCTCAGCCACAACACCTTGGTTATTCCTTTCCTCCTTGGATCAATCTCAACCACCCAAAAACCAAAAGCTGAGCTTGGCTCAATCCAAAGGCTCCCATCACACCTCTGCCCATCTTAATAAACTGCTGCCTGTTCACACTAATTGCCTCTTGGCTGCCTGACTCCTGGAGCCACTGCCAACAAAAGAGGCGAGTCACAGCAGCAGCACGGGATGTTGGGAGAGGTGAACTCAGATTTCAGTAAGAAAAGCAAAAACTCCTAATGCAAATGGGAACAGGTCAGTATTATTGCTTATATCCAGGGGTACTTTGTTCTATGCATAGAAAGCCTGGGAACTTTGCAGGCAATAATCAGCTCTAGAGGCAGAACAATAAACCTACTTCTATCTGCAAAGATAGTTCATGTGAAATTAGGGGGGACAGGTAAGCACGGCTGTGTCTAAAGGCAGAATGGGAATAAGTCTGGAAACCCCTGTGAATAAAAGGAACAAAGCTGTTATCACATCAATCCAGTGAAGCATTTGCATTTGTCTTTAATACTGACAATTCCCTGCATCACCTGCCAAGAATAAAACAAACATCACACCAAGATTGTCCAAACCTTAAGAAAACACTGATCCCAACACACCCAGCTGTGAGAAACTCTCAGCAACCTCCACGGCTGACTCAGGGGCTAAAGCTTCACAGTGCTGGTGGCCTTCACGTTGTCTTGGGTTTGCTGTGGAGTGAAACTGCTGGTTACAAGATGGAATCACCTTTCTGTATCCCAGGACCTCGTATACTCAGAAAAAATATGCGTGTGACTAAGACAAAGGTAAACCTGAAGAACATAAAACTCTGATGAGGACAGAATGGACTCCAATCCTTATTAATTCTTCTTTTTTTTTTTTTTTTCAAGAAAAAAATGCCAGTGCATCTCAGCCACTTGGAAATACTCCAATCACTTTGCAAATGTCTGCAGACCATCAGTTCAATTCTGAAGCATTTTGAAGCACAGCTAACTCAGCTAATTGAAGCTAATTCCTCTCTGTGTCTTTCCCTTTTCACCTTCCCAGCAAGGCGAGACCCAAATGAGATTAACAGCAGCAGCACTGAGTAGTTCGGTGCATCTCACAGGGCGATGGCAGTTGTGAGGTCCTTATTAGTTGAATTCCCAAAGAATGGATGGTTTGTCTAGATAACTCAAGTGATGGCATTTTGGTCCCACTATACATCCAAGATGTGCCGGGCAAAGACAGAAAAATGTATGTTTGCAATATGTATAAAAAGAGGGTTCTGCAAACAAGGTTGCAAAGAAACTGATTCTAGTGTCATCTGCACCAATTTTAGATTGGGGTCCCCTTTTGATTCCCTTAGGGCTATGAAAGGTGGTGTTTGTACAAGGGAAAGGAAACCCCCAACCTGGTGTCATGCAAGGCAACTGGACAATCCCATAGAGACTGCTAAACCTCAAGTAGTTTATTTTTTCAAACATCCCATTCCTTAGCAGATAGCCATGCAGGGAACACAGTGCTTGGAAACATCAAAATAACATTTCTGTTGAGACGGAGGTCTCAACAAAACCCTGAATTTCATTGCCCCTGAATATAGAGAAAAAAATTCCAACATTATATCTGGACAGCACAGCTCAGCCCCTCTTTCTGTTCCGGGAATGGGCAATTTTCTAATTCCATCCTTGTTCTTAAGTTTCCTGCGTGGTTAAGGCAGTTGCGGGATGGAAGCGAAGTGCTGACAGGCGAGGGCCCATACTGCAATTTGGGAAGCGGGAGGATGTCTGAGACTCTTCATTTGTAATTCTATAACAAAAACCGGGTTGCAGGCAAAACTGGCTTGTGGTTTTCGAAATCAGAAAAAAACAGTGGGCCTGCTGGGATGGATAAAGGTTTTGGTCTGTATGTTTTCTTTAAACTAAAGCTCTGTTCTTGAATCTGTACCAGAGCACTGACAGTAAAGCCCTTCCATGATGCAGGGATCTGACACATCCTTAAAAAAAATCGGGAGAGAGCTTTTCGAAAGTCACATTATCAAAAGAAATAAAACAACAATCACGCAGGATTTTTAAGTTACTGCTTAAAAATAAAGTAAGTAACCCCATTCAACCGTATCTCCCATACATACCAAGAAAAGAGATTAACTGGGAAAAAAAAAAAAAGCAACGAAAAATAAAAATGAAAACATGAAGTGCCCTAGAATCCTGTTTCTATAACTCCGGTCAAGGGGCACTTTTGACTGTACTGACAAACCGCAGCTCTTCAGCACTGAGAGTTTGTTTTGCACCATGTCAGCGTGCTCTTCTCCTTCACCTTGGACTTTCAGAGGGGAAAGAAAATGAAATTGTGAAAGGGGTTAGAGAATTTAAAGCAATCAGGCTTTTAGAAAGGCTCTATTCTATGACATTTGTGTTCGAGTCTGAATGTATGTGTACAGTATAAAATTATGAGCTAACATCTGAAAAGACAGCAGTCTAAGTAATAAATTTGCAGAATGAAGAGAACTGTACAGAATGATTTCAAAGGCTTATCCTTGACAATTATACATATTTTATGAGACAGTTATGCACCCCGTGCCTCTTTTAAATTCATTGTTTTATGGATGTAGTATCTCTATTTTAGCAGATAGGATATACTAATGGTCTAAAAAGCATCATTTACCACCCAACATAACAATGGCACTGCATAGCTTAGTAAATTTTTTTTTCCTTAAACTCCTTCATTAATCAACTGATTTTTAACATGGCTGAAAACCCAAAATCAAATATCTGCAGTTACAATATTTGCTGAGTATTTGGCACAGTGGAGTTTATTTGATACACCCTTTTATTTTTGCCCTTACTGTTGCTGAACACATAATGCTGTGCATAAATTACACACACACATGTAAAGTCAGTCAAATGGAAGCAGTTTGACATCCCACACCCATGTTTCAATGCCTAGGTAAGAGCAAAGTCTGCTAAAAAGGTGTCGAACATGAGTGGCCAGTTAGCACCCCCCCCATAATTGTGCCAGCTCTGGGGTGTCCACTGCCAGCAATGGACAAGGACATGGGAAGATCAGCTCCTCCACCAGCTGCGTGGAAGTGACATCCAGCACTTGGTTCACCATGCCAAGTTACTTCTCTGAACGCCTGCGAGTTCACAACAGCTTCAAAATACAAACAGAAAAAAAAAAAAAGAGCTTTTTGATTATGATGCTAACCCTTAAAACCCTTCTGACATTTAGTCCATTGGAAATGGGTCTGCTTCCTGGGGAAAACTCATCAAAGACAACCAATTTGTATTGCTTCCCAGCAGGAATGTTTTGGAAAAGAAAAATAAGCATGCAAAATAAGCCTGACCCAATGCTTCTTGAAATCAGATGAAAGCTTCCGCATGATTTTTGCAGGCTTAGATAAGACTGCATTGCAAAAGCAAAGCCAAACCTGCTCCTCCATGGGTGCCTCTTGAAGACCTGAATGAAAATTTCAGAGGTGCTCAGTACCGGTCACCCTCTGCTCCCAGAACCCGGCCTTCCATAGGAACATTATTTGCACATCTAAGGGCAAAATGTGGCCCCCAGGAGGGGAGGTTATTCCACCTTCCTCACACGGCTTCTACTGAAGTCAGTGGAATTTCTCAGGTGAAAAAAAAGCATAAGCGTTGCAGGATTAAGGTCAGTATTCCTTTCATCTCGTACACACACACACACACACACACACACACACTCACACTTACTTTAAAGAAAACATCCACCACACAATTTCTAGATTGCAAATTATATATATATATATATATCTTTAAAAACTGGAGAGAACATAAACACCCTCTCCATATATATATGTATTCACTGAGTCACATAGAATATGAAAAAACTATATTATGTAAATCATCATATTATCTATAATTCTCCAACTGACAATTGTTTTTTATAGAGACACAGTGCATTCGTTCTCTTTTTTAAAAACGTGTTATGTGTCTTCATTGGCTTGGTAGCATATTAGAATGAAGGCGTATGGATAAAAAACGCAGAGGATTAAACAAACCTCTTGAGTCACATTATGTTTGGGTGAATTAAACAGGATCCTTCCCCAAACCAGCATAAATAAATCCTCCCTATGGAAAAGTGTCAGCGATTTAAGGGTTAACATAGATTTGAAAATAAGTTTAAAAAAAAAAAGATCTTATCAGAGGACTGCACAGACAAGAATTTGGAATTCATCCCCCTTTAAAAATGACAGCACGTTTGGCAAGTGCGAGCAAACGTCTTGAACTCTCCTGGGTTTGAGGGATGCGAGCAGAGCTCTTCACAGACGGCCACAGAGCTGCGATCTGCGAATCAGCCTGGGCTGGAGGGACTCCGGTACCTCTGATAGCATCGCTCGCCACCTGGAAGGCTTCCAGCAGCTTACAAGGTATTTATCGTGGACTCGCGGCTGGTGACAAGAGCATGACTGGTGGAACAACTCCAGCACCACTCCCACCTTTGCCATCACAGAGAGTTCGAACAGCACCCAGACCGGTTAAACAACCCTCCAGCCCATTCTGTGGGCTCCTCTTATCCCTGGGACCCTGTTTGCAACCACAAATGCAGTTAGCATTAGCTTTCTCTACGCCTCATGGCCAAGCCTCTGTTTGCCGAGCTCTCCGATGAACCTCCGCAGATGCCCTTCGTGGAAGCTCGTGCTGTCACCAAAGGGGCTGGTACCCAGCCACAGGTGCTCCCTGCGTTCTCCATCACCCCCCGCAGGATTTCACAAGTGATCCCACTAAAAGATGCTGTTCTCAAGAATCCTGGCTGGGTCTGACTTTGAGGAAAAGACAAAAGTTTCCTGTGTTGCCGTTGCTGTTTTGCAGTTGCGTTTCTTCATTCTCACTCTTCTTATTAAAAAGGACCCTTGTATTATTAATATAGTTCACCCCTCCACAGTCACTATAAAACAGACTCCATATTTTCACACCACTCATGATCTTCAAGGTTATAGATAAATTTTGTCCTATGTGATTGATTTTGGGGCACCGAGTCCCGCCCCAGATTGTCTAGGGTGAGAGTAGAGGCAAAAAACTCACTAGTGCTGAGACCACCTTCGTGGTTCTTGATGTATCTTTTATAGTTTTTCCTCAAGCACTGCCAGGTGGTTGTATATAAGATGAATGCAAAAGACTTCAGGGCTATAGCAATACTAACATACAGGTATCTATAGACCACGTTGTCATACAGTGCGCAGGCTCCTTGCTCGCCGCAGAACGTGCTCCAGAACAGACACGTGGAGTCAATTCCAGCCCCAAAGATCAGTGGAGGTGGGATAAAACCTGTCAAAGTAAGAGAGACAAATCATGCTTTTATGATCCTTACAATAAAGAGAGAAGACGTGACTGCAGTGAAAGGAAAGAGAGGATATTTTATCAAGGTTAATGGTCCCATCTGCAGCCTGCGATTCTAATTTTTTAAGTTCTAAATCAACCTAAATAAAGTCTGTGGATGAGTTTTTAGCTTGGACTCAATGTCTATGGAAGAGATCTCTGATATCAATATGCAGGAAGGATTTTACTCCAGTTTAAGCAGCTTTTATTAAGCTCCTCGTTTGCCCAATGAGACTGAGGGGAGGGGTAAATGAAAGCGGAGAAGGACAGCCTTGCAGCTAGCGCTCTGTTTAGATACTGGTAATTCTGCACCCTGGGGTGTTCACCCAAAGGGTGTCACAGGGCTCCAGTTCAGACCTTGACTTCAGCAGGGGCACTGAAATTGAGTTTTGGACCTTTCTCAGACACAGAATGTTTTCGCCAGGTCTAAGGAAAAGAAACAATGGCCTCTAATAGATAGAAAAGATTAAATCTGAAGAGAAGAGAAAATTTCAGAGCATCATTAAATGGAATATCCCAGCAGGATTCTCCCACAGCCACTGCAGCTAACTACTGATGAGCATTTCTCAATCACAGTTTGCAGCAGAGCTGCAATCTTAAAGCAAGGCAATCATTCCAGTCTCATTTGACTAATAAAGGCAATGTTTTTCTTCTCTATTCTCCCTACAGGGATATTGTAGAGCTCCCCATTTCACATTACCCAATGGTGGTTAGAACATCCACATTCCAGCTTTGCACTCCCCAGCCAGCACACATGCACCGAGCATGCAGCACTCAGAAGAAAACGTGGAAATTCTACAAAATGTAAACCATTTCTCTTCCTTCTGCTATGTTTACAGGGGGAGGCTGGAAGCAGATAAATCCCAGAAAAAAACCCCAATGGATAAAATCACTGCTGTGGGTTAAGATAGCAAGCAAAGGAGAGCATCATATTTACTGAAATCCAACAGCAGGTAGGCACGACATATCCTCAACAGTATCACTCCATCTGTAGGTGCTGTAGTGCCTGAGACTCTATAAATATATGCGTAGACAGACACAAGGACTGCAGTTTCTAGACAGAAAAGTGTTTAATCTTGGATCCAGTTTCATCATTAACCTGGATTTCCAGGCTTAAAAAAGACACCTTCCTTCAGCCTGACATGAACGAAATAGTGACATTCATGACATGTATCCTAAGACTACAAATAAATTGGTTGTCTTCACTGTTCCCTGTGGTAACTGAGATCTCTTTATTTTATTTTGTCAATGACTAGAGCTCTGCATGTTTTGTTTGATCTTCCTTATATGTTAATAAATGCAGGAGTTAAGAAAGGCTATATGGGCTTTTGGTAGTAATTTTAACCAGTCATTAATAGCACAAACATAGTAAATAAAAACAGATGATACAAAACTAAGACAATCTGTTGGAAAGACTAGTTCCAGTCACCACATCTAAAATTCTGGATATATTCTGGAAAAAACATCAGCGCCAGATCTCTGTTTGTCATTCCAATGACTGGAAGTTTCAGACTGGGGCGGTTCTGCTTCTAAGTTAAAAGATGTGTTTTTGTTGTTGTTGTTTCGTTTTGGTTGGGTTTTTTTTTGTTAAAACCTGTGGACAACCACACACTCAATCTGGAATTTAAGAAGTCAGCTGGGCTTCTACCAGAAAAAAGCAAAAATACCACGCTGCTGAATGCAGTTTGTGCGCCCAGTGCTGCACTGGTGCTGGATGCCACCTAACGGGGTGACATCCAGATGAGACCGAGGAGGCAGGAGCTGCACGATTTCTGGACTAAGAGAAAACTACATTTGGATCATAATTTTGAGGTGTGAGCCCCTACTTGTGAACATGCTGAGAGATGTCGATAACAAAGCTTTGGAGATGCACAGGCTGAACTTCAGAGAGATCCGTCATCCCCACCTGCTGGCTTCAGCTGGCTTTCCAGCTTTCAAGATAATTTGGCCTGGAAATTGCTCTGAAGGAAGAAGGACCTGTTACACCAAACTCCAAAGCTACACCTACTTGAACGCAGACATGGATATGGAAACCTTAAAGAAAAAGTATATGAAAAACATTTAGCAACCAATGAGGGTTTCAGGTCATTTTTACCAGAGGACAAGAGACTCACGGGAACAACTCTGTGCCTAGACCCTCTGAGCCAAGGGAGTTGAGGGGTTGCACTGCAGATTGTAAAGCCTTTCTGAGAGAAAACACTGTGTTTTTGTCATGTTGGAAGACAAGAGGCAAACGACATCGACTGGCAGGAAAAACAAAAGGAAGAGCTCTAGTAAGTGGAGGCTTTGCACGGCGAACATCACCCAGAAAGGATGCGTCTGGAGTCTTACACATCTAAAACTCTTTGCCATTCCAGACATTTCCATTCCAAACCTTCGGCCCCAGCAGCATCGCTTTACAGACTTCTCTGAGAAACTGCAGTAACACTTTTATAGGAAGACAATGTTATGCTGCCCTCTCACAGCAGGATTCTTATGGAATGAGATAATACATCCAGGAGGATATTGGGAGAATTCAGTTGTGTTCCTTGTTATTACAGTGAATATTAAAGAGATTCAATCATGTTTTACGTCTTACTGCAAAGTGTTGCAAAAATTTCTGCTATATATATATTTCATTGCAGAAACTGTAGGGCTGTATAAGAAAGCTGCTTCTGTCTTACTGAAATCTGTTAGCTACGATTGCACCTCCGGGTCTCATACCTCCTGTATTTAATACTCTCCTTTGGTTCCAGAAGCAGCTATTATCACTCTCTTCTTAAGTCAAAGCTTAAAGGTGAACTGAAAAGCTTTTAAAATAAATCACTAAAGCTATTCTCAAACCTCAAATTGTTAAGGGCAAGATTTGGATACCCTTGCTCATATAGAAAAGTGCCTTTCTCTTCATTTGTGTGGGCTCAGGCTACATTGCTGATATGATTCAGGCTTTATTGTCTTATTTCATGGGAATTCCTTTGTGACAGAGGCACATATAAAGATTTGAGTTTAAGTTCTTACTACTCTTTACTGGAAGAAAAAAAATCTATTAAATTAAGCATACATGTCTGAGCCTGGTTTTAAGAGGAATTTGAGATGCTGCTGTCTCAGGAGGTTTCTCTCTGTTGAAGAGAAAAGAGCAAAAATCTCCCGCTGAGGTACTTTTTCCTTTGGAAACACCAGCTCGCAGCCATCCCCTGGCACACTTGCTGGCTGACACTCCGCATTTGGCCAGCGAGAGCTGAAGAGAGACCAAAACCCACAAGCAGCACTCACAGCTAAAGAAAATGCTGTCTTTACAAGGCTTGGACCAGAGCTGACCCGAGTCAACCCAGGAGGTTCCCTTGGAGTTATCTGAGCCCTGGAGAACATCGCTCGATGGAGCTTTCTGTATGACTGCAGCTACTTCACCAAAACCAATGAAAATCTAACTGGCTTTGTCATAAACTGCTCTGGGACCATTGTGTCCCTTCCAGTTAAGTAAATAAATGAGGTCAGTTATTCAAAGCAACGTACAGGACTGTGGGAGTTTTGGTCCCCTACTTCCTAGTGCCTTTCTGCACACTAGGAGATGGCGTTTTACTCTCCAGCTCATTCCTTTGAGACTTGGGGGGCCTCACACCTGTGCCCTGCTGAAAAAAAAGGCAAATTCCACCAGCACAACATGCAGAAATCACATGCACGAGACAGACCTACACAATGATGGATCAGAGAGGATTTTGCCTGGAATCACTGAGATTAATGAGTTGAAATATAGGAGCTTTAAAATAAGAGACATTTCTTCAAATGGGGAGTAAAACCACTCCATCCACAAACAAGAAGCAGGAGAACAACAGCCCAGTCTGTTCCTTTTGATTCGTACATGAGAAGCAGACACCAGTCCCGAGGAACAGCCATGTGTATTTTAATGGGATATGGACCCACAGGAGGATACAAGGGCTCAGCCTCATTTCACCATTTCCCTTTCAAGGGAGCCGAAGGGACAAACACACCATGTAACACAGGTCCTGTCCCTCAAAGGAGGATGAAAACACCTCTACTTCACCAATATGCAATACAGGAGGAATTCTGCAAGCTACTGACATGTTAATAACAGCTACAGAAGTGTAACCGGTTGCGTGGGACCATGGCAGAAACAGTCATTTCTCATGCAACACCACATTTTCTTCCATTAGCACAATTCAAATGGCAGGAAAAGCGCCTTTAGGAGCCTTGACGTCAGATCTTTCAGAGAGAGGCCTTGGACTCTGTTGTGTCAGACCCCACTCATAACAACCATAGCACTAAATGGAGTAGAAATCAACTTTTGCACATTAAAAATAGAGCTTTCCATGAGGGAGGAAAGGATGGGAGAGAAGTACGCGAAATTTTTGTACCTACCTAGCAAACGGAGAAGCAGGAAAAGCACCCCCAAAGCGTAAGACTTGAGTTCGGGGCTCACGGTTCTGTAGGAAGGAAGGAGGGAGAGAGAATGAAATCGATTCTTGTTGTTCTGCTTTGATTAACACAGCCCATGGCCATTCCACACAGGCAGGCAGGATGGCACCCCCACCTCTTCAAAAAGTCATTAATGGGCTTTTTCTTCTCCCTTTGCCTGAACTGCCTACAGCCCCAAAAGTAATTGCATCAGTGATAGGTTCGGGAATTTAGCTAAGTCATTAATAACAACAGCTAATCTTGTCATGAGATGAAGAAAAATGAAATTTCCAGCCCAGTAAATCATCATTTACAAGCTCCCCATCATGCTTTCAAGCCTCCAGATGTTGCGAATTGGTGGGAGAGAAAACTTTTTGTTCTAAGACTTCCCAGGCTACCGGGAACAAGAGAGAGGAGGAGGATGGACCAAAAGGTTCAGGCAATCGGTTAAATCACGCACCCCAGGAGGACATGCTCAAGAAGACTACTTTTCATGGGCATGAGTTTAATGTGTGAATTTTTTTTATGCTGGGAAGACAACAGCTGCGCTGCCTTTTGCTATGAACACAACCCACTCTGCTGCATTAGTGTTACCTTCAAAGGTGCTTTAAAGTGTATTTCATGACTTTCTAATTCGGTTAGCTCAAGGATGCTACTGGCTAAAGCCATCCTCTTGGGGTAGGCTCAGCAAAGCCTTTGAAATTTCAGAAGTCATTAATTTAGTCTTAAGTCTTATAATAGCATTTTACTTCTCACAGAATATAAAGGCTGAGAAAGCAGAACAGTGATCCCCATATGAGCAGATTCATCACACAAGGGAACTTTAAAGGCTTCAGCTGGCTCTTCTATTAGTTCCTTAGAGAGGTCTGTAGTGAGCACCCATGGTGGCAGTGGTGTCCTCTGCACAAACGCATTGGGGGGAATCAGACAAAAGTGATGGAACAGCCAAAAGAGCAATAGGTTTTAATTTAAGAGAAAACCCTTCTGACCACCTGCCCTCATCTCACACATTACACTGGCCGTGTAGCTTCGTACCATGGTTCCTGCATGAAGCCTGTGACCTCTGGCTGAATTTCAGCAGAGTTTTCAAGCTGATACCCAGGCTTGACAAAAGACTTAATGCCATGAAGTATCTACGCGTGAAAAAATGTTTTAGTGGTTAATGGCTTGGGTCAAATAGGATTCTACAGCTGGGTGGGAAATGAAGGAAACAGAAGGAGTATTTATTATCATGTGAAACAGTCACAGTGGGTTTTTAATCAGTGGTGTTGTCCATCAGTCCACGTTTTTGTATGTCAGTCCAAAGTCAGTCCCCGTACCTTAGGGTGGAGAAAAAGTTGCCACCTGGAGACATCTCCTTTTCTCACCAACTACAGCAGTGAACAAATGATTTGCCCAGACAAGACATCTAATTTGTAGAGAATGAAGTTCATTTTTAAATTAACCATTGGAGCTGCCCACATCACATGTCACTGCCACAGACACCAGGGCCACACTTACATGCCAAAACTTTCTTTCAGCAACCCAAGATGGCTGTTGCAAGAGAGCAGTAGCTATCAGTAGTTCAGAGGGGAGCTCAGTTATTAATTTGGATGTGTGAATTATTTCCTACAGCTGTGAGCTGAATATTTTTAATATTCCCTTTGCTTTTCTTATTCCCTTGTACTCTTCTTTATGACTGGTGGTCGGCTTATGTCATTTGAATTTGACACCAAGACGTCTCCATTCAGGATCCTACAGGTGCTGGCAGCTCCCTTGAACAAAGAACTCTTCAAACTTCAAATTACTTTTGCCACAATATTTATCATGAGAAATTTGATTTCCCTTTAGCTACTGCAGATGCAAAGAGAGAAATGAAGTAGTAGGTGGAATATCTCATTTTGTATCCTGCAGGGAGACATGCCCTCACAGAGCTGTTCTGTCCAAGATCCACTCAGGCGCGTGTTTCTAATACAGACCTTATTGATCGAATTTTATTGGAATTTTCCAGGCAGCAGAATGGATCTGCTATTTATGTCTTTGGTTATTATTCTCAGCAAGCGACAGCCTGGATAGATAAGTAATTCTGGATAAACGTGGGCTCAGATATATACATGTATTTTAAGGTGAAACGTTCCATGTGTCTGGAAGTAACACAAGGTCAGTTATTTGAATAAGCTACTTCTGTCCACCTATTCACATTGGCTCAACTGAGAGATGTCCTTCAGACTTTCAAGTTCCTTCTGTTCTTGGACTTGGTCCAGAGTGAGGGAAGTTAAACTTTAGCCAGGGGAGTACTGACCAAAGACAGCCTTTGCTGAAGCCTTTCATTTTACCACGGTGTCTAGGACCTCTAGGACATCTCTAAAGGCATCTTATTCAGCCATGAAATGCTGAGTGTGGGGCTGCAGTTCTGCCCCTTTCCTGATGCAGCTGTAATGTCCTTAACTTGGTAAGTCTTGGTAAGAACAAGCTGGCCACCTCTCTCTGCAGCATCCCTGCAGGGATCTTCTTGGCTTGCAAGCCCAGTCTCTCCTCACTGTCATTTTACAAAGTTGTACTTTGTGCAATTCCCATATTCTCTCTAGCAGGCCAGTACTGTAGGCACTGAACTCCGTGGGCCCATGCCATGAATGAAACAGGTGCTACCAAGTGTAATAATGGCTTAGAGAGAAAATTATTTAATTATCACTTGAAACAATGGAGCTGAAATTCAGGCAGGACTGTTTGGGCTTTTGCATCACCAACTCCTGCCTGCACATAAAGGCAGTAAGGTACAAGAAAGCCTGTGCCTGTAACTCCTCATTTGCTGAGAAGGTTCAAAATCTTTTAAAAATATAGGCAGCTCTTCCAAGGTGTTTGCACCAGGGAGTGCTTAGGAGGATTTTTTGATGCACTGAACCTTCGCTTAAGCCAAAGTCATTGATATGGGCACACACAGCCAAAAAGCCAGCGTCCAGGAGCTGTGCAGGACCCTCAGTGACCCCCAGCCCTGCTCCCATCCCGAAAGCAGCCCCCGGTGAGCCCTTTGCATCCACGGTCCTACCTGATGAGTATGATGACTGACGGCGTCTGCGCCATGGCCCCGATCATGCTGCAGACGCACATGACGCAGAGGAATGTCAAGAAGGCCTCTTCGCAGCCGGGACTGGGGCATTTGCCAGGAACGACGGTGGCATTTTCGGCGGGGACCGAGGTGAGGCATGAACAGCCACTGAGGTTCTGTGGAGGAGCAAAGGGGTTTCAGGGGAAGTGAGAGCTACAGTTCCCACCACGGGCCCTCTGTAACCAAGGCTTGCCAACAGCAGTTCAGAATCCTCTAATAGTCAATTAAGTAACTCCTAAGTACTTATTTGACGGGGGGTTTGGAAAGGATTTCAGAAGCACGTCAGCTCTGATGCATGCTACCAGCAAGGGAAAGCCATCCCTTGGCTTGTTTCTTTTCTTCTCCTCCTTTCAAGTCTCTCCCATAAATGTCACTGCAACAAAATTATTACCAAGTTAAACCCCTTCGGAGGAGAATAAAGAAACGATCTGCGTCCCTGTGACAAGGAAGATCCCCAAATTACAACTCTAATTACCTTCTTATTTACCTCCATTCTTTTGGCTGTTCCGTTTAAACTGAAGTACATTAAAAGCAGGTAAATCTGCGGTCCTGTTGTTGGCTGTGGGTTCAGTCCTTGCTTCTGGTACCCTGAATCCCAGGAAGAAGCCACCCAAAACGGGTGCTGAGGCTCACCGAGAGCTGAACTAGCACAGCTTGGCGGCACAGACACTGCTGGACTCAAGTGCACTACAGGGCTAATAAATGACGTCTGGTTCAGAGGGATTTGTGTCGAGCTAAAAGCTGAAGTCAGGCAAGATAAACTTTATCAATATGTGATCAGAAGGAGGGTGAAGTGACTGCATTTTTCTTTGCTCTCTCCAGCAAGTGCGGGATGTGAAAAGAAGCTTTGTTTGCCAGTCACAGATTTAGGTTTTTTTTTTTCCTCTTATTTTCCAATTTGCCCCTTTCTGAGTGGGGGATGTCAGTGCAATTAAAGCACACAAGAAATCCCCTACAGAACGAAACAATCATAAATGATTCATCAGCCCGCTGGGTTTGCAGGTCACATGTTTGTAAGAGGAGTAACACCATAAAATAAAACATATTGAAAACCAGCTAAATCTCCTCTCCTTCGCCTCTACCAGGTTGAAGTAGAAATCCCTTTGCTTTTCTGCTGGGGTCCCCTTAGGAACATATAAAAACCACACTTTCTGGTTCACTGCCTCCAAATATAAGGATCCGTGGGGATGCTGCTCTAGCCTTTCTGACACCAATCTCCTCCGTCTGCATAGGAGTCAAACGATTTTCTTCCAAATAAGTGCACAGAGGGCAAGTGAGACCGCAGCGCAGAACTCCAGGAGAGCTGTAACAGGCATGCAGGTGCCTTTCTGGCTGGCAAGCAATAATTAACAAATTCCTGTGCTGTGGGTTAGTAGGTAACACCTGAAGGCTTCGAGATGGTGACAATTAGCACCAGTGCAGTGGGGTTTGCACAGAGACAACAGGAATTTGCAGTTCTGGCTCTTACTGCAGTGCACTGCTAGGAACCAGCCTGGAGACAGCCCTGTAGATTAAAACCCATCTAAGTTCAGGGGAGTACACACCTGCACTGAAATATCCTGGGACAAAATTCCCATCACAGCAAACACACAGAACTGGTGGCTTATTTTCCATGGGCTCTCATCAATGGAGAGAAAGCACTTGCTTCTGGCAATGTGGGGCAGATTCTCCTCCCGTTGGTGTGACTTTTAACAAACCATGAAGTAGGTCCCCACCTCCATTGCCTGAAACTCTGCCCCTCAATCTGCCTTTTTTGCCCACTTTGCACCATGGTTCTGGCCCAAAGCACTGTGCACAGTTTGTACCAACTTCATCCGCTTGCTTAGTGCTGCACCTCATCGTACCTGGGATATCTTTGACACACTACACAACTCCCAGACATCAAACACGGGAACATCAAAGATGGAGTTTTACCTTTGTCCTGCGGAGAGGCAACTTTTTGCTGTGTGTGCCAAATTGCTATTAAATTCTCTTGTCGGAAACCCCACCGCATTCAACCACACATTATCACAGTCTTCCGCTGCCCAGCAGCTTGCAAACCCAGATTTTCTGTGCACATGTGAAGCTGCACAGATGCAGAGTTTGCACCTTTAACATCATCATGAGTTTGGGGTCATTACCTATGCAAATTACCCATGTTTTTAATTACTAGTGGTTTTTTTTTAAACCCTGGCTCTGACAGGGAAGGAACAAGCTGGTACTTAAGTGCAAATCTGTGAGATGCCAACATGGTAATGCCAGACTGGAATTCATGTGTCTCCAGACAAAAGGGGACACTGAGAGAAACACTGGCATCAAACAAACAAGATGCACAGCCAAAAGATTTTGTATGCAAGGGCCACTCCCAGGAAAGGGCTTGAAAGATAAATTCCTGAGGGTGCCAGATCTCTGCCTATCAGCACCAATATTCTTACAGCTTTTTGGAGAGGAGCCCCTCTGCAACCGGCTCAGTAAGAAAGAAGAAATTAAAAAGAAAAAACTAACTGAACTACACATTGCTTTCAGAAATTGTTCACAGAGGAAAAGAAGAAAGAAGCAGTCAGAAACATCCAATGCAGTAAAGTTAAATAAAGCATTCAGAGAATTTTATGTCCCAGTAAAAGGCAACCCTTGGCTCATCACGAGCATATAACATTCACAAGACCCTCTAGAAAGGTTGTTACCTAGATTATGGGTTTAAAACCTGGTTTGGCAATTTGGCTTTGCCTCAGGGCCACTACATGGCCAAACCAGCCCATAATTATCGACAATGCCCTTTCCAGAGGTTGCTATTGCTTCACAAATTTGTGTTCAAAACATTACTGCAAAAAACCCCACAAAACAAAATGATGAAAAGAACCCCAAGACGACGATGAAAAGGCAAAATAAGAAAGAACAAGTAAGAGAGAGGGTAGGGGAGAGTGAAGTTTTTGCTCAGGGGTTTGCTCTTGCAGAGCATGAGGCCAGGCAGCTGCAGACTGAAGGGGCAGAGCTGAATTTTCATTACCATGCTCCTTCCAGAGCAGCCAGAGCTTCGCCCTGAACCACACAGCGAGGAGGTCACTCCTGCACTCCAGCCATGGACCACACCAGCTGCACTCTTGCTAAGGGCTTGGTGAACTGGTGAGACGTCATTCCATGTGCCCTGTACAAGCTGGCTTCTTGTTAAAATGATCATATTGCTGCCCCAGGTGTTGCCTTGTCTCTTGTTAGCAGCAAAAGAAGGAAGAGGGAAGATGGTAACACCTTTGCATGTGCCGTGCACTCCTGAAGTCCCTGGTGGAGCTGCTGAAAGCACCCTGAAACTGTGGTATTTCAAAGGGATGCCTGTGTCTCATGGTCTGGAGTGGGAATTGAGAAGAGGTTTAAGCAGGACAAGCTCCCGTGTCACCTGGGCTGTGAGGCTGCGGCTGCCAACAGCGAGTTTGCACCTCTGCTCACCAGCACTCACGGGCGGCTTGACTCTTTGGGGCAGGAATAGAGGTCTGATGTCTCCTCAAAAGGGAAGGATGAGGCCATGGAGGGATAATCGCAAGGGGTGAGTTGTCCCTGCAGCCATGAATGGTCACTGTGACCAGGCTGACCTCTCACAAGCTCCACACAGCCAGTGTGGCAGTGGTCACCATGCCTGGCACAGCCCCGAACAGGGAGTAAGGACGCAATTACCCCAACAGTACCCACCACAGGAGCGGCAAACACTCATTTTCAGTGTAACCCAGAAGACGTTAGCACTTCAGCAGCAAAAAGTGGAAAAGCAAGCTTTTAAGATACTGTTAAAAATTCCTCACATCTTTGTTACACAGGGATGGTTTGGTCTTTAAGAATTTTCTAAAGGAAATAAACTCTTAGATATGGAGAACTGAAAAATGCAGAATGTCTTTGGATGGAGTCTCTGCTTCCTTGACAACTTGCTCTTGTCACTGCCTCAGAGCAAAGGAGGGAAAGAGAGAGAAGCAACAGGAATGGAAGGAGAGCTTAAAAAAGTGTGAATAAAACCAGGATCTGGTCATATGGGTCTAAGAAGCAGATTCAGGAAAAGAGCAAGAGGATAAAGAACAGAAGGACTGGGCAAGGCAAACATGGGCAGCTGAAGAAGTGAGGAGATGAGGGGCTGCAGAAGAAAAGAGAAGCTGGTCACACAGCCTGGGATGACAAGCTCTCACGGGGGATCTGGGTTCTGCCAGTGGACAACCCTGCAGATCTCTTCTCATGTTCCTTGCTTCATAGAATCCTATAATCATTTTGGTTGGAAGAGACCATCAAAATCATCGAGTCCAACCACAACCTAACTCCAGCACTAAACCATGTCCTTAAGAACCACATCTGTACGTCTTTTAAACACCTCCAGAGATGGTGACTCCACCACTGCCCTGGGCAGCCTGTTCCACTGGTCTGACAGCCATTTCTGTGAAGAATTTTTTCCTAATGTCCAATCTAAACCTTCCCTGGTGCAACTCAAGGCCATTTTCTCTTGTCCTATCACTTGCTACTTCTAAGAAGAGACCAACACCCTCCGTGCTGCAATCAGTTGTAGAGAGTAATAAATAAGGTCTCTCCTGAGCCTTCCATGCTGAGGAGAAAGCCCAGAGGAGGAGAAGGAAGATGGGAAATCCCGCTCCATGGGTCACCCTGGCAGACTGTCGCCTGAGCCAGTGGGCATTTATGCGACAGAGTGAAAAACGACAGCGGCTCAGGCCCATCTGGGGCTGTAAATGAGCTACTTGACCAGATACACACTAGTGTCACTCACTCGTGCTCACAGAATCGTTCCTACAGGTGAGGGGTCCCCGGGAAAGGCCACTCACCGTGCTGCTGCAGCCAGCAAAGCAGGCGGATAAATACGTGACCCCGTCTGCCCCACAGACCGGAGTGAAGGAATCGGTTTGGCATTCACAGTTGTTATTGCAGGGGGAATACGGGTCCAGAGATGAGGTTGGAGTTGAGCTGTAAGAGCAACAGAAAGAGAAGTTAATGGGTGGTACAGTGAGATCAGCCAGTTTTTCCAATCACTGCCACACGAAGATGGCTTTGAAGGGGGGTTGTTGAGGTAAACAAATTACAAAAAGCAGTGGGCAGGCGGTCTGGGTCCCAGGTTTAAGAAACCCAGGCTACAGCCTCTCCCTGGGGACAGAAATGCCATGGCCACTCTCCCTCTGTGACAGGGAACATAATGCGAGGCTTGGGCTGCCTTGTCGCCCCAGTGAATATTCCTGAGGCAACCCAAAGAGATGCTGCAGAGATTATTCTGTGTTTTCCTTGAACAGTAACCATGCAGAGCTGAAAGCCAGAAGTTGTCATCTTCTAAAGAGATGCCACTGCATACTGAGGAGCACCAGAAAAAAAATACAGAACAACTCTCTCCAAGTCCTGTGAATGCTACAGGGCACCGTGTGCCTCATATCTCCCATTAAAATGGGCCTGGAGCACACATCCTCTTTCCTCACCGCATCTGAATTTCCAGGCATCTAAAACCTTGTTCTAAAAGCTCAATAAATAGACGAAGCAGTGCATGTTCCTTGCTGCCAGGAGTAACCAGATGTTATGGTGGATGGACCCAAAGCTAGGTAGGTGCCCACGGGTGCAGAATCACATCTGGCACCTCTCGTTTCAGTTTGTCTCATTTTAGTAAAACTCCATTGTCAGCTGTGGTTACTCAACTCTCACAGTGATGAGTGGCATGAAAACATCCCAAACTAAGAGCCCTATATGAAACTGCCTTCTGTATGGTTGCTCTATATGGCTGTCTAAGGGCCAGTGCTGTCTGAATGCTGCCTGTCAAGGACAATAATATGCCATTTATGTTTATCAGGTTGTGTGAAATCCCAAAACTCTCTGGGGACTCACTTGTTTCCATAGGGAACAGTAACCCCTGCCACAGGTCCTGTGTCACATCCCAGGAACAGGAAAGACACGTAGCAAGCTGTGGACACCAGGTTCACCAGCATGGCCATCCTGATGGCTCCCAGAGCAGACAGGCTGAGCTTCTTCACCAAGAGGCCACCCAGGAATATGCCCAGACATGCGCATGGGATTGCTGTCATCCCTGTAAGAGGAAAAATAAGTTAGAGGCACCAGGATATTCTTCCGGTTCTTGTTCATGTTGGAGGGAGATGCCAAAGTTACTGAGATTGGCCCACCCTAATCTAAGCAGCAGCATCTCTAATGCTTCCTGCAACAGTTGGCAGACAAATACAGAATTTTCTGAGGTATCCAAAGGCTTTGGATGAGCCCTGCTTGGTGTACTTCACAGCAGTCTGACCTCAGAGATGAGGCAATAGTTGCATTTGCAAATATGAAGTCTCCCTTAAAGAATGTTCTTAAACTGTGAGATGCAAGACTGACTGCAGGGGATTGTTTCTTTCGGAAAACCAGAAGATATCAATGAGTTCAATTAAAAAAAAAAGCTGTCAGGAGAGCAGCTTGCAAACTCCTTATTTTGATATTAAGATCCACCCATTTCATGACGTCCCAGTTTTTGACAGATCACTGCCAGCTGCCCACCTGGCGAGATGTGGTTGGAGATCATCTAAGATCAACTGGCAGATATCTTAATTGGGTGCTGCTGAGAGAACGTCTGTCATAAGCAAATATCTGTGTCTGCCTGGGAATGAGCAGCAGGAGAAAACAAATGAAGAACCTGCCCTTAGATCCTGGAACTTTGGTGGCCCCCGTGATTACTCACCCAGGAGCTGGTTGGCAGACGAGGTGGTGAGGTTGAACTGCTGCTCCAGGTACTTTCCCAGGAAGGCGGCGAAGCCGGCCACCACCGCGATCTCCATGCAGGCCGCCAGGATGATACAGGTGAAGACGGGATTGGAGAGCAAGTGCTTCGTTACTTTGGGGATCACTAGAAAAGAGAAAAAAGGGAAAAGTGTTTTTTGCGTAGGTTCTGCTGAAGGTGCTGGAGATGCCTTGCTTCCCTCCTGCAGGACACTCACTCCAAATCAGGAGTAATCTTCTGTTCTGCACAGACAAGCTGGTTGAAATGTGGCAACACCAGAACATGTGCAAAAAGAAACCACCCGTTGTTACATTTACATCTTAATAGATTATTTTGAAATTTTGAAGGATGAGTGTTTTCCAGTATTGCTTTTCTTTCCCTCATAGGAAAGTCAATCAAAATTCAGCATTCTCATTTTCCTGCTCCTTTCCCTACCTGCTCCCCATGAACAACTCTGAGCCAGCTGATGGGTGTCACAAGTACCATACTCAGCATTGAATAAATTCTTGCAAACTTTCAGACACAAGCCACCCCAGCACATGCTTGGACTTTCCTTCTCCTGCCACCCAGGCTTGCTTCATTTTCTTGTTCCCAAGTAACACTGACTCACTCGCCGAGGGACACTTTGCAGAACATCTGGATGCAAGCTGAAATTCTCCTGCTTAGACTTGGGCCATGGCCACCCATGAGCAGAAGGGATCTCACACCTGGGACGTGTTAGCCGGCGTGTTCCCACAACCCAGAACTTCACTAGCCAAGCAGCACCCTGGGGGCTGCAAAGGTGGAAGAGGACATGCTGAGCTATTCAGTGTGTAAGATGCACACACTCTTGCTTCAGTTTCATGATCCCACGGCTTCTCCCTTCTCAATCATTAGTGTCCAGAGTCCTCTTCTCCACGGCCATCTCCATTTCCGATAAGCAAACACAACTTAACTTACAAAGGGAAATCTAGCTAATGAATCAGATAGCACATTTTCTACTTCAGCGAACATTTTAATTATTGCCGAGATAACACAGCTTGAAGAGGAGAACATCCCAGTACAGAAGAGAGCCTTGCGTTGTCTCAATACCTGATGACTAATTTCTCCCTGAATTAAATGTGAAAATCATTAAGTTCGAAAATTACCTCACTGAAGTGTAGACAAGCCTCAATGGATCCCCTATTTGCATTTTGAAAATCCATCCCCCACATCCCCTATGGTGTACCAGGGTCTGGCAGGAGATAACAGATTTCTCTGGTGTCAGCTTCAGTTTTCCCTGAGGGCTTTTTTTGGTGCAAAATCTAATTGCACTGGTCTCAGCAAGTGAATGCACAGCTCTTTGTCAAGGCTCTGCTTGGGTCCCCTTGGCTCTTTCTTTAGGGGGGAGAAAAAAATGGTTATAATTAGGCTTGATCTAACCTTTTTGGAAGGGGCCACTCCGCAGTTTAAGGTCTCTTTATATCACAAATGTTTTTCCATGCTGGATAAAATTCTTGCTTCCTGAGGATTTGCTTAACATAATGAAGGTGCAGGAGGCATAGTATATTTTAGTAGAACAGGGGAAAAAAATTAAAAAGAGAGAAAAAATACTGGGAGGGAGAAACAGGGGTGGGGGGATTCAGACACCGATAGATCTCAGAAGCCACCTGCTGCCTCCTTCAGTTCTTTGGTGGCCACCTACAGAATTTCCTCTTCTTGCCAGAAAAAGGAGGGAAAATGCAAAGGTGGACTTGGCAGCGTTGAGCTTGAAAAGCCATACTTAAGGTATTAATGCCTGTTGTGCCTCTGGTGTTCAGATTTTTCAAGATTAATGGATTCCTTGAGATACAGTTTTGTGCCAATTCAAATGCAAAGACACAAAGTTCTTGCTCTAACTTTATGCACCAAATAATAACAATGACAGCCTGTCTTTTGCAGAAGGGAGTTAAAGATCACGGACATTTATTTCTAATGTTGGCAAGGCTGGTACCCAACCATCATGCATTAGCAAGGTCAAAATCCATCGTTCGTACTTGGGGATGGACAGCAAAGATTTTGCAGAGTTATTGCACCACCTCACACAAGAGATGAGCCCCTTGTGACTGCCTGGCAGTGTTGGGTTACGAGTCCCATCACTCCATCATTCCTTCTCCTCCCACTGTGTCCGGGTGCAAATTTTCTGGGATAGATCCTGTCCTACACTGCATGTTTGACCACCATCGACTGTAAAAGAGCTCTGTACCAACTGGAGGGTATAACACAAAATCCAGTGTGAAGAGCACAGAGGCAACACAGGCAACGCCTGGCAGCCTCCATCATCTCCTCAGCCAGGGCCAGCTCATTCTCATTCATTTTCTAAGGGAAACGACAGGAGGCTCCCCATAGAAATGAACATACTTTCATCTTGCTCCTGCCACCCATTAAGATGAATCATTTGACACCTGCTTCTGCCTTATCCATCTCAGTTCTTAGGGTGAAATACCTTTGGGAACAAGATTAAAAGTCAGCAGTGAAGTTTAAAAATCTCTCAGTAGACTACAGTGATGTGCTTTCTGTTGTCTGGCATATGGTGCTGGGTATGAAGAAGGAATGGAGAATGTCTGATGAGGGACAGCAAAGCCCTGGGGAACACAACAGTGAAGCATGGTGCTTCTTCACTGGGGCCAGTCCCAGTAGAAGTCATGATAAACATCATCCTGTACCTTGCTGGCTGGCCTAAATGTTAGCTGAGCTCTTTGTAGCAGCCTCTCTGGAGCTATAAATATAAAGTTGAAGTCCATTTGCCAAATGGGAAACAGGAAAAGTCTTTGGATTCAAAGAAAGTCTCAAAAATCTCCTTGGAGAACCCATGAGCTGTATCAGACATGGCACAGTAAGACTCATCCTCCCATGCTCAGAAGGACCAGCTCATTTAACATCCTTATCCCAACCCACCCAATATGCTACAGAAACGATGACAGAAAAGCAGTTCACATTGCCATGGCAAGGTACACTGAGAAGAACAAGAAACCTCAGCCTCTTTTCACTGCCGAAGTACTTAAAATCCAACTCGTCAGATGATCCATGAGCAGCACTGGTCATAGGATCATTCACAGGTTGGAAGGGGCCCAGTGGGGATGTCCGCAAGTTCTCCAATGCCCCTGCCGATCCCTCGACTTCTCACCTTTTAACACCCCAAGCCACACCTGTGCCAAGGCATCAAGCATTCTCTGCATCTCCTCCTGTGGGCCAGCTGTAGGTGACACTCCACAGGCTTGACAAGCAAACATAGTTATGTACACCAAGTAGCTTTGATTTGTCACTAAACATCGGGGAGTAGCGGGGATAATTGGCAACCTCATTATATGGGTTTAACTACTCTCCAGAAACGACAAACTATAATCATCACGTTGGTGCTTGAAATGAATTGTTTGGAACATTACAATCACCAAGGCCCGATTTTGCAGTTGGAGCACCCTACAGAGACATGTTTTCAATTTGCAGTAAAGATGAAGAACACAGAAAGCAAAGTAATAAATTAGAGGGGGGTTTACAGCCCAGTCCACTTAGGACAGTGTGGTGAGGAAAAGGTGAAATATAGCACTGAGCCAAAATACTATTTTCTAATAGCAATGTAGGCAGCAAGCCTCAGATCTGAATAGAAACCAAAAGGCAAAATCTACACCTGGTTTGAAGAATAAGGGATGAAGAAAATAGTGCATGTAGCAAGAAGAAAACACCTCCTAGAAGAGGCAGCTCCTCTAAAAGAGAAGATGGAGTAAGGCAGGAGGCGCTGAAGATATCTCAAGTGAGTTTAATATGCCAAAGTCCATGCGGCCTTGGCAAAATTAGTATCACAAAGGATATGAAGTAAAAGGATGACATCTCTACGTCAAAGAGGATTCTTGACAGACACAAGCTTGAAGAAACAGCAACATTCTAATGGATGGAAAGCAGGTCCTAGTTCTAGTCTATCACTCTGCCCACAGCAACTGCCTTTGCTCACCTTCAGAAGGGGACATAAACCTCCCTCTCCCACATCACGGAGGTTGTAGCAAGGCACAGTATCTTTTCAGAGACACATGCACTCTGCCTGACCTCAGTTTCTGCCCTGAACTGTGCAGGCTGGAGGCCTTTCTAAATAAATCAGTGCTTCTGTTAACAAGGATGCTGGCTTTGAAACAGTCAAGAAAAACCTGGCAATAAAGTCCACACCCTCATGAAATCCATGCCGAAGGGAACTTGCAGACCAACAGGACCTGATGTGGGGCCTTTTATGATCACCCACCATCTCCTTACCTAAGATTAGGATTTCTCAGCAAGCCTCGTGGATGCTGGTTGGAAGCCAAGACCCAAATCCAAAAAGGCATTAAGATCTTCATACCTGTCTGGATCTGGGAAAGACTCACCACTCTGGACATTAATGAAGGTGCAGATGGAGCCTTCTTCTAAAGGTTGTCACTATCACTCATTAAAGCCATGACTTTAAAACTACTCATGTTAACCATTAATGCCGCTCAATCCCATGAAATCCCATTGAGGACAACAGGTTCTCCATGGCCCAGGACACCCTTGCACAGTTGGACACTTCTAGCGCAGCGCCACATGTCTCCTCCCAGAGAGCACTTTTGGGGAGAGAAATCCAGGATTCTGAGCAGCTCCCTCTCTAAGTATTCAGCAGATTGGTACACAGAGCAGGGAGGAACCAAACAGAAGACAAGACAGCTGTCAGATGTACATCCCAGCTCTCCTACGCTCTTGGAAATGAAGCTGGACAGAAACCAAAATGTTTCCAAACCTAGGGAATTTGCAGTTTTGAAATTCATTTAATTCCACAGTGAGGTTTCTTTTTATTCTTTATGAATGTGCTTCTCTCTCCAAACATGAAGGATTCCATATCAATTTCAATCCTTTTAGGTTTTTAATCTCTCTCGCTAGACAGACAGGCAGAATGTAATGAATTTCTGGTTTAAACCACTGAAAACCAAAATGACTTTAAAGCAGAATGTTTCAAGGGAGGTAAAGATAAAGCCAAGGAAGCATTTTGAAACCAAACTTCATCAGAACTGACCGCTCAATTCTGTAGAAGTGACATTTCTGTATGAAAAAAAAGAAGAAAAAATATTTTAACAAAATATTTCCAAGCACGTCCTGCAGCAGGTGATGAGTTAGAGGCAGCGTGTTAACACACCAAGGGAGAGGGCAGGTGCTTGACAGACATGAGCAGAGGTGACCTGACACAGCCGAGCATCATCTCTGGCCTCAAACATCAGAGAGGTCCCCAAGGCACACCAGAGGTAGGAAAGCAAAGCTGTGTCCCCAGGATAGCCAGGACTGTCACAGCCCACGCCTGAAGTGCTTTCACAGACCATACAGACAGCGCAGGGCTGGAACAAACCCTGCCAGGCGGCCAGCCGAGAGCCAACAGCAATGGCAGCATCTACCCATCCACCCTCTTCCTGCTATTAATCCTTCACTTCCCTATGCTCCCAAATGGATTTGCATTGATGAACTGAAATACTAATCAAGTAAAGCAGTGCAGTGTTCATATGCTGGTTTAGCAACGGTAAGCACCTCCCAGGGCCGTTCCTGAGCTGCCACAGCAGCCGCCCGCCGCCTCTGCTGCCTTTGATCGCCTCTTCACCTCGTGCCGTTCAAAGGCATGGCTTTCGTTTCAAGTTCGAAGCTCCTCTTAAGGATGCTTCTTTTCCCAGCATGAAAATACCCCACATAAAAAGATGCCGTGGCTTCCCCGAAAGCTGGGCCCTCCTTCCTGTTTAGACCTTGGTAGAGATGTAAAAGAATTTCCAAACCTTTGAGCAGGTTCTTTTACATTAGTCTTAGATTTTCTGTGCACTTAAGGCCAGAGAAAGCCAAAGAATCTCATCCAGCCCTGCATCTCACTGTCTTTCAGGCAAATCTTGTAGTGTCTCGAGCATCCTCCCACGTGCCAGCCGTGCCACACCGGCAGCTGACAGCCGCGACCCAGCGGGGAGCACGTCTCCAGCTCACAACACCCCGCTCTCCTCTCCCAACATGCCCACGAACTCGCGGCAGTCACTGCCAGGCTTCAAATCAAATCAAATCAATCAATCAATCAATCAATCAATCAAAGCCCTTCAACAGCCAAAAAGGAGCTTCTGTTCAGCCTCTAAGGATGCACTGTTGACACACAGTGTGCTCACACAATCAGCCCAGAAAAACAACTCTCTCCTCCTCATACTGTGCACTGAGATGGACAATCCCACACCTCTGCACAGAGATGGACTTGTGCCTGGCACACACCTGCCCAGGGCTGAGCTGCAGAGACAACGTTTGCTAAAAAGGAGTCAGAGTTATGGCCACACAAACCTCGATGAGCATTTCCGCCCACAACGCCATGTACAGGTACACCTTCTGGTGCTCAGCTTCACAAATACAGGCAAACCCCAAACACAGAAGACATGGCTATGCATGCACATATTTAAACTCTGTATATAATGATCTAGTTCTTTTCATCCTAGGAAAAAGGCTAAAAGGTCTAACTTCCCCCAAAGGAAACTGTATACAATCAACACAGATTAAGGATACACGGTGCTGGCACATAGGAGTGCATATATATTTTTCAGCTGGTGGCAAAATAATGTACATACACAGCTCACTGGGAATAAGTGCACGTGTTTGCCTTCCCTGGCTGTGCATGTCTGAAG
The DNA here is from genome assembly GCF_037038585.1 of Patagioenas fasciata. Classification (NCBI taxonomy): domain Eukaryota; kingdom Metazoa; phylum Chordata; class Aves; order Columbiformes; family Columbidae; genus Patagioenas; species Patagioenas fasciata. The sequence continues at coordinate 19,632,175 of NC_092531.1, forward strand.
ATCTCCAGGCGGATATTTCAGCAAACAGGACTCTTGACCATGTTCCAACTGTGACAATACTGGCAAGGGACTTGAAAGGAGGTGTCAACTATCAATACCGTGTTGTCTGTGACAGCCTCAAAGGCATAACTGAGAAGGTCATTCCCTGTCTCATTTGACGTGATGTAAATTGTATTTCAAAGTCCATCTACAAAGAGACTTCTGGAATACTGACGGATCTGAAATGGGGTTACCTGCAATGAGAAGACTAATGTGGAAGACCGTGGTGCCTCCTGATGCAATCGATACTTTGAAGCACATGGACGTGGCAGTTTAATTTCTCTACTTCAACGAGCAATAGATGCTCTAGCAACCTCCCCATAGCCTCTCTGTGGGCAAGAAACTCAGCTTGTTCAGCGTCATCCTCAGGCAAATCTGCTGCCCCTCCGTGCAGCAGGGACACGCTGCATTCTTTAATTCCTCTATGTGAAAACCTGCAAAAATTTCCAGTGCCCATTCCAAAAATTCAGCGGCCAGAAACAGTCCACAACAAAAGCCACAGAACTATCCAGATGGACGTACCAGGAAAAAGCCCATTCCCCAAACCCACGAAAATCCTTGCAATAAGGATGAAGAAATTAATTTTACTGACAAATTTTCAAACAATGCATCCGTTTACCTTTCTTTTGAATTTTCTCATCAAGTCAAAACTTCACATCTTTGACCTTTCCTTAATGAACAACCGCATCAACTATTCAAGGCATTCTTATATTTAAGAAAACACTTTTCTCCTCAGAGTCTTTTTCCTTCTTACCTGCACCTCATTCAACTCCCAATTAAGGTGACAGCACAGGGAGTAAGTGATTTTGTCCTCATTTTTCTAAATGCATTAGACAGAAACATAACCAGCGACACAGAGTGAGATGCAACCACCAGTGCTACAGAACCACCCTCTCTTACGAAGAATAAGAAGAATTTTCCATATAAAGGGTATCTCTCCCCCTAAAATCTAGGTCCTTTGCCGACGTTAATTAGAGCCACTGCAGGACACGATTTGGGTTTTCTAGTCTAATTTGCTACAAGCCTTGCTCTGCCCTGCCACTTTGCTGCTCTTCTGGGCTGGTACCCATCCCTTCCCCATCCCAGTTTGAAAGCTGCGGTGGTGCCCAGAGCTCACTGCTTTGTACCTGGGATTGCACTAAGCTGCAGCTCAGATGCCGGGAGCTCCCAGTTTCTTTTAACCACCCTTGCCGGCTCGCTCTCTGTTTCAGGAAGCAGAGGGGAGCAGGTCAGTAGACTGGAGAGAAGTTCACAAATTGCTCCAGCGATTGTGTTCCCCTTCATTTTTTTATCAGCTCTGCAGGACTATAGTGCATTTCTGAAGCTTTGTGGTTAAAAATAAACCCCAAACCTTTCCAGTGGAACAAAGTCTCTCTTTAAAATGAGGACAATTCCAGAGATAATTAGAAACTAGGGACTGAAATGTCAAGTTACTAAGTTTTGGGGGATTTTTTTTGGGGGGGTAAAGGCAGATAACCCAAATCAGAGAGCAATTATAAATCCAACCAGCTGTTGACCTGCTGCTGACTCTCATGGAAAACGTGCCAAGAGCCAGCGTCTCACCTCGCAGCTGCTGGAAGCAGCTCGTGCTGCTCTCCCCATCCATCGCGTTCCGCAGGACCCCGTTGCTGGGTTTGGGTCTCTCGTAGTCCCTCTCGGGCAGCATGGCCTGCTCGCTCTCCCCGCCGTGCTCCGGCCGCGGGGGCAAGGACTGCGGGAACCCGAACATCGGCAGGGACGAGAAGAAGAGTAAGGCACCACACAGCAGGAAGCCTCCCCACCACGCACCAATCCACCGGGGGTCATCCGGGGTGATGTCCAGCTTACCTGCAAGAGCACACACACCTGTCAGTGCTGGGAGGGGAAGACAACAGTGTTAATCACAGAATCATTTTGGTTGGAAGAGACCCTGGAGGACAAGTGTGATGAGGAGCGGTTGAGGGAACTGGGGCTGTTTGGCCTGGAGAAAAGGAGGCTGAGGGGAGATCTTATCGCTGTCTACAACTACCTCAAAGGAGGTTGTAGCATGGAGGGTGTTGGTCTCTTCTCCCAAGTAGCAAGTGCTAGGACAATAGGAAATGGCCTCAAGTTGTGCCAGAGGAGGTTTAGATTGGGTATTAGGAAAAAATTCTTCACAGAAAGGGTTGTCAGGCATTGGAACAGGCTGCCCAGGGCAGTGGTGGAGTCACCACCCCTGGAAGTGTTTAAAAGGTGTTTAGACAAGTTATTAGGGACATGGTTTAGTGCCAGATTTAGTTTATGGTTGGACTCGATGAAGGTCTCTTCCAACCACAACGATTCTATGATCATCGGAGTCCAACCGTCAACCTAACACTGTCACTAAACCATGTCCCTAAGAACCTCATCTAAATGCCTTTTAAACACCCCCAGGGAGGGTGACTCCACCATCGCCCTGGGCAGCCTGTTCCAATGCCCGACCACCCTTTCTGTAAAAAATTTTTCCCAATATCCAATCTAAATCTCCCCTAGCACATCTTGAAGCCATTTCCTCTCATCCTAAAGGTCCTATGGGCTGGAAGATAGTCTTTCTTTGTTGGCTGGAAAGGGGCTCCCAGACATAAGATGTGAACACATAATGCATCCCGCACCCATACTGTGTGAGCCACCAGCACGTAATGACCTCCACATCCAAGAGGTCCTTACGACAAGCAACCCATCACCTTGCCTGTCTAGATGGTACATCCAGTTTCTGCAACACCCTGTAATCAGAGCTGCTCTCCAGTGTCTTTGGCTCTGCCAGCTCTAGGAAGCTGCCATGTACCAGTCAGTGTCCCCTGTGCTGGCACTGAGGTTTTGGACATCGCTGTCCCAGCATGTCAAACATGCACACACAGCTGACATAACTGCTGGCACAAAGGTCTACATGGAGAAGCAGCAAGGACAAGGACACTGCATTTCCATCCTGGTTACTTTTTTCCCAGGAGGTCAATGCTCTCCCTCCTTTGAATTCACTGTCCTTACCAGCAAAGGAGAAATGGGTATTTGGGCTTTACGGGCAGCTGCGACTGTGTGGAGGGTGAAACAGTCCTAAATATTGGAAAAGAAACCCACTCACTATATCAAATGGGCCCAGAAAGGTAGAGAAATCATCAGAATATGAAGAAAAGCAAAGTAAAAGGCAAGAGTGTCCTGTAGGCCATCGCTCAGCAGAGATAAAGAAAAAGAAGGATAAAAATAAGCAGCAGGAGAGAAGCAACTGTGTTTTTAACAGCTGCCTCGCTGCCACAGCCACTCGTCGAGCGGTGGAGGGTGCCCCGTGCCGGAGCTGAGTCCCGGGGGAGACCCGGCTCCGCGGGGCTGCAATAACGAGCTCCTCGGTTCACGATGTCTGTCTGGTTACCGCCACTCTGAAAAATCTGTCTCAAGTGAGGCAATCAAGTTGTCTCTCAAGCAGAGACGAGGGAAACTCTTTTCTCCTTAGGGAAAATAACACATAGCTCTCAAATATAGATAAAGTTTGAAAAATAGTGTTTTGGAGGGATTGCATTCTTCTGCTGTTATTTCCTCTTGCCTGAAGTGCATTTTTTTTTTCAGATTCTTGGGAAGAGAGCCACATGAAAAGCCACGTGAACCAAGGTCTTATTCATATCCCCTTTCTAAAATAGGTCCAGGTCCCTCTGGAGCTTGGTCTCCTCATGCCACCCCGAACTGCAAGGCAGAGCCAGCTGCAACATGGAAACTCTTTTCCATACAAAAATAGATGGAGACCATGTGTGGCCCAGCCTTGGCATGCCAGTGATGGACCCTGACCGAAGCCAGCTGGACATTGTTATCCCGTCCCTATGACCTGCTGAGCCACAGCCCTCCAGGCTTCTCAGTGATAACACTTCATCGTTCTCCTCTGTGGCTCCATATTTTTTCTGGGGCTTTTTGAGCTTTAAATACAGAGCAATGTCTAATGCTAAAAATGGTCAGATCACATCAAATTAACTTTTTAGCGAGGCCAGCATCTTGCCTCTGATGGTAACCAGCTGCAGATGCCCAGAAAGTCCACAAGAATAAAGTCGACATACACCTAATATTATTGTTGCGATTTGTGGCTCAGGGGTTTCCTAAGCTAGATATGGTATCATGATCATTTTTATTTCTATAAACTCATCTAATTGTTTCTGAATCAATTTGTAGATTTCTAACACCCTATTTCAAGGGGCTCCACAGCTTCACCTACTGTGAGAAAAAGATCTTCTGCACATTCATATTTTGGAGTAAATAATACTTAGAGGTCAAATATATAACAGGGTTCTCACAAGCTCCTCTGCCTACAGGACCAAGTGAGTCTTGCTAAAGCCAAGGAATGAAAAGGGGTCATGCGGTATCTGACAAAGCCACAGCTAAAAGTCTCAGTGATCAAATAAGATACTACTTTCCTGCTAGCTCAATATTATTGAGATTTCTTCAGCTGCCCTGTGCATGCGAGACCAAGAAAAGGCAGTAACACTTCTCTAGATTTGCGCAATTCCGTTCCGAGTCCTGCCAGGTTCAACTCCATCCAAATGCACCCTGTGAACACGGATTTGCAACATCACAGAACTGGAACGCACCCTCAAAGAGACCAACATGCCTGCGGCAGGATGAGAGCCTGTGGGATCAGACAGAGCTGGGAACTGTAGAAAAAGCATCTGAACAACCGAGGGAAAAGAATGAAGCATCAGGTTTGCCGTCTGTAGCCAAAGGGCTTGGGGAGCAGCAGAGAACAGCCTGTGACACATTGCCCTCTAATGGCAAAGAGCACATAGTGCAGGTAGCAATAAAATATTTTTCTTAATGAACAAAAAGACAATTTGCCAACAGTTTACTTTAACCCAAGCACAGAATCTGCTACCTATGGGGAAAGAGCTGAAAATTTTTAAACCCCGGTCATAAAACCCCTCTAAAAGTGACAGCTATACATGCAAGAGGCACAAAGATGGAATGAGAAGCAGTTTCCTGCTTGTGAACATCAACATTTTTGTCCTGCTGATACAACATTAGCATATTCGATTTGAAACCAAACCCAGTTCTCCTCACTTGTGTCAATGAAGACAGCATCCACATAGATTTTGGTACAGAAGGAGCCCAAGATAAATCCACAGGCTGGTCCAAATACCAGCATCGTAAACAGGATCCCTATAAGGAAAGAGAAAAGAGAAAATTAGTAGTAGGCTCAGGTTATTCATTGGAAGTTGTTCTGCTTGTCTCCTGCAAGATGCTATTGATGCCAAATAGATAAGGATATGCCTCTGTGTCAAATGCTTCAGGTAAAAGCGTGTGATCTGTGTGTGAACAGAGACCCCTAAATGCTTTTTGCTTTTCCACATCTCTTCAGGAAAAGGAATAGATGGAGCTGTGATAATGATGAAGGATTTCTACTGAGCTGACAAGACAGTGTGGATGGATACTGTGTTTTGGTTAGCTGGCTGGTCTAAAAGATGTCTTACAAGGTAAAGCAGACCTGCCTTCTCTCCACAGGGAAGTCCTTACCTTCACCACATCGAGCCAAATGGGGATATTTTGAGAATTTAGGGCCAGCAAATCTATGTAACGCAGTGTTGTCACAGACTGCTGGATAAAGTCCATTTACAGAAGCAGGGGCACTCTTCCAAATCTGTGAAGCCCTTCTCCCCATCATACCCACACAGCAAGTATTCCCCAAGGTATACAGCTCTTCCAGCCTCTCACAACTGCTCGCTCCTCCTGCAAAACCTGCATGAAATTGCTAGTGTAATGCCAGGCGAAAAGCTATTATGAGTAAATTACTTATTTGTTTCAATATAATATTTAGCAGCATTTATTCTCACTCCCATTTTGGCCTGGAAACAGGAATGCTACAGGCATACTGCCAGCTTTCAATCACCCAGGGCAGAAAGGCAGGGGGACACAAAGATAATCCAGAAAAAGAAGTAGCAACAATAACACAAGACAATGGTAAATTAGACAACGGGAACATATTTGGTACCTCCACATTTGGGATAGAAAAAACAACAAAAAGTCCCCAATGACCCTGGTAATTGGCTTTCTGAAGGACGCAGGGCCAAGCCTGAGCATCGCAGAGCGCTGCTGATAGACCTGTGTGCCCAGTGAGGGGGGCAGCTCTTCGGGACCCTCAGCCAGAGACATGCCAGCCTGTGCTGGCACCAGTCTTGGTGTTGCTGCACTTCAGAAACATCCCACGAAGGAGCTTATTCGCATCTGGGTGCTTTGCTCACGCTGCTTTGGCAGTGGGGCACATCCCACATCTCGCTCCAAATCTCTCTGGGATTGCTGCTTGGCATCTCAGTGTATTCATAATGCACTTCACAGTTATTTCAGCCCTCAAATTCCTTAACTGGAAACTTTTAATTCCCAAGTCCTCTCTCTGTGCATTTCTCAGGAGCTGGAGAAATGATCAGAGCTGTAAAATGTTCCCAGGACACCACCAGTCCTACGCAAGGCAAACCGCACCTGCCAATGGCAGCTTAGCCAAGCAGAATAAGCTGGCGTGGTGAGAAATAACTTCACCTTCATTTTTAAAATGCAAAGTGCAAACCTATTCCTCCAGGTTCGTGGCACCATAACCTGGCTGGATTAATACCTATGTACAAAGCAACAGCATCTCCATCCAGGCACTTGTGCAGAAACCACTACATTAATGCCTTCACAGCTACCACCTACAGAAGGAAGAAGCAGAAACAAAAGTGGTGGGAACTCAAAAAAAATATCAGGATGCATGAGCCTGAGTAACAAGTCCCTGCTGTAGGGCAGTGGCAGAAGCTGTGATCCCTTGCCCCATCTCAGCTAAGCTCAAAGCTGTAGCAGCAGCACCGCATCACAGTCCATGCTGCCAGCTTAAATTAGTCCCCAGAGTCTTGGCCCATGATGTCCACACCAGTGGTGGAGCAAGCCATGTCCTCTCCCCCAGTCACCTTGTCCATTGGGTTTGTGCTCTATGATCCAGCAGTAAGTTGGGGAATTTGTGCTCCTGAATCAACAGAGCTGCTTAGGAAGCCAATGTCTTGCTCCCCTGGGGATCTATAAAGCCTCAGGTGGAAGATCCCAGTCCCTGGTTACTGGTGGAAGCACTTAGTGGGATGTGAAATGAGGCAAGAAGCAGGTCAGGAGAGCAGGGAAAAGGGATTTATTTTGCCAGCACACCCATTACCATTGCTCTCCTTACCAGCCCCAAGGTCTGCCCTACTTGGGGCTATTAAATTTCCAGTGGCATTCTTTAAAATTTCCACATTGCCTCTTTTTTTTTTGTCACTAGATGGCATTAGTGTTTGTTGTTCATCCCACAAGTGCCATGAGGAGCAGGCTAGACAGTTCAGCCCATCCCAGCTCCGCAAATGTCATCAGCATGGCGTTACTGGGGGCCCCATGACCCCTGGGAGCATCGCACAGGTGGCAGGGTGCTGTCTGCACCCACGGATCTGCCACACGCGCAATCAGGCTGTGTCCTTTGACTGTTTGCATGCAGGAAATTTCGAACAGTTTGTCCTAAAATCTGCAATCTGACAAGTTTTCAGCCAAGCAGTTTAAACAGCGCCTAGCAGAGGAAGGGCCATGGCTATTACTCTGATGAACAAGCTGGCAACCAAAGACCAGGTTGATCTTTGATGGCTGAACATTCATTATGAATTTCTACGTAATTATGGTCAAGCATGTAAGGATGCACTGGGCCTTGTATCGGTTGGAGCAGTGCCTGGGGCTGTGACAAACCGAGCCCACATTTTGGATGAAGAGCCCCTGGATTTCAGCAGGACTCTGGACATGGCTCTGGTCTTACTTCCCCACCCTGGAAGGAATAAGGAGAAGGAAAAACCAGGCTGACCTTAGCACCTCCTCTTTTCCAGTTTTTTAAAAATTACTGATAGTTGATGATTTTCTGAAAGGGTTTAACAGCTCTGGAGAACTGTGAACACCCAGAATTGTTATTTGGCACCGACGCACGCTCACTCAGCTAAGCAGGCAGAAGGACAAGGACCAGCTCTAACCCTTTAGGCAACACTTTTGATGTACCAGTGTTGGGTTGAAAAGGGACAGAAGTTTGTTCCGTGATCATCTCCAAACCACAGGCAGGCTTGTCAGACCACATGTATACAGGCAAAACCACAGAACTGAAGAGTTTATGGAGCAAAGCGTTAGACAACGAACATGAAAAAAGATCAACCTTCACCAAAAAAAACCCAGGGGGTATTTTCCCCTTTTTTGCAAAGCAGAAGGAGCAGGGACCTTTGGCTCGTGATCCCTCAGCAGCCAGGAGGTGCTTGCAGAAGCAGTCAGCTCAAACAAAAAGCAAACGTCAAAGAAATCTGTGGTCGGTGCAGGTACAGAGGCACCGGCACCTGCGACAGGTGGGCGCTGCTCCTCCTCCTCGCACTATTTGCATCGCATGGCAAACCACCACCTCAGAAACAAGTCATGGCCTCAATTATTAAAATACCACATTTCACATCCTGGCAGCTGCAAGCTGGAAGGATTATTTGTTCTGCAATGTCCTCACTAGAGGGCAATGTGGGATAGAGCATCCGCTGAACAGCAAAACCGGTATCTAAGATCTTACAATACAATATTAAATGATTATTCTCCTCTAGGCTAGCTTAAGAAACCCTCATTTAATTGTGTTCTTACTTTTTGTTTGTTCTAACATCAAGAAAACAAATGGCTCACCCCATACCCTTTTTGTTATCTTTTGAGACTCTAACGAAATTTACTGTTGCAGCAATATTATTTTACACTTTATCTCACAAATCAAGCAGATTTTGGAAGAACCCAAGGCATGGACTGTCACAAAGGATAGTCCAGGGCCTGTACAGAGCCGGACCATACTCAAAGATCAATGGCACACACTGCTGAGCACAAGAATTAGGCTCTCAAGCAATTAGGACAGCGCCTGTGGTTGAACATTTCGCTGAACTGAGGGCCCAAGGGGAAATTAGCCAAGTTAGAATTAGCTTAAGACATCCTTCCTGTTTCAAGAAATTCTACACAATTGCTAGTCACCCCCGTTATTAGGAAAATACTTTCCAACTCAACCACGAAGCTGCTGCTTAGCAGAGAAGGAGGTCTACAGCAAAATCCCTTTTCCCAGTCCTGGGGTTGCTGCTAGGGATAACGATGTGCTAAACTTGCCGCTAGCTTTAATACCACTTGCTAGGTGTTTTCCAGTGTTTCCCTCTAACTTTTAGATCACACGGTTAGATAGAGCCATAGGGCATTAATACAGTCATGGGCTGAGAAAAAAAACACAGGCAGCTGAAGGACACCAACTCACTTTGCTCCAAATCCTCAGCCCCATCAGGGGCTGTGGACTTGAGGAAATTTATCTCAGAGAGCTGCCAACAAGCGCCAAGCGAAGGTGAGCTGGGCAGGTGAGACAGGAGGAGGAAAAGCAGCATCTCCCACAGTGGGTCAGCACACGGGGCTGTTGGAGCAGGAGCCGCCCCTCTGACTGAAGTCACACGTTTCCCATCACAGCCCCATTTCTACTTCCTAACCTTCCCTACGATGTGGTGGTTTCTATGTCTGTCCTCTTCTACCTACAGTCTACGTTTCCTTACATAAAACCCTGAAGCAAAATGCCCAGGAGTCTGGGCTTTGTTTTGCGTTATAAAGGAACTAAGGTACTTTGTAAGGGGATTTAGCGAATAGTGGTAGGAATGTCAGAAGTACCCTATAACCTGGAGAAATGAGAAAACGAGAAAAGGTTGTTAAGCTGTCATCTTGTCCTATCTCACATTCCTCCTAAGTCCTGATATGAAGCATTACCAGCATTTGTCACATATTTTGCCTGTTAATAGACTATGCAATAATGTATAACAGCAGGATATGTATTTCTGACTTCTCACAACGTTTAGATGCAAGTTAAGGCCAGTTTCAGGAACATACCTGAATCAAGGGCTTTGGATTCAAAGGAACTGGCCCAGGAACACAGGAGAATGCGCTAAACCAAGCAATGCCATGGTCCTGGGGATGCTGCTGCGGACATGGGACAGCATCCTGCCGGGGACATCATCCCCAGCCCCCTGCCTGATGCAGGAGAGCGCTCTTTCTAAAAGCACAAAGGGAACTGGCTTTGCAAAGCACGAGATAATCTCAAAACCCTGCTTGTCCCACATTTCCCACTGCGTGGAGGATGGGGCAGGCCGATGCAAAGGGATTACTGGAATACTGTAATTCATGTGCTCTGCAATCTGCCCTTAAAGAGACACCACCCCAGCACAGCCAGCGGGAACTGGAGGCGTACCAGTACAGACTGGAGATGCTGTGCTCTCCTGCACACGAGGAACTGGCCCTCAAGGGCTTGGTATAAAGCTTTTGCGCTCACACCCACTGGGCACCGCCTGTCGCTTCAGTGGGTTTTCTCTTGATTTCTATCAGCTGACGCAACCTCGAAAATGCACAGTAAGGGTAGGGGGAGGCTGTTTTCCTTGCCAGATGGCTTCTTCTCACGGCAAACCCCGTCAGAGCCATCCGGCGCTGCCCATCCTCCCCGGCAGACAGTGTGCCCACCAGCCGCCCCGCTCCCACAGAGCCCAGCAACAACGCTCAGCCCCCGTCTCTCCTTCCCAGCTTTCCTGGAGACAGCTATACTCATTTACCATGGAAAGACGTCATCTTTCCTACTGCTCGACTCCTTGTCTACACAACCAGCTGCTCATCACCACCTCCACAACCTTATCACTCCTGCTTATTTGTGGCCGACTGCAGGAAACTCAAATAGGTGGCACTGGACTGATGGCATGTTTTGATTTATTCTGCTTCCTTGGTGCAACCACTGAAGCAAAGGGAATGTTAGAATGAACCTGACAAATGTTTCAAAGTGCCTGTAGCTGTCAATTAATGAGGAGTAACTTTGGGATAATTCACTTTAATGTTCAGTCTTTGGTCTGATGGGGATCAAAGCAGTTCCAGCCCTGTATTGGCATGAGACGAGGTGAGGAGGGAGGAAAAGGCTGGTGGGTTCCTGCCATCTGTACAGTAACACATGTACTACTTATTAGTTTTGCCTTCAAGCCTTCAGGAGCTCAAAAACAGTAGAACCCTCAGATGGGGACAACTACTTAGGGTTGCTGGAGTGATGGCAGACACTGGGAAGGATGTCCTGGCACTGCCCAGGTTAGCGAGGGATGAATTCCCAGCTGAGCCATGACTTTCCTGAGGACCATTCACCACATCTCACAATCTTCCCACCTTTTAACAAAGGCTAGTCCCTCCTTGTTAAATGTTGCAAGATACACAAACGTCATGCAGAGCTTTAGTAACCAGGGACACAAGAAGAGTTAGAACAAACATCTGAATTTTGGTTCCGAGCTCTGTTCACTGATTCCACCATAACAGCTTCTTGTCTGCACTCACATGTGCAATACAACACCTGGAAAAACAACCAACAGAGCAGTTCTCAGACAGTGTATTTCTCACTGTCAGACCTGCAGCTGCTTTTGGCCAGTGAAAAGGCTCCAGCAAGCAGCAACTCTGCAAAGCAGCAGCGTTGGATTGAATCTGACTTCTCCCATTTCCATGGGACCACTTGTGATGGGAACCCCATGGAAGGATTCAGTATTTGACTGCCCTGCCTTTAACCAGTGGAATAAGTTATTACCTAGTTTGAAATCAGGCAGCCGTGGACACCTCCTGTCAGCTTTTTCTTCTCTTCTCCAAGCAAACTTTTCCATAACTTACCAAATCACTTTCTGCAGCCTGTAAAATCAGCTCCTGCTTCATGAAGATTTATTTTTTTAATGCCAGTTACTCAGCACTGTATGGAAATGCTGCAGAATGACTTATTTCCCCCTGTGTTTAATAAGACTTAATGTCTGTATCTAAAGCTGCTTGGGGGGTTTCATTTACTTATCAAGAGGCAGGAAAAAAAAACAAACCCATGCTACAGATACAACAAACTTCTAATGTGATTCTTGCAGGGCTGCAGAGAGAGCTCATGGTAGAAAAGACTATTTACCTTCTTCGCAGCACAGTCCTTTGTTATATTTAGCATTCAGATGTTAATCCCTGAAGAAGCTGCTAGGACGTGAAGGTATGTTACATGGATACTTCTCCCCAGATTACCAGTGTCCCTTTAAATATTGATTTCCATCAAAATGCAGGATTTCTCCAAGGAGAAGTTTGCTGACTTTGAGAAAATCTGACTCTTATAAGCAGGTATTTTGCCTGCTGAACTACCATGTTTTCAATTATTACCAAGCCTTAAGTTTGTTTTATCAGCAAATCCCTGTTCCCAGCACTATCAAGGCTACATTTGAAAGGATCAATGTTATACCAATAACTGGCAGTCCCAGGGGATCCTGATGCACACACATAACGTTTGCAGAGCAGGACAAAAAGTGACTGGACTTCTGCACTAGGAGCACAAGCCCAGTGTCCAACCCTGAATTTTCCGTAAGGTGCATTTCTGACCACTCAAAACCACAGCCAGTAGCCGGCTTGTGCCCTCATTCTGGTAAACAAACAAATAAAGAAAACCCAGGAAAAAAACTCAAACAACAACCAACTAATCAAACAAGCAAAAAACCCCAACAAAAAACCCCCAAACAATGAAACAAAATACAACAAAACCAACCAAAAACCCAGCCCAGAGCCTTGTGTATATTGGCCTTCAGGTCACCACTCTACCCAGTTGCTAAAATAGGATCATCAGCAAGATTGCAGAGAAACAAATCATGCAGTAATCTCCACAAGCCTCAGAATTGCATTTGCAAGCAGAACAAAAATTAAAGTACCCAATCTGTGACCTATGCAAGGTAAACTACAGGGATGCTTCCAATGCAGAAGTCTTGGGATTACTTTGATCCCTACCAGCTGGCACTGGGACCATATTTCCCACTCCTGACCAGTTTTCCCCAGTAACATCCGAGCATCTTTCCAGGCCAGGGAGGGGCTGCTTGTTGCATTTCTCTCCTTGCTGATGCGATGCTGGAGAATAAATTTGCTTATGCTAATCAATCCTTGGCACCAGTCATACGAGACACTAATCCACTAGCAATCTCCATCAGTCTCTGCATATTTAACTAAAGCAGTGAACACTCCTGGAGGATTACGAACGCAGTGGTATTGTTGTAGCAGTGTTTTCCTACTTAAACTGCAATCACTCTGATGCCCTGTCTCCTAATATTTACATATACTTTACATATAAACAACCTGCAGAATGACATCAGTCCATGCAAGCATGCCGGTCAGACATTCTGCCTACAAAAAAACACGCACCATGTGGTGATTTCATAGATCTCCCTGCACTGTACAACGCTGTCTCCATGAGTCTCTGCCAAAATGTTCATGGTGGTTATTTATATATAAAACAGCATCACAGAATCATAGAATGGTTTGGGTTGGAAGGGGCCTTAAGTACGATTCAGTTCCAACCCCCACCACCTTCCACTAGACCAGGTTGCTTAAAGCCCTGTCTAACCTGGCCTTGAACACTCCCAGGGATGGGCCATCCACAGCTGCTCTGGGCAGCCTGTCCCAGGGCCTCACCACCCTCACAGTGAAGAATTTCTTACTTATATTGAATCTAAATCTCCCCTCTTTCAATCTAAAGCCATCACCCTTTGTCCTGTCGCTACATGCCTGGAAGATACACACATTGCTTAATGCTCATAAAAGATACACCTCTTCTTCCAAAAGGTTTACAGGTAGTTTGGACACACAATGCAAAAGAATCAAGACTGGGGACTGGGTTGAGCAAACTTTTTGAAAAACAAATTAATAGTTCAGTTTTTTGTAACCTTCTGTACAACGCAAACAAACCAACCAACCCACCCCAAACCCCCATGCCCTGTCCAGTCAGGTACATCATAAAAAGTTGATGCCGAACATCTCTTCAGCATCCTTGAAACATAAGGACAAGTCACTTGCTCTACCTAACCTGCTGGTTCACATTCTTGTCCCTGAAATTTGCTTGTTATCACATCAGAAGAAGCCAACTCAGTTGAAGAAGCGGGTATAAGAACGTACCTAACTGTAGCATGCAAATCCAGAGCACGGACTCCACACCCTCAATGTATGGTGCAAACAAGCCAGCCGTAGCCGTGGGCTTGAACTAGCGATTTCCACCTTTCAAGCACATTTTCTCTGTGCTAATTACCTTGGGAAGCAGCCACCAAAGAGCCTCTGAAAGAAGGAAAAAACATGTACGCTCAAATGCCAAGTGCGCTTTCTTAAAAGGTTTGAGTCGCATGCCTTCGAGCTGTGTTCATCTCCTCCCAGCCGTTAAACACAAACACCTGTTTTACCAAATCTGGGTGCCGCTTTGGCTACAGGCAGCCACATTTCCTTGCGTTATTTCCCAGGAATTGTGCCAACAGTGGGTTAGTATGGAAATGCACTTCCAGGGCACTTTTCCCTCTCTACAGGACAGTAATTCTCCTCTGAGTTTGCTGACCAATTTCTCTTTTAACACTGGGTGGTTTTAATCCAACATAGGAGTTTAGGGATACTTTAGGTAACTGCACAGAATCCTTCCCACCTGCTTGGGCAAGCTGTCTAACCCAACCTGTGTCTGTTGAATGGGGACACAAGACCCTTCTGAGGGTCTTGTACATTTTCATCTCCATCAGTCCATTTCCATAGCAGTCAGCACCTCTCATCCTCCTTGTATGCCAGAATACACTAGGAAAAAACAAACCAAAACCAAACAAACAATGGATCATATGACTTAGAGGAGAATGAGCTATTCACACACACACGCCAAATCTCAGAGCCTGAAATATTTGAATTTCAGCATTTGTGAGTTTGGAGGTTGGAGCAACACTGCCTTCCTTTTTCATTGATTTATTTTTTAAGCTGTGCACTGAGTTCAGCATAGACATTGTTTGAGGATAAGGCTGCCAAGACTGCCTCCCTCTCACTTTAACCTCAGTCTTGGGGGTATCCCTTCCTATCCCACACACCTTAAATGAGACAATGGTGAGTCCTGTTTCTAACTGACATATCACGTCAATACAAACAGTTTGCTGTTTTTCTAAATGATAATGCAGTCAGGAAGAAAAGTTCAGCTCTGTTGACTCTTAACTGGACCTCTTACATGCCAGCCTCACCATTTGAAAGGTTTTCTCAGCAAAACATCCCATTCCTCCTTCCCATCTCTTGCCTGACAGCAGCAGAGGACCATTGCATTGCCAGTCCTTTCAACGCCTCTTAAGTGTTTGCCATTTCTTCCTTGTGTCAACACCACCTGGGATTTCAAGGCCTCCCCTCCATGCATCAGCCAAAAAAAACTCTTTTCCAAGATCAGAGGACACAGATTCATTTGGTCTGGTACAGAGCTGCAGATCCCAACAAGCTGCAGCTCCCCGAATCCCCTTCTTCGCCCAGCTGGTCAAGCTGTTGCACACACAAACACATGTAGTGATCCATCCCAAGCATGGTACCTGCCATAGAGCCCAGCCCTCTAAAGCATAAGTGGAAAGTTCTTACTTCTGCTGTTCAGGTGCTCCTGTGCCAAGGAAAACTTCCCACTGCCCCGCAGTCCCTATCGCTCTTGCTCCAGAGCTGCCAGCTCAGCCAACAGCTCCCTGGGAACATTATAGCTGCTTTCAGTTTTTTTTCCCCTCCTTTGTTTCATGCTTTTGAAAAAAGTTTGTGAGGAAAAACTCAGGACAATTAAAGAGCAATAGATGGTTTGCTCCCTGTAAAAGAAAGGAAGAAGAGAGTGGTCAAAAAGCAACAGTTCCTCCAAGAATTGCCTGGGCAACCCTTTGCCCTCCCTAAATCCATCAGCAAAACTTACACTTTTAGCAAAATCAGCTTTCGCCTCTTCTATGAAGTCTTTTCAAAACTCCCTTTGCTTGGCTGTGGCTCAGGTACAGACCATGCTGCACGGTGGGGAATGACTCAGGGTAGCTAGTGCTGGGTAAGCTCATCCTAAATTCCTGAAGCAAGGAGAGTCCTGGGAATCACCGATGACATCAGGCAAGTTGCTGGGAACATAGTGCTGATAACAGCTATCTGTACCAGCCATTTAGGAAAGTGCTGTGCTTTCCTCTGCTGAAAAGATTTAATCTGGTCCAGTAATGGCTGAGCTGTCAGGAAGGAAAGGAAATTAAAAAAGAAACTTCTGTTATTCTGCTTCCTCATATTGCAAAAGCCATTAGAAAAAAGTATTTGCTCTTGACAATAGTCACTCTTTGCACTGACCCAAATCTCACTCAGGTTCATGAGAACTCTTCCACTGGCTTTGGATCAAATCCACCATTTGCTTCTTACGGAGGATGGCCAGACATTGAGGGTGCTAACCTGGGACCTGCCAGACTTGTACTGGTGAGCAGCCACGGCCTGATGCTGCGATCCTTGCGCCTCTTCCCACCCACCTCCTCCCTCCGAGGTCCCTCACTGCTCAGCCCTTGGCCGTGCACAAGTGCACCTGCTTCGTTGGGATGGCGGCAAGAGTATGCTGAGGTCTCCCCATACCATCCGAGGTCCCCCCATGCCATCTGCAGGAATCGCTGTGGGCAACGCAGGGTTGTGGCTCCAGACGTGCTTTGTTTCTTGGCAAGCCGACTTCTCCACAGTCTCCATGCAAACTTCTCAGTAAGATAAATTTGGGAAGTCTTAATACATAGTGTTTATGTGTGGGAGAGCACTATGTTCTCCCAAAACATCCCAGAGCAGGCAGTGGGGGGTGACCTAATCTGACAATCTCCTCCAAATATCCCCATGACTAACCCAATGGGTTGAAGTCTGAGGGATGCCAGATGCTAGTCAGTTCTGCGGGATGGCGAGGTGGGCTGGATGCAGGATAATCCCCCAGTTTAAGATCACTTCCAATACAATTTCTAGCAGTCCCTAACAGCTCAGCTGCATTAACAGCACAAACCCCAGAGGCGGGACCCAGAGGACTGTATTCCTGACAGTGTTATTCAGCATTTCATCCCTAGTGCCCAGCCTTCCCTCCTCTTCCCAAAACTACCCGCCATGTGGCTGCGTTGCTGAGGTTTCTTACAAAGTCAGCAGCTGTGGGGACCTGCCAGCCTCTCCAGGGCTGCTTTCATAAAAATATTTTCCTTTGTGCCAAGGAGGACCCTGTCCCTGGAGAGTCTCTTTCTCCCCAGGGGAGACAACAGCTGCTGCTACCATTATGGGCTTGTCTCCCTTAATTAAGCATCCACAACCACAGCCGAAAGATGAAAACAAAGCCCTTTTCCAGCCCTGCAGGAAAGGGACAGGATGGAAGGTCTGGAAAAAGACAGAAATTTTCTCTCACAAGAGATCCAGGATTGCCTTTTAAGTTGGGAAGTGAATTAAAAGCACCTGAATATCCCATTTAAAATCGAAGATATCAGAATGACCCAGTTAAAGGTGTTCAGTGGGAGGTAGGACTTGCCTGAGGGAAGCAACCCTGGTGGGCCAAGTAAGATGGACATAGGAAAGGGCACGTTACCCTCTTGTTTCTGAAACAGAACCTCCAAAATTGTCCCTGGACTGCTCCTCTTCCTGGGTGCTCAGTGACCTCTCAGGAGCTGGTCTGGCTCTGCAAGGTCACTCTCATGGGAGCAATGGCTTAATGAGAAATGCTAATTTTTCACTTTGTTCAGAGATGTGCACCTCTGGATTTGCTACTTTTTGATGGGGCTCATGCTTTCAAGAAGGTGGAGGTGCAGGTTTGGGGTTTTTTTGTTTTAAAAAAATAAAATAAAATAATGCAAGCCCTTTACGCTTCCATACCTTTGGCTTCAAGCTGCTTTCGTCTGTAAGCATCCCTTCATTCTGGTGAGACAAAGAAGGGGTTGTACTCAACCAAGTAGCTGCAAACATCTCAGAGTGGTATTCCTAAAAGTCACCCTGGTACTGTCACCCACTGGCTCTCATGGGGACACTCTCATTTCTCTGTTTGTTACCCCACATCCAGCAATCACCTCCTGGAAGAAGTCAACCCTTCAAGACTGGACAAGTAAGCACTCAGGAAATGAAACCAGTTTCCGACAGACAAACTACCCTGGCTGGACCTGAGCTGGATTAAGAGGTTTAAAGAGCTTGTCACCCCCACACGGTGCAAGTCTTCCCAGCCAAACTGCCACCGAGGGCGCTTCCAAGGCCAGTCCCGCAGAGCAATCCAAGTTAAGATATCCATAACTTTTAAAATAATCCAGCTGAAAGAACGGCTACAGGAAGGAATCCTACAGAGCACATGACAGGAGGCTGGAAATGGCAATTTCCAGACCAGCAAATAGAGCTGCATGTTTCTTGTATCATCATTTCATAAAGTTTATCTTTATTGCAAAGTCCTGGTATGTGAAATAGGTTTGTCAAAGGCTTTCTAACCAATGCGCCACTGGAAAAATGCAGAGAATGAAGTCAGGAGGCTTTATGAGACTGTGGCTGCTTATCCTTATTTTCATTTTTAGGAAGGAGGGGAAAAAAGGACAGGATGTTGAAAATTCTTTCTCAGAATTTCAAAATGGAACACATTATTATTTTTAGGTTTCAAAAAACATTGTCACTTTTATGTGATAGATTTTCATATTGTGTGATATACAGCCATATGAAAAAAAAAATAATGAAGAGGTACTAAACCCACCATTCTCTCAGACATTTTGTTCTCAAAATATTCCGCTGTGAAAAATCTCAAAATTTGCCACGCTTTCCTCCCCGTGGAGGAACGGAGGGCGGGTTCCATGAAAACCCAGCAGGCCGCAGGAGCAGAGCTGCCGTCTCCTGCCTCGCTCCGGTGAGCCCCGAGCCCCGCAGCATCTCGCTTGGCTGGACCATGCGAAATGCCACATGTTTCAGCTGGTGGGGCTTTGGACGATCATCTACTTTTATTATTTTTGGCAGAGTCTGTCATATTCTTTTGGAGAGTAATTACATTTTCCAGGGCAGGCTTTCTGCCAGAGCTCAAAACGATGACCAACAGGCCCTTTTTAACCACCTGCTATGATTCCAACCTTGATTAGTTACTAATGTGCTGTTGAAACCCACTGCAAAAACCACCCTTTCTGGTTATGTTACCCATCTGGCTTCAGGGAGATGTAGGCTTAAAAGAAGAAAAGGGAAATACCTGTACGCTCATACTTTGTAAGCAATGAAGACAGAAATTTAAAAGGTCTGAAACTGTAGAGATTTTGTACAATGGTATTTGCATTTGTCCTCCCTAACAAATGCTGGCTTCATGGAGCCATTTCTACCTAACAGAGAGTAGGGGTCTTAAACATACTAAATTCTTAGGACTGCCATGAATATGTGGTCATGGAGAGTAGTAATAGCTCCATGCTAGCTTCAAAGGTCAAGTGGCAACAGCCTGGCCACAAACATCTGTATTTATAGGTATTGTAAATGCTTATTATGCGGTATCACAGAAAGATCTCAAAGCACCGTCAGAAGTTCATCTGTGGGTTGGCAGGAAGTAGCAAGCCCGCCTGGGCAGGAGAACAGGTCTTTCAGTCCAAAAAAAAGCCTCTAATTACCTCCATCCTCTAATTTCCACCCTCTAATTTTTACCGCCTCCTAGTTCCCAAAAAAGAAATGATGGTTCCTGACACAGGGAAATCAAGCCTTGCATGGGGAAGACTCGCACTCTGTCTTGCTGAAGTAAGAGGCTCCTGCCACTATGCATCACACATGTCAGGTGTTTTCTTCACTGAAGAGAGAAGATCGAGACACCAAGAGGCTACAGGATGTGACCAATGATATTCCCATGGTTCTAGGGAAGCAGGATCTTAGTTAGAGTATGGTTTGGGTTGGAAGACCTTAATGATCGTCCAGTTCCAACCCCCCATGCCATGGGCAGGACACCTTCCACTAGACCAGGTTGCTCAAAGCCCCGTCCAGCCTGGCCTTGAACACTCCCAGGGACGGGGCATCCACAGCTGCTCTGGGCAGCCTGTTCAAGGACCTCACCACCCTCATGGGGGAGAATTTCTTCCTTATATCTAATATAAATCTATTATCTTTCAGCTAAAAGCCATCACCTCTTGTCCTATCACCACATGCCCTTGTAAAAAGCCCTTCTCCAGCTTTCTTCCAGGTCCCCTTTAGGTACTTGAAAGTTGCTATAAGTTCTCCTCGGAGCCTTCTCATCTCTAATCCTAAATCTCCTTTCTCCAGGACAGATTCCACATTAGATACTTTACACTCTGCTCTGATGGATCCCTTCTGATAGTTTGTGCAATCACCCATGGAGCTATATGTCCTTCTCCTTTTAATAATCATCAAGTCGTAATTTTATCTTCAGTCATCAAGCACAGAAACAAGTCAAGGGCTTGGCACACATTGCCCGCACAGAGGACACAGATGCCTGGTATCTCCACAAAGCAGCAGTCCCAAAGCAAGTAATCACAGTTACACTCAACATGAATTTCTGTTTTCTACAGGTACTGAATTTTAAAGGAAATATGACTGAAAACTTTGCTGATGTAGTGCACAGGAACTAAAACCCAGCAAAAAAACCCCCACTTATATGGATTTAGGACCACTCAAATGGTAGATTTCTTCGTAGACTTGGTCATGTGTATATATTGCTCAGGCTGTTTCAAGCTCCCTGACACCTCCTGTCTCCTGCCGTGCAGCTTCCCTCTGAGCAGCCCTCAATGAAGTCACCCACCAGATCATGACAAAAATTAATGCAATACTCTGCCACATGCCACCAAACCCACATCCTGCAGGGGACACGATATACAGAAATTACAAACTTAGTTTTGTGGAAAAGCACCACCAATGAAATGGTCATCTCACGGGAACATTCTGTCTTCACTATCACTCTATTCTTTGATCAACTCCCAGAAAGTTTTTATTTTATTTTATAAATACATTATTTCTTATTTAAAAACTAACAATATTTTTTAAAGGATCCAGAGCGGACACACAGAAAGTGCTTGGTATTTATTGTGATCATTTCTGCTTTACAAAGCAGGTTTATCTCTGCCAGTGTAACCTGAATGGTGGGGAAGGGAAGGGGACTTGTTATTTTACATTATCCTGTTTGCATTCCTTTTCTCAATGAAGCTGCAACTCTTAAAGAATTTTAAGGTAATTCCCCTCATCACATTTTTTCCTTTATGTGGTCAAAGCCATTATTTAATCTGGTTAGCACTTCATGGAGACAAACATCTACAAACACCACAGTGGGTCCTCAGTGCATGCTGCATGGTGGGGAAAAGTAAAGCACACAACCCTCAGCTTTGGAGGCTTTGGGTTCTCTGGGAAGTTTGGCAAAGCAGTTCAGTGAAAATAAAAGATTTTTCCACCCCTCTGAAAATACTTCTTTTAGTCCAACACTGAGACAAATCATGAGACCTTGGGCCTTTTTTTGCCAAAATAAACATTCTCAAAATGCTTCACTGAAATTACTGAAACATTATGTGTTCATAGAGGGAAAAACAGCTACCGAGAGTTTGTTTCATCTCTTTATGACATTAAAAATCTTTTACCCCATCTGAATGACATAATTTTGACAATCTGCTGTTGAATATTGGATAAATGTGATGCAATCCTGCTAAATGCCTCCATTTGAATGAACTGCCGAAGCGAGAAGCATCCAGCAGACACAGCTCAGCAATCACCCTGCAAGTTTTACTGTGCAAACCTCACGTGTCTTGTTTTCCCAGCTGAAAGGCACAGGGATGACCAAAGGGGTTTCTGATCTGAAAGCGACCTTTATGAAGGTCCTCAAATATGGAAGCTGTAACAGAAAGTTTTAATCATTTCATCATTGCATTTTTGCAAGATCATGCACAAGACTGTAGCAGGGCATGTGTCTAAATCAAATTACCTGGGCACTGAAATCATAGACTCCATTCGTCTCCAATGCACTAATTGAAGCCTTCAGTCAATTTATTATTTTACCTTTCCACTTAGGAAAGAGAAAAGTTTTCTTTACTGCTGAATGACCATTAATCACATAATACTAATAAGTAGTAGCAGTTCAGAATGGTAATTGAAGCGTGTGTCACAAAGGACGGTTTGGTAATATACAATTTTCAGAGTCCAAACAGACTTGAGTCCATTCAGTTCAGTGCTAGAGGAAAGTACCACTGCCCAGCTGTGTTATGGCAAAGCTGTGCTGCGTCAGATTTACTTTATCACCACGCTCAGTGCAGGATTGCTCTTCTTGGCTTCTGCAAGGAGATAATTTTCAGATGTCCACGTATACAATTTTACTATGCAAAACTGAGCACTTACGCTTATTGTTAATACTGAACTAGTGAAAAAGTGGAGATAAGTAAGGTAGAAAAAAGCATACGTGATGTTGCATGTGAAAACGACTATACCTTTCAATACAGTCTGAAATCATAAAACCCTTCTGAGGACACTCAGATCTATAATACTGTTTCTAAAGGGCCCTTCACCCATCCTGAAGTGACAACAGGACGCAGGTGCCGCTGCCAATGGTGTGTTTAATCCTGCCTTTTGACCTCTTGCAGGCACTGATCCTGCTCGATAAGAACCACGCCGCAGCCACCCCCTTCCCAATAGCAGGCGGCGAGCAAAGCCCTGTCCCCAAACCACCGCTTTGTGCCACTTCTCCTCCACTATAACCGCTGTGAACAGCACTTCTGGTCCTGTCACAGCACGAAAAAATGTGGAAGAAAACAGGGCATCTCTCGGTGCATAGAGACAAGTCTTCGTACAAACCTTTGTAGACCTTTAACGTGGGCATTTGAAATAATTCTGGGCTTGCACTGAAGTGTCCAAGATAAAGGTTTTAATATTTTTGAAGTGGGAAAGCATGATGCGAGACACCGTGCGTATCACAGATACAACACGCATGGACCTCACTTGGCCCAGGAGATGGGCACCGAAAGCCCATCCCTTTGCATGAGGGAGCTTGCTTCCATTTCTCTCTTCTCACAACTTCTGTCATGAGTGATCTGAAAGAGATCTGAAAAATGACTGAGCAACTCCACTTCCAAACTGCCTGGATGTTCTCCACCCAGCACTTGCAGGAAAAATTCCCAATGAGAACTACTTTTTCTTCCCCCCTCATTATCATCATCACCGATACTTAACATCCCTCACTCCAAATCTGTGCTCATAACCTGCCAAAGGAGAAAGAGGCAGCACTGCCCTTGCTAGCCCAGGCATCAGAGTATTCCTCCCTCACCTGTCTGCAGGAGAACACATTTCAGTTCCCTCCCTTGCCAGAAGTATCTGCACCACTCCCTGTCTGATCCCAAATTTCACATGCGACTACAGCCACAGGTTCCCAAACTTCTCCCCAGCTCACACACTGGCTCAGGATCTGAATTTTATAGCTCAAGAAACAAACTGGAAAGGAAAAGAAAAAGTAGCAGCAGCAGTCAGAAAAATCACATTTACCGCAATCTAAAAAATCTACCCCCTTCACTAACAAGCGCAGAGGTTCTCAGACACATCTACATAAGAGGCTTGAGCAAGCTTAGCTCTCTGGAATATGTGTCACGCCAGACCCAAATCACAGCGCTGTGATGTCACAGCCAACTGCAGCTCAACTCCCAAGACTCGCCTTTTTTGCACCAAAATAGCAGCCAAGCCTGAACAGGAAGTTCTGAAATATTCATAACGATGGAATTAGAGGTGGCACTTAATCCTCATTACTCACTATTGGTATTTAGGTAGCAGTGAATAATCCAGAGGTAGAAAGCAAAGCAGTTAATATATGTGAACAAGGTACTGTCATTTCAGAGAAGTGCCTCTGCGCTGCCTGTTGGCCCCATATAATCTTTGTGAGCAGAAGGAATGCAAATTCCTCTCCCTTTACCTGTCATTGTAAGAAAAAGAAGAGCTGGCATGAATAAAGAAGAGAGGAGACAGTTCCGTATTATGTTTCCAGTTACCTGGAGCTATATTTGCAGCGCACAAGCTGCACTGAAACTTCCCTGCCTATTTACGGACAGTTTGGTGAGTGGTTCTCCATGTCCACACCACCTCGCCTGCCCAACAGCAGTAACCAGTGCTGCTGTAAGACCTGAGCCACGGACAAATATTCCAAGTGCAGCCATGTCCCGTTTTTGCTTCTCTTTATTTCTTTTGCAAGCAGTAAGAGCAGGCCAGCTGGTGCAAAGGTACCCTACCGCATTCAAGTCAAGAGGAACTAGATAAGCAAAGACCTGTTAATACTGCTCACAGTCACCTGGCTCATTGTCTTTTAGGGAGGGAATCAGATGAGCAACTGTGCCTGCTGGGATCAAGGGTCAGCATCGCCTAAATACCAACTAGAGGAATAAACTGTGGCTGACATAGTAGAGGCTAGAAAAGATCACATCTCTGGCCTCAGTCTAGCAATAACACTTATTTCAGGGACTGCACATTCCACAGTCCTTGATTCCAAAGTATTCTGATAAAAACAAAAAATAGTCAAAATACTGCATTTCTTCCCTCTGAAAACAGAAGAAATGGAGCCAAATATACCTGCCTCACTTCCCACTGCTGGGAAATGGCAGAGGAGATCACACAACCCAAGCATTCTGGGCTGTCCCCAGCACTCCATCACCAAACACCTTATCTCAGACATGTTGTGCTGGGTACCACGTCACTGTACGTTCTTGGCTGTGCTGCATCTGCCCTTTGGTTCTCCTATGAGGATGGGAAAGCCGCAGCCAAGCTGAGGATCTGTCTGCCCCACCACACTTATTTTCTTACCCTCCAGCTTTGCTTTCTTCTCCCTTCCCTGCATGGAAGCTCCTGTTTCATCCCACTGTCGGCACCAAGGGATTCTACTTTCACTCAACGCACTAAAGCCCTTCAGGAACGGATGCTGCTGCATTTTGATAAAGCCAGAAAGCACCAGGATTTTGAGCAGAAGCTTTGAGTTTGCTTTCTAAAGCATCAGCCTGCCAGGCTGTCAGCCCACTGAGCAGTGATGGAGAGAGAGGGGTATCCACAGAGGGCTAAACACTAATAAAGTCCTTCAAAGCTTTGGAGGGAAAGCAGTTTTCCTCCTTATTCTTTGCAGTATGAAGATTCACTGGATATCCTGCGTATGAGGACACAGTGGGTACTGCCAGGTAGTTCAGAGGTTCTGCGAGTCACCTCAGCGATGGGGTCACCAGTGCACAAGGTGGGGGTATTGCCACCAGAGACCGGGCTGTGACAAAGTTGTGACTACAACACAGTCACTCTGGCTGGCTTCCAGCACTTGTATCCCTGTGCTTGCATACAGCAAAAGATCACAAAACCCGTACCCAAAGCAAAATAAGTGGTAAAAGTAAAACTTTACTCTAAATGAGGCTCTTGCATGCATCAGGCAAGTTTAAAAGCAGCCCAGCTACCCGCCACATTGCAGAGCAGTCTCTGTCCTAAAATGAGAGGTGGTCTGGGTCAACACTCAGGTATCTCTGGATGGCTCTGAAATGCTTTACAGATGTGGGATAGCAGGCAACGCAGCAGCCCTCACGTAAATGTGTCAAACTGCCAAAGCTGTCCCACCGCTGCATTCTGCCCTGCGAAGTCAGAGATGTGTAACCACAGCATAAAGCAGGATTTCCACCTCTGACATTAATAATTGAAGAAAAAAAAGAGCAAAAAGCCTGCTGCTTACTCATAGCTCCCTTGTATCGCCCTTGCCGTGTGGGCAGCAAAGCTGATTGCAGATTGCTAACAGTAGTCGCCACTGCCATCTTCCAAACTGCCATTTGCAACTGATTAATTAATGCTGCTTGGGTACAGACGGTAATGTTAATTAAGCTAAGGAGGGGTTTTAGAAAGCAATACTGATGAGTGCTACAAGGCGCTAGAAGGGGCTGAACGTGAATGTCTTTCCCCTCCAGAAACAGTGAAAACAAACAAACAAGTATAGACCTGAACATAATGGGTCCTAGTACATTTTTAAACAGATCGCATTTGGTTAATTTCAAATAAATGCTATGCAATTTAATTTCCAGGGCTAGAGGCAAGAATAACACAGCCCTGCTGTGTTGTCTTCATCTGTCTTCTAATAAACTGATTAGAGCCCAACACGTTAAAGCCCTGTGCACCATTATCTATTATTCAGGTCCCTAAAAGATGTTAATTAACCCGCATGTTCGGAGAAGCTCCATTGTAACACATACAATAGGGAGCCACATGGCACAGTCAAAGCACGTGTTGCTTACTCATTTTGACTTAATTACATGGGCACGATGCCAAGGTGGTTCTGGAGGAAAAAAAATACAGTATTGCAGAGACAATGTCCAGATGCACACATCACTTTACAGTTCATTATATTACCAGGGAAAAAAATAATCCATCTTTCTCTGTTCTTACATGACAAAAACATTTTGGCTTAGTCTGAACTAGGTTACTTCAGGCAAATCTGATACTAAACAAGACAGACTTGGGTTCAAAAAGCAGTACTGAAAGAGTTGATCCTGACATGCAGAAAGATTTGAAAAACAAGTGCTTTTTAGGCTGAAATGCAAACTAGAAGCTGAAGAAATTGCACAAGGAGGTGAATGGGTTTTTGACTCAGCTCCCGGTCCCTCGGCCATTGAGACAGGAGAGGGAATACTAAGAATAAGAAGCCTCTTGGTCAGCTCCTGCAGCCACAGCAAGTGCATGTCCAGCACAAATGAAGAGTCTGGAGAAGCTCCATTACCCAGACCTCCACCAAGCACATGCAAAATGAAACCTCACAGAGGTTTAGCACAAAATGAAACCCGTCAGAGCTCCAGGTTAAGTACACTGCTGTGGTGACAACGAGAGGCTCCTCTGCCACTTCACAATTATCTCCTCGCAGACTGTAAGGCATGAGAGTACTTAACTGTAAGAGTTGCATTACTATTTGAACAGGGTAAAATAACACGTTTAATCAAAACCACTGAGCCACAGTTGTTTTTTTCCTAAAAACTAGTCCCAAGGGACTTTTCATGGAAAACCCGGGGTCAAGTTTCGAAAGCTGGCAAAGTTGCAGTCACCAAAACCAACCCCGTGCAAAGGGGTGCGACCAGGTGGCAATGCTGCTTGCTCCATCTCCAGCACTGCAGGGCGCACATTTAACAGGACATCAGACAGACCAACCAACCCTTTGCACAACCTAAAGTACTTAAACAGTGTCTTTTAAACCCAGTCATCAAACACAGAGGTAAAGTCAAACTGGGAAGGTTTCTGAGCTGCTTGTAACTGGTTTCCCAGTGTGGCGTCTCTGGTTTATGGAATGGGCAGCTTGTGGTACACTGAGGATTAAGCACCGTGCTCAGCACCCCTGTACCACAAGGGTTAAAATACTGAAAACTGAGATGATGAATATCAATATAAATTACTTACAGGTGTTAACTGCTTATTTGGGGGCAGTCCAATCATTACCACAGATAAGCAAACATCACCTGGACAACAGATCAAAGAGGATGAGAGCCAGCACTTTGGACATTATGTTTACTCACACCTCTTTTGCAAACCTCTCCCACTTTTTTTTTTTAAACCACACTTTTAAAAGAAACAAAGGCTTTTCCTACCAGACTCCAAGGGTCACAGGGCAGGTGAGGCTGCAAGAGGAGCAGAGCAACCCCTGGTAGGAACTGACATTTCTGCTGGGACTGCACCCGAAATAACCCAGCGGGGCTGGGCCAGGAGCAGCCCCTGCTCTTGTTCAACAGGGTCACAAAATGCAGCTGACAGCAAATGAGCTCAAAGTGCTCTTCTGCAGCCGGGCACCTGGCTGGGAGATCACTGATCAGGGCAGCACTTCGCTCTGGGGCAGGAACCGACTGTCCCCCGGGGCCTTCGTGTTCTGTTTCTCTGCCATAAATCCAAGCCAGCTCCATAAATCTGCTAACATAAACTCCTGGGGGGAGTTATGCAAACATGATACATGCAACTGGAGCTTTGGAGAGAACCTTCCTTCTTGTTCCCCTCCTAGCACTGGTGACATATATTTTTTTAAAAACCTGTTTAAGAGCTGCTAGATCTACCAAGCGTGCATTTCAGCCAAAACCCAACAGCCTGTGGGAGCTTATTACTTTATGAGTTACATTTTATGGTCATACAAGACCTTTGCAATGGGGTTTCAGATGTCCCTGGTGTCAGGATTTTGTACTTAAGTGCAGAAGGACAATTTGTTCCTTGTTCTCAGAAAGAAGGAACTCAAAGACGTGACAAAATTTGGTTTAGAGTTTAATGTTAAATTAAAAAATTGAAAGGGTTGCTTACCTCAAGCTGTCCTTAAGCCCCTGTGTGTCGGAGAGAACCAGGTATCAGAGACATATCCTGTGCATATTTATCACATATCTCATATCTTTCTTTACATGCATGGAAATTTGGAGAGGAACAGGGCAGTTTGAGTTTCCCTTCCATTTATCCCACTGAATCAAAGATGTCTCTTTACCTGTACAGCTCCTGCTTTCCCTAATACAAATGTCAAGGTCTCCTTGGGCTTCCTCTAAAGCCTCAGTAATGCAGCCTTTACAGATGGACCACAGGACTGCAGAGATCATGGGTTTGACCCCTCCTGTTTATTTAACAGGAATAATAAACAACCAAACAAAACCAAATACCCTTCCCCCCAAAAAAAACCTACCCAGCCAAACAAAACCACACCAAACACACACAACCAAAACGAGAAAAACACAGTAGTTGTTGAAAAATCTACTCGGTAACACAGAAAGTACCCATCTGAGGTTTATTCTGCTGACAGAAATGCAAAGGCTGAGAGGGTCCCTGATGGGAAGGGAATATTGTCAGCCCAGCACCAGCATCCCCAGGATTTCATTGCATTTCATGTCGACCCTTCCGCACATCCACCCAGCAATTTCCACCGCTGACAATGGCAGTATTTTTATGATCAACCAACATCAATGCAGATGCCATTAATATGTCTGTGTATATCAGTGTAAGTAATAGTGCCGTGTTAATTGAATGGCTCAGTGTTCATTTCATCATGCATTAACACCGCTGAAAGTTTTATAATTCACTTCCCAGGGAATATTTTACCGTATACCATAACTACCTCAAGAAAAAAAAGAGGCAAAGACAAAGCACATCAGAAGATGAGAAGGCTGAAAGCGCCTACCAGCTTCTCCTCTTTTGGAGGGCTGTTATTTAATCAGCTTTTATTTCCATTATTTATCATGTGGAAGTGACTGTGCCGTTTCAGTTGATGTAGCTTAAAATGTAATAAAATATGGTTGTGACACAACAATACCTGGATCCTTCAGCCAAACCCTGCATTTCAGTGTCAGGATGTACAAAATATTAATCATTTGATGCAGCTGCTGCCGTCTTTGTGAACAGAGCATATATTTCACTGCACCCTGGCACATCTCCTGAGGGCTTTTATTAAAAAGAGCCTGTGAGTTACTGAACTGTAAGGTTTTCAAGCCAGAAATTTGACCCATTATCCAAGTTCATAACGCTCTTGGAAAATATTTAAACCAATGAGCAGACCCAGACCCTTAAATCACAGCAAAATAACACCCAACACACCATTATACAACAAATCTTTTTTTAAGAAGAGGCAGCTGATAAAGCTTAGCCCCTGGCATCATTATTTGCAGTGTTTTGTAACCAAGAAGCCCAGGTTCCTACTTAGGGATTAGGTCAATGGACATAGTCAGAAAATGCTTGGGCTGACAAACTCCTTCTTAGGATTCATCTTTGGGTTGCGAGCATTTCAAGACTGTCATTAAGGAGGAAAATGCAACTGTGCTGTAATAACATATGGTATGGTTTGCTTTGCTTAGAGAGGGATGCTAAAGGGAAATCTCTTCTGCTGATGCTGACCTGGGCTGCCCAGACTTCAAAAAAAGCAAACACAGAAACACAAAGCAGGATAAGAACATTTGCTTCGGCTCCAGCATCAGTCCTGATGAGAACTGGGTCACTGAAGAACAGCTATTTCAGCCATTGTATCTAATTACAAAAAGGAGTCGGTCTCTAAAAATAAAGCTTCAAGTGCCTGAGCTATATTAAAGGCAGAAAATTAGCAACCAAATTAGAAGAGGCCAACTTCCCCCATCACGTTGAGTCCGGATCTCCCGCTGAGACATAATTCAAGTGTATCATAACAGGGCAGCTTTCTGGAAAGGACAACAGCCACAGCTCCTGACTGATGCTGCCAACATACAGCAACCTCTTTCTTGGAGCTTTTGAAATCGAAGAATAACACAGCATTTCTGTGTTTTTCGCTGCTGACAGAAGCTTGTCTGCATTGAATTCACAGATACGACTGAACCGCAAACTGGCCAAATATCTCTTACCTCTCTCCAGCTCAGGTGCATCCCTCCTATTTAGATGCACCTAATTTATAGCTACTCTATCCTCCAAGGACTGAGAAACATGCTCAGAGGCAATTCAGTCCACCTGAGACACAAACCATCCTCTGGCAATGACTGCATTTGCCACAGGCTCCATGGGCAGCCTTCTACATCCGAAAAGAGCCAGATGTTGGGACTGTCCCTCCAGATGAGGATGTCTCAAGACCATCTTTCTTCTCAACTTTAACCAAGCTCCCTGGTGGGAGTCAGGAACAAAACACCTTTGGAACAAGAAGGTGGGAAACAGGGTGCAGGGTTGCACAGCCAGCGATGGGCAGAGCTTCGAAGCTCGTTTGGTGCACGTAAACATGCCAAAGACCAGACGTATCTTTGAAGCACTTGGAATTGCAAAGCTGGAGTGGAGTCTCACAAAAATAATCTTGTTCGTGGTACATCTTGTTCTTCCTATTTCTGAATGTGATGGGAACACTGCGAGAACAGCCTCTGCCATCGCAGAGTAACATATTGTATTCCCAGGCCATGCAGCAACAGAAAAGCAGGAGTGAATGGAGTGAAAAAAGCATATCACTTTGGCATTATCACTCTCAAAAAACCTTTTTTTTTAAAAAAAAAAAAAAGTCCAAATTGCCTAATATGTCATTTGAAACTTTTTAACACCCATTTTATCATCAGAGCACTTCTCTTGAGGACAATTTCACATAGAAGACCTAAAAGCTAAATCAGATTTGAAAAATTCATCCTCATTGGGGTGAATACCCCTCTCCCTCTTCTCCAGAAAAGCATGGCTGCAATTTATCTGTGCAAATCCAAGAGAAAGGGCAGGGAGGACAGGAGGGAGAGATCCAGCCCAGGTGTGACAAAGGAGGGACATCAGGCACCAGGAAGAACAAAAGAGCATCCAGCCACTGACGGGGCAGTTCTTGACCAAACCTGAGGAAATGCCAAGTTAAAAACCGTGTCTCCTGCCTTCTCCCCCCCCTCCAAAATTTCCTAGACTATTATCTCTTGCTCATTAAAAAAGAGTACAGCTATTAAAAAAAGAGTTGATGGCACCTTTGGGGGAATTCACATAAGGCCAGAAGGGATCATTATGAACATACAGCAGACAGCCTGCAAGAACACAGACAACTTGAGCGAGCAGTTTCTGCATCACCCCAGAGCATCTGAGTGAGCTAAGGCGGATCTTTTAGATTAACATCTAGGTCTGGACTAGAGAGATTTCCCATGACAGAGAATTGTTCAGTAAGTTGGTTCAATGGTTAATTAGCCTCAGAATAAAAAAAAAACATCCTTTATTTCCTATCTGGTCATGCCCAACTTCGGCTTCCAAGTACTCGATCTCATTCAGCCATCTCCTGCCCAGGGAAAGCATCTACTTCTATTGAATATTTATCCTGTTTAAATTATTTGCTGGGTGCTTGTATATTACAGAAATAGGTGATATAGAATATGAAATTTAAAAAGGCAGAAGATGGGACAGGACAGGGAATCCCCAAATGGAAAAGCCAGCATCTGCCAGCACTCCCTGCCCTCGCCCCAAGCCTCTGGCCAGGCACACGGCACCGGGGGAGCGATGCCAGCAATCGGCTTCAACATAAACAACACTCCAGCTCAACACAAGTTCCTTTATGGGGCTTAATAGGACTTCATAAAATCTGTTAAGTAACTTCGGGAGCCTTTGTGCTGCTGCTTTCAAGCTCCTTCTCTGGAGGGAGTGGGGGCCCCCACCTCTGAGACTGGGAGATGCGGATGCTCTGCAGCACAAACGAGCTGTTTGCTGATGCCATGGGTTACAGGGCTAAAAGCAGCACCCACTTTCCACGCAGGCATTGCTCTGCCTCAGGTAGTGGCAGGCTGAGACAGGGCAAGTTGGCTTGTAGCATCACTTCAGTAGAGGTTTCTGCTGTGCTCTGCCCATGGCTTGCTGGTGACACAAGACAGGCTGCTTTGACTCTGTGGCTCAGTTTCCCTCACTGTTAAACCAAGGTGAAGATCGAGTGATGAACTATTCAGACATAAAATGTGTATTACCACCAGTAAAGTGAGGAAAAGGCAGTGCCCTTGAGCCCAACATTCACTCCTTCAAAATGATCAAAACTCTGTAGGAAAGAATGGTCAAAATTCCCTGGAATGCCACCATCCTGGTCTCCTTCTTCATCCACCCCTTTCCCATCCACTCTCTGCTCCTCCACTTCCCAGGGCCAGGCTGTCACCTGGGCATTTAAGAGCATTTGAATGAAAAACCCAGGCAACAAGCAGACTTGATAGGGAACAGACACTCATGGTCCAACCAGATGCTTAAGATGACCAAGCCCTGGGGTCAGAGTAAGAGCACACTGAGATGCCCCCTTAGGAAAGAAGGCAAGGACAAATCAGATGGAGACCTAAAGTGAGAAGAACCATCTGCAAGAAACCCCTCAAGCAGAGATGTCCAGACAGATCATGCAATCTGTGACAGCAGCTTTTTCAGCCTGTTGTTCAAGTTCTGTTCGAACCATCCTCTTCCACCCTCCAAGTATTGTTATCTTATACCCTCCTCTCTCACTTTTAGCCAAACTCCTTTCATCTTCCCCCAACTCCTCCTCAACCAGAACTTCTACAGACACCATTCACCTGCCTGTATATCACATCCCTCCTTGCTCTGTGTTTATCATGTCGATTCGGATCTCAACTCTATAAGATGCTCATTACATCACACCTGCAGGGACTTTGTTAGCCAGACTTTCAATAGCTTACAAGTGCAATTAAACAGCATCTAGTAAATAGCGAGTTGCAGGAATCAGCAAGTTTTTCACACAGGGCCATTCAGGGTAATTACTCATCACACATTCATTGCAGGTGCAACCTTTTCTGACCCAGTTCTCGATAGGCAACATCTGCCTGCAAAAACGTGCATCATTGTGCTACAACTCTCATATATGTAAAAAGCAGCTATTAGGTACAGAAAGCCCCCCCCCTTTTTCCATAGAAGTCTTTCTACAGATTGGCTGGGGCTTATCACTCTTTCATACTGCCTTCCTTCACTTGTCAACAGCCAAGGAATTTGTATCATTTGCCACTGCACCTCTTTGTGGCCATGGGCTGTTCTGTTCCCATGCTTCATTGACGATTGAAATCTTGCCCTTATATTCTATGCGATGCCTTCTCCTGGTCCTAAGAAGCAGGAGTGTCAGGGCTGCTGCTGGGACTGAAAGCTCTTGAGGGTGAGGAAGAAGCAGGGGAGCACTGTGTGGCATCTGGTCCTTTCCATTACTCTCCAAATACTTCACAGCTCCAGCCAAGCCAAGTTCTAACCACCTGCTAATCCAGATTCGCACACTGCTCTTAGGTTGGCCACCTCCTCTGAGAGCGGTACTAAGGGATGCTGAAAGAAAGAGGAAACTAATATATACTCATTTCGTCACTGGTTAACTCAGTGCAATTACCACAAAGTTCATGTTCCATAATAGGGAACAAGCTCTCAACAAAGCGATGTTGTACAGAAGCTCCTGCAGATCACAGTTGGGAGCTAGGAAGCACTCCTGGCTAAAAATAGGACAGTACGTGGAAGAAGTAGGATTTCTAACTTCTAAAAATAGCGTTCCTTAAAAGGATGCTTTTTACCTAGTTTACGTACCACATGTGCATCGGGCCTCTTAGCTAGTACCAGCAGCCCTGTCAGAATTTTTTGCCTGGTCCTAACTTATTATTTCAGAAATATCAAATCTTAACTCATATATTAAAAAAAAAAATCAGTATTTACCATATTGACTCAATTCTGAGAACTACATTCACAAACACTCCCTTCCCCCTACGAGGAGACACATTCCAGGACCACGTGAGCAAGAAAACACAGTGGCAGTTTCCAAATAACATGGGTTCCGCTTATTTAACAATTTTGGCAAGCCTCTGTTTCCTGATTGAGTGTTTCAGATTTGCAACAACAAAAGTGAGAGATTACAGAGCAGGTTTGCGTGGAGGCTGAGATAAATGTAGGTCGACCAAACTGAATTTCCTATGAAGTGTAGAGGAGAAATGTTGTCGCACCATAATGGTCTCCAGCTGTTCCACTACCAAAATACACAGCTAACATTTACAATACATGCATAGAGTGCTTAAAAGCACGTACAATCTGGCTCGTCGGACAGCAGGTCTACACGGCAGAGCCACTAATGCAGGACTGAGTATTTATAGACAGTAGAGAGGGATCACTTGGCAACACTGTTTGCACAGTTCTGTTCCTGCTCTGTTAGTACCTCAACTAAATCATATTGGGACAAGGAGGACTGAAGTAAATGATTATCCAAATTCCTACCACCTTCTGTTGCTCTGCCAGCATCCCTGCTGAACTTGTTAACGCACAGCAGCAAAGTTGTTATTCCACAAGGACAAGCAGAGCCCAAACTGCACCGCTGGGCAAATCATAAAATAGTTTGGACTGAAGGGGCCTTCAAAGCTCATCCAGTGCCACCCCTGCCATGAGCAGGGACATCTTCACCAGCTCAGGTTGCTCAGAGCCCCGTCCAGCCTGGCCTGGGATGTCTCCAGTGATGAGGCATCCACCACCTCTCTGGGCAACCTGGGCCAGTGTTTTACCAACCCTCAGTGTAAAAGAAGGGAGAGGAAACGGGATCCAGCAGACACAGCAATGGAGCTGCTGTTCCAAGCCCTGCCACTGGCCTTCGGTGCAGCCCTATGCAAGTAAATCTGCCTTTTTGTGCTCAAACTTCTTGCCCTTCTGAGTCACATTTCTCAGTTAAGATCTTTAAGATCCATGCATGTTCAAGAGATAGACTGGTTTCTGCTAAAATGAGGGCAAGGAAGCCTCAGGGCCAATAAAAGGCCAAGGGCCACCCAAGCAAAATGCATAAATTAATGGAATTCCTCCAGTTTTTCATTTGTCCATAATAACCAACAAGCCATGATGCTGGCAGGTTGCCACAGGACTCTGACAGCAGCTGGTAATAATTATGGGTTTGGTTTTTCCCTTGATTTGGGCATAATGAGGGAAAAGCACTGAACATATCAATCTATTTTTAAGCCAATGCAGTAAGTGGCACCATCTAACAAGAGTGCTGGGCATTACAGATTTTTCAAAAGGAAAAGATGCTTCAGTTTGGGCTGTCCAAAGGATATTGCCTTTCTCTCACTGGGCTGCACAGCCCTGACTGCAAGATTGGTGTGATTCCACAAAATACAAGGTATAAAGGCCAAAGTCAAGGTAATCAGAATTAGGTGTCTTTCAAAGCACATACCTAAAGACTCTTTTTGTAGGTGGTTTGACTTAGCCTTTGGCAGAATAGGAAGGAAAGAGAAAAATAACCATTTATTCTGTTCTACATCCTGGGCTGGCTATATTTTCAATGCCACACAAATTGTTGACAGGTTCGTTCAAATGTCACAGTAACAACATCTGAAAAAGCCTCCATTTTCTCAATAGACTCCTTCAAGCAATACACCATGATAAACTATGTACACTATGATACAGCTCCCATAAAACCAGCACCAGAGGTTTGCACTTGGGTAGACGGGAGATGCATTCGCACCATTTCTTACCTCACACATGGGCTCTAGGAGGCAGCTCAGGAAAATTTCATTTCGTACAACTTGCCTCAGGGCTTTTCTTTTCAGCTTTAACATTTTACCGGGACAGAAAGGCCTAGGAGCAACTTGAGACATCCAGTTGCAATGACTGCAAGTAAATGGACTCTTCTGATATGGCAGAATCGCACTTCTCAGCATTTAATGCCAGAACAGATCCTTCTATCAGCTCATCTTAGTTTGCTCTGTGGAGTCAATAGCTTAATCTACAGCTTCATCCAACTCCCCCATGCACCAAGACACCAACCACTTGTGCTTAAATACCATCTCTTGGAAAGGTGCTTAGTCCCGACTTGAAGACTTCAAGAGGTCGAGAAGTTTGTTCACAGGTTAATTGTAGAACACTGGAAGGAAAAGCACTGGCAGAGATGACATATTACTTAGCGGGAAAGCTGTCTATCATGTCCTGGCCCACTGGTTACCAGTCTGACAGACCTTTGATGTTACAGCTTCATCCAAAAGCTGAAATGTTACTCAGCTCCAAGTGGTGGAGGCCTGAGAAGACATCTGCAACCAAGCCTGCCCAGGGCATCATGCTGGAAAGAAGCAGAGCTACCCACTTCATGCAACTATGGGTGGGGAAATTCAGCAATTCCTCTCTCCTATATAAGAAACCAAAAGAATCAGAGGGAATTTGAGGTGTCTGAAGAAAATAATTGCTGGCCCTACGTTTGTATTTCCAGATGGAAAAAAAAGGAAAAAGAGCAGAAAAGCACGTTGTGCTTTCCCTGTAAGCTGAAAAACCTATTGCATCTCATCAGATCCACCACCGAAACAGAAGTGACCACAAGGCATTGATCTCTAGCAGAGTGAAGAAAAGCAGCAAGAAGGTTTCTGTATTTTGTTTTCTCTACTTCTAGCAACAGGCTAGTGTTTGGGCAAGCAGAGCCAGTGCCGTGTAAATCCATGGCCTTTCTATATGTGCAAGGGCATTGAAAAAGATGAATTTATTAAAGGATACAGTGACACGCCTTTGATGCATCAAAAGCTACGCTGTCTGCCTCTCTGAACAACTGAGCCATAAATCACAAAGGAAACTCTTCTGAAGTTTATTTCTTCTCTAATTTGCATGTTGTTTTCTTGCTCTCTTGTAACTTGTGCTTTGAAAGCATATTTCACAGCAGAGCCCAGGAGGTGAGAAAACTCCTGCCCACCATTGCAAGGATTCATTGTTCGCTGCCTCTGTGTCTTCTAACGCTGGGCTGACCCATCCTCTCAGAGCTCACCCACTACCCACCTGCAAGGGCTCTGGAGGTACCTCCAGTCCCTTTGTCGCACCCAACACCTGCAAAAAAATTGTGTTGCATCGGAAGGTAAAAGAAAATGAAACAAATCACAGATGCTTGCTGTCCATTCACACCCACCCCACCATAATGAATGCAGACTCCCATGCCTTCCTCAGCCTAGTTTTTAAAAGTATGACTGGCCTAATGCAAACTTGGAACTCTGAGCTCAACTATCTGACCATAATAGAGCATCATCTTGGGCCACAGTTGCTGCATTCGATTAGAACAACAATGATACGTTTAATAGTCAAGACATTTGTTGAATAAGGGCAGGTAGGTACAGGTCTATGAAAAAAGCTTTGCATTTCTCTAACATCCTTCATGCAGTGTTATGGAAGCACATTACAAATTCTAGCACCACTCTAAGCCTGAATTTGTTTTCACTTTTGCCCCTTCCACGTTGCAGCCCTGAACACATTAGGGTGGTCCCACACCATACCCATACCCCTGGCAGGGTTCTGTGGCTGCAGCTTCCCAGGATGCGGTTGAAAACATATTTATTGTTTTGTGAAAGGATTTTAAACACAACAACCATGCTGCCGAAATCCAGGGGAAAAAAAATGCCATAGACAGGTATCATGTGTCAATGTCTCTAACACTGCAAGCCTCTTTTGGAAACTAGAACTCATTTTTTAGAGAAAGTCTATTAAAACAATTAGAAGATCATGACAAAAAGATACTTCAGGCAGTTACACCCTGCAGCAGTTACTGCGCTGAGCTTCACACCTCTCCTCCAAGGGGCACCACAGGCTGGGCAGAGCTGTACCCGCATCGCCAAGTTCAGAGCCTGACCCCAGAACCCAGAGAAACCGACAGCGCAGAAATTATGCAGAATTTTTGCATGGGAAAGACAGATCCAGCATCCTAGCAACGGCCGCATGGCTACAGCTTATATATCTAACCCTAAATGCAGAAAGAAAAAAAAATTAATTTCAAGGTCAAAATGTGTTCAGTTTTCTCATGAATAATGCAATAGCAGCAGTATGAAAACTTGCCTTCTGCCTCAACCACGGTTTCTCGGTCATCAGAATTCTAGTGATGTCTTTCCATCTCTCTCTCTGACTCTCATAGGTAGATATTTGACAACTCAGTAAACTAAACTGAAATGAAGGCTCAACAGAGCACAAAATTTGAGGCTAGTTGCAGCCTTTGAACCAGGCCATTATGATATTTTGGGTCACTGAGTAGGAAAACAAGTTGGGATAGAGAAATGTCAAAGTGTAAAACTGTCAGTAAAAAAAAATGTCAGAAACAATATACTTCCATTTCTCCCTGAAGATAACTCTGTTTGTGATACAATACAAAAACATCATTTTACACACCAGAGATCCATAAAGTCCTTTCAGATGGAATTGCAGCAACTGATATCTCGCTCTCGAGCACGTACAGTGAGCTTCATCAGTCTTGAGCTCATGTTTCAAGAGTTGACTTTGACCACAAAATTTTATTGGTAACACAAAAAAAAATTCAGTATAGCTAAGCTGATGGTTTTGCAGCGCTGAGAAAAGGACACACATTCATTTTGACCATTTTATCTCCTCAGAGACGAAACAAGAAATTTAGAAGGAGATGTAAATTTCAAATCACCGATCTTCTACATGGGTAGTTGGAAAGTTACAGTATTTCCTTGGCTAGGAAACTCAGAAGTTCAATTACTTTACTGATGATTTGGAAAGCCTGACAGCCAACCTTGCGAAACTGTCCTTTTTTTTTTTAAACAACACCAACATAGAACCCATAATGTCATCACTAGAAATATCCTTATGAAAAAAGTAGCAAAAAATACATATAAATGTCTCCTGCCGCAGCCCCATGTGCTGCTCCCAGAGCGGCTTTAACTGAGGCCTTTGCTGAAAATTTGGTGTCAATGCTAAAAAATCTGAAGAGACGCTAAACTGGAGTTTGCTCTGTGATGGCCACTGAAGGACCATGTGGAGGAGGCACCAGCAGCTGCACGTGGAGAGGTCTTCTCACCACCCAAGCTCTCTAGATGGAGAACGATGCTCTTCAGCAAAGACAACCTGGCACTCACGAGTATTAACCTCATTTCAAATACTTTAGAATCATAGTTTTAAATTAACATCCATTTTCTTCTGTACATTAACTATTGAATTGAATAACCCCCTCTCTCAGTTCCCAGGGGAAAGCCAGCGTGAATACACTTTGTCAATCACAATCTATCAGTCTGCAGCCCAGATTTCCCAAGAGAGACCTTAGCACACAAACCATTTAAAACTGGATGGGCCATCAGCATATATACTGTTGGAAATCATCTTGCACTCAACCCTGAGAGCATAGGGTTGCAATAAATATTTCCAAACTCTCATTTCTCTGGTTTCACTCAATGTATTTCTGTTAAAAAGATAAAAGAGAAAAAGTAGATTTAAAATAGCCACTTGCAGAAAATGCTCAGCTTGATCCATCCAGGTCAAGTATCCTGAAATGTAAATACAATGCAATAAAAGGCTACAAAATAATGGACTTGATTGTTTTTCGCGTGGGTCTTTCTCTCTCCAGGAGACCTGCCTTTATTTAAGCCATGGTGGCTTTGGAAATACAGTACCCTCGATGAGCAGAAGTAGTCTTTGAGTGGATCTGTTGAATTTAATCTGGGATCTAGAAGCCTGCTCTCTTCTCATGCTTATTCCCTAATCAGATAGTTATTCAGGAGAGAACAGATAAGACAATCGTCAGGGGTTTTCATCTGCTGAAATGTTTCTCAGATGCCTGATAGATGACCCCAACCCCTGTGATCACACAGCCTGTCATCCCTCCCATCTGATCATAGTGCCAACCAAAGTAATTCCTCCCCAAGAAAAGTAATTATATAATAATGCTGGTTATACATTCAGCAATGTATTTTAGAGCACTTAACTAAGAAGACGAAGACCAAGTAACCAACCAGGGGTGAGTCAGCTGCTTCTTGCAGAGAGCTCACGGGGAACAATGTGGCTTATTGTAATAATTATTGTATTACTGTATTCCCAAAATGCTTTAAAAAAATAAAAAAAAGGAAGAAAATACCTTTTTTTCCCTCCAATTAATTTGTAACTTGTGGAACTCAGTGCCACGTGATGAGAATCAAAAGTTTAGAGGGATTCAGAAAGCAATCGGACAAAACACCGAATGTCTCTTACTACCAAGTAAGACTGTATGTGTGCGCGGACAGGAGAAAGCAGGATTTCACCTAACCTGCTATGAGACAGGACAACGGGCGATGCAATGAGGAGTTAATATCATGCTGAACCACCAGCATTCAAAATTCCAGCCCTGGTCAGCATATGAATTTGAAGAGACAGACACCCAACTTATAAGACCCAAGTGTATTCTGCTGTTTTATATTTGCTCGACATTTGGCCCATGAATTTTCCATCCCAGAGAGGTCCTGGTACAGCCACAGAAACATGAGACCACAGGAAAGAGCTCCTATGCTCCTCTTGGTGTCCAAGCTGGCATTGATGGCACTGAGTCACAAGTTTGTCGATACTGATTCTGACTGGCATTACAGAACCCCAAGGAAACCCTCCCGACACCTTTTAGGAATAAAGAAGCATTAGTAATTTCACATAAATATATATAGGGTCAGACACAGAGGTAACAAAGATACTGAACTACAGGGTCACAAACAAGAGGCAGTAGCGGGACAACAACCAGCATCCCAGCCCACGGATCCTCGATCCAGTAATTCATGTATATCAGCATAAAAGCTTGAAGTGGATTCTGGCTGCAGCCACTGTGGTTAGAAGCTCCTTCCTTTGTCATTCCCCTCTAATCAAATGTTTTACTTTGCAGAGACAAATTGCATTCCTAGCTTTTATTTACTCAGGGACTGCTGTGACCTGGCAATCAGCTCCAACCCTCTTCCGTCAGGTTTAAAATGCTGATGGCCAAATAACATGAGAGGTGATTCATCTTGCACATACATCAAGCTGCTTGCAATCACCTGACTGCTCTTCACACACCAAGGAATAGCTGGCTTAAGGGTCTGATATTCTGAAAAACTAGGATTCCTCAAAGTGACATTTATAATACATTCACAGATGTCCCCACTGGTGTATGTAGGCTCTTCTTGAGCTTAATTTCACGGAGGAAGGTATGGGAGTCATTCATCAATAGGCAGCATCTCTACAGAATAGGAGCAGTTAAATCCAACCACGTCTCCTCCCACCATATGCTCAAGACTGGAGAAGCCTCTTTTTGCTCCCAGCCATGGTCAAACCGTCACCCGACACCATCACTCACAGTGCACTGGGTTGAAAAACACACAGGCTATGAGTTGGTGAAAATTTTCTCAAATCTTATTTTATTAAGAAGCAGTTTTTCTAGAAAAAAAGAAAAAAAGTAAAAATTAATCCCAGTAAATATTTTTTCCCAATAAAAGCTTATTTAAGAGGTAGAAAAAATAATTCTGAGGAAATTTGAGATGGAAAGGGTAATTGTCAAAAACTGCTTAAGTGCTGGAAATGAGAGTCAGTCTAACGCCTTCCTACTGCCATGATGGGAACACGATGCAATTCACCGGGAGGCCTCAGCCCAACAAACTGGATGTTCATAACCACTGTCACACTCCCCAAAACCCAAAGTCCTTTCTGTCCCAAGTGCTCCTTCCACAACAAAAGGACAAAGCCGATACACAAAGATATGGATAGATGTCTTTGTTCCGGCTGGACAAAGAAATCAGGGCAGTTAATTAGTGCTTGCAGCTGGTACACATTTATCATAAAAACCAGCCTAAATCTCCAAAATCAAACATTCATAAGGGTTGAGGTATGATTTCCAAAGGATGCAAGCCAGAACGCTCAGCAATGGCTCAGCATATCCTCTTAAACATCTGCAAGTGGACAAAAAAATAAAGAGAGTCCAGCACTAATTCTTTTCTTTATTAGAAGTCAGTGCAGACCATATGTGCTCCAACTTTCTGGAATCAAGACAACCACCTGGCACAAAAGCACTGCACCCAATTAGTGTGATGGATTGATTCCTCCAAGAGGCCAAATAAATGCAAAGCATTAGTGTTATCCGGCTTGTATCAGCATCTCACAGTTCGCAGAGCAGGTGACACCAGCCTGGCGACGCTATGAAGATACGGGGAAAACCTGCATCCCTAATGCCGGCCAGCCGGTCCAGCGCACAGCCGGGATTTGGGGAAAACGCGGGTCATTGCCACGAGACCTCTGCTCAGGTAGGATATTTCACTCAGCCCTGACGGCTGCAAGCTGCTAATAAGTCTTTTCATTAACCACTTGCTCTTTTGTTCAGGAAATCCCATGCCGTCCATTGCACTTCAACACCTTGCCAAAAAGGACTTCTTTCCTTCTCCCATTTATGCACAGACAATACCTTCTTCTGCCTCTCAGTATTATTATAGGCAACCTTGGGGCCCCATGTTTTGTTCACGTAAGGAGTGCTTTTCGCAGGCAAAAAACCTGGCTAAATTCTTCTACCAAGCCTCCACAACACCAGGGACATGGATCACACTTAAAAGGTCCCTTTGAGGTCACAAAGTCTCTTCAAAGTCGAAGCAGATAGGAACTCTCCCTATAAGGAAAAATAGCCCTGGAGACCCAACTGCTATAAAAGACTCCACAGCTAGGGCTTAAAAAATGAGGCAGAATTTCACTTTCCCCTACACCCAAGAGCAGATTTCTTTTTTTTTTTTCCTTTGTAAAGCCAAAAGTGGGAGCAAATCGCATGAACAGGAGGCTAAGGTGGTAAACGGAGGCTCTCATTCCCTCTTGTCTGTAGGTGCTGCTGCAGTAGACTTTGGTGTGTGAGAACAATATGCTCTTCTCATTGTATTTTGGCTGATGAGACCCCAGCTGGAGTACAAACATGCACCGAAAGCCACAGAAACAAAGGATAATGAAAATAGCGTAAAAGCAGGGAAAAAATAATCTAAATATGGTGTACACGTTTATTTTAATTTAAAAAATTAAAACTGTTACAATTGTACTAATAAACTTAGTACAGCCTCTTCAGTCACACAGGTTCAGGTCAACCGCAAATGTTAAATTATGACCACAAACCTTCAAAACCATAGGCTGCCAAATGCACACCCAGCAAGTCAAGTTCATGTTTAAGAGTAAAGCCATATTATCATAATTATGAGTTAAATAGGGGAGAAAGACCTAGATTTCCAAGAACAACAACAGAAATGCATTTGTTTTGGTTTTGATGGGTACAGCTTTGGCCAGAGTAGTATGTACTCTAACACTGAGCATGTTTGTGTAAATGATGCTGCAAACTACACAGTACAGAGCAATTTTGCTCCCCAAGGTAGCTGGTCCAGTGGGATTTTGTAGCTAGCAAGGTATCAGAACAAACAGTGCAGGAACCAGCTTGGTCCTTTGGAGGAAATGACTCAGTACCTTATTTCCAAGAATCAATTCAAGGGAAAGCAAGGAAAGCAGCAGGGGTATCAAAAACCTGGTTTACTGATAAATTGGTAATTTTCTTCCCTATGTTATCTTTATGGGACAAGAAAAGAGAAGAAAAATAGGAATTAAAAAAAACAGGGTTTCACAACTGGATTAATTTGCTCAGGCAAGTATCCTCCCAGACACACCATTAACAGAATGGTTAAGCAAGATCCGCCAAGCAGTGATCACCAGGCCAAGGAGACCAGCTCCTTCCATGCACTGAATTGTCTGAGGAGGTACGTCAGGAGAGGGGAATAAGCATCACTTAGAGCTGGAAAGGGA
Organism: Patagioenas fasciata; assembly: GCF_037038585.1. Taxonomy (NCBI): domain Eukaryota; kingdom Metazoa; phylum Chordata; class Aves; order Columbiformes; family Columbidae; genus Patagioenas; species Patagioenas fasciata. The sequence goes on from NC_092531.1 coordinate 19,675,873, forward strand.
AAAAGTACTAATGCTTTCATAACCCAGAAAAACATGAGGAAGGAAACAGCTACAAATTTAAGCTTGCGTAAAGGTCACCTGGGCTCACAACCCCCACGTTTCTTCCTTCCTTCTCTGCTCTCCCGAGATCCTTGCTAAAACGGCATTTACAACCCCTCTGCACAGCTTTGTTGTAAGACTCCTCAGTTTCCTCCTGTATAGGTTCCTTTTGACAGGTTTGCCCAAGGGCATGTTGGAGCAGCACCTCACAGACATCTATTGCTCTGGCTCCCTTTTCAAGCCTGCCAAGAGACATCAACTGGATTGCTCTGCAAATACAGATGGGACATGCAACCTGCGGCTATAACCTACATGGCATCCCTTTTACAGGTAAAAATACTGGAAAAAAAACACCACCACAGCCTACGTGCAAGCTCCAGTCCTGGCCTTTTCATAATATCACGTTATGGTAACACATGGTCACTTCTGCCAATGTTCTGTTCTTTAGCAAAACTGAAAACAGCAGCTTATCTGCAGGGATCACAAACCAGAAGGCTCTTATCTCCTGGAAACGGTACGTACCAGGAACAGTCATGATGGAAAAGTCACCTAAAGGTTGTTTGCAGAGTATCGAGAGCAAAATGCAAGTTCAGCCAGCCTTCCTCACAGCATCACATGCAGAAACAGGCAGCTGCTCTCTTCTTCATGCAGGACTGGGGGGTCACACCGTCACTGCCCAGTGCAGACGCCACCTCTCTTCAATGATGCTGAGAAACAGCCTGAGGATGCTGTGGTGACTTCCATGCTCAGATGCAAAGACTGATTTCAAACTGGTAGTGCCCGAATTATGCTCTCAAAGTAGTCTGGCATCTGCCCATGAGATTGGAGAGTGCTGCTCAGCAGCCAGCGCCGGGAGCAGAACGAAGAACAAGCAACCGTGATGAGCACTGATGTGAAGCGAGACAGACGGACAGAAAGGCTGCAGACAACTCTGCGGAGAGTAGCGGGGACTGATGGAGCGCCAGATGGTTACAGAGCAAAACTCTGCCTTCCTTCATGGCTACCAACATTGTCCTTTGAGCAGCTCCACTGTCAGTGTAAAATCTGCTCTCGTTCAGGGTCTCATTGATTAATATCTGTTCCCTGGTCCCGCTGTGTGGGTGCAGTGTGATGAAGCACAGGTCCCAGCTGCTGCAATGGCCATGAGGGAAGGAAGGCTCCAAGCCATCTACAAATAAAGTGCTTGCCTTGCAGATTAGACCCAAATAAACCATTTGGAAACTTGCCCCAGTGATTCTGGTGTTCTACAGGCTCTGTCAAATGCCTCAGTGCCTTGTTCCTACGGATGGGAAAGGTTTGCCTGCATATGTCTGTGCACACATGCATGGGATGATCCACGCTGCCTAAAATAACTGCCTAAGCACTGGCAGTCAGAGGCAGATGTCTCTGATGACCTTGATACTGAATTTTTTGGAGGTCATGGGAAAAAACCCTGTTTGAAGCTTTAGCAGCTGTGACCCTGAGCAATAACTGGGGAAATGGTTCACTATCAGCCCTAACATACAGCTGTACATACAGGATCACAAAAACAAGTCCTTCCACAGTACAGGTTTTGGGAGACTGCAAATATTGTCATTTTGTCCTGCCCTATCTCACCACCAGGCCAGGTTCACCATCTCTGGCACCAGCAGGAGCTTTGGCACTGGTGGAAACAGAACAAGGATTGTCCTCTTGCCTTGAGGCAGGCAGATCTTGGCTGCCATATAAGTGAAAAAACACAGAATCAACCCTCAACAGTCAACCTCAACAATCAACCTCAACAATCAGCCCTCAATAACCCACTGCACAACACGTGTATCATTAAATACTACTGCTCCAAAAAGTGAGTTTAGTATTTGAAGGGACTTGCAGAGAGTCAGCGAGGAACACACCACCGTTCCTCAGGCACTTAGTAAATGTTATTCCCACCTTGCAATCCTCCGGCACAAATATTCCCAAAACTTCATCCTCTTCCTCAGAAAGGCAGCGAAGCAGCACATTGAAACAGGGTTCTATATACACAAAAATCCCAGGTAAAACTTCCAGCTTCTACTCCCACATTCATGCACTAATGACACCACAGCCACTTTGATCTATAAAATTACAGCTATAAGATTACAGCACCAGTAATTATATAAATAGAGAGTGATGGGCACAGATGACGACAGAGATGAACGGTCAGGGATTTATCATGTCAGGTGTTGCATTCGCAGATGATGGCGAAGAGTAGCAAAGAAGCCCCATTCATATCTCGAGCTCTGAAACTGCTGTAAGAGTTTCCACTACCCGAGCAGCTCCCCATACTCAGCACATTGGTACTTCCAGCCCACATCATCCATAGATGAATCTGCTGCCTGACCTCAGCTGCGGCGGGGGACAACGTGCACCAGACCCCATCACCTCCCGGCACGGCGGGGATGCGCCCCGACCCCCATGCTCTGCATAAAGCCCAGTGCCGCGTGGTGACCTACATCACCCAGCGTCACCACACGGGCTGGCTGCTTGCAGCTAAATGAAAGGCCTAAAAACTTGAAGATTTGGAGGATTACAAGGGGGATGAGGCTGAGTCAGGTCCTAATCCTAAGTATTTGCCTGATTTTGTGCAATAAAATGAGATTCCCCATGACACCACCTACTGCAAGTTTTCTCATTTGTATTTGCTCACAACGTTGTAGTGTTTGCCCCTTTCTGCCCCATAAATTTCACCACCGGAGCCTGGAAGACTATGTATCATGTGTAGAGCATCCTGATTTGGACCTCTGGATTTAGAGTTACCTTGAGATAGACCTGAACACACAAATCCTCCCTTTCCCCATTGCTCAACAGTGCTCCATGCTAAGAGCCAAAGCAACAATAACCCCCACCTGCTGAGCATCTTCTTGACTAGGTACGTGCAGTGAGGAAAACCAGGATCTAGAGCTGCTCAGCTAAGGAAAACAAATTCACAAGTACGTATTTTGGTTTAAGCATCCCATTTCCATTACTCTTTCATGAGAAAAATAACATCCACGCTCCGAGGGTTCTATCACTGACATGACAGCATCAACGTAGGAAAAGTACTCAGACACACAGAGAAGTCAGGAAATTTAACTATAGTTTAAAAACTAATCCACCACTATCACATTGTAAAACCTTGATGGAACTTGTACAGGGTTTTAAGCCTTTCTCAGGAAATTTTAGACAGAGCTCTAGCATTTCATGGATCAGACAATCCAATTTGAGGGTTTGCCTGTGCTAGGAACTTTGCTGGTTTTACTGTCCTGCGGTGGTTAAAATGTCATCCTGCTTGCCCAGCCACACACCTCAATATGGGTACAGTTGTGCATGTAATAATAATTGCATTTGTATAGCTTATTCGCCTCCGAAATCAAAATAATCTATATCAAATAAGAGAGTGTTCCCTTTAGCCCTGCACTGGGAAGACCATGAGTACAAAAACCAAATCACATCTCTGACAACATGGTTAGCCGTCTGTGTTTTCCAGTGTACGCAAGTATTTACACACTAACAGATAAAAGAGGTGAGCAAAGAACTGAGAGAGAGGATTAAATACCTCACTTTCCAAATTGCAGTGATTTACTAGTGCCTTAGCAGTGATGTTTCACATGTATTTTCCCCCAGGAAAGGAGGAAATGGGCTGACATCCCACTATCTTTTCCACTGGGTGCTGTATCACCTCCAAATCAGCTCTACATGGAAAAAGACTCCTAAAGCAAACAAAACTTTTCCTCATAGTGTAATAAGATTTTCTTTTAAGTCAAGACTACTTTCTTTAACAGAAATTTGCTCCCCTTACACCAATTTCTGAACACTAATGGCATGATACACAGGCACAAAGCCAGATTCCCAATAACACCTACTCTTAATGCAGCTCTGAGTCTTGGCCAGGGTGCAATATTAGTAGAGCTCCAGCAAACAACTTATTGGAACCATTTTCATGTCAAAAAAACTTAGTTTTTCATAGTGCAAACTGATAGGGACAGTTTCAAGTCCCTTCTCTTCCAACCACTGCCATGTTTGAATCGCCCCTGTATTTTCCCCCAGGATGCCTTAAAAATGAACAAAACCATCTTTTCCAGTCTGACACAATGTTCTACTCAGACATTTCAAATAAAACAGAAATTAACAAGTAAACAAATATTCCAAAAGGCAGTCCTTGGTTTAGTATCTGGAAGTTGCTTTTTGACTATCACACTAAGATTTTAGGGGTTCACTCTGGCTCAGAAAGGGAGGGGAGGCAGCACTGCTGCAAGCTGGGCAGAGTGGTGGGATTCATCTCATGTCAAGTGACAACTTCATTTTGGATTATTACAGTGCCTCTCTCTCTCTCTAAAGAAATCCATGGTATTTATTTTCCTGGTGTGGTTTCATGGATTCACGCAAACCTCCCCTTGCCGCTTCTGCCTTTCCCCAAGGAAACCCAGCCAGCAGACAACACATCATCCTGCTTTTCTTTTCTCTTTTGTTGTTTAAATGGCTCTGTACGTTTCTGCGATCCAGAAAGCCACCCTCTTTATTAAATAATGTAATTAGTCACTTGGATCCGGAGCACTATCATTAGTCTGGAGCTTAATGATATAGGTTAGGAAATGTGCAGTTTATATACCACACAGCATGAGGGCTCGGATCGCAGCTCAGTGTCACAGCATGCTCATGTACTGCAAAAACCATCCAAACCTCCTGAGCATCCAAGTCCTGCCTGTCGGACAGGTCTGGCCTTGCACAGAGCTTCTGTCCTTCCTGTGCTCACCTCTTGGTCTTCTCTTCCTCCAGCCATAAGCTGCAGTATCTACAAGTCACAGAGGGCCAAGATGGTTGGTTTTTGAAAGCTCTTCTGAGCTCATACCTCCCCAAAACCAGCAAGGAACATCAGTCGTTCATCAGGGCCTTTCCAACGCCGCCCTTGCAGCAGCAATCCTGGAGCTCAGCTTTGCTAGGCAGACTCAACATGTGCACAAAACCAGGCTGGGGGAGCAGAAGGGAGCCCTGGTCTGCACAGCAGAGCTGACCACGGCACACACAAAGGGCTAATGCAAAGTTTGTGCAACTTGAGCTTGGTTCACATTACTTTAAACTTCCTCTGTGGTTTCTCCTTCCACCCCATCTGCTCTTGGAGAAGCGATGTTCTTTTTATCTAGGTACCCATTTCTACATGTGGTTTTATTAGGCTGTTGGATGAGGTTTTCTTATCCTCTGCAGCCTGCCAGAGTGGTGAACAGAACCAGCTCATGAATAACGGATGCTCAGAGGAAAAAAAAAAAAGAAAACCCAGGCTCACTTATCCTTGCTTTTTGATGTTATTGAAGCAGGTTTTCATTAGCTGATAAACACTCTGACAGTGCAATTACTCCAAGAGAAATCATCACACAGAACAAATCAGTACATCCATGAGGCTGTCTCCAATCTCCAGCCTCCAAGGGGACCGCTTCCCCCATTGATCAACGCATAGGGGAAGGAGATGCTAATTCTTCCTTGTAATGCTTTGCCTTTCATCTGAGATAGTCAAAGCACTCAACACTGAGCATTTGTTTTGTTAATATTGAAAGGACTCAAGAGAGTGAAGCGCCTCGGTGCATTAGGAAACTGATACAGTCCAAAGAGCATCATGCCTATGCTGAAGACTGTGGTCTGACCAGGCTGGGTAAGATAAGGTACACCAGAGGAAAACAAGGCAAAAGAACTTGTATATAATTACCTACTGAGATGATTATGAAGACAATTCTGTTTCCCCGCATCTCAGTGTTACTGACTGGATCAGACCGTGAACACTGCAGCTCCCCACGCCAGAGGCACAATATTGTCACACTACAGACAGGAGGAAAAGGCTCAAAAGAGGCCAAAGGACCTTTGACTCACGAGAAGCAGAAGAACAGAGACTTATTTCTATGGTCCCTAAAAAAGGCTCCCAGATATCTCTTTCATAACCAAGGCTCAAATACCTGCACAGAGACAGATCCATCATAAAACCCAAGAAGAAATGTTTAGAAAAATGTGTATGTGAACAGTCACTCCTCTTTTCAATTCCAGTGTTTTCTTCCAAAACATGAGGTACTGTATATCACTTAGATCTATAAATAGTTTACAGATCTTAAAGAAAGAAGGCAAGGTCTTACAAATTTAGGTACCATATGCCTACATACACATATTTATTTATGTACAGAAATATACACATGCACAATACTCCACTATTCTGGCACTCAGTTTTCTTCAGACAGCTCATTTCTCTCCTCTCTCCTCCTTTGCAGGATCACAGTAATGAAGTTAGGCCTGGCAACATTAGTGAAGCACTTATTTAATCCACCCTCTCAAATTCAACTGAGATCTGCCCAGATAATATCAAGAGAGCAGCCGAGGCCTCTTTGTCAGCAGCCTTGAAGGCGTCATAAGCAAGAAGATAATAAGAAATCTTATTACCAGTTTGCAGATGAGAGAAAGAGAAAATAGGGATTTGGAGAGACATATAAGCTAAAACTGCTATAGACTGTATAACTGAAGTAAATTTGCTAATCAAACCAAGATATGTTAGTAGTTGGTAATTCACTGAGTTGTGTAAATGTTAAACCGCCATGTTCTGTCACTATAGTTTGTCACATTCTATTTTTGCAAGTTTTGGCGGGAAAGATGTTGTGTGCTTATGGGGAGGGGGACGTGCTAGGCTGTGCGGGGGACAGCACAGCACCCATCTGACCAATCAGAAAGAAGATCGGGGGCCATGTACTTACAGATGGTATATAAGCACTTTTTTCCTGTAACCAATTTGCCTCCCTTTGGGTGGAGCAGTGACTCCCCGCCGCCCAGCGCTGTTTTGCTCCTTTATCTTTAATAAAAGTTATTCTGAATTTCTTCGAGTCATATTTGACTATGACAAAACCAACCCTAGGCAAATGCATGTGAACAGGACTTTCAAATGCACTACATCAGGCGAGCCCTATAATAGGGTTTTGAATGTGTACAATGTGCATAGCCAATTAAAAAGGCATTATATCTCATGTTGGGCAGATCTATCTCTGTCAGAACACAGAAGTAAATACTTACTTCTCAGCTAAATAAAATAACTTGCCTTTCTGTTTCAAGTCCAGGCCATGAATTTTCTTCTGTTCTCTCCCCTCTCCTTCTAATATCAATGAACAAAAATGGCATTCTTGGTTTACAGAGGATGCTTTTATATATCCCTTCAGAAACACAGAAACTCTCCACATGTATCTGGAGATGCCATCTAAATCTTAAAATGCATCTTAGAAGTTGAGTTCAGCAACACGATGCTTTTGAAATAAGCCATCTTCAAGAGTAATAGCACTATATACTTTCCTGAAAAGTAACTGGAGTCACCTTATTTCTCGGAATTTTTGAAGAATCAGAGACATGGCATATTTTTACAAATTATTTCTCGCGTATTTCTCACAGAATATTGTTTTCTGGCACATTTTGGTCAACCGGCATTTTTATACTTGAAGCTGGATATCACTTCAAAAAAATATAAAGGTTTTGTAGCCCTGCAGAGAAGAGACAGCCAAATGAAGAAACGACAAATAATAGTCTGATCGCCAGAATGACCTACACAAACCCTCACGGTAACTATTATGTCTGCATTAGTGATTCCTTCACCTCTGTACTCTTTCCTTAAAATAGGGCTGGCACTCAGTTATTCCAGTACACCACTGCTCCAGCTTGCACAGGACAGGAGAGGACCTTTTGCTAGTGAAGACACGAGGACCCACCATACCTTCAAAGCCAGGGCCAAGCAATGCTTAGAGGAAAACATTTTCACCAATCTGAGTCTGAAAAGCAAAAGGCAGAAGGGGACAGATCATTATGAATGACAGACAGTTCTCGGTAGTGGCTCTTCACAAGAAATCTGTATCGTTTCCCAGTTTGGAGGCTTGGAAACCTGAGACACCGCGGAGGTGAAGTGGTTTGCCAAGGGGCACTCACAGTGACTCTGCTCCTTCTGATTTATTAATAAACTCTATATACACTGACTCAGCTGGAAAATATGATGGCCTCTAGAGCCAGATGATAGCTGGTTCAGGGCCCAGAAAGGTAACACCGGTTGAGCGTATTTCTAAGCATGTTTCTAAAACCAAAGTTATATTTAAGTGCTCATACACTACAGCTGATCTCACCCCAGAAGATGAAGTTTATTGTGCTTCGCAGTATGTCCCACTGGGGGCAGAAATAGTTATCTCAAACAATTGCATGTGAGGTTTTCTTCTGTTTCAGTTTGTTTTTTAACTTCAAAACCACAATAAGTAGCATTTTAACTTGGCCTAAATACCTGGCTTCACAATGACCCATTTCTGACTACGATGACCACTTACACATCATTCACAGGTCACCAAACTGTGACGTGCAGCAGAGAGCACAGCAGCACAGAAACCACTCGGTGATGCCCTGCCCTTGTGCCTGACCACTGAGAATCTGGAGCCTCTTCATCACCACTGATTTTGGTGCAGAAATGACTGTATCTGATGGTTACATTAATAGCAGATCAAAGGTACAGTCAGGACCCAGGACACTGACTCATCTTCCCTGCTGGCACAACCAGCTTGGATTTGAGGATTTTTCATAAGCTTGGGACATACTCACCTGAAGAATCTCAGCCTAGCCTGTTATCTGCTTTCCTCCTGGTTGAATCCAACATAGGATCTAGCTCCCATATAAGATAAAGAGCTCTGACAAAACTAACTATAAGCAATAACTCACTCGTAATGAACACAGCTTATCCCTCCGCACTAACCTACTCCTGACCAAGGGCAGGGTATGGCCTGAAGATCATGATGGATCTGCTCTACATCAGGTCTGCAATTTGAACAACTGAATCAAGTTTGCAACGGAGCTACGTACTCAGGCTATAGGTCTACTAGGCAATGCAAACATGGCCTATGCTGTTGCAATAAGGTCCTTATAAGGACTGCTATACAACCCTGCGTTGTTCCAGCTCCTGTACCAGCCCCACTTCTGTGGTCACATCTCTGTCTGGAATACACTTGGGAGCTGCACTCAGTTCAGCTCTGTGCTTAATCACAATCAAAAGCCTCTTAGAAAGAACAGCAGTCTGCCTAGACTTCAAAGGAAAGGTTCGTTAAACAGCACGACTACCTGCAGACCCAGAGAAATGGAATTTTCTTTCATCGTCATGACTAACAGTCTACGACTGTATTTGTGGCAGGAAGCTGTGCAGAAGTTCCTTTCTCTCTCCATGTTTTGCCCATCTCTGAATAGTTATTCCCCCCACCCTAGCAGTTCTCTCCCATGGCTGCTATGTCAACAAGACACTTGTACAGCCTCAAGGACCTGCTTCTCCTCTTCAGTCTCCCTACAGTTAAGAAGCACTAACTTTAGGAGCTGACAGCTTACGATCATGGTGGATTCCTCCTGTTTTCACAGGTCTGTCCACAGATCGTGCCTTGCCAGTCCCCCATAAGCACATCAAGAGGTTTCTCCCTGGATCAGGGTGAAGGGAATTGCAGAGCTGTGCAGCCCTTCTCCAGCAACCCCCTTTGCTTCCTGCGAGCGGATGTTTCTGAATGATATTTGAGAAGTTACTGCATTCACTGACACATTGCACACTTCTCCATTGATGTCTGAAGATACAAACAGATGTGGCCTGGCTTTGATGGACATCATGTCACACCATGGGCATCAGATCCCAAAGGGCAGACAAAACTTAGGCACAGTTCAATGTTCTGCACTGGATGCCACAAACTCACCTTATTCTGCCGCAGGGTTTGATACCTGCCTGACTTTGCACAGCCTGTCCTTGGTTTCTACAGAAATTCATCAGGATGCTCACGTGCCAGTCCTAACTGGAGCCTTCCTGACCAACTCCAAATTAAATCTAATCACCAGCTTACTGCCTAAACTTGATTAGTGTCTATGAGTGGCAGGAAACAGAACATTCTATAAAATTGAGATCAGGGCCAGGCTTGATAAAAATTATCTCTGGAAATAAGCGTACTGATGGTGCCTGAAAACAGAGGCTCTGTAACGGGGTAAAACAGCCTGTCCAGAGCTCTAAGCCTCTGTTCTGCATCTGGGCTCGCCTGTATAAAGCTTGATATATATCCTAGGAGTAAGATGAAAGTTAGTACTTTTTATCCCAAAATCTTTGGATGGATGATGAAAACCAATCCAGGAGACAAAGACAAGAAAATACAATGAGAAAAGTAACAGAGCAGCCAACACCAGAGGAGCAGCCCAGCTACACTTTGAAGACAAAGGATCCTCTCTCTGTCATGTACATTGTTTTGAAGAGCAACTCAGGATTGCAAACCCATGCCAATGCCACTGTAGCATCGCGGGAAGCCCAATGAATACTAAATACCAATGAATACCCTGAGCAGCTGCATACTTTGTCCTTAAGGACAGGGACAACATTTGGAAATCACTGTCATAGAAAGGGAAATCATCACCATCACACCTCCACCTATGCTGAAGGCACTCAGCCCTTTGCACAGTACTCACATCACCTCCGGAGCTGTATGGGGGTGTCCTGATGAGAGAGCAGTTGGAAAAAGCAGGAAACGCATCACCAGCTTTGCTGTTCTGGAACATGGTTGTTTGCAGAGCTAAAATATTTTTGGCCATATATACAAAATCCAATTCAGAGCTTCCTCAAGTTCAGTTTTAATAATGAGATAACTTAATTCTATATTCTGGCTGACCCTCTGTTTTTAGGGAGGGTTATGTTAGTTTGGGGTATAAAATTATTATTATCAGCTGCTTCTTCCACAAGTGCAGACAACTCCCCTGCTTCCCCAGTCTAATTTATCACCAGATCTCTGGGAAAAGCAAGCTTGCTTTCTCCAGGGCTTGTCACAGCAGGAAACGAGACGCACAGTAGCGCTGAAGTCTTGTCATGACACCAACTGAAACTGCTGCCAGAGTTAAACTGGCAATCTCCCCAAAGCTCGAGCAGAGGAGCGATGCCTGGAAATGAAGCAAGGAGGGGCTGCTTTTTCTGTGCAACAGCTGGGAAAAAAGGCTACAAGCTTCTTTTCAAGCTCAGCCCTCATTTAACTGAAAAGATTAGACCAACATCAAACAGCAAGTCACTCTCAAACCGACAGAGCAGGAGGATGACACATGCAAACAAGCAGCCTACACGTAAAAATCAGACAGACAAAGAAGCAACGGCTTTAGTTTCCTCCTGCAAAGCAGATGGGGGAGTTAGACACAGCCTGGTTCCACAAAACTTTGGAGAATACAATCTCCCAGTTGATCGTCATCCTTTTCCACACTCTTTTCATAGCAGACCTACAGGACAGCTATCCGAGGAGCATCGTGACACTGCAGCACAACAGAAAGGCTCCAACCTGGAGGGCAGAATCCCACCTGCTATCCAGGACCCCAGTCTCAACCCCTCCACACGTGAAACCAAACTGGCTGGCAGCTTTGGGTGGAGGCAGAGTTGTAGAAAGCCAAGGAGGGACAGAGTACTTAAGCCCAAGCAGGACACAGGGATTCTGCTCCAATCTCATTCTCTGTGCTATAAAGACAATTAAAAACCAGTAAGTATGACTGATGTGCCTCTTTGGCATAGGGGATGCCCACTGCAGTTGCTGGGCTGTGCCACCGGCTCACCTGGCATTAGGAAATTTGCCTCTTGAGCAGGTGACAATAGGTGGCCCCTTCTCCCCAGGGCAGGGCTGTAGCTGTAGCACCCAGAAAGCCCAGCAAAAAGCACAGCACCTTTGTTCTGGTTCCTGTATGAAATAAGTGGAAGGATCAAGTATAAAACAGGTACTTCAAACAAGAATTTCTTGGACCTTTCCCCACTTTTACAGCTCTTCCAAACCGCATCAAGTAGTACATTTCTGGTTTCAAGTAAGTGCCACATGTCACAGCACCTCAGTATTTTTTTTTCCTTGACTGCAAGTAGAAAACACAGGGCTAAGTTGAAAACCAGTGATTATTATGACCATTAAAGCATCTGACAGTATCCCAAAAGAGAGTATTTCACCACCACAAATAAAACCTTCACTCAAAAGAGGAAGCGTTCAGCCACAGCCCATGATGAACAATTGGTAGCTCCATGCTGTTTTACAGACATTTCCATCCTAGTAGCAACCGTTGCTTTTACCTCTTTGAAAATATTACTCAAAGACCACAACACCCAGTAAAGTTTTATAATGGGGAAAGCATAATTGAAATCATTCATCCAAAGTCTTGGCAACAGTAGTCTCAACTGGACTGTAATCCAAGTAATTCTCCAGCCCTACTCCCCAAACATGAGCTCATACTCAGTTGCTGAGAATTCAATAAAACCTCATTTTTTGCACCACAAAAACCTAGCTGTCTTTGCTGACAGAGTTCCCATTCTGCAAACTATATTATTGTTGTTATAGGAACACAAAGGAAAATATCTGACAATGAAAAATCAAACAGATTCCACCAAGTGCCTCAGCTCCGTACAAAGAGCAGATGTTAAAACCTTTCAGTGGTGTCAAAATATCTCTCTCAAAAGTGGCAGGTTTTGAATGGTTTAGTAATTAAAAACTCTCAAGATCTTTGGCTTTAGTTCAGCACATTTCACATTCACAGAAAGGCTTATTTCTTCCCTCCACAGTGCCAGATATTGATGCACGACTGAGATATTTAAAAAGCCAGTCAGCCACCAGCTTCCACGAGAGAACAGCAAAAGCCAGCAATGCTAAAACCCCAATATCTGCAGAGACTGCTCCCATGTCATCAGTCTGCCTGGGTAAACAGACAATAACTTGCAAAACCACATAAAACCACAACCAGCAATCACACCTCACAGACAAGGGAAAGGTTTCTTCCCACGAGAGTTGCCAGCTCTGAATGGGGAACGAGTTAACCAGCGAGGGTGACTTTCCAAGCATGTATCTCAATGCTGTGGCCACTCTGTGCCCTTTTTCAGGTAAGTCCCTAACGGAGTATTAATGGAGCCTTCTCATGGTCCAAGCTCAAAGATCACCACCTTTCCCCTTGATTTCTTCTTAGGTATTAACACATCATACTCTTCTCTGAATCCTTTTATTAGAAAGAAGACCCAAAGATCCATGCAGAACTGTAGGGAGACCAACCCGCTTTCTCTTGAGGTGCATCACTGCAAAGTCACCCAGGAACATCTCCAATATCCATTTTGGTATCAGTATCACACAGTTTCTCCCCATCAATCAGTGCCAGGGTCACGGAGCATCCACAGCAAAGCCATCGCCCACCCAAGGCTACTCCAGTTCAGCCACATGGGGAGGTCAATTATGTGCAAAGCCACAGCTTTGGCTTGGAAGTTTTTACCGTGTCTTGAGTAGGTAGGAAAGCAAGCTGCCCCACACGGGATAAATGTGAAATTAGAAGGCACACAAAGTCATCTAGAAGTGAGAGAAGCCACAATAGTCCAATTCACTCAGCACCAGAGAAAGAAGATGACCCCTGTGTCCCAGCAGCTGGAGAACAAATACCTCACAGAGATATTAAACAAAACCCCAAGGGGAAGAGCCAACAGAGAACCGAGGAAAATCGAGCAGGACATCGAAGCAATCAAACCCCAATCTCCCTGGGCTCCGGGTATTGCCCCAAGGGAGCTCTGTTTCATGCACACTGAATAGGAAGCTGCAAAGTTGTCATACTTTGGCCAAAATCCATCACTATTTTAAGAGGCGATATGGGTATATTCCTTCCAGGATATACAAAGCACACTGAAACACACAAACTCCCCCATAAATATGTTATAGATCAAGGAGAAAACTGAGTCCTCTTTTTACACCAGCAATATTTTCCACACAACAGCCATGTTAGCAATTACATTTTCTTCCTAAAGTGGCACACACCAAGGTTTAGTCATGTACCTCCCATTGACTCTAATGAGAGCCTTATGGCTAGAACAGCAAACAGCTTTTTCCAGAACGTGGTGGGTGGAAGTAATTTCTATTTTAATAGGCCAAGAGTGGTGAGAAAGACAGAAAGCTAGGAAAAATTAATCCCCCTGCACGCTTGGAAGTGGCAGAGATACAGCATATGTGTTCTCTGCCTGATTTCAGGGACTTGAAACGCACCTCCAGATAAGTTCTTAAAACTTCGTGACAAGACAAAAAACAACTTTCAGAAGAGATGCTGTTTGCTTGACTTGCTCCTTCCTATGAAATGAACAACCTCCATGTGGTTAAGACAACACAAAGATACAGGCATGGAAGCTGATAAACACAACTTGGGTTTGAAACAGATCACATGGAAAATTATGTATGTTGTCAGTGGTTCAAGGCTGGCATATTGTAGATTACAACAACTACGAGGCAAAAAAAAGTCTTCTCCAAAGAGCCATCATGTTTCAAGCAAACTTGCATTCTGAAATGGAAACTCACCCCCTCAAAGCTATACTTGGAAAGAAAATCCCTAAAAAGTACAGTCTGAGATTTAATTTAGGAAAACTGAAAACTGGGAATTTTCAGAACACTTCCAAAGCTCCTTAAAACGCTGAAAGCTCGTCAGTCTGCAAGCTGACGAGCTGGGTAACAGCCTTGAGAACGGGGCTGTGAAGGGTATTTTAACACAGAGGTGTCTTGCATGGTGCACGTCTTTGAGCTGGGACACGGGAAGCCCCAAAAATCCCACCTCCCGAGCAGGACGCCTGCTGCAAGCCTGGGAGCCCAGGTTGCTGTAAAGCATGAAAATAGTTCACCTTCAGCTTCTTTTATTTGACGGTTCTGTTATTCCAAAGAATCTATTAAGAATAACCTTAATATTTGTGTAAGGCTCCAAAACTCTGTACAAACATCAATTAATCCTCTCAACAAATTTGTGAGGTAAGCAAATGAGTACTATCATTTCTACTTCATGGATGAGAAAGCTAAAATACATAGGAAAAATTAAAGTAAATATTTTCAAATGAGCAGGTGTACAGAATGAACTCGCATTTCTGCTGGAGTGAAAAGCCAGGTTGGAGGCAGCCGCAATCACACAAAAATGCTTTTTGCACGTACAAATGTACTCAAGCTGGAGGCACAGCTCACAGGCTCAGCTCCCTTGCCCAAGGACACGCAGCGAGGGAGCTCCAAAGGCACATGAATCCTGCCTCAAATTCTGTCAACCCCACACTGACCCCAATGCGGACTTTTAACCAAATACGACACAGAGGTGCAGGTCCAAATACAATTCAGTTCCTCCAGTTTTCCCAGAAAAGGTTGAAAGGCTTAGCTTCGCTCTCTAAGAGGGAAAAATTGCAGTGAGAACATATATTTTACCAAACACCAGGGACTTCACGTTAGAGAGAACCTTATAAAGCCATCCCAAGAGGACAGGATTCAACTGGGCATGTTAACTTTGTAGACAAAGTCAATGAATCACAGTTCCAAATCCATGGGAAAAGGGGCTTTGTTCGCTTCAGTCCTC
This sequence comes from Patagioenas fasciata, assembly GCF_037038585.1. Lineage (NCBI taxonomy): Eukaryota > Metazoa > Chordata > Aves > Columbiformes > Columbidae > Patagioenas > Patagioenas fasciata. The sequence continues at coordinate 19,691,245 of NC_092531.1, forward strand.
ACAGAAACCGTTAGAGGATTTTTAATGCTTTATCAGTGATTACCCAGGGAAGGCAGCAATGGATTGAGGGGAGCATCCCAAAAGTGTAATAGAGAACTCTGCCTCTAAACTATTATATTACTTGCAAGTCTGGTCAGATATTCAGGGTTCTGCAGCAGCAGGGTATGTATAACTTCATGTAGGCAGTGACAAGGTTTTCTGCTCAATACTAAGGCTCCTTACAATTCCTAATACTTCTCTTCGTGTGACAGAGGTAAATTGTGCTTGGGGGCTCCCACATAACAGCAACTGGTAAGAAGCTGCTCGGTGAGTACAGCAAGACATGGGTCCCAGCATCTTTCTCCCAGGAGACACTGCGTAGTATTCCAGCAAGCACCATTCCAACTCTCCCTGTAAACAGTTCATCCCTTAAATCCCAAAGGTGCAATCTGTTGATACACCAGTTAGGGCTGGGATGGGAGCTTTGACTGCCCCCCCGCAGTGCTCTTCAGGACAGACCACAGTGGTTGCTTCTTCCCCCGTGCCAGGGCACTCACCTATTGCTGTGCACAGTAGAGCTGGTCACTACGTTTTTTTCATGTCTGGTTTGTTTTGAATACTTTTGTCAAGGACACTTGAGAATTTGGGCTGGGCGTTTTATTATCTTGCCCTTATAAATCCAAATAAACCACAGCATCTAGAAAAATGGATTAGTTACTAAAAAGCACAAACAAACAAACAAAAAAAGGCATTCTTGCTTGCTTAAGACCTCGGAAAACAGGGACACATCTGAAAGTCAGGAAGGATAAAAACTCAAAACAAACACTGCTTCAAGAGCAGCACAGGCTAATTTATATGAGCCAAAACCCTTTTGTACAGAGTATACTGAACTGTGAAACAGGTTTGATCATGGGCCAAGTTGTGTTTCCTAGACTGATGCGTGATTATCCAGCATGACTTTGCATTACAGCACAAGGGCACTGGTGTGATCTACAGTAGGGAGCTGCAGAGAAATCACAGGTGAAGAGCCAAAAGCTATGCATTTTTAACACAGAAAAAAGAAAGCCACATTTCCATTTCCAGTACGTGAAACTTTGAGTTAGGACAGAGTTTTTATTTGTGGGGATGGAAAGGAAAAGAGTAAATTAATTCTTGTTTGATTTATACTAAGAATCTAGTTCCGTATTTGCTTTTATTGCTGAAACATAAACAGATTAGATATATTAAACTGATGACAAGACTCATCTTGAGAGCCAAGATGCAGAGTAACACACATGGATTTGCAGAAGCACATGGAGTAAGACCTAGATTTTCATAAATCTCAGCTATTTCTCAGGCATCAGCCACTTTTTAAACAGCTAACACGCAGACCGCATTTTCCCAAACCGAGCCCATAGCATCTCTGTGACTCAGTTTACTTGCTGCAAGCAGGGATGAGCAACTCAGGGTGAGAGAAAGCAGCATGTGCTCCACGGTCTCTGCATGAGAAAAGCCTCCCTGGGGTCACTGTAAAAGCCACATTGCTGACCTCCAAATGCATTAGCCTGGCTATGTAATTTTTCCTCCCTCTGTTTCTTGCTGTCCATAAAGAGGCAACTTACTCCCTGCCAGCCTGTTCCTACTCACCTGATTCTATTGTTCCAGCTTATTCTGCCTGTGTGGGAAAGAGTGCTAAATAAATGAGAACAAAACTTTATTTATGTTTTCTACCAAGGTGGTACAGGTTTGCCAGCACGTTTCAGCTTTTCTTGTCGAGCAGTTTGGATATAGCCTCAGAGTTGTCTGAGATGAAAATCCGGTAGCAGAGCTGTTTCAGTTCGTCCTGCTCTTAGAGTACAGAGCTCAATTACTTCACATTTAAATATTATACCCAAAAAGATACTTCTTGCAATAAACCTTAATGCTCAGTGAAATGTAAGTGACCTGTTTCGCTCTGCACACTGTAACAACAAAACCCTCTCATTTTATTTCTCTCCTCCAACCAAATAATACTGGAGGTTTTCACACTTGGACATCATTAAAATCTGTATTTTCCAGTAGTCAGTAGAAGGAACATGAAAAGCTGAAAGGGGCAATAGGGCATAAATGATTTTTAGGCAGTTAGTCTCACCACTGTGTGCTAAACACAGAGGACAAGACTGGAAACTGTAGGACCTTATACAAAGACTGTATTTTCAAATATTGAAACAACAGCTTTGAGGAAAAGAGGAATCACAGATAAACAAATATAAGGAATAAGTGACCATTGTGCCACAGGCGAGACCACAGCAGGCACGCAAAGCAGCCTCAGGGCCGAGAAGGGGCAGAAGGAGAAAGGGATTTGGACATGGAGACAAAGCCAAAACACCCAACAAATGTTGCTTTGACTTTCCTGTGCAACAGCATTTCAGTTACCTGGAGTGACCCTGCAGAAGGAGCCCAGCAGCAACACGGGGAGAAGATGTGGCCAGATTGTCATAGAAATGCAAGGTATTTTATCAGGTTAAAAAAAGAACAAGACAGTTCCCTCTGTGCATGACAGTAAAGCAGCCGCCTCCCTGCTGACCCGGCAGAGGCAAAAAGGCAGAAAGACAGGTGGGTTTAGCTGAAATTAAACAGACAGTGGATTAGCATGGGATTTTTATCCTTGACATGGCTTTCTCTATTGCAGACGGCTTACACCCAAACACACTGACGAAAGAGAAACTGTCTGACAAGTGGTACAATTTTGCCTTGGCACAATGAGAGGAGGAGAGGAAGTTATCTGTGCCTTTCTGTACACAAGCTGAAAATTTGTTTTCTGCAGTCATAGGAAAGCTTCTCTTTCCTCCTTTCCCAAAATACCTCGCAGTATTCAACACAGCGATACTGAGTCCTGTACAAGGTTGCTTTCACTCCCTCAGGAATAAAGAAGAAACTAAAGAATTAGTATTTTTTTTTAAATTCACATCCTCCACACATCTGACATTTACATTGGAAAACAAATGGAAAAGTTAAAAGCTGCAGACAGTGCTATAAAGCAGGATTCTCCTCTTCCCAGCCAGTTCAGAAAAACACACATGATTCAGAAACGAACCCTAGGAAGCTTGCTGCCATCCTTTCATTCACAGCATGACGGTTTCCCTTCCCCAGCCACTTTTCACAGACAGAATGCACCCATAACCACTTTGTCCTACACTCCGGGATGAGATGCTGTAGGCAGGAGTTGACTTTCAGTTAAAACACAGTCCGGAGCATTTTCTGTGTTCAGCCCAGCAGTACAGACTGCGCTGGTAGGCTGTATGAAGAATATTTGCCTAAAATAGCTGTCTGTCTTATTAACCGCAAACTAGTTCTGCTTCAAGTGCCTTAGAGACAGCAGCTACTTAAAAACTTCTTCAGAGTAGGTAAAAATCATAAGGTCAGGTGACAACTCTTTTTTTAAGCTCTGGCATACAAGAGAGCTCCCACACCATCCCTTTCCCCATCCCAGTCCCATGCTGGGTCTGCATCCCAGCAGCACAAGGTGGGAGCAGCTCCAGGGATGCTGTGCCTTGCAGCAGTCACCTCAGCACCTGCTTGGGACCCCAGGGACCAGGAGGACTTTGAGGTCCCCGTCTCACCAGCCACAACAGACCCATGCAATCAGAATAAGAGGTGGCCTCAAGTCAGTAGGACGGTTTTGGAAGGCAAAGCGCTCCTCCCCAGGCCCCAGCTCAGCCCGAGGGCTGCAGGGTTGGGAGACGGTGACATTTCTATCCATGCGAAGGCTGACGCAGGTGTGAGGAATGGCAGCAGCGAGGCAGCCCCTCCATCCCTTTGACAAAAGATCTGCCAACATTTATTGTTGTGCAATGAACTGAGACTGTCCCCTTTCTTACTATATTTAATTTTGAAGCAATTGTCAGGAAAACCCTTGTTGCGACTACCTCAGAACACCCTAAGCAACCAAATCTTCGACAATCTTTTTTTGAAGCCTTCTTGCTCCTTTTTTTTTTTAACCCTTGAAATATTGACTTTCTACTCAGAAAGCATTGCTGACCCTGCACAAATCCCCAGCCACAAACATTCCTTCTCCTGGACCACCCTGCTCCCATCAGTTTGAAACTCCACCAGTGTTACCAGGGTATTCAGAAGGAACAGCGTTAAACCAAAGGGTGACCTGAAGCTCAGGACAATGTCTTCTCTGAGCAAGCAACACCTGTCCTTCCTGAGAACTTAAAAATATAGATGACTTCGCTGCTCTGTCACAAATCCCTATTCAGTATTTCCGTTTAGTGGATTTAAATTGCTCTGGCATGTATTTTGGCCGAAGGAAAAATGCTCCCCTGCGCAGCTGCAGTTGGTTGTTTCAAAGCAGAATAATCCTGTGTAGCTCCTCAGGATGGATCATTGGAAACGTTGGGATTCTGTGATGTTAACAACCCATCCCAAGATAACACATGTAATCCTTTGGCTTCAAAACAAAAGCAAACCGAACCACATAGGGTACATTGCCCTTCAGGTCCCGTCATCCTCTGGAAACACAACCCAGGAAATGTTTTACCCACTTCTGCATTGCAACCATCTCTACGGTGAAGTGAAGCAGCAGATTAACATCCCATAGAAGCAGCCTAGCATGACTTTGAGGACAAGACATTGCTATAACATGTTCAACAGAGGAGTAGGAGAGAAACAGAAGTGCACAAGCTCTGATCTCCAGACCCATCCCTGAAGCAAGAGTTCAAGATTAGCTCACATGAACTGATGGAGCAGCTGAGCTTCCTGGGGTCAAAAAAGGAAATTTCAGTCCTCGAGCAGTTTTGCTTATGCAAGTCAGATGCTCTTGGAGCAATCAACATGCATACATGCATTTTTACATGCATTCCCTTACTCATACATTGATCAACACCAGCACACTCTGTCTCCAGTTCTCTAACACCGACACCGTGACTGCAATTCAGCTCTGCAGAAAGGAGGAAGCTCTAACAAAGCAGGGGGAATCGATACATGACAACTATAATTCTCTGCTCAATAATTACATAGTATTTACACTGCTGAGTGGGCTCCCTCCATTGATTTTTACAAAAATATTTACTGCAGCAGGAACACAGGTGTAAAGCTAAGCTCTGAGGCTCTGCCTTTTCAGTGCCTTGACTTTAAAATAACTGATTTCATACTGTACAATGCTTTAACACCTTCCTTCAGAGACACACCTACATAAACACAGGCACCTGTGCCTACTGTGGGGTTTTTTCCCCTCTCTATTTCTCCTTCTTTCATCAAAAAAACCCCTAAGGATTCCCAGTCCAATTGTTCACAAATCCTGCTCTCAGCTACTTGCTGCAGACATTCCAAACAAACCACATCCCATTTTAGCAACTCTTCAGTACTTATCAGTCTCGGTAAGAAATGCGTCATGTTACAGAAGCTTTTGAGTCCAATGAGAAAAGAGAAGCATCGCTGGAATCAAGTCAACCTGCTCCACCCTGTGAGACAATTGTGGGGCTGTCTACATCACTGGACAAGTATACTGCTTTAATATCTCAGTGCCAAGTTGTTATAAGGCTAGGAAACGCTCAGGCTGTAAATTACACTGCCATTGCAAAAAAAGAAAAAAGAAAAAAAAAGAAAATAACTCCATTCTGATACAAAAAAAATCAACCCTCAGTGTGTTCTGCAAAACTGGAAGGGGAATTGAGAAGAAAACACCACGATGTCACTGTCTAAACTCTGAAGCAAACCTGTATCTTATATCAAATGTGTATGTCTAGCCGTCCAGCCTTAGAAACAATAGAAAATAACAGGCCTAGGTGAGACAAGATAAGACAAGGAAATTAGAAATATGGAATAGTAATACAGAAGGAGAGAGACACTGAATTGGGAATTTAAGATGAAGACAAGAGATGACTGAACTGCATGGAAGGGGGGAACAAAACCCAACTACTTTCTCAGGGCTTGTGGGTGCCCAGGCAGAAGATCTGAAAAGAAGGATTTAATTTGTGAAACTCACTGCTGCAAGGCCTAATACATAAGTCAGGTTAGAAAACTGTGGGAAGTATATGCTCGCTAAACACAGCAACTCCAAATTAAACCACCGAATAGTCAGGAGCTGGTTGCAAACACCCAGGAGAGGATCATCCTCACATTTGTTGCTTCTTCCACCCTTGAACATTTGTTACCGGTTACTATGTGAGACAGGGTGCAGGCCAAGAGGGACTCTGGCCACAGCTGCTCCCAGGTCTAATGTGGCATAGAGATCCCTGAACTATTGCCAGTACAAATGGCATGAATGTGTGTGTGAAGGGAACGACAACGCAGCAGCACCACAGAAAGATGGACACAAACTGCCTCCAGTTTCCAGGATTAAATATATATATATATATATATATAAAATCACCATCTTATTACTTCCCTGCTGTTGATGCTGCCCAGAGGGAAAAAGCAAAATGGACCATGAATCTGAGACTGTTTTTCCATAAAACACGGGTGTACAGAAGCTCCTATGGACTTTCAACAAAAGAAACTGCCCCCTCTGTTTAAAAAGGTGAAAGTGTGAGCACTCAACCCAAGAGCAGAGGTCTGGATCCAATCTAATCAATCACACCTGTACATACGGATGAAGGGTAGCTATATGGCCTTCTGTACTTTCCTCTTAAATGTAAACTGTTGAATTTCATTTTCTATATGATGTAAAGAAACACTGTTCACTCCAGGAGAAAAACAAAGGCAGAAGGTCAATACTGCATAAGGAGTCTCACTTCTCTTGCTTTTCTCTCCTGAGAATGCTGATGCTACTAATACGCCATGAAATTCATAAGAATGACTCATTATCAAAGTAATAAAGCATTATATATATTTTTTCCCCTCTCCTTAAACTTCTCCAGGAGCAGGGGCCACAGCTGAACATGCAGTGCTGGATGCAGCGTTCACATCTCGGAAGCCTCCTCCTGGCACTTCACGCAGCCGTGCAGATAAATGCAGATCAGTGGCTGATGTGCTAGAGGAGAGTTGCTGTTGCCCGCTCTAATTACAAGCAAAGCGGAAAGAAAGATGCAAATCTTCCAGGAGACAAGCACTAGTAAGGTTTGTTGAACAACAGTGGGCGCCATCAAAACCTCTTGCAAGCCCTTCTTCAGTTTTCCCCATGCTGGGGACACACCAAAGCCACATGATAAGCTGCCACAGAAGCAGCAAAAGAATAGCAAGAGGAATCAAACCTGCATCCAGGCTATGGAGTAATAAATATTTATTGCTTTTCCTTTTTGGATGTTGTGGAAACAGACGCAAAAAGGAGTTCAGTGACTTGTGGGAAACGAGCCAAAACCAGATTTTCTGCTGCTGCAAATGAGCTGAACCAAAGGAACAGGTTCTATTCACCTCCTTAGTGGACCAAAAAATGTCCATCCAGGACAGACCAGGGACACTGTACTCTTCTCCTAACCTGTGACATCCCGGCTCCACTCCACACATACCAGTCTCCCCAGTCCCACACACTCAGCAGCCTGGGAACAGGAGATCCCTCCGTGCCAGGCAAGACAACACAGTGACAAGTGGCCCTCTGAAACATTGAGATATTTACTACTTATGCATCAAGTATTGCTAAGACATTGTAGCTGTTCCTATTTTGTCAGGAAGCCAAAATTTTAATAGCTTGTGTTGTCCAAGGTACAAACATAAGCTCCTTCTCATGTGATGAGAACACATTTTTGTATCTTAACTCTTTTCAAGGAAGCCTCATATTCTCTCAGACCTCTTTCAACATAAGCATGCACTAACAAAACTGTTTGTTCTTTTGTCATGCTGCTAAAAGCATGCAAATACTACAAAAAGCCAAACAGAAGCATCACAACTGCTTTTGGTTTGTTGGCTTTTATATTTTTTTCCCAGATTAAAGGCAAGTCTCACCATTCAAATACAGCTTAAAAAAAAAAGAGCGACTGCAATAAATAGGGAACAGGTTTAGGACCAACTGGTGTCACCAAGTTTCAATGCAAGGATCCCCCAAAAAAATCAAACTTGTCTCATAGTAACCTGGCTTCAAAAGGGATGGGTGGGAGTTTTAATTTCCATCCTTTCTCAGGGGCTTCTGGTTGCTCTAAGCAGTCACCTTAAAATCACCAGTTCTACCTAATATCACAAGTGGCAGGTTCCTGCCGGCTCATACCTCAACTGGGTGATACAGAGGCACAAATGGACCTTTGTGGTTATTTAGCTGATGATACATCAGGCAGGATATGGATCTGGCAAATTCTTCCCGAGCAGCTCAGGCATGGAGCGCCCATTCATATCAACGGGGTGGAAGAGCTGAGGAAAACCCCCGCAAAACAGGGTGAGCAAGAAGGGTGCTTTTAACACTCTGAACAGCCTCATTAAAAGTGAGCTCTGGACTGTCAATTGGGATGGAAACGGCGAGGAAAGAGACCATAGGGGAAGAACAGCTTTTCTCCCAGGACATGATGCTTTCTTGAAGCAGGAAAAGGCAGAGAGACAAGGCAGGCTATATATAAATGGTTCAAGATGCATTTTTTTCCATAAATGAATGGCTGAAGTGCATCACACTTTGCCAGAGGCCACCAGAGAAGCATGTAGTGTGAATCAGTTGAAGGAAAGAGAGAGAAAATCCTGGGGCGGCGGTTGGCGACACAGAAACTCAGCAGGTCTTTGGGCTGGAGAGGAGGAAAGGCTGAACACACTTGGAAGGGACAACACTTACTTAAAGGTCTCCAGGTACCACCAGTAAGGGCAGGTGAGATGGGTTTGTGCAGTTTCACGTGAGGCCCTGCAAACAGCAGCCCCTGCCAGACAGTGTAAGCTGCTGCTGTTTCCATGATCACTCTGCCCACTGTTTATTAATGCAGTTTGTTGGTGGTGTTTTTTTTCTTTTCTCCACATCTGAAACATCTCCGGTTGATTTAAAAAGCCACTTTCTTTTTTGCGGAAACATGAAAGCTCTCCATTATTCAGCACTTATTCCACATGGATGAAGGTCACTGGCCTCCTTAAAGAGCTTTCCCGCAGCATGTAACATTAATAGCTGCACCAAGACAAAATTAATTTCATTTTCTGAGATGTTACTTTTGACACTAAACAAAGTGAGAGGGATGGGAGGGAACAGCAGCAGCAATTCCTTGCATGGGTCCAGGGGAATTACACCTTAGGCACCTGGACCAAACCCACAGACGGTTTCTGCCCTCCAGGACATGCAAAGGCTCTGGTGTGAGCTGGTCCGTACTGGTTGGTACCAAATCCCAAACTCCTGCTCTAGCACATGGTCCTGAATACTATAAATCACAGCCATGAGCGACATTCACAACATGTAAGCATGTTCGCAGAAGGCTTTCACAAAGTCTTAAAAACCCTTAGGAGCTTAATGAGGTGAATTACTAGGTAAAAAGGTACTTAAAGTCATTCGGGAGGGCAGGACACCACACACACACAAAACATCACCACAAAACCAAAGAATGCAAGGTTCAAACCATGCCCTTAACGGAGGGAAAGACTGGAGAAGTGAGAATAAATTGCAGTGAATGGGATCAGCTCCATGTTCTCTCACTTGGATATAAAAGGAAGAAATCTTTTCCCATGAGGGTGGTGAGGCCCTCGAACAGGCTCCCCAGAGAAGCTGTCCTTGCTCCCAGCTGCTCCTCATCTCTCTCTACCTAAGGTCACCTCACAAAACCACCTACTACAACCATCCCCAACCCAGTTCTGCTAAAACAAACCATACCACCTTTAATGCTTTATACAATTGATCTTCTGAACCTGGATGTTTTTGACTGAACAGGGTGTGGTGCCACAAACTCTGCTGGGAGTCCTGGTGAGATGGGACATCCCCCATCAGTTACCCACAGCCAGAAAAGAAACAGAGCCAGACCTTTAAACTGGAGCACCTATCCAAGAAAGCAGTGATAAAGCCACTGAAGGGCTGTGAGGCTGGATGCAAACAACCCTGGGGTGGAAAAGAAGAGTTTGGCAGCAGGGAGTCATAAAGTAAAGAAGACTGAGCCAAGGGAGAGCTAAAATTAAGAGGAAAAGAGGAATAAAGCAGTGTTGTGACCTGCCTTTCCGCTATGGGTAAAGAGAGCGGAGCAAGGAAAGGTAACACCAGTGCCCTGCTTTCTGCTGTCCTGACCTACCCCTGTTCAGGTCACCAGTACAAACAGCCCAAAGGAGATTTGCCATCATCGTGTAGAAATCATGTACCATTCAGAAGCCTTGGAATTAAGTTGACTTTGCAATTCAACAAACAGGACAGAAGGAAAATAAATAAAAAGCCAGTGGGTTAAAAGTCAGGATCTCCCTCAGTGCTGGAAACAGAGCTTGCTTTTAGCTGTGCTGCACAGCTCGAAGACTAAAGCTTAAGCCATGATATTAAGGTTCATACGGCTGAGAAGATATCGGCATTTGGGCAGACGTCAGCAACTCTTTCAAGCGAGTTACAGATACCAAGGGCTGGAAAGTCAGAAGCATTTCTGCTTTGTAAAATGTGACATGCCAGGATATTTATTCTGTTGCAGATGATGCAGCATGTGAACCTTAAACACTGGGGCTTCTTGCTGCTGAAAAATACACACGTGGTGGATTTTTGGTCCAGGTATCCTGATGCTCCTGGCTTCTTCCATTCACCCCAGTCTGTGGTCCCCCACAAGGCATTCTGGACTTGCACAGTATCCAAAAGTCCTAATACCACGTGGCTCCAGGGAGAAAAACACTGAGAAAACGCCTTTAAATTAGTCATAATATGGCTCGCAAGCACCGGCTGGGTGATGAGTGCATTTTGCCTGCACTGAATACAAATCAGAGGCAGCATACAACCACATATTGCCTGTTAAATCATCAGCTCCTATTTTCAGCAAGTCTTTTCACCCTATGTACCCCTTGGAAAGGGCTTCTTGCTTCTCCAAAGGGCGTGTGGAAGCAGCAGGGGGGCAGACGGGCAGCCCAGGACACGCTGCCCACTGTGGAGCAGGGCCAGTTCCCACGGCCCGAGAGGTGCTCTGCCCGACAGACCTGGGCGAGCGGGGACCCTGAGGACCAGAGCTGCCCAACCGAGGCTGCTTTTAACCTCACTGAAAATAACAGGCTGTTTAGCTGCTGGCCAAACGCAAAATGTCACTAATTTTAAAGCCTGGACACAAGCATTTGGCTTTTTTCAGAGAACGCTCCAGAAAGCCTGTGCCTCCTGCACAGATGGGTACAGCCAAGATCTAGAACACAATCCACGAGAGCTGGTGAAAGTTGATTCTACTCCTCATGAAATTACTGTATCTGTGATTTTGCTGAATATAAAAGGTTACAGTTAAAATTCAAAAAAACGAAACCAGAAAATGGCCAGTACTTCTGCCACACAAAAGAACACAATAAAGGCATTCCTCTATTCAGAAATTTATATTCCAATTAAACATGTGACTTGTTGCCATTTTTTGCAATGGTCATTTTATAGTTTTCATTGTTGTTGCTGTTGATTTTTCCCATTTTGTTTTCTTTCTTAGATAAACTCTCCCCAATTTGCTGCTAGAAAGCCCTGAAACAGTGAAAAATAGCACATCCTGTTGAGGGTTAGATCATGTCCAGCTGCATAAGAAATGCAGAGAAAGAAAACTGAGGAACTTGGCCAACAGGATTTTGGGTCCATGGGATGTCACAGGTCTGGGAAAAAACACTTTTTGCCTCTGTGCCACGATTCCAGATGCCACAAAGAACAAAAGATAAAGACACAGCTCCTGCCCCAATGTGCTCAGGCTGGGTGTGCAAAGACACAATTGCCAATGTCTCCATTGCAAGTTAAGCTCTACATCACCCTTGAAATGGGCCAGGACCATAAGGCACTGATGAACTTCCAGTTTATTAATACATTTCTTTGTTCCGTAGAGAGATGACATTAAAATTTTTAAAAATTGCCATTTTAATTTTCCTTGAAATAACTTGGGAAATGGTCATTCTGACTTAACCTTGGGCATTCTTAAATTCATTTTTTTTTAAATAGTCTACAGTTTCCCCTGAAGGGAGCAGTAAACTAGTTGTCTGTAAATGGAGATTTACCTGGTCACCAATTGTAGGCAAGTGGGATTAGATCATCATCATTTTTAGAGCATCATGGGTATACGCACAGCACCGCACAAATGTAGAGCTGTGCCAGACAAATAACAGGTCTCCCAACCAAAAGGGCTTACACTAATTACGTTAATCCAGTAGAGACAGAGGAGTGTGATTAAACAGTCTCTGCTGCCTGGGATTTGGCTGTTATCCAGCGGTAATCCTGCACAATCTGTGTTTTAAGTGTGTGTAAAGGGGATACTCTCACCACCTACCCTTAACATCAAAGCTCGAGACTTGGGCAGATGACAGCATCCTTCGAAGCAGGAGCAGTTCCTGGAGAGCAGCATCTCCAGAGACGAGCCCCGAGTCCCTCGGCTCAGCTCCTGCCTGTCCCTCCCTCAACTGCTGTGAACCCAAGGACACCAGGGACTTGAAGTTCAGTTGTAACTTTAATTAAACCCCAAAAGCCTCTTTAAGCAAGAGCAGAAGTAGACACAAGAAACACAAACCTGCTGCTAAGCCATCACACTAAGTTGTTTCCTATGCAGCTGACAGAGGACAAAGTCTATTTCAGAGGGGAGGAAGACTCAGTCATGCTCACACTCCATGCAGATGCATGAGGTTAGATCTGAACTCCCTCTCCAGATGAACAGAAACTGTACAGAAGGCAGTTCATCCTCCTGCTGCACAGAGGAGTCTATTGAATTACAACAATTATAGTGTCACCTTTGAATCTCCCTTTTTGTCAGCTGTAACACAACACTTATGAACACAAGTGGCTGGAAAATGGTACAGATTCACACGCAGCAACACAGCCTGGGGCATCGGTGGAGTCACGACCCATGATCTCTACCAAACCACACTGCAGGTTGCAACTAAGAAGGATTTAACCCAGGCTGGAGGCAGTAAATCTCAATGGTTAATACTGGACCTTCTGCTCCTCTTCCACCACCTTCTTGTGAAGGATCAGAGATTACAAAGAACAGATGCTGCAGACTCTGCCCAGGGAAGTGTTGGAGTCACCATTCCTGGAGGTGTTTAGATGAGGTTCTTAGGGATGTGGTTTAGTGCTAGAGTTGGGTTATGGTTGGACTCGATCCTGAGGGTCTCTTCCAGCTGAAACGATTCTATGAAATTGGGCCTGTGACTGCTTTGTGCCACTTGCCCACCTCGCAGCAGCAAGCCACAGTCACCGCAGCGATGCCTGCCAGGCGCTGTCACTGTCCCCAGGGGCACAGGGCGGCACGTGGAGTGACACAGCAGGACACAGCCGTGACTCTGCTCCTGCAGCTTCAGCACAGCAAAAGGTTATCTCAGCTTCTGGCCCAGCTGGCAGCACAGCCTCACCGCTGCTGTGAGGGCCCTGCTGATACATTATCCACCTGCTGCAACCAGAGCCCAGCGTATTTACTCGCTCTGTCTCTGGTGGGATGTCTCCCACCCAGGGAAATCTCCCAGGGCCTACCTGCCAGGCAACTTTTACCAGCCCATTCGGCCCTAAACATCACCTTTGGCTAGCAGACAGCAGTTCTGTGCTACCCAGCACAGCTCCAGGGAGGAGCTGGCAAGAAAAACAATGAATCATCTGCTGAACATTACTTGTGACCATGTTAGCGTGGCTTCCACCGTTCAACAGCGGGATCCAGCACTGAAGGCTGCGAGGAGCAGGACCAGATGCACAGCTTCTGGGATGTGAAATGGGAAAGGTCCACTCCTGAACATCAAATCCCACTTCTACACTCACAGCTGACAATGAAGCAAGACCTGAAATCCAAAGGGATCCATTTAAATAAAACCCATTCCTCCCTCTGGCAATTCTCACAGAGAAATAAAGTCTCCAGGACATTATGAAAGAACCAAAACACCCTCATAACAAAGGCTGAGGTCCCAACCCTCCTTTTCACTGCTTTGCACAACAGAAAATCACAAGTGAAAAGGCAGGTCTGAGAAATGCTCTGTTGCCAAGTCTCCTGGACAGAAAACTGAGGTAGCAACGTAAAAATATACACTCATAGAATACAGTAGGAACACGACTAAAAGCCATTTCTAAATTCTCAGTCTCTCTTGCCAACTAAGATGCTACACGTGGCAAGTCATTTCTCTGTCTCCGCATGGGAGATGGGACAGAAATCCAACAGACAATGTGAAGAAAGGCTCCTTGGGCAGGGATCAAAGAGTCAACGCTTGGAAGTGCAGATCCCTGCCACAGAGGTCTGGTTTGCAATGTGTTCTTCCATACCATGGTAGAAAACCCCACTCAAACAAGCAGGGAAGAACATTAAAGTTTAGCCATCCTACTACTAACTTTGTGGTGTATAAACTCACTGCAAACTGTTGAAAAACCCAAACTCATGGGTTTTCTGTACCTGCCACTCCCAGAACCTCAACTCAAACAGAGGTGCTTTTTGATGAGCTGGTGACAACTAATTTGTTCAAGGTTTGCATTTTGTTTGAAAAGCTTGACATCCCCAGCATGAAAAGCAACAATGTTTTCCTTGGGTCAGCAAAACAAGGCAAATGCAGCTTTTATTTTTCACCCTGACCCTAGATGGGGGAGGCACGGATCACGGGCAGAGGCACAAGTACTCTCAGCTATACAGCTGGGAATGGTTTGCTCTGTAGCTGTATAATCTCATCCAATTCACAGTTGGAGGTTTTCTAGTTAATAAAACAGCCATATGGGGCATTAAAAAAATTCAAACAACAAAGGCATTTCCTTCCTTTGCCACCTCCAGTCTCAAAAATCCCTCCAAAAACGTGACAGCCAAAAAAGTAAAAAAAGTAGTCAGTGGTACTCCTGAAATTCAAGAGCATCTTTTCTTCTTACAAGCTTTCTACTCAATGCAAGTGTTATCAGCACCTTTGAACAGTATTCTATAGGCAGAAGACAAATGATGGGTTGGAGGCAGTAATTAGCATCCTCAGTAACACTGGAATCTCTTTGGGAACAGGGCTCCGAGGACACCTGCTTCCCTGACACCACCCACACCCACCATCAATACACAGTTTATTCAGAAAAACCAGCTTGCTTTGCAAGAAAATGGAGGCCACATGGGTCCTGTGCTTTAGGAAGAGGCACACAGCAATGCCCTTGGGAATTACCCAACAATTGTGATCCAGAAAGGCAATATCTAGCCCAGATTCTATTTAGACACCTAACTCCCATGGTTATTGATTAAAATAAAAGAGCCTGAATTTTAACAGATATCAAAGAGCCTTTTGATGTGAGGATCCAGGCTTGTGTAGACTTCATGGAGATAGTCCATACCATGTTTCCCCTATATTGATTTAGCTCCCATGTTAACTCGAGTTGCTTCAATACCTGCATCCCCCAGCCTTAATATGCTGCTGCCCACTCCAGCTCTCCACCTTTTGCCAACATCCTTGTTTTTGCCTGTGCTGAATGCAGGATTTCCCAAATCCTTACCCCATCCACCTCCAACAGGTCCCTTGTGCACTGTAGATTCAATTTCAAATTGCCTTCCTGGGCTGCAGCAAGCAGCACGGGCCTTTTGGAGCATATCCTTACCCAGTGCTACACCTCTTCGCCTGCCTTCTCCTCCCTCTGCTCCTCTGGCTCAGCTCTAAAATTTACTGCCCCTCCAGGGCTAATAAAGCCCAAATTTGCTGATTTTAAGGCACAGAGTAAGTCTCATCTGTTTACTCAGACTCTCAATTCCACAGGACAGCGAGACTAATTTATTCAAAAAGACTTGCTAGAGCTGCTCTAGTCTCCATATTACTACGGTTTTGGGGGGTGCAGAATGCGAGGCAAACTCAAGGAGCTACACATGGGAGTATTTTATCCAGTAACGCTGGAGAGCAGCACGGCTTCTTTTCATTTTGCTTGTTTATCAGAAATTTTCACTTTGACAGGTCTTCCATGCATCAGCAAAACCCATTTAAGACTACATTTTTCACCTAGTGGGATAGCCTGCCCTAATCTTTGCCAGCTGCCCAAATCTGTACAGTCCCAGTGCACTTTCTTACCAGTCCAAGGAATTACTGGAGCGCTCTTATCAGTGCTGGGATGTCATAAGGTGAGGGTGATGGCACAACTGCCATCTCTGGCAGCAACAAGATTTTTGACAGGCAGATGCCACTTTCAACATATCTTCATCACCTTCATAGCCCTAAAGCCAAACCTAAGCATCAGGCAAGAAATAACAGACTTGGGACAAAAATGCACAAGGAGACGAGAAAAATCACAAGGAATTGTGGAATTCACTGCCATTTCTGTTGTGTGGGCCATAAGCTTAAATGAGCTTCAAAAGTGACTGGACAAGCCCAAGGCACTCGTCCCCTGTGTTGGTGGCTTCTGGAAGCTGGTTACAGAGCAGCGTGGAGTCTGACTGTTCTCAAGCTGCTTCTTGAAAAGACAGTGTTGGTCTCAGCTTTATCCTGCAGCTCTTGGAGACAAATTTAACATCATCTACAGAGGTGGAGCAGGTTGGTGCTAGCAGACAAGAAACCAGGACCATTAACCCCTGTGACACTGAAAAGGAATGTCTGCACATGTAGAAGGTGCATTACTTTGCAGGAAGGCTTTAGGTCTCAGAGCAATTGCAGGGCACCGGAGTCAAAATTGCTGGGGTCTATTCTCACCCTCCTGCTAACCTGTTTCATAACCCTGGAGACACTGGAGTAAAAGTCTTTGTTTAACCCACGCTTGAGTTTTGCTTCTACTTGTAAATCAAGTACCTCCAGGATGTTAAACAACTGATGAGGTGTGGTATCCAGACCAAGTTTCCATTTGATACATAATTCTCATCAACACAGGAAGGGAGGCAAGGTTTAGAGAGACAAGAAGTATATTTTACTAGATCAGGTGAAGCTGGGAAAGAAAAAGTAAATCCTTCAGTGTGAGTAGTCACACTGCTCAGAACATGATGCACCAAGCAAGAACATGTGTGTTCTCCAGCTGCCTCAGCTGATGAAGTAGAAGGTCTTATCATTCCCTGAAAACCTCTTGCCCTCTGGCACCTGTGGGAAACTCTTCACAGCTCACACAGAACTACTGCAAATAATTCAGTTTCTTGCAACGCTGCTTCTTGCGCACTCAACAACGCAGCATGCTTGTCTACCACCGGTACCAGAACACACTTTTACATGGAACATAAATGAAGATATGCATTGATATAAACCGAAAGTACAATAAACCATCTTTACACTCGCATTGCAGGAATGTGTATTTTTATGTAAAACACAGAGGGGTGGATATCGAACACACACTCCCCCACACACAACACCACCACCAAGTGCCCAGAATGAACAGAAAGCTAGAGAGGCAACCCACAGCTGCGAATGGTAAAGCTCAATGCTCAAGACACCCTAGTAGCATGGCCAAGGTAAATTATAGCTCACTTGCTTATCACCACCCCCTTTCAGTCCCCCAGCACATGTTTTGTAACTCTGCAAAGGGAAAGCTTTCTCCAAAAATTCTTATTCTTTTGATGATCAGTCTGATTGAATTAGGACATCCATATGTTATTAGCTGACAGCTAACAAGATACAGGTGGTCTTTCATCACAAGGGTAATTGGTCTCTGCAGCAATGACTAATACAGCAAAGTTGTCCCAGCTGTCTCCCCACCCCCCCCAATATTATTTCTTTCCAACTCTAATAAGCAGTATCCCTGTCTTGTACAAAAATACAGCAGGAATGGTTTGCCAACACTGAGGATAGGAGTGTACAGAAAATCGCAGGGGAAAAGTGAGGTAGGCACAGGGAGACAATGAAAGAAGAATTGGTGCACAGTGCATCTTGTTCTTCTACCTGTTCGAACTCTCGAATTTCTCCTACTGCTTTGATCCCCTGCCTTTGGCCAGATCCTGCACCTTGTAATAGAGGCAGTCTTGTTTAGCTGCAGTGACGTGCTCTGAGGTTTTAAGTGAAAGAGCAACGTGACCTGTTGTTAACATCCATCTGAGAAACTATTTCAATCCTTATATTTTAATCGGTTAATAAAGGGCCAAATTTGGACAGCCTCCTCCAGACCAAATCCCTATTATTGCAATCAAAAGGGGACTTAGTGAGAGTAGGCCTCCCTCTAAGGAAAAGCCAAACACCTCATTAGCAGCACACTTAATGAAATGGCTGTACCTTGGCAAAAAGAAATCTGTAAAAATCATTTCCAAGGGCTTTCAAGAGAGCAAAGTTCAAAGGAGTAATTTGGGGACCAAACCCCAAACTTTGAGAATGCAAAGCCAGAATTTTTTGCCCAAAACCAAAGTAAAAGCTCCCAGCTGAATAACTGCAGACCAGTCAAGTCAAGGTGCTACGCATGAAAGAAGAACACCATTGTTGCCCTGTTTTCAGCCAGAGCTTCTGAGATGCAGGTGATGGTCAGTTTCTCCTTTCCCAAGCTCAGTTTGGGCCCTTTACTCAGCACCTTCCTTGTGACAGCCAAGCTGGTTTGGAAGATGCAGCTGACTGACAGCTGTCAAGGGACAGGTCAGTCAGTGGAGAAACACCTTGGCACCAGCACAGCCGCAGCTTTCCCACAGCAGAGCAGACAGGGCTCCACTTCAAGCAGGAAGATCTCCGGTGGGTTAAACCCCAGCACATAGCCCATGATGACAAGTCTGCCAGATGAGAGCTTTTAGTTTGGTACTGATCCCATGTACACGCTACCTTCCCCCCAAGTCCATGCACCACACCAGGGAAGGTGCACCACCCACTCCACAGGATCTTCTCATGGCTTATGAAGTGACCAAGGAGCATTATCAAGGAATTTTATGTTTATTTTACAAGGTGCACAACCACTTGTGTCCACACATTTTCCCCCAGGCTAGTCCACCAGAGAAAATCAAACACTTGTAGTTATTGAGACTGCACTGATGTCTCCACAGCAGCTCACAAAACAGGTACTATTGGGTCGTCTCACACCTTTGATTCATGTCCCAGCTGTTCCTCTAGTGTTAATGCCATTAATTTTTAACTACTTAGATGCACACACCAAAGCAGTCATGTTGGTCACGCACCTTCTGGACATCTCGTGCCAGTCACACATGCAGCCTTGAAGAAAATGTCTCATCCAGGACCTGATCTACCATCACTCCTTGATGTCCCTCACAGCCTCTGGAAAAAGCTCAGCCCTGAAGGTGCCTGAGGAGTGACAGGTGCAGAGCCAACAATATACAGCAAAGGAATCATGATAAAACCACAATTTAACAGCAGCTTTGGCAGCTGAGCACTGCCAGGACCCATGCGTCAACAGACCATTGCCTGACCCGTATGTTCGTGCTGTGGCAGTGCTTGGGACTTTGCAAAAGCAAACACTTTCAGGAGGTTACTCAGATAACACCTATCTGGTACCTAAGGGGTGTGGGCATCATCTGGCCCAGCATCCAGCCCAAACCCACAGCAACCTCTCAAAGGGGCAAAAAATCTGGCTGAGCACCTCACCCAGCAACAAAAGCAGCAGTTGTGAAAAGCATGAAAGCAGGAGCTTTTGTGAAAGTTTTACATTCTTCTATACGCTTAAATAAGCACCTTGTCCTGCAGATAACCAAGGAACAGGCAGCTGCAGGCAAGGAGGTTTGTAGCCAGACCAGCCAGCTTTCCTTGCAGCTCACAATATGGGAGACATTGCCTAAGCAGCGGCAACAAGGGTCTGACGCCCTGCTGGCACTGGGCAGTTATTGTGTGTCAGGATATATAATAAAGCAGCAACTCTTCGGAACTTTAAGGCAGTGATTCTCTTAACTTCAGGTCACTGCCCTTTTTTATTGGAAGGTTACAGTGGTACAGCAAAATTCACGAAAGCCATCTCTTGCTCACTCAGCTGAGGATGAGTGTGATAATCACTTCTGACAAGTCCTAAAATATCCTCCATAACAAATTCTTTGTTTTGGTAGGTGAAGAGGCCAATACAAGCCTCCCTATTGAGCAGCAAGACTTTCACCACTGCTGTGAGGCCAGTGCTCTGATCTGTGCTGGCAAAGGGGCAGATCCTGTACCTTGTTCCACTGTGGCAAGGCACATGCAAAACACAGCCCCAAGTGTCCTCAGTACCAGCCTGTAAACTGGGACCAAAACATCCAGGGACTCACTATGTGCAATGAGTTGGGGAGTCTCAGTTGAATTCCCAGGAGAAAGGCCCAGACAGACAGCACAAGCTGGCTCACTCCCGCTTACACCATCAAGGAGGTACAATAGAGCCTTCAACTCTTGACATGGCCAACTCAGCACCTTCCAATCTATGTAATAAATTCTATGAACCTTAGTACAAATACGTACTGCCCTCTACGTGTCTGCCATTTAAATGACAAGGACATGGCTTTAAAGAGGCTGCCCAAGGAATCATATACCTCTCTAGGCTCCCCAGTTGATGACTGGCTTAAATGCACTACAGAAAGAAAACATGCTCAAAAAGTGAAATTATTTTTAAAAGACAGAGTCAGCAACACCCAACTAAGACAAAAATCAGCTGCAGAGCGCACAGAGTAACATGAAAACAGCTCCCACCCTCGATATGCTCTCACACACAGTCATTTGTGCTGGACTCAAGCTTTATTTACTCAGCTCATAACAAAAAAAAGCTATTAGCAGAGGGTTAAGGTAACTGGAGCAATTGCTGTAAAATAATGGAGCCTATAGCAGTTACGACTCTGTGCATATATACATTTAATTGAATAAATACATCCATTCAGTTACTGCCTTTCACAACTCAGCCTTTCTGCCTGCAGTGGGGAAGGTTATACCCATTAACTGATTATTGCTACTGCTCTAATACACCCTACACACTTGTTTATGTTTCCATTTAATTTTCCAGGATATTACCACTGACACTGTAAAAGGGGACACGTGTAATCGAGCCAGTCCCACTGACACACAGCAAATGAGAACACTGATCTCTCCCCCAAAGGGCGATAATTACAAAGGCTGCAGGTTACCAGTGGATCAGCAGGTTAGGCCAATGTAGTTAATACCAATATATCCACATGAAGCCATGTGATTCAATCTAATCACAGACACGAGGAAGACATTCTATTGCATCTGATGCAAAGACACCTTTCAATAATGCACAGGCACCACAGCACTCACGCTGGCAACAGCACTGCTTTTAGCTTAGTGTTAATACCATGTCTTTCTCAACTCCTTGGAGACTGTGACAGAAAGGAAAGGCTCTCCAAATCACCCGTAGGAGGATGCATTTACCGAACAAAACGATTACAAAATTCTGTCAAAAGTTTAGGCTAAAAATATTACATACCTATAAAATTGCATACATATACAGCAAGGAGAAAAACGATTCTCTGGAGCAAGTGCTCGTGCTCCATGAGTGCCCCACATGGAGGTGAGTAAACTCACCAAGCATCTCATGGGAAACGAGCAGGTGAAATACAACACGTAGCAAGTCAGTTAAGATCTATTAGAAAAGCCCTAGTAGAAACAGGCTTTAAAAGAAACAGGCTTAAGGAAAGCACAAGACTGGCAGAGCCTTAAACGGGTGAGCTCAGAGAAATGTGTTCCAGCAAGAAGGCCTAATGTGAATTTAGTACCCACATTGTTTACAAAACACAATTGAGTATGCAAGGAAGGAGTACGGCCAAGTGGGAAAGGCTGAGGAGTGAAAGGGATAAAGCAGCAAGGATGGGCAGAGCTCTACAGACCTCCCAAGTGGGTCCTGAAGACCTTCCAATCAATACAGATCAACCAAGGGCCTCAAGAGGCTGGTGATATGACCTGTATGCTATCAACAAAAAATTATTCCACTTGCTATGGCTTAGAAATATAGGTTCAAACATATATTTCAAGAAATTCTGGAGAAATTCAGAAAGGGCAACACCCAGCAAAATGAATTCATCTTCCACGCAAGAGACTTTTCAGCAGTCAAAGAGACAACACTGGCAAGCAGCCACTGGAAAGCTGAGTAAATTTCTTAACAGGGAGAAAAAATAATAAATAAAGTCACAGAATGAAAAACTATTCTACAGAATCAGGAAGGGACAGAAACAGTGACCAACTCAACACATTTCTGTGGGTACCCAGGGTCCTCACCATCTTTACACAGAGCCTATTATGCTGTAGGTATCAAGCTATGTAAAGAGAAGACTTTCAGTCTGAAAGCCAAACTCCTGCAAAATCTGCTCTTTCTGCTCCAAAATGTTCACATTTCTCAAAATTATATGGTGCATCCCCCAGGAAACAGAATTCTAAATGTTTTAAAAAAAATAAATTTGATACATTTTTATTATGAAAGGTGCTGTCACTGACTGCCTATTCTACAGTCCTTCAAATATAATCAGTTATCACACGAGTCCCGGTAAGACAATGGGGATACATCCTGGAGAAGGTTGGGGTTTTCAACTCTTTCTTTTTCATTGAACACATTCACTTTTGCTTATAAAATCAGGAAGTCTGTTTCCCTTTTTTAGTATCTGTTGATGAACCCTAATATACGTAATATCGGATAAACAGCAGATGAAGTTGCATAATTCATAGCAAATGCTCAGCTGAACAGTGTGAGCTTTTTAGTAGAAATTCAAGAACTATTTTTTGGTATTACCTCTTATAAAACATTGACTCAAACTCTGACAATTTCAGCATCTTATGCTGATAACTTGCTATTAACTCACCGCCATAGATACCAACTCTCAGATTTAATTCTCATCAGTCGAGAAAATGCTTCTGCTTCTCCAAAGCACAATGGTTGCTGTCATTTTGACTGACGTAAGCTACCATAAGTGATTTTCCAAATGGACAAATTTATCCCTGGAGACAGCAAGATCTCAAACAGGGCATGTTTGTCTTCCACTGCAGCAAATCTTCAGTTGGTGCTTAAAGAAAGCAAGAAAGCACCAGAAGTGACAGTGAGCATTTCTCTATAACTGTCAACATAAAACAAAAAGTGCTTCCACACATTCCACACAGAAGAACTCAACACTGCTGTAAAGGTCAAAGTCATCAGTGACACCACAGAGTCCCGTCCTCCTTACCAGGTTAGTCCTATCTGGGCATATGGGGACAGAGAACGTCCTGTCGAGTTCTCCTCTTATACCAAGGCTAACAGCTGGAATGATCGCATGACAAACCAAAATACACACAGGGAAGGCCAGAGAGAAGACTAGGAGATGTGACAAAAGAAAGCAACTAAACAGACACATCCAGCAGTGCTGAGTTTTCCATTTTTCCATTCCTCCACCCTGCCACACATCAGACCAAGAACAGCTCTATTCCCCCTAAGCACACTATGCTCAGGCAGATCCTCGCACCATCAATAACTCAGGAGCGCTCACCACTCCTCATCACTTAATCCTTGCCCCAAGACTTGCCCGTTCTAGGATTTCCTTGATGTTTTTTTTCCCATTGCAGCAGTTTCTGCAAGTCAGCAAGGAGCCTGAAGTGGTGGGTCCTGAACATGTGGAATATGTGTCCAAGAAGTTAAACACAAAGGCAGCTTCAGCAAACTTAAAGAGAATCTCCAACGCATTGAAGATCAACACATCGTTCTTCTGAATGAGCCACACAGTCTGGCAGTGCTCCCTCCAATATCAATATCAATTTCCTCCATCAAGAGGAGACACAATAATAGCAATTTCCTCTATATAATGCAGCCCTTAATTGTCCCAGATCAAATACTGGCTCCCAGGGGCTATTTATTCTGCTCTATAGGTAACCATGTTGTAGACAAGATGCAACAGCTTTTATCAGCAAATGTTTAATGCTGCAGGAAGCCCAAAAAGGTGTGTATGAGAGTGCTAATAACATTAATATACCACACCACTGCACTGGCTCTAATTGAACACACAAACCACTGCTGAGAGCACAGTGGGTACTCCAGGGACCAGAAAACACTTGCAAGCTCTTGCTCATCTGAGAGGCAGCAAATCCATACAACCACCATCAGGTCAGGTTCTCCCCCGCCATCAACTACACAATGCCTCTGATCCCCCTCCTAATGACAGTCTTCATTGATTTTAACCGAACTCACTCAGCAAGACCTAGCAGAAAATGAACTGCAGAGGGAAATGTCAAGTGAGTCATTAGTGGGTAGAGAAAGGAACTGCGTAGTAAGTAGTCCTCAACATACTTTTCCTCCTTTAAAATAAACGATGCCACAAATTGAGGGAATCCTTTGACATCAGTGAAGCTGCAGCAATAACGAGTCTGCAGGAGTGATTAATTCCTCTGGTCAGAGGGATTACTTATGCCAAATGACAATAAATACACAAGTAAAATTAACCTGCTTGTTTGGAAATCTCTAGATTCAAGTTCAGATCTTACATACAAGATCAGACTGGGAGAGAGAAGCAAGCAAACCGGCACCAAACCAGATTTCCCCAACTTCAAACAGTTGAAAAAAATAAAGGAATTTGTTTATCTGTTGGCCACTATTGCCAACGTTACAACCTTTATATTAAGCAGGCACTCGGATGATGAAAGGGGAGGAGAATGTATTTCCCATCACTAGCATGAGCAGGCATGGTCCTGCTGTCTTTCTAACTCTGTTATGACACTGATGGGTTTTCTTCCGAACATCCTTTGGTGTGTACTTTGACGCATGCATCTTTTTTATCTGATTTGCCCTCGGTTAACACAAAACAGCCCTTTTCCTAGAGCTGGTTACTACAGCAACAGAATCTGAGTTTGGTAGCAACACATTGCAGACATTAAAAAAAAAAAATACGCCATTAACTCACAAAACATGAAATTACACGTCAGCAGCCCATGCCACAGAAATATCTTCTTGTGATATCTCATCTCCATCTCTCTAATTATGAAACTGCCCACCTGCTTGGCAGAGCAGAAGCCTGAGCAACCTCTGCCTTCAAGGGATGCACAACTGACCTGCACTATCCACCACCTCCCATGTCTCTGTCATTGCAGAGAACCTACAATGGACCAGATTTGATGGACTTCATGGCCAGGAATGCATTATATTCTACAGGTGCTATTACTTGCACTAGCCGTTAAAGCCAAAGTTACACTTGAATTCCATACAGTATCACATCTGCGTTCTTCCGCACACATGTATTAGTACGAATAAAATTGTTAAAAGAAAGAAGGATTGGGGAGGGCTGTGGCTGGGTTGGTGTTAGGTATTTGGTTTTATGTGTTTTTGGTTTTGTTTGTTTTTTGTTTGAGCAGGGTTTGTGTGGGTTTTTTTGTTTGTTTGGAGTTTGCTTTTCAATAAAGGAATCTTCCTGAATCGTCATTTCACTGCAAAGTGGCTGTATTAGATACCGTATGAAGTTACTCCACTGAACTCTTGTACAACTCAGAAGGAAAAACACCTCTCAGTGCACATTGTTATTTCTATCTAATTCACTACCCTGGGACACAAGAGGCTTTTTATTGCAGCAGGTGAACAATTACCAGTACTTACCTGTCAAGTGAGAGACTGCTTCTTCCCCCCAGATAGAATACAGCCCAAATGCAGAATATACGTACTCAACATTAGCAATATACCGAAGACAGCATGGACTGGTCAATCTGATCATTTCTCAACCACAGCGAGCCATGATGGAAACTTCAGCCAGACTATTACTGCTGTTCTTAATTAGTTTCCATCCTGAGGGAACAATCTATGCCAGATTCGCTCCTAATTTAAAACAAGGGAACTTACCCAAAAACATTTTATCCGGTCACATACAGCGTAACCCCTACTGAGTGAGTGTGCTATTATGAGAAAGCAAACTGATATAAATATAGCACACTGACAGTACGCACTCTGCAGCTATTTCCTCAGCGAAACAGAGGAGAATGAAGTGAGTAAGCTGCTCAGCCAACTTTCTTCTAAGGCCACTGAAAATTGCATTGATGACATCAACAAAAATATTCAGTTAAAGACAAATCTCAGCAAATCATTCTCAAACAGCATTTGGAACGGAGGAATTTGACCTCTCAAGTATTCACAAATCTGAGAAGATACATACACTTCCCACCAGCTTCTCCATTTATTTTCATTCACAGAATGAATTTATTTTCCTATAATTTTTTCTTGTTAGCTTTTATTTTTTACTAGCAAAATTGATTACAGGTTATCTGAAAACCTACTTATGATGGATAGGCTGGGGCAGAGCAGATATTAAACTTCACTGTTGGTATGGCTGATTGGTTAAGTGCACTCTTCTGGCTAATGCACTCTCCCACAACCCATAATTCATACACAGAAATACAGATTATGATTTTCATAGCTGAAGCCAGTAAAGCAAACAACCCCAAAATGCTTGGGTTTTTTTTCAAACTTCACATGTAAAAAGGAACATGGTTAGAGCCATATGTCTGAAGGAAAAATAATGAAGCAGCATATAGTAAGCAGAAATAATCTTCTGGCAGTACTTTCCCAGCTACAGTTGAACTGCCAACTTTAAAGAAGTTATTTTAGCATCCAAGATGAATACATCTCAGGAACAAAAAGAATCACTCTTCCTCATACTCCTCTCACGCACCCTCCTCAATCCTGTTCTCAGACATGAAGCATTGCTTAAAAAATGCCCATGGAACAGACTGAAAGAAGCTGCTGCTTCTCTATAGTGTTATTTATAATAGATAATCTCAGAATCACTCTTAATTCCAGCCCATCATTTATGATGTTGGCAAAGTGGCTCCTGCGAATTTAGTCTCATTATTCACCTTTGGGTTGTACAGTATCTTGCATTTTATATATCATCCCGCTTTATCCAGTGGATTCCTCACAAGCACTTACAGAACCAAGTGAAGGTGAATAACGATCCAAGGACAAAGCTAAATGCTGAAATACTCTGATTTTATGGTCAGTTACAGGAAAACATTGACATGTTTTAAATATGTAGAAGAACCTCTTTAAGTCAATTAGCAATACATCCAGGAATGCCTTAGCAATGCTATACAGGTAGTCTTTCCAACAGGCCTCCATGCTATCCCAAGATGCTGAACACCATTCAGAAAGTCAGCAGGTCTGTTCAGTTCTGCTGCCTATGGTCAAACCCCAGCTGCATTCAGTTATGCTTGGAAAGTTGATTAAAACATCTTGGGGGAAAAAAAAAAAAAAATGACCAGTATTGGGACCATCCATTCAGTTGACAGTCAAGACAGGAATCATGGGACAAGTGCATGGAGTTTTGGTTACTAGAAACTATATTAACAAGTGCAGAAGGATCACACGCTTCACTGATTTATTGCATTGCAGCCATTTATCCAGCAACAAGTCTTGCAGAATTTTCAGAGAACAACTTCACCCCCAACATCCTCTTTAAATCTGCTGGAGAGGAGACAACTGCCAAAACGCATGAGCACTTTACCGCAATAACAGGGAAGTTCCATTCGTTAACTGAAGCCGAATTTCATATCTGAAAGTCATCATATCATCGGGATGAATTTTGCAACACCATCCAAAACACAAGTTCTACTTCAGGCTCACTGTATCTCAAAATAGACCTCACCAGCTTCTGCATCCCATTCTGTTACAGGGATCACAAAACCTGGGGTCCTGCCACAGCATGCTGGGTCACAGCACCTACTCCAGAACAGATATTTCCTTGCTAAAATGTGATGGTGGTAGTGATGAGATGTGTCTCCTCCCAAGTCTCCTTATATTGCAATGCTGACATGGACAAATGCTTCAGAACAGAAAGGAAACTAGGGTATCTTGGGGAAAAATAAGAAGTCATCATCACATATGCCACCTGGAAATTCTTCAGCTAAAACTCAACCATAAGCCACCAATATGAGAATGTAAACCAATCTGGGCAAAAACAATTAGAGGAGTCAGCATCTTTCTAATCATCGAGTAATAATCACCATGGTTGTCAACCTTAGCCATTGCTACAATAAAAGCAAATATTACTGTGTTTCCCTGCTGCTTACAACCACTCAGTGCAGGGACCTGTGCCAAGTTACCTTCACAAGCATAGCAGCACATGGAGAAGAGGTCTCAAGGCATCCTTCCCACTGGCCAAAATACGAGTGAGATGCCAGCCTGCAAGGAAAGCCTTCAGTGAGAAGCAGTTCCGAGAGCCTTACCTATGTACAGGGAGGAATCTTTCCGTCTCACGTGGTCATCGATGTAGGAAACTCCCAAGGGCTGGACAGGGGTAGCACCAATGCCCAGGAGGACCTGTGCTCCAATGAGCAGCAAGTACATCATGTTGGTAGCAGTCCTATTCCTGCAGATAAGGTCCGGGTCCGGTCCCTCATCGCTGCTGGACCCGTTGGCAGCGCACACATCCCTCCCTTCAGCCCCCCAGCGTATTTCTCCCGATTCATATTCGTACTGGTGGGTCAGAAATTCAGGCAACGCGGAAAGGAGGGCACCCAAGGCCATGACTATCCCTCCACATCCTATCAAGCGTGGCCGGTGTCCTCGGGCTCCGAAGTAGCTCACAAAGAGGATGAGGGCCAGGTTGCCAATCTCAAAGCTGCTGGCGATGACACCCACATCAGCACTCTGGAGGTTGAACCGTCGCTCCAAGGTGGTTAAAACACTCACCTACAACAGAGAACACCAGACATAATTACTGAAAGGGTATACGACCAGCTTTCTGTCCACCCCGAATATCCTGCTAAAGCAAAAGCTTCCTTGACCTTCCCTCGGAGCCAGACACATCAAGGACACCTAAATCACAGCAGAGTAGTAGCTGACCTCCAAGCATTATCCGACTACTCAAGTACAGCCACTTCAGAAGGTCCTAATACCAAGTGACATTTCACAACCCACCACCTGTCTGAGCACATGTTCTCTTACAAATTCCTGTGTACATCAATGTATATTTTGGGTGCCTACAGACTCCATGATTAGTTAGTCCTTTCCATTTGAACACACAGCCTTCATGTTGCAAAAACCAGCCCACAAAACCAAGGCACAAACCACATCAAGGCTTCAAATGATGCTGGTCACCCAGGTCTTTCTCTTGAAATGAACCGCAGTTAGCGAGCAGCAGAAAACCTTGCTGATACTTTGCTTCTACACCAGCACGGGGCCATGAAATCAGAGACAGTGATGAACAAATAGGCAGTTTGGCTGGCATAGAAGGCTTCTATTAAAGTATATAAATAAAATGCTGATCAAAGGGTTTAAACTGTTTGTGGATTAGTTAATAACTGGGATCTTCGCTTACAGAATAATTTTTAAGACAGGTCAATTAAGGTTTACACAGAAGATTTCAATCCACCACAAAGAAGGGAAGATTTAACAAATAGCAGTTATTTAACACTAAGAACAAGGAAGTATGTGAATAGTCTTCAAATATTTAACATTTCTGTGAAAAGGAATCGCCTGTTCTTTGTATTTAAAATGGACAGGACAAGTGGTGACAGGTTTAAACTGCAGCAGAGACGATTCAGGTTAAACACATGGTGGGGAGAGATCAGACTTTTACTGGCAAGGAATGTGAAGCACTTAGATATGTTGCCTGGAGAGACTACTGAGGTCTTTAAAAGAGCATAGACCAGCATCTGTCAGGAAAGACACAGGTGTGACCGATCTCGCCACAGGGCAGGAGAACGAACCAGATGATCCCTTGAGAGGTCTTCCAGTCTTGTTTATATAGTGCAATGAAAGACAACGTGGATTTCCTGCAACAGTCATGGCACTGATCAGAGTACAAAGACGAAACATTAGGTCCCTCACCTGCTGTCATCCCTGCTCAAGGGAGAAAACTCAGTGCATTCTCACATCTACAGCAGCGTCCCCCTTATACAAGAAAAAAATACCAAAAATCTTGAACATGTCACAGAAATGCCAAACACTTTTACCTTGGATAAAAGACTATCTTGTTTTTCAGACTGCAAAAGATAAAGATTTTTAAGGTCGTCCTAAACCAGGCAGGTTTCTCTATTAAAAAAAAACTGTGATAAAGACCTCAGAGCAGAAGGTAGCCCCTGGATAGAATAAAAATAGCCTCCCACTGGAGGCACTGAAAATCTTTGCTGATAAACCTCACGAAGCAGGAGCCAGCCTGACCGACTTTAAAGTATTCTGACAGCAGCTCTTCTCCGGGGCAGTTGGGCTCTGTATGGGAACACCAGGGCACAGTTGGACAAAGACAGGCCCATCAGCAACAAAATGGAAAAATGGAGACAACCCACTTTTGCTGCTTTGCATAAGCAAAAGCTCCCAAACCTGACCCTGATACGTGTCCAACTCAGATCCCCAAAACTGTAATGTTTTTGTGACTTTTGAAAATTCAGCCTTCATCCCATACAGGCGGTTATAATTTTGTACAACTACTGTGACCCTACCCACTAAAGAGCCAACAACTGCACAAGACAACAACAAAACCAACAAAACGCAAACCCTATGACTGAAGGTAATACAAGAGCAATAATTCTTGCTCACACACCAAAGCCAAGTGAAGATGTGCATGCAGAGGGAGAGGAGACCACCACTTTGTCTGAAACACCAGGTGCAGGTACCTGTTGGGATGAAGTGGTTCTGTGATTCACGGGGGGAAACGATGTCCTCATTTGTGAGAGCACAGCGCGGCCTGTCCCCGCTCCAGCAACCTTGGCCATGTCACTGTTCCCAGCACTCTGTGGGAGCCAGAACTGAGCAGATGGGGACAGACACTGCTAGAAAACACTACGCTGGTATTTTCAAAGCAAGACGCATCAAGGTGGAGGGACACGGACAACATCTCAGGCTGCCCCACGAGGCACTCATACAGCAGAGCTACATTTATTATCCACAACATGGGACTGTTTTTACTGCTAGGTGTGATCTAACGGGGCTGGTGGGACTCCAGGCTTCAACATACAGCAAAACACAACAAACTCTAAGCGATGCAAAGCCCCTGCTATGGGAGCCCTCCTTCAAGCTGTCACCTCCAGCATGTGCCCAGAGGAACTCAGCTATAGTAGAGGTCCCATGAACAACAATTTCGGCAGAAAGGTGAATATCTCCAAGATGAGTATATAACTCTGAGCATGCACAATCACATCTATGGTGCTCATTTCTGAGCCATACCTAGATAGGAAACTCATAATTACTCATTACAGCTGTGTAAACTGAGGCATAGAGAGCCAAATATTAATGAGACAAGTAGAGTCAACATAACCAGTTTCTGATGGAGTAATTTCAGCTGGAAGATTGAAATCCGGCAGAAGTGATTTCCCAAGGCCAACTGGTATTAGCTAGCTTTGGAAGCCTCTCCCGCATTTCAGCCTGGCTGCCAAATTTCAGGCTTTTACCATATATACATACATACAAGCGGCTAGAAAGCAGGATGGTAGTCAGAAACATTTGGGTGACACACATTACAAGGGTAAGAATTTGAACAGTTGGATTTCAGATACAAAACTGCACCATTTCTAGGTGCAATCCACAGTGACGGGGACAGTAAATTAAAAACAAATCTGGGAATTAAACCCAGTCCCAATTCTCATTCTGCTCTTTTACCAGTGGGACTTTAGCTGTTCTTATTACAAAAATTTAAACCCCTCATAATAAGGAAATAGAGTCTCACCATGCCCTAAGTTTCTTGCTTTGGTGAAGAGACTGAAACAAAATGAGGAAGAGGATGATGCAAAGCAAACTCCAGCACTATCCACTCAGTGCTACCCGCTCTGCCTTTATTAAGTGGGGCACGGGGTGCAGTGAGGGCATAGTGAAAGAACAAAACCAACATAGCAGCCTTGAGCATCCAGAGGAAAACAGCATCTGAGTACAAAGTGCTGACACCAGCATCAGCAGAGTAGCCTCCAAAACGCTAACGGTCATGGAAGAAAAAAAAATATCCCAAAATAAAAATACGGTTGTGGAATAAACTGTCAACATGCAGATTTTTAGCCAGAGAACACCAGGAACACAACTGCATTCCATCCCAGGGGGCTACAGCCCAGACAGCACAGCCCAAATTCTTGTTTTGACATTGGCTGTGACCTTAAATACACAGGCCAACTACAAAACCAGCATTAGCACAGCAGAGATGTTACCTGCATTTATTCAAAACAAACCTCTGCCCATGGCTAGAATTGTTCTCCACCCTCCTTTATACTCCAATTTTACGGGGCTTCCTGCATGCGAGGTGTAACCTGGGAAAATACTTACAGTTTACACACGGGATGCTCACAGTGCCCTTTTAACTGTTAGATAAAAATGCACCGTACTGCCCATATTTCTTTTCACAAGCCTGCTCCCCAGCAGATAAGCCATCGCTGCTCCTAGATGCTGACTTGATTTATTAAGAGTTACATAAAATGTTGCAAAAGACGTGACAGGTCCCTGTAAAATACCCATGTCATGTGAAAAGGCTGCAAGGATTATAAGAAGTCCCAGTGTGCTGGGACCAGGGTGAGCATCCAGGAGCACAGCCCATGGGGACAGAGTAGTGCGGGGAACACCAGGAGCCCACGTTATTAACCGTGAAATTGCTATTTCCCTGCTCCTGTCAATTTAAGCAGCTGTTTTGCCAGGGCTGGATAGAAGAGATTAAGAGGATATTCAGTTTAAAAGAAGCTTCTAACCTAAGATGAGAACAGTTACCAGGAGGCTATTACAACAAACCCTTAAGATTCATGCAGGCAACACACATGGGCGAAGTGCATGGGAATGAGAGACACATGTGGTTTGATCCCAAAAAGTTAGTGGTGTGTAACCACCCACTGCACCAGACAAACCCAGGAGAGCACAGAGGCAGAGACAGTATTGTCATCGTGGCAAGTGACACTGGGAAGAGCAGTGACGCTACAGCTTTGTATGGGTGTATGCTAAAGACAGCTCTACCTTGCCTGCTACTCTAAAGGGCCCTTCTAAGTCCACCCTAAAATACTCCTCAGTGACTGGAAAAAGAAAATGACCTCACACGTAATACAAACAGTGATAAATACCCCAGACAAACAACAACAAAAAGAAATCAATCACTAACTTAAGATTTTCCAGCCAAAGCAACTTTCATTGCAACCCCTGTAAGTGAACCCAGTGAAGCTTTTGCTGTGCCATTCTGGACTTATTTCAATAACACACGCTCACATTCATCATTTCTGTCTGCCTCAAATCTATATATCTCGGCATTTCTGAACTGAACTAAATTTGTTCTCTCTGTAGACTGTTTATTTTGTATTAATGCTCAGCAAAAATGCAATCCACAAACCTGTTTCACACTATTGCCCCACTTTATCACTAAGAAATGAACTGAAGGCTGGAGGCACCGTTATGGAGTCAGAGACACAGTGCATTGAAAATGAATATCATATTGTTCGTATCTCCAATGATCAAGTCATATTCACCTACAGAGTCTACAGATAAGTTCATTGTATTAATAATACAAGGTTATATATAGAAAACACATTGACTTTATGCCTGAAGGGCCTTTTTAAAAGGCTCCTTTTTAATGTAAAATACATTTTCACAGTTATGTGGTAAGATATCAGACTTGAAGAGACATGTCTGCAGTGCTACAGGGTGTAAAATAATTGCCCGGCAACTATGTTCCCAAAGGAAAACAAATGTAAATCATCTCCCACAGTCTCCAGTAGAGCTGGGAAACACAACATTCCTTGAAGACCATCACAGAAGAAACACCACTGCTTCCATGTGCCTGTACCCACTCCTTCAGACATCACCTTGCCCTCTCTTCCAGCAGCCACATGGGACAGGGCAAAGAGCATCCTGCAGCTGAAGGCAACCCCTCCTCCCTGCGGAGTTGGTACCTCTGGGTTTAGCCCCCTGTGCTACCCCCGGCAGCCTCAGCCTTCAGGGCCCAAGGGAACGATGCTGATCCTCTGCTCTGATGTCCCTCTGCTCCACAGTTCCACTGCTCGTTCAGCCCAATTCTTTATAAATGCAGACAATTCCCTCGGCATTTTGCCCACTCCTAACCCATCAGATGGCTGGGAGGAGGGCAACAAGCCTCATGCCCTTTGCCCAGCCCCAGGAATCAGCATTCCTTGCTGCTCCCTACCCCACTGAAATAGCGAGGGCATCAGGACCTGCCATCGCAGGTTGCTGATCGCTCCTGTCAACACCATTCCCAGCCCAATGAAGTCAGTGGAAACCCAAAAAATGTTTTCACCGCAGATGCCGACACTCGCGCTGGCTTTGGGCACATGAGCATAAGGGAAAGCCAAAAAAAGGGTGGTGATACGAACACACCCAAGCTGGCTCTGCTCAAGGTCTGGAAATCATCTCTACATAGAAATTTGCATTCACATGACAGGGATAATAGATTCCGCAGTTGAACCACTGCTGAGAAGTAGGGTGTTATTAGCTTGGCTGTTGCTGCATGTGCCTATGCTGTTTCTAGGCCAGTACTGGAAAAATCTGCAAGTTACTGTACTGGTGCCACAAGGAGTTTGCAAATTGGATCTATGCCTCACTGATGTGAAAAATATCTTTTATATTCTAGTGACCAGATCCAAGATGACTGACACAGTCCAAACTAGAATCACAGAGTCATTTCGGTTTGAAGAGACCCTCAGGACCATTGAGTCTAACCATAACCTAACTTAACTTTAGTACTAAACCATGTCCCCAAGAACCTTGCCTAAATGAAGGAAACATTCAAGGTCAGTATTTTCAGTGGCCTGAGTAGAAAAGGTATTACACTGTGCACAAGAGAAACAGCACACCGCACTCCTGGCCAAGGCAAGATGTGCATTTTCGGCAAAGCCTTTCTTTGGCATCACACTGAAAACTTTTCTGCCTTTTCTTGTACCCCACTGTGCATCTCCTCCCCACATTCAGTAGTCACAGCACCCTGTGCCACTCGCCGCTGCAGGGCACAAAGCAAACATAACCGGGTAACCTTTTTGCTGGGTACCACGGCTACACCACAAACACAGCAATGTTACATGCTGTCGCGTGCTGCAAACAGAGCAAAGAGCAGTCGGCACCCACAGAAGATATCCTGTTTGGTCAGGAGTTGATACACCAGTGCAAAGCCACAGTTTGTTTCCAAAGAGCTTAGAACAGGAAAAAAAACAAAACAAAACAAAAGTCACATGCCTCCTGAAGTTAAGTGTATTTTCCACTATTCTAGTGAAACTGGGATTGAGACTGATCAAATACACAACAAAAACCTAACCTCTGATCCAGGCAATCATTGCAGCAAACAGCAATGCAACTGGACTGTCTCTACCTTCCCCATTTGCTTCCTAAGGATCCTGCACGGGACACAAGAGACTGACCCTCTTTTCCTGCCTCCTCCAAGCATGAAAACTGCCCCATTTAGAGAGATGTGAACAAAAAGATCATCAGAGGTGTTATTTGCAACCTGCCCCCTCACATCCATCACGGAAAGTTCACGTGAGTCACCGACAGCTCAAAATAGACCCAGGTACAGAGCACCAGGCCACAGCGAACTTCCCAGCAAAACTTAAAAGGCTTGTTCTGCTGCTCTGAAACGGATGCGGATCGCAGCTGAGATCTGCGTTTTTGTTTTAACCTTTTGAAGCCCAAATCCATGGTGATATTATCACAACCACAGACCGAGTGTCCACACGAGTCTTCTGCCTCCAAGCCGGCTGTTCAAGATTCACCTCACTGTGTAAAGGCAGCTGATATTTTAGTCTCTGACAAGGTATCTACATAAATACCTCCAGTGCCAGAATCCATTTGTAGCCTACACTTCTCTCTAGCAGCACACATGAAACGAAGCTAGTGGATATTTGAATACTTATTTATTTTTAAATGTTATGTCATTTCCACTGGCATCAAAATAATGCATCATAAGCATGCCAAGAATCACAAACCTCAACACAGTAACTGCGTTTTTGCGTGCTTTAAAAAAAACTGTAGCACCAAACAGCGCTGCCAGCACATTTCAAACCCAGATGATGAAGAATTCCACATGGAATCAGCGCGCAGGAGCATCAGGGGCTCACAAGCAGGAGCGGCCGCTCAGCTCTGTCAAAGCAAACAGCCAAGGGAAAGCAGCAAGAGCATCTTTGACACATTCGGAGATGGATTTCATTTCTTTCCTGTGGCCAGCAAGCCAGCTACAGAGGAATTCAAGATATATATAACTTAAATGTAGGCTTCTGCAACACCAAAGGTGCTCTTGGCCATATACAGGACGGGCAATAAGCATAATACATCAGCCCAGGGCACCATCATCCTGGGTTCATTTCCAGCAGAGGTGATGAAACTCTCATCTCTGGAAGACTCTTGCCAGGAAAAAAGCCCCTTCCTATGAACCATCAAAGGACTGGAGAGGCAGGAGCCTGACCTGTCACACTGCACCGCACTTCGCCACCTCCCCAAATCAATGCAAGTTTGCTTGTTTATCTAATAAAATATTTCCTAACACAACACTTTCATGCCTGCAGAGGCGGCTTTCTATGATAAACAAGGCTACTTACCGCAGCAGAAACCATAGTGCAAGCCTGACAGGAAAACCTGTCAGGCAAAGGACTTCATGTTATCTTAATTTACGATCAAGAGCTGAATTCAGGGCTAAAGGTTGCATGCGAGTTATGCCACAGGGCACATCAAAAGGAGAGGCCTGCAGAGCTGGGTGCAGAAGCATTCCCAGCTGCCAGGCATGAACCAGGGCAGAAGTGACACCGGCAGGACACTCTAAAGCAGCATTAATAAAAGCTTTGATGGAAGCTGAATTCCATTTTCATGGTTGGAGGACAGCGGTGATTATGAAACAGCTATACACTGAGAGAGGAGGTTTTCTGACAAGTCCCACTACTTTTCTCCTCATCTGCTCTGGCTCTGCTGATATCTCCACTCCCAACCCAGCTGCAAGGATGCCTGGCTACAGAAAATAGGAACGCGGCTTAGGGAGAAGTTAGAGGCATTTCTCATCAACCGGTACATGAAATGCTTTAATTTAGTAAGCCTTGGGAGGAAGGAAGGCATTTAAAAGGGAACCAACAAAACGGCCACATTGTAATATCAACCCACGGCACTTCCTAACGACTCATAAAAGAAATAACAAATTGCTGTCAGCATCTGCGTGTGGAATTAGGGTCTCTCTAGCACCTAACTAGCAACACCCCGAGCTTGTCCCAAAACCACATGAGCTGCTTCGCTTATTCCCACCTCACACCCTACAGCCCACACAAGAGCTGTCCGTGTCATCCTGCTTATTTGCTAAGTAGCACCCTCCTACAAAGCTGTTCACAAACTACTCGTTTCTCCTTCCACGTTGCCTCCGTACAAACAGGAGCTGCCAAACTTCCCCTTGAAGAATGAGGCAGGTTGGGAGGGAAGTACAAGGGGGTCCGGGTGTAAACACACAAGTCAGGGCTTGATGGTGATTGTAAATCTACTCCAATCTGAGAACCTGATTATTATCTGAACAGTTCCTGTGTGAAGAACTGGGGGTGGAAGTCAGGAAGGGCAGACTTGTGACATTTGCTTAGTTAAGTTTGGCAGCCCTGAGTGCAACACAAGCCATGCAACTTCATATCCCATACCATCATATAATCTCCCTGTTTTGCCACTTCTCTAAAGCAGAAAGCCATTTTCCTCCTGAATAGAAGATGACTTAGGGGTATCTTTTAAAATAATACACACAACACAGGGAATAAAAAAGTTCTTACAGTTGAAGGAAAATTAAATGGGAGATCTAGCTAGAATTTGCAGACTTGTCAGAATCTCACTTGTTGCAACATATTCTCTGTAAAATGGAGATACAGGCAATGGGATGTCTCACCAGATGATGGGAGCTCTGTTCCTTGGGATTCACTATGAAATAAGCCATCAAAAAGCCAATGAACAAACACATGTGCTGAGGCTGTACACAGCTGAATTTCACCTGTGTCTGCAGGATTAACAATAACCTGTGTAACAGACAGGAACCCAACAGCAGCTGATGGGGTCCCCTCACTGTAGCATCACCAGACACTGCAAAAATTCAATGAATACATGCAAAGAGAAGAGAAGTCACCACCTCTTCCACTTACATACTGGAGGCCAATGTGAGCAAAAGCACAAGACGAGAGGTTCCCATGGAGGACCACTACATATTTGTGAAACCAAGCAAGACAAACCCCTGAGATCTCTGGCCCATGCAGCCCCTGAGCTTGGGTTTCTCAAACTGGGAGATGACACTAGTGGACCTGTGATAAGAACAGGGATGAGCCCAGTCCAGCTTGCATGGGGAAAGCTGGAAAACTGTCACCTGCACTAGCAGGTTACATTAACTGATTTGACTGGTGGAAGGATCATTCTCCATTCAGTCTCACTACCTGCTACACTAGATCTTTTGTCCTCTTTAACCCACTACCATTAAAGTTTTCCTTATGGCTCCATGCCCATTTTCTTTCTGTGGCACATAGCCTATGCAACTGTTTCAAATCCCATGTTTTCATCTTTTTCCACAGCTCTTCACTCATCCTTTGCAGACAGCTTCTACATGAAGTTCATGCACTTTATACACAGCTTCTCCTCATTCCCACCTCCCCAAGGTACTAATTACAATACAGTTTATTAGCCAGGCACATAACATTTAGACCCTAAATTTGGCATTCTTTAAACAAAGCTAGACACCACTGAAACAGTCCACTCAAGTCATTAACAGGGAAGGAGATTTTTCAAAAGCTCTTAGGTGGCTTAGGAACATGAGTCTCATTTTCAAAGAGCCACTTAGAGCAAAAGTCATTTTTGTCAATGACAATACAGCTCAGAAAGGATCTTTAAAAAATAACACCCTTGGGCTCTTTTCAAATCCATCACTACCAAAGAGCAAGTAAAGCAGCCCCAAGTAGTCTTTTCCTGTGAAGGCTCAAAAAGCAGCAGGCTGGGTGCATCAACCCTGTGGCTTCAGGCAGCTGTGAAGGAAGCAGAGATGTCATTCAGCTGGCAACAAGGCTGCATCAAAGCCCGGGGGAAGGGAGAAGCCTCCCAGATAAACCACAGGTAGGATGAACACAAAATTAAGTAGCTGATGGTCACCTGGTTCAGGGTCCAAGCCAGAGTGCCTTTCTCATTCCAGTTACCATCACTGCAGCAGCTGAGTGCCCATCATTCCAGATGCCCATGAAGCCAGACAACACTACAGCTAGCACATTTGCTGATGGCGAGAAAAAGCCCAAACAAAGCCTGGGGAAGTCCATGACAAAGCCAGGAAACAAGCCCAAACACCCCTGGTCTGCATCTTCACTAGAAAATACAAATAGTAGTTGTTCCTCAGCCAACAAGCATCACCCCATGGGTAAAGCTGTCCTCTCCCAAGTCTGCCACATGTCACATTGTCCAAATGCGAACGAAAACAGATTTCTCTGGGCATGAACATGAGTCTTGACTGATGAAGGGAGTCACTTTGGACATAACAGCTCTTGACTGCCAGCTGCAAAGTAAGAGCCTGGCTTCAAAACATTACTCACATGTGGCAGGAATGTTCCTCTGTCCCTGCCAAGATGCCACCATCAACAGACTCCGCTCAGCCAGTCCTGGCTCAGAGGAAACAAATTTCTGTTCCCCCATCATTTAATCTCTCACTTGCAAGAGCAGCGGGGCCGAGGGAAAGGGCAGGGAAACACACAGTGACATGGGCTCCTGGAAACACTCCATGAAGTTAATTTTTTTGTGACGCTGTCTGGATACTAAGAGTTGTGAGTGTAATCAGGATGCTGAGAATCAAATTGAAAGTGTCTGAATCTATACACTGTGCACCAAGGGGGGCAAATAAAGGAGAAAGCAAAGGTCATTTTAGTTTCAGCTTGCATTTCCAGAGTAGCAGAGTTGTGTGCATCTCTTAACGATGGCACACATTGAAGCCTCAGTGTGACATCTAACAGAAATCAAAAATGTTTTGGTCAAATTCAACACTGGAGTAAACAAATTCAACATTGGAAAAGGAGACACACTCCATTCATGCCAAAAGGCACTGTTAGCTAAACCAGAAGACCCCACTTCACCACAGGCCACTTGCAGAACATTCTTGTTCATTTTGGCCAACCACCCCACCAAACAGCAATGCCATCTCAGAACAAGTCATTTTGAAGATGGGGACACAGAAGTATTGAGCTGGGATGTTACAGGAAAGCCTGGGAAAAATCTTCCAGTCATGAGACCATACAACCATATAACAATTCTTAGACTCACTATGGCTTACAGAAGAAAGAAATCCAATTCAATGAAGCCATATAGTGAGTATTTGCTGCAGCCCCACTTGAAGGACTCTCTTCATATGCAAAAGGAGCTCTCCAAGAAGTTAAATTTTGCCTTCCTTCCTCCATCCCAGACTCTCCCTCCCTTGACTCAAAATCCCAATTAAGCAGAGCCCTCAACTGGTTTCAAGCTCTGACCGTGAAGAAACAAGTTTTGTATCCTGGATGAAAACAAGCCAGTTTCTCCTGCCAGCAGCCTCCCATCCCAGCAATGCAGTGAAAGCAGAGAGAACTTTGCATCCAGATTTACCTCTGAGTTGCTACCCTGCTAACCAACTGCTCACTGGATACCTGCCCACACCAAAGAGGCAGCGTATTAACGTGGGAGCATCTTGAAAACTTAGATAACAATAAGGGACCCTGGGCACTGTTCAGAGATATAATTCAAGAGTTTGCTGTTTGAAAATGGCACAGAACCGATTCTAGAGGCTGCATCCAATATTTCCCAAGAGTCATTATAAACAACTACAGTAATTCAATAGGGATCTATTTAAATAAGAAGGCAAAATAAAAAATCTGGCAAGAAGCTTGTCCAGCATTGAATTAA
Source organism: Patagioenas fasciata (assembly GCF_037038585.1). NCBI lineage: Eukaryota > Metazoa > Chordata > Aves > Columbiformes > Columbidae > Patagioenas > Patagioenas fasciata. Next base: position 19,731,740 of record NC_092531.1, read on the forward strand.
GCCAAATGATTCAAATCAATAAATGCCATCTCAGTTATGAGAGGCTACACCATAAACCCCAAATGCCTCCACAAGACACAGCAAGAAGGAATTTGGAACTTCTGCCTTCTTGGTCAGGGCTAGCACTGAGATTAAGAGCAACACAGCAGCCCTGACACATCCTAATCCACAGAAAACACTGGACTTCTGTATAGGGCCAGCGTTTGAGAAAGCTTGTACAGTTGTGCCAAATGACACAGCAAACCCACAAAGCTGTGCCTCTAGCACATGGTCTGCTTCTGTGGCTTAACTTCAATAGCCACTGAATAACTCCCAAGCTGTTTTTGGAATCCATTCATTCACAGAGATTTGTTAATGCAGAAGTGGCCTCGATTGAGCAAATAAAACTCTTGGAAGCGAACTGTTTATCTAGCTCCATGGAATTCTTGAAATCTTCCCTTTTCAGTCTTTGTTTTCAAGTTCTTTAAAGTTGGTAGGTTTGAATCCCAAAGACTATGGGAAAGCTCTTGAGTAACCCCAAGCCAGTCCAATTTTTTTTAAAATAGTATTAAATATCACAGATTATAGCTAGAGAAGAAACAGAAAACAAAAGCCAACCTAGACTAGCACCATAACACTGCAACCCAAAGGCTCAAGCTAGCCCTGTGGCTTTTAATAGCACCTTTTGATGACAGAAATACAAACTTGGGGCCAAAGCAGCCCTCTTTGGACCAAAACCAAGATCACAAGATGCAGCAGGTTCCTGCAGGAACACAACTGAACTCAGTGGGCATTCGTTGCACTGAGCACTTCGGATAAGACCGACCACAGGATTACCCAAACCATCTGACATTACAAAACTAACATCAGCACCCTTCACAAACAAGCACCCATAGACAAGGCATCTCTTCAACTGAAGCTCCTGTCCCTCTGCCAGCAGCTGCGCTGAGTTCAGACATAAGGACCTGCATTATAAAGAGCCATAGGCAGCAGGAAACAAAGTGTGCATCTCATGCAGGGGCTGAAAGGCCCATTGTAGTTAATTGCTCTCAGCCCTGTACGTTGGACAAGACAAAAACAAAAAACACAGTTTTCTTTTGCTGGTAAGCCCTAAAAATGCTGCCCACTATTTCTCATAAAGGGCCTATATGTCCAACGCTTTCTCTGACCATCACACAAACCACAGCACTTGGCAAAAGCTATGAGGAAGGTTAATCCCCACAATAATTAAATTTTACAGGCAACACCTGCAGGACAGAAGGAATATCACCATGTTTTAGTCGCACAGACACGTTTTTCTCCTTGGGTTGAACCTGCTCGTTGCCCAGCAGCAAACCACAAAAAAATACGACTGACCACCAAGTGCAGAGAGGACCCAAGCACGGGAAAACCATTTACCCGATGCCAGCCAACATTTCTGCAAAGAGCACATCGGTGCTCAAACGTGATTAACACTTCGCTTTAGGTTGGGGTGAGGGCAGATGCCCACCCAGCAGAGAGCATCCAATGGAGACATTCCTAGCGAGCCTGGGAAGAAGGGGTGGGATGGGGGGAAGGCGGTGTTTTAATTTTTGCCTTTGTTTTAAACATCCAAATCTATTTTAATTGGCATTAAAAATTAAATTTCCCCAGGTCAAGTCTGTTTAGCCCCTCACAGTAACTGCTAGTCTTTATATCTCGACGCACAAGCTTTTCGATCTCATTTTCTGCTCCCACCTTATTGAGGAGGGGAGTGAGAGAGCAGCTGGATGCAGTCCAAGGTTAACCCACCGTAACACCTTACAAAGCAAGGTGGATACTCTTTAAAAGAGAAAAGTTAAAGCTTTAAAAAAAAACTTGGCGAAAATAGCTTTACTCAACCACAGCAATTACAGCTTTTCCTGCAGCTCAGAGGAACGACCAGAACCAAGCTGTAAGACTGAAAAACTGGAGACCTAAACTGAAGTTTTTCCTCTTTAAAAATCAAGACCTCGGTACATATTGTTATTTTTCTCTTGTTTCCTAGTTACAGGGAAAGAAAGGATTAACCCTCTAATTTGGCATCTCAGTCCATCAGGCAACACACAAGCCACGTCAGGAAGAGAAGTAAGCATGTTTCCAGCAGATGAAAGTCATTAGCAGGGCACAAGAAGCAGCAGGACAATACTGGGGGCATTTCTTCTTCACATTTTTCAAAATAATTTTCACTTCATCAGTATTTTTAGTTTCTCTTTTGGAAGCTTCAAATGTTGCCCCTCTTCTCCACTGACATTTTTCAATACAGACATGCATCTGGTATTATTCAAAGGTGCAGGGGACTTGTCCTGCTGCTTCATCAAGCAAGGCACATGTTGATCTATTCTATGGTTCTATGGTCCTCCTGCAGCCAAAGCATGAAGTTTGGCCCACATCATAACACTCCCAACCAACTCTTTGGTCTACTGATAATGATGTGCCCACCTACGTCTGCACGAAGCCAAGGAGAGAAGTAGAAAGAGGCAGCAGCTATTTCACATCCTCCTTTTCAGAAATAAAAAACAAGAAGCCCAAAATGACCTTCTTGCAGCCCTTCCTGTTGAAGTTCTAATGTAGAAAACAAAAACCAGTCATTTTTTAGCAAGACGAGTTGCAACCCTATGAAGTTGTGGTGTTTTCTCTTTCCCATTATCCCTTTGGAGAAATAAAGGGACGAAGCAAATGTGAAACTACAGAAAACTCAGAATTCTGTCCTGATATGGCAAATATACCCATCACTGCTGAGCTCTGCCCATCCTGCATGAGTGTAGGCGCTCCCTGCCAGCTGAGAGCATGCAAAGCTCCACCTAATGCAGGTTCCAAGGAAAAATACTTACTTTTCACCTTACATACATTTGTAGAATAATCCATCTGTTTTAGGAACACAGAGGGCACCACTACGTGACACCCTGAGCGCAAAGCAATTCCAAATCTTATTCAATCCCTCAGCCATTAAACTGTTAATTATCACCTTAAAATACACACATACAACATACACTTCAAGACTGCTTCTTATATACTGATGCAAAACCAATGCAGATTTCAGTCCAGCCAAAAAAATCTATCTTTTAGTGGGGAAAAAAATATATATACCACTACACATTTTTAAGAATGAACAGTGCAACATTTCTGAAAGGTTTCTGTGTTCTTCCATACCCATGTCACACAACTCTTCCCAAACAGCCAAGCTTTCTTTTAGTCTCTTTTTGACAGAGTTTGTAGTTGCCTTTTTATTAGAAAAACAAACAAACAGAACACTAGAGAAAATGTTGGATTTAGATGCAAACATCAAAGAACAAAAAAAAACCAAAAAACAAAACACCACCAACTTGAAAGCAAATTTGACACAGTTGCTTCAGAAACCATAAAGCGGAGTGAGTCACGAAGACCTCAAAACAACTGAATTATCTGGGTTCCTTCAAAAACTTCACTGTCATTTTATGGATCACCATAAAACTGAATTTTAGGCCTTTTCCCACTTCCAGTAAACCGAGACATTATGAATTATACAGGTGAACAGCATGGTAAGCATTTTAAAAGGACACTTTAATACTAAAAATAAGACAATTCCAGCAATCCTTGCCCAGAAAACAGATTGCGTAGCATGGAAATCAACTTTTGTGTTCCCACACCTGCCATCACAGCCACTTATCTCAAAGTCAGTGGGGCTGCAAACATGTAGAAGTCAACCATGAGATAGCTGCAGACACCAAAAAGATAAAGACGTTAAAAAAAATACAGGGACATTAACTGGCTGCTTGGTGGGAGGAATGGATACTATGAAGGGAGAAGCAACAGAAAGGAAAAACAAACGCCAAACCACGGCAAGTTGTTTTTCTTCTTCTTGAACCACGGAAAATAAATAACAATGATGATAAATATGCAAACAAATGTGAAATAAATATTTTGCTTTTATGATGCAAGCAGTCGTCTAAAATTACTGTATTCAGGCACTGCTGCAATACCAGCCCCAGCAAGAGATCTGCAGCTTCAACACGACAGACACCGTGCAACAGCAGGATGAAACCTGCCCCCTCACTTCAGTAAGAAATACTTGGGTATCAAAATGCAGAAGCACATCATATTCGGAATAAGGCTGAAAAACAGAAAGTTGCTAACTGGAGAACTTAAAAAAATCTGATTTTAGTTATGACATCTTTCCTGGATTTGCTAAGTGAGGAGGGGCAGATCCAGTCGTACCTGTGCTATAGATCATCCTACATGATTATAACTGCATCCCCACGTAAAATGGAAAAAGGAATGGTTCCTTTTCCCCATAGTTTGCTCCACGCACTCAAACTGAAACATCTTGGATGCAAGGATCATCTCTCTAAACATTACCGAATGCTCCTCAGCACCGAGTCCTCCAAACACCGATGGAAGAACTGCCAGATACTCCGGAACTCCCTGAGCAGCTTGCTATCGCTACTGATTGCATCCATAGCATATGAAGAGTGGCAGCGTGAAATCTCTACTCAGTGGAGCAGGCGATGCTATTTGCATTGCAGTATGTATGTACAAAGAGTCAGAGAGTCTAGTGGTTGCTCCAAGGTGACCTGGAGACGGGACTCTTGGGGTTCTAGTCCTGGTTTTACTGCAGAATTATAATGAAACCTTGTAAATCAAAATCAGCGGCCCATTTTTCTACGCAATAGGAAAAATTAATTCTTCTGAACTTCACTGGAACACTTAAAGGAGTTACTATACAAAATATTATCATGCGTTTATTTAAACCTCCTTGGATGGTGCTTAAAATGTATCACCTCACAGCTTCATCTGGTGTTGATCAGAAGACAAAGCTATACTGATTCATCCAAGCTGCGACCTCACCCACTAAATAGTATGCCATTGTTTAATCTTGCTACCGCGAAGGAATAACTAGAGACCAAGGAGCGTACAAGTAAGGAAACATTTTGGGTTATTATACACAGAGGACAAATTCTTCTTGACGAATTGCAGAATAACTCTTTCGCAGTGATAAATTTACACTGCTGTAGCAGAACAGAAGCTGGCTTTTGGTTCTTTACAATATCCTGAAAGTCAAGGAATAGAAAGCCCATGCAACTCAGGAGCCAGCCCTTTACTGGAGCATTTGCTCTCCCTTGCAGAGAAGGAGAGGGACGGTTCTCTCTGGGATAGCAGCTATGCTACAATTTAATCACGCTGCAAAAGTCCCTAAGGAAGCACGGCACAGACCTTCAAACCAAGGTGTTCTCTGACGTAGTTCAAGATCCCTCTGAACCTCAGCAGCATTAGTCCTGCAGACAGTTAAAACTCGCAGAGCTCGTTGTTACACAGGCACACAGCAAATGCTAAAGGGATTGTGGAAGCGAAGGCCGGCCAAAATAAATGAGACGCGGGTTTTATGAGGGATCATAACATTTCTAACAGGCTGCTCTTTCTTTCAGGGCTTGCAAAGGAAAAGGAAGAACGGCCAAACTTTCCACTGAAAATAATCAAAAAATTGAACACTAAAATCGATTAGTCCACACTCTATACATCAAGTGCATTTTGCCTTTAAATGCATTTAAACAAGAAGGCATCAGATCGTAAGTTTCAGTTTTCTTTGCAAACTGCACATAATGTAACATGTAAGAGATAAACATGTCATTATCCCTACACCTTTTCATCTGTTAGTATTAGACAAAAGAAAACTTTAAACCAAGGCATAAATGCCAGTTACTCACAAGTCTTCCCGGTTTTCAAAATAAAACCAACTTATATCTGGATCACAATTTGTTTCTACTAATTTATATGAAGTTTCTACGCTAATGAGTCAATGGCACACCCCTGACCCAAGCCCCACAGGAGGCTGAAGGCATCAAAACCCGGAGCTGGATCTTGTTTCTCCTCCACCCTGCAGTTAGAGACCCAGAAAAACCATCAAAAGGCTTCTCAGAGAACAAATATGAATGCAGTCAAAAGATCTAGTTTAGAATAACTTTCCACACAACTCAGCTGCAAAACAGACAATATTCTCTAATGGGAAAGGCATACTAGAAACAACTTTCCAGAAATAACATTGCTAGCAAAGATATATTAAGGGAAAATGAACTGTAAGCAATAACCAGCCAATGCTTGGCAATCTTCATCCCCACTAAAACATTTATTTTCACTCCATGCTTTTTTTTTTTCCCCTTAAATACCCCAGTGACAAATAAATTATGAGCATTACAGCTAATTTATTACTCAGCACTGCTGAGGATGGAAAGGAAAAAAAAAAAGGGACCGCGGTATTTTAAAGCTGATTCTTATTCTAGGAAAATAAATAATAAAAACAATAATAAATTCAATGGGAAATACTGTTCTTGCAGCTAAGTCATTAGACTGAAGCATCTGAAAACGGAATTCCTTGCTCTGCCAGGCTCTTCCTCTGCCCACACCTGAGCCATCTGGGGTTTATTGCTGTTAATCAAGCAAAAGGCTTCATCAATAGCTTCAGCAACAGAATCAAGCTCTTAATCCCTGCCTCAGTTTCCCCACCTGTGACATTTCTCCCACCCAGTCTCCTCAGATTGCAAACACTCAATAACAAATTCTATTGTACAGCACCAAGCACAACTGAAGGCTTTGAAGCTTTGCAGTACTTCTACATTAAAATTGTCTTTATTGACATCTTCCATGAAGACATCTCCACTGACTTCAAGAAGGGTTTGACCAAGTCTCTACAAGAGGAGACAACTGCTTTCTGTAACAGGAAAACAGTATTGTATTTGCCTCATTTAACATAGGAGGGGAAAGAGTCGCACACAAAAGCAACTTAAAAAAACACAAGCCAAATTCTGCTCTTAATCTCTCAGTTCCCTGGTGTCCATCTAACAAAACCCCTATTTGTGTTTGTTCCAGCAGAAACCCTTTGATGATTAACTTTTGTATTTATCTCTGATACTTATTTTTTCCTGAAAATTGAATGTTACAGTTTTCATTAATATCCCAAACAGCAATAAAAACTGAACAGAAGGAGCCTGGCTCAGAGACCATACACGCACATACAATCTCACCTGGATTTACACAGGACTATTTTTACTGCAGATGAGTTAAGAGAGCTTTTGCAAGCTGCAGTCAAACACTGCTGTGTGGGCAAAGCTCTAGCTGGGAAGTTAAGCCTGGCTCAAAAGTTTTCATTCAGCAAAACAAGAAGCAATTTGGCATTCATTCCCATGCAAACACCAATGCACCTTCCTGGAGAGGGACCAATTATTTTCCTTTCCATCTCATGCTCGAGCCAGTCATCCTCTGTCACTGGATAAAACACATCAATAGCTGCATTCAAAGCCGCAGCAAACAGAGACATCTTGGTAAAGCTCTGTTAAAACAGCTATCCCGAGCACACCAAATAACTGTTTCTCAACGTGCTTCCCATATGCATGCCCTTTATCTAAAGAAGCCCGTGACTTTGGCAGATGTTGGATGCTCGCAACTAGGTCAGTTTGAAGCGGAAAGAGCTGAGGCTAAAGGCTAGGGAGAGAAAATAATTAAATTGCGCTCCTGCTCCACAAACTATGGCTGTCAAACCCAGAGCTCCTCGCCTTCTGCTAAAGCAATGATTTCACCACTGGCGAGGCAAAAGATTTGACTGGCAGGGTGATGAAAAGCCTCAGCGATAAACCATCAGGAGCACTTGGAACGTTATTACCAGTTAAAATATTTCAAAATATAATGCATGTAGGAATTTGGGAGGGGGGGGGACACAGGGACGGAAGTGTTGCCAAGGTATGTGAATCAGCCTTATCGAAATCCTCATCGCTGCACGGCCGGCATGACCGATCACTCTGCTGCATTCGCCTGAGAGGCACAAGGCTCCGGCTGGAAAACACAGGTTCCAGCCTTTCTTCCCTCCCGGTGCCATCTGCACCAGCAGCGCTCGGCTCTTTAATCCACGGACCCACGCTGCAGGAGAGCAACCGGGGGTGGAAATCATCCGGGCTTTTAAAAGTTGCTGCGAAAACCCCGAGTAACTTCTGCAGCAGCAACGCCTGCAGACTACAAGCAGCATTTTCCCCGCTGCCACTGCAGTTGCTGGGAAATTTGAGTTTCCAAAAGCACGCAGGAATAATTAGATGAAGCCAAATAAATGCATACGCAAAACCTTACAGGAATATGCAAATAATAGGGTGTATTCAGCAGCCCCAGAAATGAAGGCAGCAGCACAGGCTTGCATTTGCATAAACTATGCAGGATATGGCACCAAGTCATTTTGGAACATGTGTGTTTTGCAAACAAAATTGACAAATATTTTGGAACATTGATCAAATACTCCCTAAAACTTCACATGAAGAACCTCAGAGACACGGGACTAATTAACCATAGACCTTCACTGTTGGAATCCTGGGGTATTTTCACTGCTGAGCTCTGTGGGAAAAGAATTGGACTTTATAGATTTTATCAGCATTTATTATTTATAAAGTCCTCTTGGCAAGCACAATGTTTTATGAACAAATAAACGTGAATGATCTGTGCTTCAAAACCACATAATGAATTAATGTCTACTTTGTACGTACATTCAAGTGGGTGCCACTAGTTTATTGTGCAGAGAACATGGAAGAAAGTCGTTTTTACATATCTAAAAAGGAGTAGCAATAGTCACTTTTAAATGTACTGACATGAAAGCCAAGGCCAATCAAAATGGAACTGTTCAACCACTCCTAAGCAGCCAAGCCCTTGCCTTGTTTTCTTAATAAGCTGAATTTTTACCCTCCAAGTCTCTCTGTGCAGCACAAGACAGATCAAAACTGAGGAAACCAACTTGTCACCGTATAAGGCAAATGTCTCTTCCTGAGTTACAAATAACCAGGGAAAGTCGCACATGTGGCCAAGCAAAGCAGAAGCATGATCACAGTACGCAGCTCACCACTGAAAGGCTAAAATTAGCAGTTTATTCAACTGCCCAGAACTACACGCTGTGTCTGTCCTGTGCAGCATCTCCCTATTTGTCTTTCTGTTTGCTCTCCGCTTTGTCACACCCGCTAATTTGTCCCTTGGGGAGTAGCCTGGCACTGCACTGCTGAGCCCAACAGCCCCTGCTCGTCCCAGGAGCCTGAGTAAATGAATATCCACCTGCAGTTACACCTGGGCAACTCTGCAGTGTCTCCACTGATTTCACCCCAAGACAGCACCTGAGAACCACACCTGGCCCCACAGGACACTTGGTCTGCAGAGATGATCAGGTCCTCCACACTTCCCACTGAGCATCTTTCCTGCTCCTGCTCTCACTCCCCCACGACACCTGTAAGTGCAGTGCTCGTTCAGATTCACTTTAAGCACAGATTTACCCTCCAAAGATAATTCCACATTTGCATCTGTTCATTGTATGAAGAGCTGCGTGGTATTTGCAATGATGGAAGATAAATTATACAGCGAACGGAGGAACACTTGCCCAGTGCAGCTGGGCCACTGCTTATGCATGCTAGGGATTGTTTTGAGTTTAGTTTCCTTTTTTTCTCCCCCCGCACTGGCCAGTTGTCTGTTACTGTTTGTGGATCTGGCTGGTCATGGGGACACGATGTCAGGATACAGTCCTGGAGAATGAGAGAGGACAAAGACAGCAGCACCTCAGTCAAGTTAATCCCTCAGGAGAGGGAGGCAGGACTCCGGGAATTGTGATGGCAGCAGGGATTTCCAGCCGGTGGGGCTGGGGTGCATGAGGGAGGGCAGGCGCAGTCCGGAGGATGCCGCAAGAATTGGGGAAAACAGGAAAAAAAGCTAAATTGGCAAGGAGAGACTGATGCGAAAGAGTTAGAGGAAAATGCCATGTGAGGGACTATTACTGCTGTCCAGCGCGCAGATGCTGTAGCAAACCGTGCCAGTACAGAGTCCTCTAGCAGATCTATGCATTTCCAGCATACTGGTGCCCACTGGGTGACATCACCTCAGTGGGCTCTTCCTTGGCCGTTACTTTGATGAAGATTATCCCACATTCATTCATGCTGACAGCTCATTTTGCAAGTAGCTCATTAGAAGCAACATATTTACTTACTAAGGTGTTACTCACATAAAAGAGGCATGTGCCTGTCTGGCTTCTACAAATTAAGTGATATCCACCTACATTCACATAGGGTATAGAATTCCTGATTTTCTCTCAACAGATGTGATGTAGTTTCCTTTGCAATTAACATACGTTCCAAACTAAACTTATGTGTTTTATTATCTGGAGTTGACTGTTAATTTCCATTTCATATTAGCAGGGAATATTAACCACGGTTAGTTTAGCCACGTACCTTGAAAAATTATAGATCACGTTCAGAACAAATTTGCATAAGCAGTTTAAGCATGAGGAGCAGTGTTAAATACTCAATAAAAGTACCACATGTATTACTGTATAACATATTACGTGTATGGCCTCAAAAAGCCTCAGAGATTATGAATACATTTCTTTTCCATGGAAACTATAATTCTCAAATCCAGCATGCTATTTTGAGAAATTTAAATCAACTATACACTTACATCTGCTGGAAGAGGACTTGATTTTCACAGGCTGCCTCTCTCTTGGTGTGTACTCAAAGGCACCAGAACTGCCGTATGGACATCCTTCCAACTCTTCTACTACAGTTCTGCCTCTGACACCAGATCTCACTATGCAGATTCAGTGCAAAGTCTTATTTTGACTGTTCTCTACCTAACACCAAGGCTTACGGGGCTGCTGTACTTAACACCGCTGCATCACTTCAAGAGGACGAAAAAAATTAGTAAACGCAGGAGGCGTGAAGTAAATGCCCCATCAGATTTTCTTGTTGTTTATTCGGTATAAACTGGAAAGGCTGGTACTTGATCCGAGTTACCGTCCAGCTCGGCATCCAGCAGCAGTGACACGCCAGCCCGCATGCACAGCCGGGCAGCGGCGGTTCGGGAGTCCGGGGGACCGGCTGCCCAAGTTACCGCCGCACACGCCAGAGGGACGGCCGAAGGGAAACCCCTCCGCACTGCTGAGTCATTTAAGCCCTGAAACACCGGGCTGGTGTCAAACCCACCCGGGGAGGGTGCGGGGGCTGCCCACCGAGCTGCCCCGGCCACGGGGAAACTTCCACTTGTGCCAGCGCATCCCCCGCTCCGCGCCCCCCGCCCGGCAGCGGCCGCCGGCCGAGCCCCGCCGCGCCGGCTCGGCAGGTAACGCCGGGGGGCTGCGGACCGGTCCCCCACTCACCAGGTAGGCTCCCACCGTGCCCTGGGCCAGCATCAGGGCGCACTCGGACACCAGGAAGAGCTGGATGCTGGAGAAGCAGGACACCTTCCTCCGCCGCCTCCGCTGCCGCGGCGCACCGGCCCCCGGGAGCTCGCCGCCGCCGCCGCTCGCCGAGCCCCGCTTCCCCGGCATCCTCCCGGGCACCGCCGCCGCGGGATGGCGGGCCCCGCGGCTGCTCCGCGCCTTCCTCCTCCTCGGGGTGCCAATCACAGCGGCAGCCCACGGCGGCTGCCTCTCCGCCCGCGGGCTGCTGCCATGGCCAGCTCGCCGCCGCCTCCTCTCGTCTCTCCTCCCCTCGCCCCGCCGCGCTCCCTCTCTCCGCCAGCTCCGCGCAGGCCGGATCCGCGCCCCCACCGGCGAGAGGCGGGGGAAAGCGCGGGGCTGGCGCCGGCGGAGGCTCCGCGGCGGGCGGGGCGGTCCCGTCCCAGGGTGCGCGGGGCGGCCCGCCGGTTCTTAGCGCCGCGGGAGGGGGCGGCCGCTGCAACACCCACCGCAACTGCCCCCCCGTGGGACGCAGTTCGGAGCGGAGAGCGCTCCCGCACGGGGCTGGAAGTTTCTCACGCAGGGTGATGTCCCCAAATTAGCCTGGCTCCTATCTAATTCCTGGCGTCCCCCCGCTTGGGTGCCCTAATTTCGTACTGCTGCAAGTGCTCCCTTTTAAAGGGCAAATGTAAGAATTGCACGTTCAGAAAAATCAAACGGCAAGAGGTGTCGTGCGTTGCCGCTGCCAGGTGGGTGAGCTTTAGCTCTCGGCCCCCTGCTCCATGTCCCCAGCCACACGTCTTTCTGATGGTGCCTTTTGTTGTCACCCCCACCTCGAGTTCTAATTTCAGGAGATATCTTCTTTTAAAAACCACTAATCATCACTTCTACTATTACAGATCACATTCCTTGTTGGTGTAATAGCAAACCTGATCTGTGTTGCTCTTCAAGTGCACTTTTCCAGTTCATTTCTGGGTCCACACTTGGGGCTGCTGCCTGACTTCCTATGTTATTAAACTTCCAGTGAAGTGGAAGTTTAGGTACTTGATCCACTTAATACTGGGTTGTCTGTGGCCTTTGAGAGGAACAGTTTTTTGTAGAAACAGAGACTACATTTTTCAAAAATAATTGCATGATTTGGATCGTAAATTTCATTTTTCAAAGGTGTTTGAGGCTTCAAACCTCCTGAATACATAGGAAGATGGTTTTGAAAATGGAACTTAAGAACATCCTAATTTTTCGAGGTGTAAGCCAGTCACCACCAGTCATACCAGGAAGCCCAGACATTTTAAATGAGCCCTTCTTTTTCCCAGCGCCCTTTCTGAGTTTCTATTCCCAGAATATTTTCATATTTTGGGGGTTTTTATTTTGGCCTTCTTTCCTATGAGTACCTTTAATAAATTGATACTGAAAATTAATCTTGAGCAGAGTCTCTGCCTAGGTTGATGAGCCCTTACCAAGCCCAGCTGGTGCCCATTGCCCCAGCAGAACTTCAGACCATTACTGGCACGCTCAGCTCTTGCCCTTTGCCCATGAGCTGCCAGCAGCTCCTTCCCATCCTGAACTTTGGCTTGTCACAGCTTTTCCAGCAGGTCTGCGCCTTATCAACAGGTGTCCATAGTCCCATCTACCCCAGGGACACCATCTCCAACATAGATGGCCTGAGGCAGCATTATCAAACAATTAGTGGGGAGAACAGACTGGTGCTTGTAGCTGAGTTTTAATGAGATACGTATCAGTCTTTCAGACATTGTTCACCTCACAAGATGCACGTTAGAAGCTACCTGAGGCCTCAAATGCTGGATGTTTTTGCATCAGGTCATGAAAAACTGGCTTGTCCTTACAGGGTTCTGACAGTTTGCAAGGTGTTTGGTTTCCATTCAGGAAAAACTGGTTCTTCTGCCAAAAGAAACTAGAAAAAGCTCATTTTCTGGAAATCTCTTTAGACTACAAAAGTGCTCGTCTCCTTCGTGTTTATATAGGGACTTGTGCTATAAAAATTCTGAACTTATAAAGCTAGCGAGGTCTCTATGCCTTGATGGATAGATTCGCAGACTAATTCAATTAGCATGGCTAGACAGATGCTTTGCTCCAGATGGACGCTATGGTGCGTTATAAACAGGATGGACAATCCAACAGGCTTTTCAATAGCTGAAAACAGAGTCTCTTAAAACACTTGAGCATATAGAATTATGGCAGGGGAAGTCTTAGAATTCCTTGAAAAAAGAAAAATTGGGGGGCCATGCTGGTCTTTCCAGTCAGCTTTTGTCTGCTCTATGTTGGGTGCTAAAGGCAGCAAAGCTCTGCAAACTCATATAACTCACCAAATGTGTATCTGAAGACCCAAGTAAATTTCTGCATGTGCTACCACAGTTACCAATATTCACATCAGTGCTTTAAAGCTCTTGAATATATTTAATATATGCAAGTGCCGTCATGTGTCTTGATCACATCTCAGACATCCCATTAGAAGAGTTTGTCCAGGCTGAGGAAGCAGATTTACTGTTTGTCTGCCACAAGGAAAATGGCTGCTAGAAAAATTTGACGCTAATACTAATAATCTGAAGCATCTGGTTGGTTATTGCAGCAGAATACAATTATCAGTTAAATTTCTGTCCAGAAGAGACAGAGTCCCTGGATTTTTTTTTTCCCTCTATATTATAAACATGCATTTTTTCCTTTAGAAAAATTCCTGCTGGATTGCTCAGCTGAAAGACAGAATGAGGGTCTTGCATCTCCAATCCTATGTCAGTAGACCTGAGTTTGCTTTCAACATACCACGTTCCTGAAGGGTCTCAGCAAAGTGCTTCAGGGACGGACAAGCGACCTGTTTGAATTTAATAGTTAATTATTGCCATACCCAAACAGTTTTTCTGAACCAAATTGACCCAGCTTTAACTACTAATGTGTGGAATACTAATGTTCTTGGATTATTGTTACCCTAGAATGAAAAGGGACTTTATAGCTTGGATAGTCACTTTTCCTCAGGGCTCAGTAGTTTTACCAACACAGTTCTCAGCTGTTTCCACAACCAAAGCAAGCATAGCAACTTTTTCCCCCGCAATAATTTGTATTAAATTTCTTGCAGATACCTTGTCAGATTTTTATAAACACTTGAACATTCATAGCTGGGAGGTGTTGTGCTGTCACAGATAAGGTTGGACACTACAATGTTTAACAAGTCAGTTCCCCTGAGACAGTCTAATTGCATCTTGTCTGCTGGACATCTCCTTGTTGAGTACTTGGGGGCTTGTGTCAACATTCACCTTTGGGTAGCCCTAGCGGGCGGAGTTTTCTTGATCTGTCACCATCCTAAAACAATTTCTGTTTTAGTTAATGTTTTTTCCTCCTCTTTATGGCTAATTTTATTGAAAATTAACTGTGTAGTCATGCGTTTTGATACCAGACAGGCATAACTTTCTCATCCATGTCTAGAGTCAGGACCTATGGGATGTGGGGTGCATGGCTGGCACAGAAGAAGGTCTGAGGGAGGGCCATGAAGGTGAGGACCTCAGAGAAGCACTCGACTGAAATCATACACCTCAAGGGGCAAAAGTGCAAACTTAAAATCCGAGCTTAGCCATCAGCAGCGTTGGTAACAGGAGGAGAAACAGCAGAGGATGATTTTCCTTAAGCAGAGCTGGTGGAAACCTCTTCTGCGGAACGTGCCAAGGCAAGCAGCTGATCTGCGTCATTAGGCATCTCTATAATTGCCATTGGAATCAAATTCCCAAACCTTCCAGACATATTTTACAGTCCAGGGAGCTAATGTGCACCTCATCCAGTACAGCCGCACTGGAGCGGTGGTGGGCACCCATTGTACCTGTACTTGCTGAGGATGCAGCAGAGGAAATAAAGGACAGGTGCTAAGAGAAGATGATGTTCTCACAGGAGACATATCGATCCTGTGGTGTGTAATAAAAAACCCCAACAAAAGCAGTGCTGCGACCGTAACTATTACCTTCTCTCACCAAAACTGCTCACCACAGGTCTCTGGACATTTTCGACAGGGCCATTGTGTGTTTTCTTGCTCTACACTGCTGTAGGGCAGGAGCAGCTCTTGGAGTCTGATACTCACCCAAGTGTCTGCATCCTCACCCTTCCCCATGGTTTTGCGACAGGTGACTGTGCAGTGCGGCGTTAGGGTTTCTGTCCTGTGGCCCTGGGTGCTAACCCAGCTGCAAATCACTGTTAATCTGGTGTAAGTACAAGAATGACTGAGGAACATCATCTTGAGAGCCACCTTGCTTGCTACAGTCTGCCAGGTTGACACTTGTTCTGCTCCTGGATCATGGAGTAGAAGCTTTTCACCTGGCTCTGAGAATGTCACAGTGCTGCTTTAAGTGCTGGAAAATAATGTTGCTGAGAGGTTTGTATTCTGCTCCATTCAAAATTATGCCAATGAAGTTAAAAACCAGGCACAGCTGCCTCAGATATCACTCTCAGACTACACCCATTTGGGTTTCTTTCCAGCCATGTTGAGGCCAGTTTTCATTTGCTTTAAGCCATTTGGATGAAAGAAAAGCTCATGTGCTGCCAAGGTGGATTTGCATGCAGCATCAATCATGTCTCCTCGGCACCAGATCTACACCCCTGTCTGGTCCTACTTGGTGCATTTGTCTGAGGGAAGGCTTACGTATTAAGAAAATGAAGAATAACTTCAGATATGTTCAAAGAGCAAGGAAGTACACATAAATAAGTAAGAAATCCCGAGACTCTAGGCAAGACAGCTTTCCTTGGGATAGCTTTGAAATTCTCTTTTGTGAGTGTCTGGTGCAGAACCCTATGGATCAGCTGGTACGGGAGGGAGGTGACAGGAAAGGTTTTTAATCATCTGCCAGTGTAGAATGGGGAGTATAAGTATTCACATCAGCCAAGGGTGTGCAGCAGTAAGGAGGGTTCAGATTGGGACAGCTTGTGGATGTATCAGCAGCTGTCATTTCCAAGATACCACGATGCTAACAGTTTTAATGCGGTTTCTTTCTATAAACACTTCCGACTTTACTGCCTTGCTATTTTGAGTCCTGCTGGAGACTTGGACTCATTAAAGAGGCATTTCCTTCAGACAAGCTGATTAGATAGCTTTCCTTCCCCGAGATGATGAAAGGCTGGAGAACACCTCACTGAAGCTAAAAATTGCAGAAAATTAAGATACATTAGTTTAACAAGAGGTGCAGGTTCACCTTGAAATCTTTCACTATGAAAACAGCTAAAAAAAAAAAGAGAGGAGGTCCTTAAATGCAAAAATTGGATGACTTGTCTACAATCTACATTGCATAAACCTGGCTCCTAACCTCTGATTATGCTTTTCCCAAACAAACGAGACTCAGATCTAAAGGCAGCTGAGTAATCTCTAATGTCATTGCCTCCATGAGACCTGAGGGCATGCAACACTTTTACAGGAGAGCTAAGCACCCAGCAGGACCATGGTGTGAATGGAAATCAGAATGACTTTTGAATTAAAGCAATGTGATTTAGCAAACACAGTATAATTGTGGAGTACCTGCAAATATTGACATCAGCCTAACGCCTCATTTAGTGAGAAAGTTAATTTGCGGAATCAGAAAATGAAAAGCAAATTACTGGACAGTAGACTACCACTTTCCTGGCTGTTAATCAGCTTCTCATAAAGCAATGAATGTCCAAACTATAAGTCAATATACAGTAGAAATATTTGTTTAATTTCTTTATGGTAAGAATGAGACCTTGAAGCTCTAATTCTAGAAGATAATTCGATTTAGTCAATCAAAAAATAAAAAAGAGAATTTCATCTGTTTGTATTTTACAAATTGATGTGCATTTATGAAACTAAGATACCAGTGGTAGGAACACCTTATTACAAATGTTCTGTTTTCCTGACACTGCCACACTTTGGAATATATTCTTGGCTGGAATCATCCGTGGCTGATGATGCAGCAGAAGGGAATGTTCCCTGGAGTCAGTAAGAATTTGTCTACCAGGTGGTGGGGTAGGACAGGGAGTGATGGTGCCATCTTTTGTGTAGGAAGCCCCAGCAAACTCTCACACAGTCGCAGTTGCTGGTGACACATGGACACTTCTGCCCAACTCTGAGCATTAGTCTTAGTGGGTCAGCCCAAATTTCATTCCTGGTATTTCATTTCGATCCCTTACTTCGGTTTTTCCTTGTGCTAGCTGGACGCAATTTGGTTCTTTAGTATGCTCTATGTTGTCAAACACCAATCACTTCCCACCTCGTAAGTACCTTCCTATAACAGCAAAATGCAGCAGAGCTTTTATATGAAAGTTTGCAAAGTGCTTTGGAGCAAGGGGCCTGTAAGCACTTTGTGAACGAGCAAAGTTCCAGCCAGACCCTGAACAGTTGTGCCCTGATGCATCTTGCTCGATAATAACTTTACAGACCCAATACTTGTAAATCAAACTGTCTCCTTAAAAAAGAAACTGTTTACAGAGATACTCACTGTCATCTTGAAATCTAGCCCTTTATACACAAACTGACGTCCCATCGAGCCATTTGTTTACTGTCCGTGACTGTATTTTCTGTGGATCTTGGACTTTCAATCTACCATTCACGTTTGCCTTCTTCAACACAGTCATATTTTTTTCTCTAGCCATTATGTGCAGCCTGTGTCTGTCTCATGATACTAGTTCCTCAGTTCGTTGAAATTACTGGTGTATCTTTTTGCAGAAAAGATTTCATTAACACCTCTGAGCTGGTAAAAACCTGGTTTAGGGCTTTGCTGGATTAGCTGGATCTTCCCAGTGGAAGTGACTTTCCTGTGTGATTCTGTGGTGAATTTGTACTACTAGAGTCTCTGTAACACGTTGTAGTTGCAGATGACAGACCTGCCAAATGCCACTGTGGAGGTTGCTACTTCTGTCAGGCGTTCTGTAAAGGCGTTCATGGGACAGTTTGAAGCTAAATACTGAGCAGATGACAATTAAAACAGTGTCCTATGCTGTCAGCGAAAGAATCAAGACAATTAGCAAACACAAAGTAGGACCAATACAGATAGAAAAGGGAGGAACTGCACTGACAGTGTTGCGATGTTGCATGGTAACTTCTCAAAACAAAACCAGCTCCCATAAACCAGCCTTTTTCTTGCCTCTTTTTTGGCCAGAACTGAATTCTCTCACCCTTTCAACTGATGCATGTTGCCAGTTCCATTCAATAGCTTCTTCTTAGCAGCAGCTAATAGTCTTATTGGGTGTTACTTTATATACTTATGTAATTTCAGTTGAGCTAGCTTGCTGTAAAAGAACACCTTTTTGTCACCTTAGCTATACCGATGCCTTTAGGTACCATAAGGTCAGGCACAATCTTTACGACTGGACACGTATCCCTGAGTTGAATAGTAATCTTTTGGCTTCATATTAATGAGCAACAATGTGCCCTTGAAAACTGGAAGAAACCTGAGAATACTGTGAGAATTTTTACACAAATCAAATGTTTTTCTTCTGTCTTGTACTCTTCTGTAAGAGCCTGTAGTAATTAACTTGCAGAATTCTTGACAGCCTTTGGACCTCAAAAGGTTTGCACACACACTAAGGGAAACAAGTAGGAGCCCCCAGGAGAGGAGTTGGATTTTTTTTTTTAACTTATTTTATTCTGGAGAACACTGTTTAACCCTTACTGTGCTATATTGGTTCAGCTTTTGGAATTAACAGGATCCATAAATTACTCTGGATCTGTGAAATCACATGAAACTGAAATGTCTATAACACCTTGTTGTAATAAATAAAGCCTGAGTATACTAACTGGCATTTAAGGCAAGGGTCGTCTGGTATAAACACTTAATCAAGTGTGAGGGGAACGTTTACTGAAGTCGCTGCATAGACTGGCTGTGGAACTTGCTGCAGATTTCCTGAGTCTTGTTGCATCTTTTTCGTTGTTAAGGTCTTAGCAGCAGGAACTTCCTCTTGTGAAGGATTCTTGCAGTGTTTGGTATGAAGGAGTCTAATATCTCTGAAGTCATGATAAAAATGCAGGATGGAGGAATGCAGGGGAGAGGGGAGTTGTTGACCTCCCTGGAACTCAGATAAGTCAGTAGAAGATAAAAAGAATTCGCTTGCTCTTGCACTGACCTCCGATACAAAAACAGGGCAACGCAAAGAGAGGTCAGAAAATAAAAACAAGTCATTTGATAGCGCCTCAGTAAGGCAGCGAAGAGTTGCTGTATTTGACCTTGAAATAAGCAAGGCCATCAGGGAAAAAATGCCCAATTCATTTATTTATTGCAAAGCTAACAGAACCCACATTTTTGGTTGCTGTGACAGGACAGCCCTCCATCAATGCCCTACCCTGCAGAAAAGCTCAGGTGTGGAAGAGGAAGGTGTTACTGAGCATGGAGAAAATGGAGCAAAATGAAGAGCAGCAACAAGGAGAGGAAAAGCCTGACAAGTTCTTATCAAAGTTATATCCTGCTCTACTTTTCATTGCTATTTTAAAAAGAAAATAATTGGCTTGCAGAAAATAACCTGAAAGCTCTCATGTGAATGTTTGCTGTTTAGCTAGAATGACCCACAGGTGAGCACTCAGCAGTTATTTTTCATTGAGAAAGAGCCACAGTTTCTGTCTCCTACATTTTCAAAGCATGCAGGGTTGTCCGCAAGACATGAATGACATTCTGCTAATGTTGAGAGCTTAGCAGGAGAAGTTTGTGTGTTGTTATCTCACAGCAGAGAACAGCATGGCTAGTTCTAATGGACTGAAAGATAATTAATCTTTCACAACTCATTTAAATTTCCCTTCTCCTTAGATTAAAAGCTGGTCCCCGCTTCTTGTACGTGTGATGGGACATCAAGAGATGGGATTCACTCCTCCACTAAAATTGTTCGTTCTCCCAGAGGAGACCATATGCCCTTAAACAAGAAAATTACAAACAGCACCTGACCCAAATAAAGAAACGATCTGGAGACGTTGTTTTCAGAGATATTCCCTGGAGCTTAGTGGGATTTGGTGCTGTAAAGGCACCACAACCGATATTTTCACCAGAAGGATGGGAACTGTGTCGCGTTGCCTACTCTACCTCTCGTATCATCCTGCAATGTAGTTTCTTCTTGTGATCTGCCCAGGAGGTATGTGAATAAAGACAACCACCTGTGAATATTATCCAGTATCAACCTTTGCACTTGTACCTTAGCTTTCTCTTTGACTTTCAAAGTCTTTTTTCTGAAAACATCCTAACTATCAATTACCAAGGGTATGTTTGGCTGCATAATTAGGATGAAGGACAGTTGTTCAGAAGGCAACTGTTATTTTTATATATCTATGGTAATATAAAAATCTTCTTTTAAATCAATTATAAATGTCTCTTCAGTGATTTATGACCAGTGCGTGGAAGCTGAGAGGTGGCTTTGAATGCAGATTTTGTTATAAATTATTTCCTTGAGTTTTTGTCCTAAATGCAATAATTTACTATTATTAATAGTCTATGCACATCACATTGAAGCAAAATGGAGCACACAAACTTAAGACAACCAGTGTACTTCTACAGAACTTTCTTGGATAACTTCCTCCATATGGACATATATCATTAATCTTTTGACAAGGAGAAAGGGCTTGATTCTTCCCTCTGTTAGCATAAAAAAATAATACAGTTCTGGATAGAGTAGTGAAGTTGTACATCTGCTAAGGGGATGAGAATCAAGGTCTTTAAAAAAATTGGATTGGATAATATTCAACTTTGTTGACTTACATAAATTGCAGCAGTGCTGAACTGACCCGTCGTGGACTGAAGTTCTAGAGGTACCACCCTTCTGAGTACAAAGTCTGGATCTCCACTCTCCTCTGCATGGACATTTATTTACCACCTGGAAAACGTGATGTGATAATGATCATTCAAGAGGGTGATTTTTACTGTAGTCATTCAATTGTATCAACATGCCTTTTCTTGACCAAGCTGATCATACCATCCATGAACTAGTAGTTTGTAGTAGCTGCAGTTTGCCCGACAATATCTTGTTACCAGATCTGATCAAAGTGTTTCTATCGTAGTTTCCTTACTGT
Source organism: Patagioenas fasciata (assembly GCF_037038585.1). Lineage (NCBI taxonomy): Eukaryota > Metazoa > Chordata > Aves > Columbiformes > Columbidae > Patagioenas > Patagioenas fasciata. The sequence goes on from NC_092531.1 coordinate 19,752,862, forward strand.
TGTTTTTTAGTAAGAGAGATGCTTTCCCTGTAATAAATATGCATATTTATGTGAAACTCAGCTTTTAATGCAAATTTTTAACAAAAGCACTATATTTTGTTTACTTGGTTTTCTGTCAGAGTGCTTCTTTCAGTAAATTAAAATTATGTTGATCATTTTAATACCTTTTCTCTATCTTTTTCTTCGTGTTTATCTGGGAGGTTCAATAAAAGATGTAAAAATACGTCAGTTTTAAGTTTCAAAATGGAAACTGAGACATGAACATTTTTGTCAGATTGCTTTCTCTATCTTGACTAATTAGCCAGCTGTAAGGGCAGAATGTATCTCACAGCTCCTTGTGTGTTATGAATTAGTCTTAATACTGCTGACATTACCACGGTTTTCGCATCCTACTGAGCTTTTTGTAGTTTCAGTTTTTCTAATAGAAGCATTAGAGGGGCACATTTACATGCTTGGGCTGATTTATGAGTACATTTTATTTGTGGGGAGATTAAATTATGGTGGGTTGGATCTGTCTGGGTTTCCTACGTAGCCTCTGATTAGTTTTAATACGGGTAGCCCTCACAGAAAATCAAGTGTCTCAGCTGATCTACAATGAAGTGAAGCTGCAATTCATTACCTGGTAGACGAACCTTTCCTTACTAAACTGTGGAGATTATTTAGGATATTTGCAGTCACCCAGCTGATGGTGTCATCTAAGAAACTCAAATGTTCCCTATAGAATGTGAAATATTTGATAGTTCATATATAACTCAATAAGATCCAAACAAATTCAAAATATGCTTTTCTGAGGAAAGCTCAGCTGGGTGATGAATGTGACCATCGCTGGGCCCAGGGGTCACCTGGGAGCACAAAGAATGTCCCCTGCCTTTGCCCAAGGTTAACGTACATAAGGTTTTCTTGGAAACTCAGTATCTCTGCAGTTCCGTAACCTGCAAAGCATAATAAGGAAAGTATGTTCCTACAGACATGTAGGTCCCAGCCTTGGCTTCCAGACTAATTTCTTTCAAAGTCAGGCACGCGAGTCCTGCAGAAGCAGCACAAGGGCAGACCTCAAGCTGGAGATGTCATGAGCACTGCTGAAATCAAGAAGTTCCTGAGCTTCTAAGCATGACTAATACAAGCTGGAAGGCATGCAAGACTTAGACACTGCCCAATGCTTGCAGAGCATCTGAACCCAGTAAGAAAGAGGGAATTTACAGCCGCAGTTTAGTTAGTCTTACCATCTCTCTGTTAGTTATCATCTGCATTAAATTGCATTGTAGTCCTTTCTCTCTAGTGAGCTTTAGTGTCTGTGCTAATAAAGTATCAATGCTCAAATACACTCCTTGAGTTCATTCACCATCATGCCATTCTTAAAACCTCACAGCTGTACCACCATGTTTATATTTCAACAGGAAAAAACCCCTAACCCTAAATCCCTTACAACCAGCAATGAGCTGGACTGCCTCTCCAGAGCACCCGCACAGCCGTGCCAAGAGGGTCCTGCTGTTCTCTTTGTCATATGTGTTTCATTATCATTTGGACTTCTAGTCCATCGCTCAGACAACAAGCAATCTGAGACAAGGTTTGTACTCACATTTTCTGTTAAGTGGCGAGCGCACAGGGGAGGCAGAGTGGGATATTAAATAATAATGACAATAATAATACATCTGATTGAGTTCAGTTCCACTTTAGTGCTAAATGGAAAGCTGAAAGCCTCCCTAAGGATCTTTTCTATCTCGAGCACCTATGATTGTAACAGATGCATCAGTATTAAATGAATGACTTACATGACAAATAATACTGATGCATGTGTTTAGGAAATCTGTGCCCAACTGGCATGTTTTGATTAGCGGCAAATTATGACACTACCACGTCTGTAATGTAACTCATAAAATGAATAGATGTGGTCCACATTTTAGTTGGAGCAAGACAACATAGAACTGTTAATGTGATGCATCTTCCTTACCTTCAACTTTATAAGAATCTTATGAAATACAAATAAAAGCAATGAACAAAAGGACTTTCTTCTATGATTTTAAAAACACCTGAATACAGCAAAGGATTACTAAAAAACAAAAGAGGAATGAGGAAACATTGAATATGAAAACCACTGATCCATTTAAACACAGATGAAATGATTTGAGAATGTACTAGAAAGGAATATTAAACAGACACAAGCTATTAATTTTCACTGAGGGTCAGCCTGGGAGCTAGAGTAGCATGTAAGGTTCAGGTTAACCCTTCACAGCGGAGTGGATCTCATAATAAATTACAGTGTTTTCTGAAGGATGTTGATACAGCTCATGCAATAACCGGAAAATGTTTTGAACGGGTGATAATGTTCATAGAAAGGAGGGACAGTTTGCAAGGTGGAAAGAGGTCAAAAATTACAAGGAAATCTAGCAAATGGCAAAATTAGAATGAAGAAATATTGATCCCTTTTATTTATTTCTTATGGGGAGGACATTGAGTGGTAAGAACAATCTTGATGAAGAATACAAAATAATGTGCTATTAGGGGTCCTCATGAGAGCAGAGACCTTCCATCTCATAGGTCAGCATCTTATATTGCAAACTCCCTGTGGGCTGAACTCTCGTGGTCATTTCTAATGTCTATTTGCTGCTAGAGTATTTGAGAATCTTCCATGTTGAGCTTAACAAACATGAAGCTTTTACAGGACTCCAGCATGTCACTGGCTCATCCCTCATTTTCAGGTATAAACTCTCTGTGCTTTTGGAGGGGAATGAGGATGCTGGGAAAAGATGTACGAGCAGTTAATGTGAGGAATGTCAGGCTTGATGCCTCTATTCTGAGCACTCCACCTAAAACAGAGCATTTACCTCTTCTCAGCCAACCTCTTCTCAGCCAACCTCCTCCAGCCAACATTTTGTCCTTAAAAAACATTTTAACTGTACAACAAATCACTACATTCATCCACAGGGGACAGTAAATGCCACTCTGTTCATACCTTACTACTTCTTCAACTATCCCATTGCCTAGTTCTGGAATAATGATGTGAATATCTCTATACCAGCCTTTTCTATCATGATTAAGACTATTCCAGTCATAAAGGTCACCATATGATAGACTACAGACCGCAAGTCCCCACAAGCCTGTGTGACTAACACATGAAACATTGGATTGCAGCTTGGTCGAGTGACTAGTGTAGTGTGAGAAATGAAATCAATACTCACCCTGGTGAGAAATGTTAGAAATGAGCATTCACCATCGGCCGTGTTCAGATGGCTGAGAGTCTGGGGTGCCATATTTTCATGTTCGTAACCTGGATGTTGCCTTAAAATATCACCCTGAAACTCAGTAGTGATGGCAATGCTGAACACTTACTCCTGCAAACCTTTCTTCAGGTTTATCAATGTACTTTATTTATTGAGCATCAGTCTCCTCCTTGGAGACCTTGAGCCATCCTGCCCCTTCCTTGAGGGACCAGCTCTGTTCAGGCACCGACTCCAGCAGAAATAGCCATACTGGGGAAGATACAGGTTGCTCTGCTTGGAAAAAAATATCCCCAACAAAACTGCTGTATCTGTGTCAAGGGGATTGTATTTCTATCCCTCACGAGAGAAATATTCCAAGTATAGCTAGATGCATTTTTAATGACTCGCATGTTTTGTGGAACAAAAGCCTTTATTCCCCCTGTCCTTTCTCCCTTCCCATTTTTAACGTGCTCAGCACCAAAACAAACAAATACATCACTGGCAATTTCAATAATCTTTGTCACTGTAATACTATGTTACATCTTGTTGAATCAGAGTTAAGTATGGATGTTTATTGAGGGCAGAATGATGTCTGTCTCAGTATCTATTTTTCAGTTGTATACTTCTCTATTTGCTCTTCAAAGACAGTTCGATTTTTTTTCTTCTACATTTTATTTTGGTTTCAAAGGTGCCTCGCTTGAGCAAACAAATAGGATTTCAGATTGATCTTATTATCTGTTTACAACAGTTGCTCTCGAGTTCAGAAGCATCACTGTTTAAAAAAGCATTGAAGTTGTAGTCATGAATACTGAAGTGTGTTTTATGTACAACCTTCTGGTCTTGAAAGCAAAGAGAAGTGCTGAAGCATTTAGCGTCTGTGCTTCTTGAATATCTATTTTCCAGGTCAGTCTTAAATGCAGCCTCTTCTTTATGAGAGTAACTCCAATACTAAAGCTGCAAGTCCAGACACGCTCTTAAAACTTGGCCCTGTCTGAAAAATAATTAATAATAAGAACTAAAATTGTGTTTGCGTAACCTTTTTACAGAAGAAGCTTCTAATTGGTACAGATAGCAGTGCAAAGAAGCACTCAGAAGCAGCATTGATTACAATTCACATTGGGACACCTCTCACTAAAGGGCAATCACTTCTTTCATTAATTGCTTTAAAAATAAGATTTACAGAAAGCTGCATATGAAATAATTATGGGATTCTAACGATTCCTGTTGTAATCTATGGTGGTGTTTCCACTGACTTTGGGGGAGAAAGTTGTGCTCTTTCTTTTAACAGCAAAAATCAAAGTAATGGCTTGGATGGATCCTTTTATTCCACCTGGGTTTGGCTGCAAGGAAATTGGCTGCTGAAAAGGTGAGTGTGGCAAAGAAGTGCCAAAGCCACAGGTCTTGTTACTGGCTGCTGTACTGAAAACACATTCATTGCAAACACCTCAAAAAGCACAAGAGAGAAAATTAAGTCTGGGTATGTTTCCTTTCTCCAGGCGTTTTCTTCCTAGGTTACAAGAATCTATTCTTTTCAGTTGCTTAATAAAAAAAAAAAAAAAGTCACAGAGTGTAATTGTTAAAACGAGCAGTGGGAAATGCAACAGCCTGACAAGAAATTACATGTCTTATTTATCTCCGCTGAAGTTGCTCCTCCAGGAGGTGGAATGTATTGCATTGGAGCGTGTGCCTCTGATGTTTGTCAGAGGTGCTTCCCCGTGGCTCTGCAGCGGTTTCCTCCCCACCGTAAATCCTAAAGGTAAATGCAAACCCAGGTCTGGACCAACCTAGGAGTCTTAACAATTCCCACCCCCCTGCCCTTGCTATTAATGCTGAGGCAGAAATGAAGCAGGTCAGGCAGAACTGAAGATCTGTGGGTGGCCTCCTGACCGCAGGAAAAATTAAATCAAAGCTCAAGGAATCGTTATCCCTGGGGAAGATGTTGGTGCTTACAAGCTTTCTTTGTAAATGCTTGAATAACTGCCCAATCACCATGTATAGTGCAGAGTCCTAGAACAACAGGATTTGGCTGAAATAGAGATCAGAATAGATAAGACAAGAAGAAAATAATGTTTTGGGTACATTTAATTCATGGAAGTGGCAGTATAAAATCAGATCCTGATTAACCAGATTGGAATTCTTCTGTGCAATGCTTTAACAGCATGCTGATGTGCTGATAGCATTTGCCGTCAGCTCAGTTAATGCTGGTACACCACGCTCCAGTTCTACAAAAATTCTCTCGTTTTCACAGATAGCTATCTGAGGGCATCGAGGCTCTTCTGAGATGGATGGCTTCTTCTTTTAAAGACCCTAGCTACTATTTTGATCAGCACAGTGTAAAAAACCTGAAGGGAATTCAAATTAGATTTAAAATATTTCTTCAATTTTGCTGTCATTATATATATTGGGAGGAAAGGGAGCAAGCAAATAATGAACAATACTGCAATTATACCTTCAGAGGGTTTGGCTTATGTAGGGCAACTGGGCCAACAGATGGTGAATGCAATTTCATGTACAAAAGTATGAAATAACTGATCTGGACAGAAGGATTAAAGTGGGGTGTGCGTATAAATTGAACATGGATCGCGAAAAGTATATTGGGCTATTATGGGAAATCACTGAAGCCTGAGCACAGATGCTGCGGAAGATGACAAATCAAACTGCACTGGCACAGCGATAGAAACAAAGACAAAAGGTGAGAGTGCTACTGTTTTAGTCTTTTGTGAGTGGTACAAGCTTTGTTCTGCTGGAAGCAGAGAGCTGCCTGGTGAGGAGGCACCGAAGGATCTGGTGAAGCTCAAAATGCACAGGGGCTGGGCTAATTTGTACAGTAAACTACAGCAGTAAACTACAAGGCGATGTGGTGATTTAAGAGAAACACCGTTAAGGAAAGGCTCCATCAGGGCATTGCATTTCTTCCATCAGCACTCAACAAGACAGAGCATCTTATTAGTGTTGGCAAAGTGGGCCTGGATGAGGCAAAAAGGCCAGGCTGCCTCTTCCAGAGCATAATGCAAGCACAGAGTAAGTAAAATGAGGACATGAACTTGAGAGTGCTTAATGGGAAGCACCAAGTTTTTATTTGATAATAGCCACTTAATCAAAGAGGCCTTATATAAAGTCCTTCTAATCCTAGCTCATCAGCTGAAGTTGTACATCACCGGGGTATTCCCAGGACAGAAGTACAGTTTAGCTGACAAAGAAGACTAAAAGATATCAGGAAATGTGACTGCACATCTTTGGGAGTCACATCTTGGCCTCTCTGCTCTGCTCAGTGCATTCTGTGCAGCAGGACAGCCCACTCTGAATGTGCCCCTCAGATGACCACCTCAACCCCGTTTACCCATATATATTTAAAACAAAATTAAAAAAGCATTAACCTATTTCAGATGGATTCTGCGAGGGATGACTGACTGGGATAGCAACACTGCCTCCCCATTTTGGGAAAGATTGCCTTGGGGTGTTCCCTTGCCTATGTTTGCAGAGCTGCCAGCACAATATAGGCTCTGGGGATCTGTCATTGTGATCCAAGAAGATAAATAGTGGGGCCATCACTGGACAGGCCCAGTAGGGAAGGACCACTGAAGGATTCCTCAGAAGAAGGAAAAGGAAAAGGCTGTGGGATATTCAACTTGCCAAAATAGCTCACTGCACCTCTGTATAAGTTCAAACAACTATAAATTGAATATGCTGTACAAGAAAGCCATGGCCATCCCATCTGTCTAAACCTAGAAACACTCTGTTTAGCTCTTCTAACTAAAGCATGGTGCCGTGGAGTTCCTACTGATCTGAACTTTCATGATATTACCTTCTTGCCTGAGGAGGACAAGAGTGTATGGTTGGCCTGGACCAGGAGGACATCATTGTTTTACTTATTTCCTACCTGGCTGGGTTACTTTTGACTGGACATCTGGCAGGTGGAGGATTGCTTCAGTTCATTTCCCACCCGTAACCGAGCAAATCAACCCATTTACTCTTAAAGCTCCGATTAACAGAACTGGTATAGAGGCATGAGGAAATTCTTGTTTGCTTTTTCAACCACTCACAGTCACACAGTCCAAAATCAAGTTCAGCTTTCACCTAAGAAATGTGTCCTTTTGTGAGATGCACTTAATTCCCACACAGACCCTTGGAGTGCTGAGGAGTCAGAACAGCATGGCCCAAATGGCTCAAGCACAGTAAAACCCTGACTTTTGGATTTAATGGAAGAAATAGAAAATAAGAGCACTGGAGAAAATCAGTTTAGTGCAAGTAAAAATGGATATTAAAAAAAAAATTAGTTTTTTTCAGCTTGGATTTTTACCATTATAAACTTTTATCCCTTTTGAAAAATAAGTTCTAGGTCAATTTTTCAGTACAAATTCCTGTCTCAGCATGAAGTCACACATCTTTTCAGCCTGAAAATATGCTCCTGCAAGTGGCACGTCTGCAGTGAGGTATTTTGTTTAAAATATGTGAACATGAAAGTTAGCACATAACTGCTCCCCTCACTTTTTCCAGCCTTCATTGTTAGCCTGAGTCAGCTCAATTGTACTGTCTCAATGCATGTGAATTTCTATTTTAAGGGAAATTTTCTTCCTGCAAATACTTTCGCTGGATCCTTCCCTGGAGCCACCAAATCCTTAGATTTTCAACTCTGTTTGTTTTTTGTTTGTTTGTTTGTTTTGTTTGTTTGTTTGGGTTTTTGTTGTTGTTGTTTTTGGGTTTTTTGGGTGTGTGTGTGTGTGTGTTTTATCTGTTTTGGGTTTTTTTAATTTTTATTCCCGTCTTTGGAAATTTGGGGGCTAACAGACTGAACAGAGAAATGTGCTAACTTGTTTGACCATTTCTTGCTCTTTCTGTTCTCCCTCTCTTCTGTGGATGATTCCTATTTCCCCAAACCCCTGAGCCTGCCACAGGAGCTCCTGTCACCTTTAAGAAACACGGCAGCCTTTTTCCTTTCCACTGACACTCTTGCTTGAATGACTCCAGTTTTGATGATTAACCAGCCCATATTCAGACACCTAGAAAACGCCTTTCTCAGACAGGGAAGGCTCTGGATATTAGTTCCAGGAGCATTGTGCTTGAACACAGACCCATTACTGCTGTTTATTAATCATCTTCGGAGACAATGTCTGCAAACGTAACTGTGAGGACTCTCCTCTGCACTTACAGCAGTGTTTATAGCTTCTTCTGCACCTTCAGTGAAAGGCAAACCCAGTTTTCTTTAATACATTAAATCTTCAGGCTTCATTTTGAGGTTTTCTGCTGAAGCATAACCAGATATAATGAACGCACTGTTGTGTGCTGGCTGCTGTACCTCCTCAAACTCATCTTCACTGGCAGGTTGTATGGACAGGGGAGGTACAGCCATCTGTGTTTTTAAATAAAGTCAAACACAACGTTAAGAGAACTTGGCTTTCTACAGTGGTGCGTGTAGCAGTTGGATTTTGTAGCATTTTGAGAGGTTTGAACTCTGGTCTGATTTTTTGGTGTCTCTTTTCTCAGCACATTGCCTCCTGGTCTAAAACAGACTAAGACCACAGTTCAGCCTTTCCTTCAGCTGAAACTTGGCTTCTGCTAAAATCTGCCAGGATTTGACCCACAGGTTTCATAGTTTGATGACAGGTTAGAGGGGGACATGTAGATATAGGGATATGCAGACAGAATGGTCTCAGGAATCTTCAGAAGCTCAGCAAGAAGCGAACAGTAAAAAAAAGATAAGAAAAAAAAGACAACAAACAAATGCTAAATTCAGGGAAATCAGAATAAATGTATCCATAGAGGTCACCTCAGGGAAAACCCACATAACTGGATGGATGTTCCTGCACTTCTTTCACCCCTTATTGTTTTGCAGCCACAACCAGAAATGATCCTTCCCCCTTCCCCGGGCTGAATTCAATCTCCCACCGTGTCAGCAGCTGGCACCTCCTCAGCACTCACAGAGACATTTTGGGCACTGCCAAGACTATTCACATTGCCAGAGGAAGGATTATTATCCTCTGAATCAATGAAACCTGTGTCAAACTCAACTGTCCTTCCAATGCTCTGAGCACTTTATTGCTGCATGTGCCTGAGGAAGTGGGAGCTGAGGGGCAACCTATACATCATTGCTGCAGGTGTTGTATGCTCTAGGTTGGAGTCATCTACATGGGAACCTGGAATAGATGCAATAGGTAATTCTGTTTGTTGAAGCATAAATTTTTAGCTAGTGAAGTACAGAAAAAAAAAAACCCTCTCTGGAAATGAATGGACAGTCACAAAGGTTAAAAGTTCTGTAGTGGCATTATTTGGGCTTGAGTTATGAAACAAGTACAGTGTTAGAGCTGTGTGTGGAAAATTTTCAGATGACCTCAACGAAGAGAAGTTTGCATAAGTTCCCTTTCCAGTAATGCTTTATCCAAACACATACTCACACATGCTCCACAAATCCTGGCAGTTGGCCTCCCGAGTAGAGAGGGCTGAACACATGGCAGGCACCATGTGTGTGAAGTATCCTTTGCCCCAAGCTGCTTGAAATCCCAAAGATTTCCAGAGAATCGCAAATGTTACACTGTAGGTTGGCCATTTCCACCCTATGCGGTAATCTAAGTTCTCCCTCTAACTTCTGCCAGTATTTTTAAATAGGGCTGCAGCAGCCCATATCTATAAATACTCCTCTTCTACACCAATATTTGAGATTCCAGCTGATCAAATTCTGCCTGTTATGACACTGTTTTTGTTATTATGTATTGATGCTTTTCAATACCCTTCTCATTTCTCCCCCTTCTTGTCATTGCTAGGTGACTCTTGCTAGGACACACACAGACTACAGAGATTTAAAGAAGAAACATGTGTTTTTCCCAAACTGAGAATCCTGTAGCTCGCAGCCTGCAGTGTTTCCAGGATGTGAAATAACACAGTCAGCAGGACAACATGTCAGTCACTAGCACAAGCCAAAAATAACACGTGTAAGGCCAAACTCAAAGGACTAAAATGGTGCACTTAGAGCAGATGTTTAAAAGCTTGTACACAAGCAATAGGCTTATTAGCCAGCCTGGACCAACTGCAAAAGCCCTTTGGGAAGTATTAAAACTCTTGGCTAGCACATTCACTCCTCCATTGAAGGCACTGGAGATTAGTCATACTTAATAGTGAAAGTGCTAACCTGGGCTGAAGTCTTGCTTGGAGATCTCCTGGACCTGGTGTCATTCCTGTTTTGGGCCAAGTGCTCATTAAGTGCAATAGGAGTTTGATCTCAAAAAACCAAACAGGCATATTGATCTCTCAAGATAGTGTTATCTTAAAGAGGATGGGGTAGAAAAAAACTGCTTGAGAAATGGATAAATTCAGTAAGTGAGGAAGGATAATAGCTGAGAGGTTTTACAGTCATAAAAGACAATATATTAAAAAACGTCTGAGGAAAGAAGACTGCAAGATTCCGGGTTGAGACAACCTTAGAGGCAGGACTCAGCAATCCCAGCCTCATTTTGCTTCTACTCCAACATCTATGGAAACACCAGATCCTGACATGTTTTACTTCAGTGAGAACAGGCAATATTGATGACTTCGTGATTTTTTCCCATTCCTCCTAGCTGTAATCTTGATAACGCTCCTTGATGAAGAAACCATTTCCTATCCACCTTTATTGTTTCTGCTGTAACTTTACTTTTGCATGGGGTTTTTTTATATATATAATGCTGTGGTTTTTGCCTGTTACCATGGCAAGAAGGCGCCCTTGTGTGTCATTTGCACTGAGAAACCAGAAGCCTTAATATTCCACTTAGCGATTTTACAGCCTAACATGTGAAAACATAAGCTAATCGGGAAGGAGAAAGCCAGCTTTCACCCCAAGGTATGGATATTTGGAGCAGATTTCCTCAGTCACTAAGCTTTTGGCCAAGCAGCACCACTTTTTTTTTTGTTTCCTCATCACAAGAAATAAAAAACATTGAAGCTTTTCCTAAGTACCAGATTCTGCAAGTAACAGGCTTGGAGTAATTACTTCGTTAGTCTCCATGCCCTCCTTCCCACACCTATCAAGACCAGCACATTATAAAAAGTCAGTTGGACTCAAAAGTGAATGAACAATTTAGCTGGGTAAAGAACAGAGAAGAAATAGATTGGGGTTGGATGGTGGAGGAAAAAAGAATAGTTTCTTTATTTTCTCCCTTGCTTTTAACAGAAATGAGTCATATTTATTATTTTCCCTGGCTTCAGCTGAAGCTGGGTGAGTGCTTGGATGCCTGCTGAGGGAAATCCCACAGTGGTGGTGCTTGATCTTGCTCCTGTGAAAAACAAGGACTTCTTTTTCTGGTAAAAACCAACCACTGTGGTATTACAAATTCCACCCAAATACATGAATTTGTTTTCTGACCTGTCTGGCATGGCTGCGTGAGAGCTCTACCAAGGGTGGATCGCAGAAGGCAGTGTGAAGATATTTTCTTACAGAATAGGGCAGGAACTGAGAAATGATCACTGGTGCAGCTGAAAAGATCAGGTTAAGTGCTGGGAAAAAAAAAGCCCACTAAGGAATTAATTTGTAGACCTTGCAGAGAGTAAGGAAATGAAATCTAGCTAAGTAAGTTATTAATATTTCTTCCCTAACAGTAATAAGCATGTGATACTGAATTGTAATACAATGATGCACTGATATACCATCAGTGCATTAACTAGCTCATTCATAGTAAAGCAAGGCTGTGGGTAACAAGGAGCTTCCATTAAAGGCTAATCTCAAAAGAAATTAGTTTTCATCACAATTTACCTTTTTCACACACTTCTGGGAAGATGGGAAGCTTACTTGAGCTGGGAAGGATGTCCTGGGAAACCTGGTGGTACGGGCTGGCCAGGAGGTCTGTCTCCTGGTGGTATGGATTATGGGAATGCTCCCTGTGCCTTTTATTCCTCCCAGCACATTGGCTCGGGATCCCTCTCCTCACCTGAGCTACCTACATTGTTCTGATTGGATTTGGCACATGGAAATAATTTCTTTCAAGAATGAGGAACCAGCGGTACCGTGCGGTGCAGCTGGTGTCATCCTAGGGGTGAGAAGGCTGGCGGAAAACAAAAGTTTGACCTATATAGAAAGATCCATCTGTCGAGAGAAATATTCCTATACTTCCTAGAGTCAGCTTCTTCACCTGCTTTACCTGTTAGTTTTCTGACAGTTTTTCAGAAATTCTCTGTGTTTTTGCCAAAAGGGTCTTTTTTTCCTCCTGCTGGAAGCCCTTTCTCCCAAGATAATTGCCCAAAGCATGGTGCTAGGGGAGGCTTAGCCGTCCAGACCTACCATGCACAGCGCCATTGTCTTTGTCATTGCACTGCCTTCCTGGCTGGATTTTTCTTTCTTTCTTTTTGTTATCATTGTTTTGCTTGTTTCTTTCAGCTGCCCGTGCTTCACATGAACTGTTGTATTAATAAATGGACCTTTTCCTACACCAATCAGACAAACATATGGAATATGGAGCAATAAATGACAAAGCAGCCCCACATCTTTCGTACCATCATTGGCCTTCATGTCTTGCAGAAGAGGAATTTCCTCCAGCTGGTTTCATCATGGTTGAATGATCTTCAGTATTAGATACAGGGCAAAAGTTAAAGATCATGACACCAGAATCCTTTGTACGTAACATTACAAATGACTTGCCTGCACATGGAACAAAATGTCAGTAGATGATATCACATAAATGAAGATATTACCACAACTACTCATGTGGAGCATAATGTCCCAGACCTTCTCTGTATGATTTCAAAAGCACTCACATTTAGAAAAAAGTAGGGTTTTTTTTCCTTCTCATCACAGGGGAAACTGATGCTGTAGAATTGAAAACACAATTGTGGTGCACACTGTGTGAGAAGCAGCCACTTGCTGCATTGGAAATCTTGAAAAGTCTACATCTGTAATTCTAGTTTCTCTTCCTCTCATCCACTAATTATGTAAACCCCACTCATTCAGGTTTGGATTCAGCCTGCTTTTCTTCCTAGTATCCGTTACACCATTAGTCTGTTGCCACACCAGAATGACCTGGTGGGAGGGTAAGAAAAATCCTGGGAGAAGAAGCAGGATGTTTTTCCTGGATGAGCATTACTATAAGCAGGATACAATAGAAGAGATTCTCCCTGTTGATGTTGGTGCCAGTGTAAAGGCAACAGCTGCCCCTCCTGTTCAGCCATCAGGGTAGCTGAACTGGTAGTTTAGATGTAATTGGGCACCACTGTTTCTATTTAATGGGGCTCCTGATAAGTAGTTCACCTGCCTAATTGGTACAGTTACCATAGAAGGGACTGCCCCAAAGTGTGAAGCAATACAGGCACCTAACTCCCACTGAAATCAATTATGCTGGAATCAATGAGAGTTAAACAGCTGAATAGCTTTAAAAACCTGGCCCTCGGTGTGCCCCAGAGCTATAATTTATCAAAACACCAACTAAATGGCATGCCTATTTGATTTAAATGGGTGTGATAGGTTTATTGGAGTTATTACTGGAAAGCCCCCAGCTTTTAATATATGTCCCCTGTTACTTACCCAGAATCTGAGTCTCTTGATGCACAAGTGCAAAGCAAACGTACTTGAGTTTGACTCTGCCTCAGGAAGGCTATCACATGGCACCCAGCATATCTTTTGCTTTTCATCTTGATGAGGAAGGGGATACAGAATTACACATCTGCTCTCATCCCATGCAGCCATTTGTGCGAGTTCTTATCAGGGCAATTGATTTCAGGCAAAATTCTGAGGTCTTTGCCCCGTCAAAACTCTTCTGAACATCCCTGGATACAAAATCAGCAGTGACCTTGAGGATGGAGCCTTTTCTGCACACTGCAGTGCTGTGAAACCACCTGCACACAACCAGGAGATTAGCATGAGTGTTTTATTCTTTCAAAGAAAAATATAATCCAATTAGGGTGAACTGGTGCTTGCAGGCATAACCTTGTTGCTCTCTTATGGCTGCCAAGCGAAGTGCCTTTATCTCTTGATAACTATTGCAAAGTGCTTAACTGCTTTGCACGTTCTTATATTTCTCAGTAGCGCCAGATATTAAACTACGTCTCAGTCCCTACATCCCTAAGAAACCGCGAGTCACACCAGGGCTGGTACTGAAAAGCCATTTGCTTCTACGTGAGTCAGTATTTAAAAGCATCCTGCAGTGAAGAGTATACTAATGACTGACTGATTTATGTCCCACTGTAGTGACACATTACCATTATGTGTGGTAGTTTGATCACAGTACATTTTGGTCAATTTTTTACCTACTCTTCTATTTCCTCATGCCCGTTGATCCTCTGGCTTCAGGGTGTTCTCAGAGTTGTAAGTGGAAAAGAAATAAGAAATTCTGTTTCCTGATGTGAAGACTGGGGTGGCAGCATGCTGGGTGACCTTGGGGGACAACGGGCCAAATTCACCTTCGCTGCAGCAGCAGAGCCCTCAGATGTTCCTGAGAATCCCAGTGCCTCTGGGATCGCAGCAGGGTCGTTTGCAGGCTCTGATGGATTAACTGAATTTCTTCATTTACGAGGCTGTTTTTGTGATGCCTCATAACCTGCCAAAGCAGATGTCAAGTGTCAGTCTTTTAGAGTGTGACAAATAATTTCCATTCGGAGATGGTTTCATGTTGCTGATGAGACTGCTGATGTGCCATCAAATACATCAGATTCTGGCATCCATACTTGATGACAATATGTAAACTCTTCAGTGATCTACATATTGGCTCGGTGACTGACTTTGTTCTTTTCTGCTCAGAATAGCAGTGTTTCCTCACCCCTCCAGTGAATGACATGTTTCTCACATTTTTGTGGCGCAGCTTGGTCAAAAGGCTTGAAGGTGTGAAAAAAAAGTAGCAACAGAAAGTTGCATCACTTGTTCCCAACATAACTCGTGTTGGCACTGTTTATATTGTCCCTGTTAAACGTACCAGTGTGCACTTGAGTTTGTCACGTCGCGTGGCACAATCTGCTCACCGCTGTGCTGCCGAGGGTATAACAGTATTTTTCTTCTCTCATGATACCCAAGTGTCTTCACTCAGCCAGCCAGGTAGCTTGCAGGCTCTAAAGAGACAATGTGGTTAATCCTGAAGACCTGCTTAAATGTGAGCTGAAGCCCGAGCTGTGATGGATGTGTCTTAGAGTCCATGAAATTCTTATTAGTTGGAAGACAGCTAAAGATGCAAGTAGTCTCTAGTTGGATTTTTGGAAAAATCAGAACGCTTCATTCCACATGAGGAGAGATACAGGGCCTTGGAAAAAAGCCATGAGGTGCCCTTTTATGCTTCAGTCTCTTTGGAAATAACATCTTGAGTTCTTGCTTAAAACCTCCTGGTGAAATGTTTGGTTTTGTGCAACTGATACGTAGCTGCCACCAATAGCTGAACTCATGGTTCTGGTGGGTTTATTTTCTCAAACATGCCTGGAAGGGCCACATTTTAAACAATAGTTGTTTATGTTTGGACTCATATGCTTTCTTTTTTCCCTTCTTCACCTTAAGGTTCCTTATGCTTCCGTGAGGCAGCAGGCATGGTCTTCAATCTGCTATTCCACAAGCTAATCTAAGTCACATTGTTCCAATGGCAGCGATTGAGACATATCCATCAATATCTTCCCTATTAATGATATAACACATCCACAAAGTTCCTTCAGACGTACTCACAACAGACCCCAAGTGTTACTGTCTCTCTTTTTCCTTTGCTCCTAAACTGATGCATTTCTGGCACTGGGAAACGTATTTGTGAATTTGTGTATTTCTTAGAATGACCTTGCTGGCATTTTGACCACAGTATGTGAAAGTCTAAAATGTTTGCAACCTAGTAAAAAGGAATTTAATAAATATGTAAATCAATCTATGTTTATTTATAGCCTGGCAGAACTCAAAGACCGAGATTCCAGCCAAAAACTCTGTGTTATCTATCATTTTAAGTGGCTAAACACTTCAGAATCTCAAACACCAGGATATGAACATGTACAAAAAGGACTTAAAAAAAAAAAGTAAAACACAAAACACCACATACACACACACACAAAGCCAGCACATGAAAAAAGCCAGCACATTAAATTACCCATAATTTCTTTCTTTGCTCCAGGATGTGTTGTTGTGGTTGTTGTTTTGTTTTTTAATAAATAATTTGCTAATTTCTTTATTTTTTATTTACATGGTTCCAAAGCATTAAGCAACACGCTCTTTATTACACAGAGGTTGCCGATCCACGGTGGTTCATGTTCAGGGGGACACAATGACTGTCACAGCACCCTTTTTAATGGTGCTGCCATAAGGGCCACTATGTATTTATCTACTTATTATAAGGGATGCCTGGATCGGAGGATTACACTGAGGAGTGAAATTGAATCATGGGGGAAAAAGAAGTCTCAAAATGCATGCAACACAGAGCTTTCAAATCCTTTTTGTTTGTGGGTGGTATTTCCTTCATTCCCAATCTGTCATGCCAACTATTGATATTTCTTCTGTCAGACACTAACAGTATCTGACTGACTGACATTATCTGTCTATTGACTGCCTCGGTTTTCAACCTTTTTGGATTTGCAGCCCCCTATAGCATTTCCCAGCTGAGGAATTTAAGCCTGCTGACAAGGAGCATTAGTCAGAGCTACTCTTCATGAACCTCTCAGAAGTCAACTAGAAACCTCAGAAGCCTTAGGTGGATAACCCTGATTCTATATGACAGATATTTACATAACAGCATTGATGTTTCAGGTGTTCTCAGTCTCCAGCTGGATGAAACAATCAATAAGAAACCTGGTGGAAAATACAGAATGAGATTGTTCTGGGCATTAGGAGGCCAAATCCATAACTGGATCCATTTTCTGTCTCTCTGGGCTGAGATAGAGTTTTTGAGGGGGACATTCTTCCATTCAGGAGGACTAATGTGATCCAAGCATCATTTACACCATGTGCGGGTGGGTAAGGAGGAGTTAGGACAGTCTCCACAACATCTCACAGTCATGGGAGACAACATGGGAGACAACATGGGAGACTCTAGCTAGTTAGATCCTGTCTCCATGCTGAATGATTCTCTCTTGGGCTTGATTACAGTTTATTTTTCACCTAAAATAGTGTCAGAGGCTTATTCTCTTGGCTTCCTCATCAGCAACCACCTGTACTTTACTGGGTCATGCTAACTTAGTGCATGTTTCCAGTCACTCCATGTAGGCACCACTTAATGTGCAAACTATGACTCGTACAACATGGGTCTCAGTTTTCAGAGGTAACTTTGTCATGTCGAAATCAACAGGAGTATAGCATAAGGTTCAGTTTTCTCTTCCCGTAATTTCTTAAATAAACATAAGAAAACTATGTAGTCATGCAAAGAGACTCGGTATTTCTGTAACATTCAAAATGCAGTCAGATTTGCTGCCTCTCCTGAACTGAAGAGCTTTTTCACAGTCAAAACCTCAGAGCTAAAGTTGTGAGGAAGATCACGTCCAACAACTTGGTGTGGCTTCTGCACAGTTTAGAAGTTTAAGGGCATGTGGGTATATGGAGTTGTGTTGCTTTAATTTACAGCATGACCTAGTTTTATCAAACTAATCATGGTTTCCGTGATGGTTTACATTTCCTTTACTTCATTTAAGATTAAACTGCTAAGCAACTGATTTAGGCTGGAATATGAGAAAACAATTTCAAAGTAGGAAAAAATGTGTTGAGGTGGTAGGAAAGAGCACTACAGCTTGTAGCTGTCTTAGTTACACTAGACTGATTTGTGCGTAGACTAATCCTGGGGAGTTTAAAAGCCATTCCTTTCTGAATACCGTGCACCAGTGATGAAAGAGGAAAGTTGCCCTCTGCTCATGTTCTGAATAGTCTTATGAGGTGTTAATGAAGCATTTCATCCTTTAATGGGACCACTGGGACTGCAGTTGTCTATATTTTATTTTAATTGTTGTTCATTTTCCAGGGATCAATACCTAGTTCCTAGAAAAGATGCAAAAAATTCCAGTAATGTAAGGCAGGGAATTACTATCTACCTCGAGGCCTGATATGTAGGTAATGAAATCTATTCTGCTATGTGAGCCAATTTAAAAATCTCCACAACATTGATCTTCCTTTTTAAGATGCAAAGCAGGAAGAAAAACCATGTCATGTAACATAAACTATCAAGACAGAAGAGGGGCCCAGTAGCTTATCACATATATGTTTTGGTCTCAGTCATTTAACAATGCACAGCTTCAGCGATGTGCAAGTGAGATAAAAAAGCCAGAGCACAGGGCAACCAGAGAGGCTTATGACAGGATTTGTTGTCACCAACTCCCCTCAACCTTCTCTAGAACAGACTTTGTGTTCAATACAGGAAGCAAGTATGCCAGACAAAAGACAATATTTAGCACAACTTTTCCTTAGTTTGGTATCCTGTTATCATTACTTGAGGGCTTGGCATGAACAGAAGCTGCAGGATTTAAGCACTTGACAATGCACTTCTTGCACATTTTAGCAATGCTTATATATTTTCTGTACTGTCGTAGTCTGGTTTTAATTGTCTGGATATCTTCTAGTACAAGAGGCTCCCATGAGAAGGAGTGACAGTGAGATGCTATTGGAACAGAAACCAGAACTGTGGGAATAGTTGTGATTTCCATGTGTCATTACTGAGTCCTGTCCCCTAGCCAGGTTCACCTCTATCATCTACATCTGTGAACTTTCAAGTGTAATATGGCAAATGTGCTTTTCCTTTCCTACCTCAAACCATCCGGATGAGCTGTTCTCAGCTGCTATGTAAAACATAGTAATGCAGGCTAGAAATTTTCAGACAGTTTTTTTTCCCCCATCAGAAATTTGCCAGACCAGTGAAGAAGCAGTACCCCAATATGCTGGAATTCCGGTTCAAACCCACCAGGTATCTGAAGAAAACTTCCTTACCACTCATGTTTAAACCCTGCCTGGTTTTCTGCTGGGCTGGCACCTCAGGCCTTCTGGCATCCCTGGTAATGCTTTACTTGGCAGCAGCTCTATTTTAGAATTGTTTTTTATTAAAAATTATGGCACATACCCCAGAATGAAAATTTCAGCCTCTAAATTATGCTACTGCACTGATGTGGTAGCTCTGTTTCCATAACTCCCATAATGTGATCCTTGTATGTGTGGTTGGTAAAATTCTTTGTAAAGATTTTCCCCAGTCGCTTGGAGACCTCAGAATCAGACACAGGGTTTTCCTACATCAGTTGTTGCAATATTAATTGCCTGATTATAGCTGACAATATGCTGGATACTGCTCCATGTACAGAAAGACAGAAGGGCTTGTAAGGTGTGAAATTAAAATATAGGTTGCATTGAGTGGGTATGAAAATACAGCAAGGAGCTATAGTCTGCTCCTCTATGCTGGAGTTAGAAATACCCCGAGTATGATGACCTGAAAGGAAATCTGTCCCACATATTTCTGGCTGGCAGACAAAATAGTGGTGTCATCTGTGGATCTGTGAATTGTGGTGGAGTCCAGGATATAAATGCCATAAGGAAGAAGATCTAAGGTTCAGTAAGATCCCAACCCAAACTTCTCCAAAAAAGACTGGAGTCCCACTCCAGGTGAATGCTCTGCATCATTTCTCCCCTCTATTGCTTCTAACAAGACAGGATCTGCTCCTGCTTCTCCACAGGGGCCATATGCAACATAGCATCTCTTGCAGATCCAGAGGTGGTTTCTCATTGTGGCCAGTGAAAATGAGATTATTTGTGCCCTGTTGTAATGGAAAGAGCAAAGTGCTCATGATGCTCCAGTAGCTGTCCAAGCCCAAGAGAAGAGCTGGCAACTTCTCCCTGACATTTCAAAAAAAATTCACTCTGTTTTTGCTGCTAAACGATGCTATGGACAGAAGCACTCAGACCATTCTCCCTGTCAGTTCCAGGGACGGATGTTGCAGAGATATGCAATCAATCTCCAGTGATTACAGTTTGTTTAGTTTTATTTTTCCTAACCAATAATTGCAAGGCAGTTAAGTTTGGGAAGGTAGAGGAGGGTGGCAGCATGGGTGGCCATGAGGAAGGGAACTGTCACCCCCAGTGCCTGGCAATGTTAAACTGATGCTACATCACCTGTGAGTTTCAGTTACCAAAGCACTTTATTTTGATACATGGTAATTATGCTTCCATCTCGGTTTTTGTCCCTTTCATTTGTTGCTGCCATTGAATTTCAGGTATTATGTGTCACGGTTGAGAAAGACTTGAGAAATCCATTAAACGTTTCCACAAAGAGAGCGATTTTTCAGAAAAATGTACAAAGAAGATACTAGTCCACTCCAATGATTAATACCAGTAACTATTCATCAAGTCAGGTGCCAGGCTTTGCAGCAGGACAGGAGCATTAAGAGCCGTGATGAGTAAGGTCTTTTAGCCCTGAACCTGGAAACTAAATACATCAGCAAATGTGTGGGCAGCAGCCAGCAGAAATACAACATTAGTTTTAGTCACTGTACTGTTAAAACACGTATTTTCACCAGCAGGCTGCAATTGCCAAACCTTCATAAATCTTTCAATGGACCCAGTGCCACGAGCACTGCTAGTTTAGCTTTAATCCTTTGGATTGCTGTAATCTTTCACCCACAGGGGGATTCAGTTGACCCCACACTGAGACCGTGTCTGGCTATTGTCAGTGGGAGGTTTGGATGAAACCACCTGAGGGCTTTAGTCAACCAGATGTGTAACCAAGCCGTGATAACTTCTAGCTGTAGATTAGGTACTGGTGGTGAATATTTAATCCACTGGTTGATATACAGTGCAGAGATCAGGAGTTTATTGCAGCCACACTTGAGCAGAGCTGGTTCAGCAGCTCAGGCTGTGGTTTGCACTGGGAGCTGAAGAGGGGCACTGGTTCAATGCTTCGTGTGTCATTAGGCAGCACAGTGACCCACCAGTACTCAATCAGAAATCCCCCTCCTCGAAACGCTACTTCTTGTCTCTTTCTACTCAACTTTATTTTGAACCACATCTAGTGATACCCCAGATTTCCAATGCAGAGAGTATCCATTAAGTCAGAGCTCTGTGTATTTTATCACAGTAGCTGGAGAACAGACTCCTTGACTATGGTTTGGATGAGCAATCTGTCTGAGGAAATGTTTTGAGTACATATGCTGTGGGGTTTTCTCCCCTTCAGTCTCCTTCCCAGAAAAAGGAGCCAGAGGGAACGCAACACCTCTGGCATCCCGCCAGCCGCCGCTCCTGCTCCGAGCCCACAAAGGCCAAATTCTCCTTCAAGTTACACTTGGGTAATCCCGTTGAAATGAATAAGATTTTTACAGTGTGATCAAGAAGAAAACTTGTAATACAAGGATTTTAAGATGTATGTGTTTCATTTTTTTTTCCTGGCAAAAGACGTATTTAGAGCATTCTCTTTCCTTCTTGCTCTCTTGTGGGTGTACTTTTTGTGAAACTTCCCATTGTTGGAAGTGTCTGTAAAACAAGACAAAAAGAGGCAAATTGAATGACTTTTTTTTTCCTAAACCTTTCCTCTGCAGAAGAGCTTGCAAGAAGCAGAGAACATGGGAATTTAACGCTGCCTTTAGACACATGTAATTCTAAAGTTTGGCTATGGGTGCCTTTACAATGTCAGCCTAATGGCATTTCTATCAGAGTACCAAAGGGAATATTAACTGTTGCCTAGTGATGGAGACCTAAGGTACAGAAAATTTAAATTCTATGCCCCC
The DNA here is from genome assembly GCF_037038585.1 of Patagioenas fasciata. Taxonomy (NCBI): domain Eukaryota; kingdom Metazoa; phylum Chordata; class Aves; order Columbiformes; family Columbidae; genus Patagioenas; species Patagioenas fasciata. Next base: position 19,774,653 of record NC_092531.1, read on the forward strand.
GATCTCACACATGTACACACATACACAGAGTCATGGAGAGATTTGATCAGTAAGCCATGGATCAGTACATTGGCCACTGGCAAGTCCTTATTTGTGGTTAGACTGCTGGTAAAAGGGGTAAACGAAAATACCAGTTTCCATCCAGCAGTCTGCAGAAACTCGGTGTTCATCTTGAGCTAAACTCCTGTATTTGATCTCTAAATACAAAGAAGTTTGACATCACGTTGATCCAAAACTTCTCACCAGCAGAAGACACCTTGCACAGAGACTGTGTCTACATTACAGCCCAGCATGAGCCTTCATCTCCCAGGAGTTTCTATTTAGTTGATTATAATAACAGCAGCAGGAAGTTCAGCTGGCTATCGTCACCTGAATTCTTACACAAAACCCTGTATGGGCTTGCTAAAGGCTGTACTGTGGCAATCACACTGTTATCAGAGCCTGAGGTAACTAAGCACGGGAGAAAGAAGAAAGTAATTACTCACGAAGCAAACCAGCAAGGACAGAGAAGTTTCGCAACCCTGTTACATTCCCATATTCATTAGATAATTTCTCTTTTTTATTGTTAAATTCATTTCAGAGTTTTACAGCTCTCTAAGTGCACAATATTGAACATGTAATGATTCATTTAATTTAGGATAAAATCTATAATCCACTGACATGTAACCAAGTGTTGGAATTATCATCCTGCAGCAAAGACAACCGTTCCTTGCTGTCTAGTGTCTGAGAGCTACAAACCACAGGTAATCATCAGCCTTCCTGATTGTTATTTTTAATGGAAAAAGGAAGAACTTGGGAAGATACTTCTTCCTTGAATATCAAATCCATCTTTCCTTAAAATGTTGTGTCAGTGTCTTTCTTTTACTTCTCAAAATTAATCTGCCTCTAAAAGGCAATTTTTTTAAAAAAGGGTCTAAGGGTATTTCTCTATAGTTTGACCTCAAACTTAGCACTGTGTTTAGCAGATGAAGCTCAATACAGAGTGGAAACAGCTCATTTTTTATAAGAGTTCTCCTCCCCGATGAAAGTACTGTGGGGCATATCTTTTGCAGCTGAGCCACATCAGGATTGAACCTGAGACTTCTCTCACTGATGACATTTGCCTCTGGCTGTCTCCTTTGCTTTCCACCTGCTGCTGACTTGTTCTGTGTTCTTCCATGAACACAGCTCTTCATACTCCTCATTCTTCATCTGTGAAATTGTCTTTAAAAAAAAAAGCACTAGGAGGACACAGAGACTGAATAGTCAGGTGTTTCATGTGTAAGAGATGCCCTGAGTTCTGACCCATCTTAATTGAGTCCTCTTATACATATGAATTTTGAATAAGTAAAAACTACATTTTCCCTCATTACAGGAACTGATCTGAAGGGGTCTTACGAGGAAAACCATTCAGCAGCTTTTCCATGAACATCACCGCTAATGATGCCTGTAATGAGAGTATCACTGTTCTCCAGATAAAACGCTGTGGTATCTTTGTGAAGCATTAGATATGCACTATCATTACTGCGTAGACATACAGTGTTATTACTGTATCAGAATCTGTTTCTTTTTCTGTCATCTGTAACCCTGTGTTCAATATTTCACTGGATCTCCAGGGAAGACCCCTTTTCAGGCCGAGACAGAGACTCTATGCCAGCAGCAGAGCAGCGCTAACTGGGAGATGACAATGTTTGCTGTTTGACCCTTGAAAGCGGTTGTGATTCTGGATCCCAGCTGTCTGCTAGGATGACCAACTATTTAGGCAGACTCAGATAATTAAATGCATGAGCAAAATTCTCCTCAGCCTCTATTCTTTCTTCATGTGACTGCAGATCTCTGAACTTTTCTTGCATTGCGTTGTTCAAGGATTAACTATTTTCTTCACTTAGGAAGCACACTCAGGATCTCTTCCAAAAATCACAAAGGGGATCTGTCCTTCAAAATACCAGTAAATATTACCTAACAGTAGAAAATGCTCAGCCACGTACAGGAGACACTGCATAAGCAGATCAAAAGGTTGAAGTATTTGATCCGAAGAGGGCAGCCAGTGAGTCCATGCGCACTGCTTTGGGCAGGTTAGCTTTTGCTTTGAGGAACATAGGCTGAACACCTGCCTGTGACATCAGGAAAATAGTCCCATGGTTGCAAAACATAACCTCAGCACCGCTCAGTTTACACCCCTTGTTCCACCCTAGGAACAGATACTGCCTTAAAGACTATGAATCAATAGGGAAGCAGGCTCAGGCCCAGCCAGCAGCTGTGAACATTGCTGGGGTGGCATCCTCCAGACCGTGTCCAGCCTGTGCATGGTCCCAGCCCAGAGCTGGAAGTATTTCCTCAGAGAAAAGGAGAAATAATCTACCTTCTATCTCTCTCCAGAGTTCTCCAGAGCACACCAGCGTGCCTGTGGGCTTTGGGTACATCTCTCTGCCAAGAGCTACTCAAACCCTTGTTTCCTTACTCAGCACCACACAAATTTTGCCCACTGATTTGCAGCAGACTCTGAAGACAGAAACTCCTCGTGTCTTATGCCAACCCACTAGCAGCCCATTGCTCTGCAAGGTCCTTGTATCATGCCCACCAACAACCACGCACACACACACCTGGGTGAATTTCAGATAAAGGAGGTGCTTGAGAAGACCCTGTAAACAGTTTACAGGATTTAAAAAAAGGAACTCAGCTTTCCAAATAAAATAGCCACCTAAGGGAATAAAATTGTTCATTAATTTATTTCAGGTCAAATATTTATACAAGTTTATGCACTTATTTTGCCATGCAGAATCTTTTCAAGCATCATCAGCTCTTGTCTAACAGGAGACACATTTCTACCGGTGCACCAAAGCATTCACAAACCATAACTGATCTTACATGGCACTCCGCGCCCTCATTCAGTACTTTTGCTAGTCATCAACTCCTGATCAGTTTCCATTTCTGCTGCCATTGTGTTCTGATTTCTTCTGCAGAGGTACCAGAGCATCCATGGGCAGCAGGTGCTGGTTGAGCTGAAGTGCTCTGGAGGCAGGTCTGAGGGACCGCCTGGGTCCCTGCAGATGCCGTGGGCAATTGGCAGCAGTGAGGGTTTGAGCTTCCCAGCCTGAAGGAGGCTCGTCTGAAAGTCTCCTGTGTCCACCCTGCAGACTCACTCGCTTCCTGGTGACAAGCAAAAACTGATGAGAGCAGCACTCAGGTCCTCCGAGCCGTAACCTTTCTTCTCTCTGTGAAAGTCACTGCCTTGTTCTTATGATCAGATGGACTTCAATGTCCTGACACATCCCCCAAAGAAAACTGCTCGATATACCAAATGCCTACACCAGCATTTTGAGAACATTAAAAAAAAAAATTTAAAAAATAAATAGAGGGAAATTTCCAGCTGGTAAAGTTGGCACAGCCTGCCAGTGCTGCTAGCCTAAAACAATCAGTCATACCTGGAAGCTAAGCTCCCATGAAAGGCAATTGCATCTTCATGTTGGTAATGCTTCTTGTCATTGCAGTATGTCTTTAAGGTACTTCCGGCCCAAGTATGGCTAGTTTAACATAATCTCTTCTGATAGCAAATAGGAATTTTAGCTGTAATCAAAAAGGCTTGACAGTGTTGCTTTCATCTTTGTACCACTCATGCTAAGGATATAAGCAGAAAAATATCATGAACGATACATCAGCTGGCTTCTGTTGTCACAAAGAATTGAAAAAAGACATTGCCACTTTCTGATGACACCATCATTAAATCCAGCTACCCTGGAGCATGATTAGTGCAAAACACAGGCAAGTCAACATTGAGGAAAGCAAAATGAACTAGCAATATCTACTCTTGGAGTAATCCTGAGTCATCACTAATTATCTGGTGCATGATCAAGGAAGGAAACCAAAGTCAAGTTGATTTATGCTCCAGATGCAACATACTCTGCCAAATTCAGGCTAGTGAGACTACCTTGTCCTCAGAACTGACTACAATTGCTCTGCATCAAAGAATTTGGATTAGCGTGTGTTGAGAAATTAGTGCTTGCCAAAAGGAAACAAGTTAGAAACTGAGAAAGGCACTATTTTGATTCATTTTGCAACGTGATGCTTTATAAGTTCCCTTGGAAACAGTTCGGTCTTTGACATCTGATACTTTCAAAATACATCGCTGTGTTTGTAGCATTTTGAGAGAAAACCTGTAATCATCAAGACCTTTTAAGGCACCACAATGAGATCTGACTGTAGCAATAAATCATAACTCATCCTATTCTATTCTCATTGATTTTGGTGGAATAAAGGCTTTGCCCAAAGGAATAAAACCACAGGAATTGTTTGTTAGCTTCCCATCACCTCTTTCTCAATTCATTACTACTATGCTTTTTTCTTTGATGACTGGTCATGGAAGGTAATTCAGTAAATAATTCTGGTGAAGGATTTGTGTTCTTCTTGTTATATACAAGAGCACTATTTGTGTTTCATCTGCAAAGAGATTAACAGGGCTTAAATCTCGCTGAATATGTAGACAACATGATACTGGCTTTGTCTCCCAATTGGCTGAGAATAATGTGTAATTTTTTACTTTCAGGTACAAATATTGCCAGCTGTGTCAAAATCTACTTGCTGGGTGTCTCTATATGTGTGTGTGTGTGTGTGTGTGTGTGTGTGTGTAGTGCTCTAGGGACACAGACCATGAAATGGCATTGCTTCTCCTCATATCAACTTTTCCTGGGCATCTTTAGTTTGACAATGTCACAGCTCTGTATTCCAAGATATTTTAGGGCACTACTGGGGAAATATCAGGGTGCAATAACAGAATTTTGCTTCTGAAATAATTTTCACAGCAGTGAAGTGAGATACAGCCAGCTGAGCTGAAAGTGATAGCTGCCACAATGAACTAACTTTAATTTCCTACATAATTTCTTTTTTCAGTTTGCTGAACTTAATAGTCTGGCACAGAAAGATGGATTATTGGAAAATAGGCTCCAGCAACCAATGAGGATGGTGAATGTGTTTGATTAGGTTTCTGTTTAAGGAGAGATGTTCTTTGGGAAACTGAGTCTCACTCCTGGTTAGACACTGTGATACAAACTTATCAGCTGAGAAAAGGTTTAGGTAGTATTTCAACTAAACAGTCGCTAGTGGTACAATGACCCCTGATTTTAATTTAATATTTGCTACATCCAGCTTAGACTTAAAAAGACAGGCAACCAGATTCACAGGGCACAGCAAAGGCAATCTCATTTTGCTTTTAGCTGGGAAGCAGCAAGGAGGAAATGTGCTGTTCTGTGGCTGTCACACCTGAATAAGGAAGACTTCAAACACTGACATGAAGCAGCAACAACAGCATCAGTTCTGTGCAAACCTGCATCTCCTGGATGGGGGGAGAGGACAGGAGTTACCTGGTAATTCCCTCTCTCCCATTTCCTACAACCTGCTCTCTTCTCTGCTGATGAAGATGAAAGCCATCTATTTGAAATAGAATTGAAGCTTTAAGAGGTGAGCATAATGTCTTTGCTTATCAGTTGTCACCTCAGATCTGCACCATCAGAGTAAAAATCTCTCATGGAGGCTTGATTCACCAGGAACTTAATTGACATGAGGAGTACCCTAAAAGTATCCCACTTAGCTCAGGTGTTAAGCAGCAGGTAAGAGGTTAAGAGGAACATTTTCAAAGCAGAGCAGAAGATTTAGCTGTGGAACTTCTGTTGACATTAAATCCCAGGCATGGCTTTGAAAATTTACCACCTAAGTGCTACCTTAAATCTATAATGCACTAATGGTATTAAACAAGGCAGGGACATTAAAGCACTGGCTTAAATCTTGGATTGCTGTAATGCTGTTAAATAGGACGATAACAAATCTAGCACTTGGTCTTGATTAATTATGTGAGAAGGATATGCTGGACTGACCAGCACTGTCATAGGCAAATTGCTTATTAAAAAGGTTATGCTCTTTTCTTTTCCTCCCTAAATACCTCTTAAATGCTCCATCAGCTCCATCTGAACGGAAAGAGGGTACATCACAGAGGTCACCTGCAGGTGACTATTCCCCCAGGACAGCCTGCAGGCTTTCTTCTACTGTTGGCCATACCAGGAAAGCAGAAACAATCTTCCTTATACCCACAGGTGTTGCAAAGCAAAAGACATTCCTTTCCACCAGGCAATGCTTTATATTCTTAAACTGCATCTATTTTGTAAGGCAAGGAGTAGACACCCACTCTGCTCTTTTTTTTTTTTCCAAGAGAAGATGAGGGTCAGAAGATGCCTTGCTGAACAATCCCAAGCATCTGCTCTTGTTTTGTCTTTCACTGGTGGATCTCCAGCAGTAAATCCTGTTGCTTAAATGATGGAGAGATGAAGAGTAAAGGCAGAGGTGAGAAGCACTGGCATGAAGGACACTGTTTTGATAAAGTAGAGCAGAGCTGCTAAAATGTTTAGACTATTTAGAAATAGGGTGGGTTTTTTTTCTTTTTCTCTGAGAAATACAGTTGAGATTTGTTTGAAGCTCCCAAAAAGCTTAATGAACCATGGCTATGCCTGTAGCTTTTTCACATTTGAAAACTTTTGTTGCTAATTAACTTCATTAACAGTACTTAGAGGCACATTGGCCAATATTTACCGAGTGCTGGCATTATTGCAAAGTGCCAATGGACTCAGTGGCTCAGCAAATGGATTCCCCACAGAAAACTCTCCCAGAGGTGAACTCATCATCAGCTGATTCTTTCTCCTTTGTGAAAAAAAACTGAAAGCCTCATTGATGGTGTTATTTGAAAAACCACAATGATGTTAAATGAATAGAAGGAACTTCCTAATCCCGCTGTGGCTGTTATTGATAGCTGCATTCCCACAATGAATTTGCAGCATGCACAGAGAGCTCGCTGCAAGATCAGAGCCTCAAGCTGAACACAGATGCATGAGGGCAGCTCTGGCTCTACATAGACATCTCAGTGCTCAAAGGAAGATGCTGCAGAAACATCTGTTCCCAAATAATCCCAAGATGTGCTTGATGGCAGTGAGGAGGCTGGTATGGCTCTCCATGCCCAGCCCATTTAGATTCACCTGGGTGACTTTAGCATGAGTGTGGCAAGATTTTTTACATCCACTGGGTAGTTGCTAAGTGCATCCCCTGCGCACAACGAGATGGTGGCTTTTCATAAGACCACCCTACAAAAAGATATTGCCTCCCTGGTCAGCTGAAGAGGGAATTACATCAGACTCATCTTGCTGTTACAGTGGTGCCCTCTGGAAATGCAGAGAGGTTTCTTGGGCACAACCAGTTAAAGTCCAGCATGAAATGCAGTTAATTGGACATCGCTGCAGCAACTAATTGATCTCCCGTAAAACCGCACAAGTGTGTCGTCATTGCAAGAGGAGTAGATGGAAGTATTTCTCCCAAGAATTTTCAGAAGTTTCTCTCTATTCTTCTTTCTTTTAATCAGCTTTTACTTCTTTATTAACCTCTCATATTTAGAGTACATCCTTCAGGAGACACTATTGAGCTACCCCCTATAGATCTAAAATACATACGTCTAAGTTGGTGTATAGATGAAAACAGATTAGTCTCTTTGACTTAAATTTCTAGTCAGTCTGTCCAGATTGCAGTCTTCTATGAAGGGACCTCTAATGAGCAGAAAAAGGTTTAAATTATATCTTTCTTTTAATATCACAAGAAATCTCTTTTGGTATGATGGTTCTGAGATGCTTCTATCCAATCCTTTTGGCTTATACTCCACTGAGAGGATTTCAGTAGGTTCTGGAAGCTGGTGGGAAAAGAAATAATGCCAAAGTGCCCTGTAAGCAGAACCCCCCCCATTCTGGTTTTGCTGCAACTCTTCTCTCTTGATCTGAGAATCTAAGTAGCAAGAGATTGCTGAGGTGGTGGGGGCATCTAGAAAAGGAGGAACAGCTTAGCAGGCAATGGGTGCAGAACCAAGAAGGTTTGTTAAAACTTTCATATCACCATGCTATTACCCACAACACCAGGTCCTCTTAGGTCTTGTACAAAAAGGGGCAGCTCAGGAATTCATCCCCTGGTATATTATTTGTGGATGGCTGAATTTCTCTTAAGAATTATAACTTTTTCTGCTTTTCTTATCTGTGAGGGTGTGATGTGAGAGAAAGCTAGAAAGACAGAGGAAAAACATACTTTTGGATACCATGTTTTTAGAGCATTGCTGAAGGTCCCTGGGTGCTGTGTGTGCTAACATGAAGGTCTGACTCAGCCCCCCGATTTCACGTGTCTTCAGCAAATGATAATTTTCTTGTGCCTGCAAGGCCACACTGACATTGCCTGAGGTCCCTTAACACGCTGCTGCCTGTCACTGTAGTTGAGATCATATTCAACTTCTGCATGAAAAGCAGAATAAGCCTGTGCACAAATGGAAGGTTGGATCTCTGGAGAGCAATATTCCTCCAAGGTTTGCATTTGGTATTAAAAAAAAAAAAACCCTTTTCGTTTTTCTTCTTAACTATTTTATTCTGAAAAAATGGAAGGGTTTCAGAATTTTTTTTCTGCATGTGAGACCTCACAGAAAAAAAATGTCTGGTACTTTAATTAATAACTTGAAAGCCAGGATTCATGCTGGTACTTTCTTAGATAAGAAGAGAAAGATCAGTATTAAATATGGTTTTAAATAATCCAAGAGGTATGTGGAAGGAAGACAGGAACTTAGGAAATGACAGTGCTTTAATGTAATGTATCAAAATGACTGAAGAAGAGTCCTTATGCAAAAGTCAAAATAAGGAAACACTTGAACTGCCATCTCAGGACCCAGTTCTGCTCCTGCCTAATTATCAGCAGCCAAACTTCCAGAATGGGATTCTGCAATATTGTGTATGAGACACCTCATTTCTCTTTGTGTCACTGACTTCAATAGCCCAGCTCTGCTGCTGACTCTGCTGTGAGCAGAACTGGACCATTGCTGTCAAATACAAAATGAAACAAAGGATGAGTTGCTGCAATTACAGGGGCTGGAAGAGATGCTTGATGTGAACAGCAGCAAGACCTTTGGCATATATTCCTATGGTGTTTCCATCACCGGCCAACCTCCACAAGCTGTAGAAGGGTCTAAGGCTTTGGAATGGTTTAGCCATCTCTAAAGGACTCTAGGGGTTTTATCCACTTCAGCTCTCTAAGCCTGTACTGCCAAATCCTGGGCCCTTGTAAGTCTCCAAAGTCACCAGTGGTTTCAATAGGTGCAGGATCAGGTCCCTGGAGCACTCTAAGTAATTTAAACCACTCTAAATCCTCGAAGCAGCTTAAGTGATAAGCTACTTGTTCCAGAGTTTTCAGCTCACAGACCTGTACTCCAGGCAGCCCATCATGTACTTGACTGTGAGCACACACAGATGCATCTGCTTTAAAACAGAGATAACATGATGAGCCTCTGTTATCAAACTCCCAAAGTGTTTTACTTCCAGAGAAAGTGGGACTTTTTGTTATTTTTTTAAATGTAGACAAGAACAATTTTCAGCAGCTATCAGATGAGATGCTGTGCCGTGAGCTCAGGCAGGAGAGATCGTGCCACAGGCTCTGGCTTCAGATGCTGCTGGTGATGCCACTCACTGCTGTACTGCCAACCAGACTTCATGCCACCAGGAGCACCAGACACTCTTTGAAGTACCCTGCTTTTGAATGACAATCAGAAAATAAGATACCTGGGAAATACTTAAGAAACCTTCTGTAAAAAAAGCCCTTCTGCAACTTTGACCCTGTTCGTGATCCTGCGTCCCTCAAATCAATTGGCCTGGAAGTTTCCAAGTGAAAAATGCCCTGCAAAGCTCCCCTGGCCTTTGCTAATAGCACTGGTGTAACAGATAGGAGAGGGAGATGTTCCTTTCCCTCCCAGGGCAGGTACTTCTGTGTCAGGATGAGGCCTCACTGTAGGAGGACAGTTGAGTGGTGAAGCTGCCATCACCTCCAACCAAGTGGCACCTATGAGACAGGTATGCTTCTCTGACAACTAGGTCTGTATTTCCAGAGATTTCTTCATTCCTCTCAATAGCATCAGGCTCCGATGAAAATGATGGCAAAATCATAACTGTTTCAATGTTTTCCCAGCAGGAACTGGGTCTGTAGTGATGAACCTCCTCTATTTTCCATAGGAACGGTTGCACTTGCAACGTCTTGTCTGTCTCATGGGCTAGGAGGGAAATTGGGACCCTCCAGGGAATCTTCATGGGGAGTTATCAAGCCTGGTAATTAATGTTTATCTGACTGAGCGTCCTCACTTACAAGTGAAGTTTGACATCAAATATACAATGGAAGAACCAAATATCTCAGTGGCCGGTGGGAGAGGAGTAACTGTCAGTCTGTGGGCAGCAGTGGCCTTTGTGGGTCAACACTTTTCAAATTGTAGGGAGAGATTCTGCTTCTCCCAAACCCTAATTCAACATGATGTGATGCTTTTGTCTCTTTGTGTTGGAGGTTTTAAAAGAGCAGCAGCTTTTTCCTGATTGTCCCTGAAAGATACAGAGGAGGAAGAGGGCAACAGATTCTCACAAGCAACAGTTAGAGATAAAGCCACAAACCTTTCTGAAAGCTGATGATAAACTTCAGTGCCTGCAGGTTACAGAAAGGTGAGAGTCAAATGTTGCCCTTTTCTCCAAGCCCTGAGAGAGAAAGAGGTCAGGCACTGCAGGGACAAAAGTTCTTTCAGTCTGCAGCAGTTCCAACCACCCTGAAAGCCCTAGTAGATCACCAAACTGTGTTTGAACAAGACTGCTGCAAACAGATAAGTATCTTTAAAGTGAAAGAGAAGGAGAAAAAATAAAATTTCCACAGCTTTCCCATCCTTTCATTTGCATGAGAGCACCTGTTTCACACTTGTCTTTTCATCTATTTTTTGCACATCTGCAAATCAAGGCAATCATGGCCAGGCCTAGTCAAGAGGATATTTTAGGGAACTTATTAAGTCTTGCTGAAATCATAGCAGTTTGCTACTTAAAGTATAATGGCAGAGACTGAGATGTTGTCTGAGGCTTTAGCCCGTCTCCCTGGAGATGGATGTCTCCCTTCCCTGCAGAATGTCCGGTGTTCCTGCAGGAACATGGGAGGCTCTGATGGTGCCCCACTCACATCTTCATGAGCATCAGGAGCAGACAGGGAGATACAGGGGTCACTGGCTACTGCAGTGTGAAATCTTTGCTGTGCTTGCTGTATAGCACCATTACTAAACACCACCTCAGTATTTCTTTTCTTTCTTCCCCTGCTAGTCTAAGCTCCTTTCTTCCTCCAACTCCTGCTAACTTGAAGACACTAGAAATTTTCCTTCCAATTTTGCATCTGTATCTGCTCCTTTTTGTTTTTCCCCTTTCTGTTTTCATTCCATTGTGCTCATTACTCCCAGCCTTTCCCTGCTTCCTGCCCTCCTCTGCCTTCATCAGCCTTTCCCTTCTCAAACTGTCTTGGTCATCTCCAGATAAATATCATATACTGAATTACAGCTGCACACAAGAGCCCAGGACACCTGGGTCTCACTCCTGCCAGTGTTCATGAGATTTTGTGACTCAGCCCCTCACTGATGCTCCTTCTTCATTTACAAGCTAAAGCTGGGAAAAAATAAATAGGGACCACATGTTCCTTTGATTCAGGGCACCTTATAAATGCAGGGTATGATTGCCATCAACCTCTTCTGTGAGGATAAGTTGGACTGACCAGATTTTCCAGTGAAGGCCATGGGCTGCCCCATATGCCATTCTCAGGTGAGAATTTACTGAATTTATTTTCTCCCCTTTCTCACCCAGACTGTGGTGCACTTCACACAGGAGCTGCAATCAATGCGGTATTATTATTAGGCAATGAACAGTGCCAGGGAATGATTAAAACCTAGGCAGAACTACTGCTATTGATTTTTTTTTTTTAAGCTCCGTGAAGGATTGCATGAAGTTTTTTTAATGGGCGTTACTAGGACAACCCAGGTCATCCATGGGGAATCTTCAAAACACTGGTCTGCAAGAATGCAAATAGTGAAACTTCTGATTTGCAGAGGCTCTTCTGGGAACCCATTGGGCTGCCACTGCCAGCAGCGTTGGTAGGGACAAGGCAGCGGCTCTGGGGGTATAATTTTTGTAATTTCCACCCTATAATGAAAACAAAACCACCACTGGGAAGAGCAGAGAATAAAACCTGCAGAGGGGATGCAGGAACAGACTCTGCAGGCACTGATGGATATTGTTAAATTTCCTGCCGTTCTCCCTAGAGTTTCACATACCAAACAGCTTCTGGCAGAGTCCATCCTAGCTCCACTTCTCATTAGTGCTTCAGGAGACGGAACACCCACTCGGCCTTAACAAATGCACATACACAGGTGGACTGTGCTGGAGCAGATGAGCAACACTCACACCTCTCTACCAACTCAAGTATTACACCAGGCAACCCTTCATGGCTTAAGCTCACAACCTTTCCCAAGGTGATAAACTCCAATAAAAAATTGAGAACAAGCAGATTGTTTGAGAAGGGACTTCATGATCACCACTGTTATCTCTATAGCAGTTGTCTAAATGTGGTGGTAAGAGGTAACCTCTAATCCCTAAAAGCTAATAAAAAATAAATAAAACTTTTTCATTCAGATATTCTCTGTTCAGATTAATTTACAGGTGTTTTTGTGTGCAGAGAGATAAAGAAACATCACAGAAAAATTCTTAAGGTATATATGGGAATTGGATCCCCCACCCATATTAAAAGTCAGCAAAATTGGTGCTTAAGAGCGGTTCATGTGTTTAAAAACGCTCTCCTTTTGATTTTAAGTAGAAGGCAAAAATGAATGGCTCCTCCTGCACTGAAATTCTCAGTGTCAACAGAAGACAGACAGCTTTCAGCATAGCTTCACGACCTAAAGATTTAGACACCAAATTCCGTTTTAACAGTTATCCACACACCTCCAGTCCCAGCCTGGAAAAGTGCTGGAAAGGTGCCTCCATACATGTAAACCTCTCATTCCGCACAGCTTTTGGAATTGAAAATTTAATGCGCTGGAAAGCAGCGATCCTCTGGGATGTAATCTCCTGGATGCTGTCCTTTGCTCCGATAAATGGTAAAAAAAATAAAAATAAGCTCCTTTGCAGAACAAGATCTGTGAAAAGCAAGCCGAAAACCCAGACTGCAAGCAATGCCGGTGAGAATTTGAGTTATGCTTGTGTGGAGAGAGGAGCAGAAATACTGGAGCAGTGAACAGGAGCAGCAGAGGCCCCTGAAGCCACACAAGAGCTCACCAGGGCAGAAGAAGAGAGACCAAACAGCACATTTGTGACCAGACGGGTCACTGGAAAAGAATCCTTTTGTAAAGTGGAGTTAATTTAATCAATCTTGAAACAATCAAAAGAAACACTCACTGCCAGCTATGTTGCTTTTAAATAAGAAGAAACACTAAATTGTTCCATAGATTTCAATGGGACAAGATTTAGCATCCTTTATAAACACATCTGCCTAAAGGCCTGTATCTTATCTGATCATTTCCATGGCAACGGCTCTGGGATTAGAAAAGGATGAATGTTTAGGAATACTTGCTGGAATTTCATGGAAGATGACGAATTGAGGATTACTTCGCTACCTCCATGTTACCATGGAAATGTACGTTTAAAAGTTGCACGGGATTTAAAACATCACCATTATTAGTACAAATTTGTGCTGCTTTTCTAAAGAGCTCAAGGAAGAGGAGGTGCCTCTCCTGTATCTCACCTGCCTGCCCCACAGAGCACATACCTGGTGCAGAACTGGAGTGGTGCTGCCTTTGGAAGGGGAAACAACCAGTTCTTGGACCCAATTCTCTCTTACCAAACAACCTCCAAACCAAAACCCAGGGAGTGAAAATGGTTTAAAAAAAGTGTACCTGACAAACAGAAAAGCCACTAATTAAACAACAACAAAAAAATCCCTCTCTCTGTCTCAATATATATATACAATTGATTAACAGAGTTTAATAGGTGGATGAATGGGTTTATGAAATACCATGTCTGACTTGATGACTTGGAAGATCCCTTTCAGACTTGCGAGCCTAGGTCGTTGTTAAGACTGTTTTCATTGCTTTAGTCAAATTCTTAGTTTAAGTGTGGAATACATCTGTACCATTTTTTGTAAACTATTCATAAAATATTCCATATTGCAGTAACCTTCTATGCCCTACCCCCAGGACTGAAATCAGACATAAGAGTAATTCTTAGCAAAGCCTTAGAAAATAGATAGTACCTGTCTTTGGAGCCCAGAGCAAAAGAAGGCAGAGAAATAATCCCCAACCATATATAAACCATGAAAATTCAGAGGGTCAAATAAATAACTGCCGGAAATTCTTTTATCACAGATGCACCTATTCTTCAATAGGGCCCAGGGAAGCATCTTTCTGTATAAAGAATTGCAAATATCATAACAACATGAAATAGAATTACATAACTCAAAGACAGACATTGTAGCAGAGCTGTGAATTTCATCCAGAGGTCCCAGAGCAGCTTTGAAACAAAAATGAAGGTTTGCAGCATCTTGAGAAGGAAGTATTATTTATGTCATTTTGTATATCAGGAAATTGAGTCCAGAGAAGCTACCCTGAGGGTCAGCAGCCTGGCTGCAGACATGGACCTAGTCCAGTATTATGCAAACCTGTTATTTACAGGTTATAAGCCTTCAGTAAGGGATGAGTGTTGTAATGATGTATGTGATCATGATGCAAATATAAGTATCTCCTTGGGGGAGAAGCAAAGGTGTCCTCTGGGGAGCTGTGTGCCTGAGACAGCTCCAGAATTAATTTATTGGCACCAACTGTCCCATCAGTGCTGGGTCTGTATTTAGAGTGACTTCCTCACTCCCTAAATCTGGGAAATACACACCAAAGTGAGGTCAACTTCTGTTCCTCCCAGCACCATCTTGCATACACACAGCAGCATCAGGGCCCACAGCTACACTTACGCCACCCTCTCTCCTTACCCATGAGATAAGCTCTCTAATTAACACAAATGATTAATTAGACAGAGTGCACTACAGTCAGTAACATGATTTACAATGGCTTTTTTTTTTTAATGCTCTCCCTTCCCACCTCTTTCTTGTAGACTTTTTGCTTTCTTAAGCCACCTGTTTACTTTTTTTTTTTTAAAATATCAGACAAATGACTTCTAGGCTGTCCCTCTCTGGGAGAAATGGGGGGCAGATCCCTCTGTTCGACTGGAAGCCCTGCTCCCCAAGGGCAACCTCCTGCAGACTTTCTCACGAGCAGTTCGGAAATACACAGAGCAGAGCTGCAAGGAGGTGGCACGGCCTCTTCCCAATAGTGCGAAAAATTAGAAGTGAATCAGCTGTTTGCAAAACCTCCACCCTTTCCTCTGAGATAAGCTCCACTGCTGGACATCAAACCAGAGACAATGAAGGAAAACAGCCTGGTGAGGTGGGGTTTCCACCTCCCCCCCCATCTCTAACCTTTGGGAACAGCATTTCCAAAGGCTGCAAGCCCCTGGCTGGCTTCGCTCCCCCACTTTTGTGCGCTCAGAAATAGCCCCAGCATACCGGGGTGAGCGTGTTGTGCTGGAGCCCAGCCAGCCACCACCACAAAGAGCAGCCAAATGCCGCTACCTCTTTCAATGCAACCACACACGCTTACTCATGGGAGTTTGTGCAAGATTTCACATGTCCAGGGGGAGAGAACTCACTGCAGAGATGTGATTTTGTCCGTCCCCCTGCCACCCACTGCCTGCGGGAAATGGGAACCAGCAGTAGGACAGGTTACTTGCACAATTCTGAATTGGCAGCTCTATTTTTGGCTGCTGCAAGCTAAAGTGAGCGTCAAAAAATATTAATAACAAAAAAAACTTCATTAAAGCTCAAGCAATTATATTCTTCTGGTTTTCTTAGCACTTTGACAGTTTTTAGCTGCTGAAGTTTAAAATTGTACAATAAAAAGGCGATTTTGAAGGAGAGGGGGTGTGTGTGTGGGGGGCAGCTAAAACCTTGAATAGCCTTTTCTTCTAGTCCTGTACAGATAAAACACTTGTAACTTTCCACACACAAAGAGACAAATGGATTTCAATTACCAGAAATGTTGGCTTTGAAATCAGTGAAACCAAAATGGGAAGATGCCAGCCTTAGGGACAAGGGTGCTTCTCTGACATCTGCCAAATACTTCTGGAGATCTTGAGCAAGACCCATCACCTCAATGTGCTGCACCCTGTCACTCCTAGCACAGGGACAGTCACCGTTCTGCACTTGCTTCTGCAGTGGCACAAACTTTGCAGGACCGTCTCTTTCTCCAAGACTAGCACAATAGGAGCTGACCTCAGTGTCATACACACCATGGGACAGTCAGTCCTCCCTTAGTTACACGCCAGGAAATAAGCAAACCTCTTTTGAAGCATTTTTCTACAACTTGCTTTGTGCGGAAAAGAGCTGGGAGGAAAGCATATATTTTCACATGAAGAGAAGGTGATCAAATACCTCTGAGATGTTTAACCTTGGGAGATGAAAAAGATCCCTAGCTGTTGTCACCTTCCTTAAATCGTTATCAGAGCAATTATGTGTGATTTAGTAGTTTGCTCTGAGGCAACGCAATTTTCTACGTTGTCTGACATGATAAATGGAATTGCAGACCTGGACCCTATATGACTTCCCTGAATCTGCTGCCTGGGACAGGTGAGAAATATTAGAGCAGGGTAAAAAAAAGCAGTGGGTGATACATGGGAATGAGCTGGTCCCTGCAGGTTTCTCTACAAGTCCTTTGCAGTCAGCAAATTATCAGGACTAAAGAAGTTACCTGGAGTTAAACAGGAAAACTGGATCCACCATCCTTGAAAGGACAGGGTCAGGGTCATGCCTGGGCACAGCAGTTCTTATGTGTCCTGTATTTGTGAGTGTTTTCGGACTGCGATGACTCTGCCAGGCAGCTCCTGTTGCAGGCAAGGTGTGGGAGACGGCTGCTGAGCCCACGGCGGATGGAGCTGCTGTCTCTGCAATGAACACTGCTCTGGAGAATGATTTGTGATGTGCACAAAACTTGGTCTATACGGGCCTGATTTTCAGAGACCAGGAATGTGTTGTGTTTCCCCCTCCCCTTCCTTCTTAGCAATTTGGGATTTGAAAACAATTTCCAAGTTCTTTACTCATTCCTTTGGAGTCCTCAGGACACAGTTGCAAGCTTTCCCCCTTAGCCATAAGGTTTGAAAATATCCTTTCTTTTTCTGAATTTAAGATGTCATTCTTTGTGTATCTTACAACTTCAGGATCCAGATCCTACTAAATATCTCAATGCTTAGGATAAAAATGCAGCATTTTTCCAGCTTTGCTAACCTCAACCCTAAAGAGGGTCCTCACTGTTGGCTGGAGACATCCAGCAACACAGGGCAGACAGGTGGTTTTCTGTTTTGTTTTTGGAGGAAGACAAGGAGGCATTTGCCATGAAATAACAGCCTTGAGATTTACAACTGCAAATTTCCTTCTTTTCAAACACAGACCTTGTACACCCCACTGCAAGTTTCCTATACTAGGAACACTCCTACAGATTTTGGATTACTGCTGCAAAACATTCACAACACCACGGGCACAACTCTACAGTGTGTTATAGCTTGAGGTCCTTTATATCTGTGCAGCAAGTCCTTTACATTAGCACCGGACAGTGATGTTTTGTCCCTACATGAACATATGTGACTGTACAAGTTAGAGGCTGCTACAGCCCAGAGACTGCACAGAACTGCCGTGTTCATCGGTGAAGTACAGAGTCAGCTCACAGCTCGTAAGTGGAAAATTCCTGTTCCTGAGGAGAAGAAAAGCAGCAAGAGGGAATGTGGGGTTCAGTGCACCCCCAGTAAAGGCAAAACACTGCAGTTTGCTTTGCAGTGCTAAAGACAAACTGAAGACATGAAATGCAGTGATGAGGACTTTGACTGAAGTGAACGGCAAAGCCCCTGGTGACATTAGCAAAGCTGGATCAAAAAGTAAAACCCCCAAAACAAAAAAAACCCACCTCACAAACCAAAAAGGCAAACAGACAAAAAAGAACAAAACCAAACAACACCAAAAAAACCCCTAAGTCTTGCACCCTTCCAGACTCCCCTTTCTTTCTTTGTTGCTTCCAAAATAACCATAGGAAGTATAAGAAACATGACTCAAAGACAGACTTTTCCTCTTAAGGCCTGGCTTCCTTCCTTGAACAGTTGGGAGAAATTCCAGCCACACATGTCTATGAGCAGAGGCTTCCATTTGAAATTCTCCTATTGTTAGGAAAGCCCCACCAAAAAGCCCGTGGCCTCTACAACAGACATCCTGGGTCAGGCAGGTCAGACATGGAGTACAGGAGCTTGCTTTAGGATGCTATTTTATCCAAGAAAGCAGGATGAAAGATTTACCCTGGCCTTTTAAACAGAAGGTGAGGACTTCACACTTTAGCCCCTGCAAGACAATGTTCTGGCACAGGAGCTAAGTTTAGCCATATAACTCAGCACAGACAGAATATCTTCCACTCCCATGACCCGTGTCAAGCACACAATCTGTATTATTTGGTCTTTGCTCAGTGTGGCTGCCCAGTGGAAGCACAGCCAGGTTCCCTGTAAAGCAGGAGGGTGTGTGAGCCACACAATGCTGATGTTCACAGCTGGAGACGAGTGCATCATTGGCTTCAGACAGCTCCACTGAAGGAAAAACCAAGAGCAGGATTTCACAACAGAATGAGATTAAGGTTGCATCAGTTTTTCAAGGGTTCTTAACGGACCTTCTTTGGGGGGGTTGGGCAGATTTTATTTGTTTTTTTTCCCCAAGAAAGCTTATTGAAGCCACTTCTGAATCATTCCTAAGATGTTTTCCATTAGAGATTATATTTTTGTACTGGAAACCTAGATTTTTCGCAAGTGAAAAATTTTGGGAGAAATATTGAAAACCTTTAAATAATGTCTCAACAGAGCTCAGATGGAGACACGGATAGCATTTCAGCAGGCGTGCGGGATTTCAACAGTCATTACCAGGGTTTCCTATTCCTCTTCCAGACAACTAACTCTTTTCTCTGTTTATTACTACTGGTGCCAATTCATCCTCCCTGGCAGGCCAGATGGCACATCTCCGGGGAGCTGGAACTGCTCGGAAGGAACAGGCAGCTGAGGGCAGCAGCTGACTCACATCTCTGCACTGGGAATCCCCAGTAAATTATATGTCTTGTCCAAGACTGAGCAAATACTCATTTCCACGGGCAGGTTAAGATGACAAGGAATACACTGTGTTTCAGGGGCTCTAATCCACCTGGAAGTGTGAGACCAAGGAGGATTCCACTGGTCAAATAAAAAGTGTTATTTCCCGTTTTGCAAGGCAATACTGGTCCTTTTCTCATTTGATCTCCATTCTTGTGGACTTCTCAACCCTATCAAACGGCAACAGGCACTGTTTCTCTAATTATGCTGTGCTTACAAATGCTATATGCTGCCAACTGAATTTATCCTTGAAAGTCAGGTAAGAAAACCTTCCTGAAATGGTGCATAAATCAGGAAAAATCTCACATTATTGAAATCATAGCTCTCACTCCAACTTCCTAGGTTAGGTAGCTCTCCACTCAAGACCACAGCCAAACAGAAGGATGCTGTAAACAAAATATCACATTGTTCAAGTTTGAAAAGCCTCTTGATACCATTACCAGCCAGCAACAGTCATGGTAAGTTCTGACAAAAGCTGGATCATCATAAAATCTGCCTCAAAAGATACAATAAAAGGCTTAGCAAAGGACACCAGAGGGAACCTTGCATCTTGCTTTTCCTAAGCTGAAGAGTCTTACCCAGAACAACCCTAAATCCTTTGCCTAATTCTGGTAATTACTGTTTCTTGTGATTTACAGGGCACCTCACATGCTGTGACATGACAAGATCACTTGGGATTGATGACACTCTTCTAATTGCAGCAGTTTGTCCCTTGTTGAGGAGGAGCACAGGTCAGCTCAGGATAGTAAGGCATCTCAGAAATCACAGAATTCAGGTGTTTGTGTCTCTTGGAGAGGCCGTCTGTCTGTCAGCAGGGCTGTGTGCAGCCAATACACATACATACCCTGCAGTCATCTGCTTCCACCAGCATCAAGGTGTGAGGAGGTGATGGATGCACACAGGTACCTGCATTGCCATGCAGCTTGTGGGATGCTCAGTGTCCCAAGGGCACATACACTCGGTGTCACTTTGAAGACTGATTGGAACAGATGCTGTGTAGCATCAAATCTCCAGAGGCTCCCTGTGCCACTCTCACTCTCCTTTGAAACACATCTCTGCCTCTTTTTGTGTCCCTCAGTAGAAGAAGGGTTGGAAATAGAGTTGGATCTAGTCCTGTAGTGTTTTCTCTTCATCAAGTCCTATACCACATGTGATCTCCACACAGCCCAGACTAGACACAAGCTCCAAACTTGACCAGGGTCCCTGCTGCCCTGGAGAGTTTGGATGCTGCAAGTAATCAGTTAAACACACAGACTAAAAGAACAAAAAAAAAACTTTCAGAAAGACCACAGCAGCAACCAACCCTGAAATTTGTAGTATCAAGTATATAATTTACTGTACAATCAGGGAAACCGGGAGAGATCACAGCAATGTGTCTGTCAGTCCTTCCCTAGCTCTGTGTCAGGAGAAGAGGCTTGCTTTGTGTTGAAACTTGGGCTTTTGGCTTCATTCCCTGTGGTGGATCACCCTCCTCTTGGAGGGGAAGCATAGAACCAGAGCCAGCACCAGTGGCTCCAAGAACAACCGAGTTTGTGAGAGTTCAAAAAGCTTTGTTACAAAGATAAGTCATCATGGCATTGCAGAGATACCAAACAGCCAATCCTAGGAACAACTGGAAAGTCAGATCTGTCCTCTTCACATTAATTATCTAATGATTATTTTTCCTTCCTAGAAACACAATGCAAAAAACCACAAACCTTTCTCACAGCTGAGGTGCCAGTCCTTAGTACTGTTAGTTTAGAACTGACTTGACTTCATTTTTATAAAATTTGATGAACCATACCTAGAGCATTGAAAAATAAGTATTCGAAAAATCATTTATTTTTCAGTTCGCAGCAATTTTTTGCCACCTGGAACGTGGTCACTTCTGTTTTGTTCCTGCACTGGTATCATGCTGAAGAAACAGACAGCGATAGCAAAGAACAGTTATCTGACCTTCTCACAGTTCAGCAAGTCTAATGCCAATGATAGTATTTTGTACCTGTACAATGGTTCACTTGCACGATATATCTCCTTGTAATGCCGCAGAGAGGGCTCAAAACTCTTATTCCTTCCTCTGGGTGGATAGAGAAACTGAGTCATGCAAAATATAACTATTTTGCTCTGTATTCAGCAAGGCATTAAATAAGATCTTTAAGCCATTATCTATTTTATAAAATATTTAAGCATGTCCTGTATGGGATAAGTCATCAAGCTATCAGCTGAAGAAAGTACTTGAGGACTTGGGAGATCCAGCTAAACTAAAGTGTGGCCTTTAAGACAAATTTCATCCTTTTATTTCCAGTCTTGTATTTCCACTTCAGCGAAGTGAATGGATGAAAGCATGGTAAGCTTAGTGTGCTTTTTCCCATTCTAAAGTTTGGGTTGAATACTGTGCAAACTGCAGCCAAGAAAATCTGAAGTGAAGCTGTAGAAAGCGTGCTGCCTTTGTGAGCACAGAGGGCTTTTTCTGGTTGGATTGACAGCATGAACTTGCAGATAAAGAGGAAAGAAAAAATGCAAACCTCCCATTTAGCAGGATTTAGATGTGGAAAGTTCACTCCAGCCTTCCCTTCTCCTTGTGCTATTAAGCCTAGAAGAGGCTATTCCAGAAGTTACATCTTTCAGCAACCTCATATTCCCTTAATGAGGAAACCACAGGGTGGTGAACCAGTATAGAGCAATAATATTTTCTCCATGATGATGCCTTTCCAACTAAGTACAGCCTTCCCTCTTTAAAACACCAGGTGGCTAAAAGACCCCTTGAATTATATTTGTCCCTATCAAACAAGACAGTGTTTGCACATTCGGGAATAAAGTGAAGACAATTAACTTTTTGTATATTTGAAAACAATGTTCCACAGCCACCTGACTGCTTTATCTTCATTGTTTTTTGTTGTAGTATTATGTAAATAGCAATTTAGAGAGCCCAGAGGATTCTGAAAATTCAGTTTAATGATTTGTAATTGTTTAATTGGACTGTAAACTGGCTCCTGCAGGGACCAGAGCACAGGTAGAAGTATATATTTCATGTCCCTACCAAAAATTGTTAGCCTTTCTGTAAACAGCAGCTTCTAACCTCTCCCAGCAGCACAGCACTGTCAACTATTAAAACTGTATTAAGCTTCAGCTAGGGAAGGCACTGCAGTGCCTATAGCTCAGATTGGACATATAGATATTTACAAGTAGCAGAACACAACCAGTGTACCCATCATGAGCAGGCTTTGAAGATGGCACATGGGGGAAAAACGTCATTAGCAGTGAGAAAGGAAGAATTGTAGCTTGATTATTTCACAAGCTCCATTGTATAGGAGCAGCACATGGCAATCTAAGCAAGCTGGAGCATGTCCAATCTACCAGTTGCTGGTGGAGTTGTACCCAAGTATTTTTAAGATGTACTCTGACAAACCTGATCCAAAACACATCTGGATAGGTATTTCTTAGATGCTTGCCAAGAGCTCTATAAAAAACAAACAAAAACCCACCAGAAATCTTATTTCCCCACAGAAGCAGCAAGGATCTCAAACCACAATTGCAGGGACAGGGCTTGTTTCTGAGCTGAGGGTCCAACCAGGCTCCCTAAACCATCTTCTTTCCCTCTCAGCAAGGCTGAACAAGGCAAGGAGATAAATCACTGCAAAAGGGCAGCAGGTGTCTGGAGGAAAAAAGGCCAGAGAACCCGAGATTATTTCTGCAGCAAGACTAACTGGCTTGACAAATGAAACATAATGGAAAGTGCCGACTCCACTCCACTCTCCATCCACCTTTCCTCTGGTCATTTCATTTGCCCTTCTGCCTCTCAACAAAAATAAAATTAAATGCATATTTTACTGTAAGCCTCTTTACAGTACAGGCTGCAAGAGGCTGGAGAACTTTCCTAAAGAAAATGAGCTAACCAGTGATTGCTTCATCCTTTAATTCCAAAGGCCAGCGACTTCCATTTTCAATTTTCTTTATCCAGGGTTTTTCATTATGCTCAGGTTGCTCCTCCACACTCTTTACTGAGTGACAAGTGTGTGCTGGAAGGTGACAGACACCATGTGTGTGGCTGGTACCACAACAAAACATCTCAAAACCTACTTTGTAAACAGAAATATCTTGAGTTTCTGGATTGTCTGAAAAGGTTTGTCTCTGTATCGAGCCATACAGCTGGGCATCTCATTGTCAAATGTCATTCAAAATATTAATCAAAAGCACCAAGGGCACCCAGAGATCAGGTGAGTGGTTGTCAATACCCTGGAACCAGTTTTGATCAAGCAGAAAACAGATCTAGTGGTTATCTGGCAGTTAGTTTTTGTGGGACTTTAATCCTTTTTGTTTCCCACTTTAAACATATCTTGGCTTATTGTGAATTTTAGGGACATGACAGTTTAGGAAAGTCCAGAAGACATCACTTAAGATTTTCATGCCTTTAAATATTTCAGCTAGAATACCAAAAACCCCAAGCTTTTTTCAACCATCACAAACCTAATGCCCAGCACCAGCTGAAGAGAGATTAAGAAACAAGGGCAAAAGAAAGACACCATGAAGTGAATTTGTAGAAACAGGTGCTGCCTTCTATCTCTGCTCTTCCCCATCTCATGGCTCCGGACCTGTTAGATGTAGCTGAAGAGCCAGACTTAGCCTGAACCCACCTGGCTCAGCCTGGATTAATGTCATGATTAAGCCAGGAACATTTTTCCTTCCAGATTCCTTTGAATATAGTGAGACCAAAAGTGAAGCTGTTCCATGGCTAAGCTCTCTGCATTTGCTTTCCATTCTCAATTACTAGCATTGCATCCAGGAGCCAAGCAGCAAGAAAAACAAAATGCAGCCAGCCAAATCCTGCCCTCCATTTTCAGCACATAAATCCTAAATAAGTCAATAGATTTATGCCAGTATAATCCCTTTGTGACTGATCCAAATAGGAACAAAAGGCTGAGATCTTCCCTCCATTACATCACTAAATCAGAAACAAGTCAGGCACTCATCAGGATGATACCCCACATTTATACAGCATGGAATCTACTCTACTTTACAGTGGGCCCAGGTGGTCCCAAGCTTCATGACATCCCCAAAACCCCTGCACTGAGCTCAGTCTGCTGCTGGGGCCAGGGTCACTTGCAAGCCTCCCAGGGAAATCCTTTAAATGAAATTATACTGAAATTATCCTCATTCACTAGGTGAAGGAGAAAGGGGACAAAATTCTTTGTGCCACCATGCCCTGCCTCACCTGTGCAAGCCCTTCATTTCTTAGCACCATTTGCTAATCTGTTACTGAGCTTCTGACCCAGCAAAAGGCAAGTTACACTGCAGTGGGAAAGTGCTTGCCCTAAGAGTATTAGCACTAAATACAACAGGGACTGCAATCACCAAGATCCTCTCTCATCACAGAGCACCAGAGTGTAACTGCTAATTCCTCAAGGTTTTGTGGCTGCACATTTACCCTCATTTCTACTAATAGAGGCCAGTTCAGCTGCATTTCAGGGAACAATAAGCTGAGAATTAATGAGGGGTATTCCATTTTTCCATCTCAGATCAAATCCTTGATCATTCTAGCTTAAGAACTAGATTACTGACATTTTTGGTCAAACACCCATAATGCACCATTTTGCAGTGTTTACACAGAAGCAGGCCTGTATGGCAAGGCAGCTCCCTGAAGCATAAGATTTGATTAACCTCGTTAGCTTGCCTTGCAGAGCTGCAAATGTTGTTAGACATCATGAAATTACCCAGCCCTATTTAAAACCCAACTGGAGTATTTGGCCTGCTGACCTCCCCAGCAACAGATTCCACAAGTAGAATTAACACCATCACTTTCTGCATCCCAGAGCAGTTCTGTCCCTCCTCCCAGTAGCACTTTGAGCATCATCTGTGGGAGCTCAGAGTTTCTCCTGCCGCTTTAGCTTTCCCCACTCAGTCTATAGACATCTCCATTTCAGTCCTCCAAAACTGAGTCAGTTCAGACCTTCTTTAAAAGTATTAAAGTAGCAGCAGCAATATATCTGCCTTCAAAGTGATCTACAAACTCCAGGTGGTTAAAAGCTAAGGAATTAAAAGCATTTTTCTCAGAAACTTCCCTTGAAGTTACACAGCACTGTTGTGGATGCTGATGCTCAGCAGCTGTAAAAGATTTTACCTGCACTGACATCCAGGGAAGTACATTATTGTATATCAGTTAACTCAATGTACATATGACTAGTTGTACTACCAGAGTGCCTGGTTCAATATTTGTATTCATTACGGACAAACTTCAGTTCTCTTAGTCTACTGCAACACCCAAGTATGTGCTTCAAGAAGCAAAGCAATAGACCTTGCCTGATGGACAAAAAGTTTTAACCTGAAGAACAGCACTAGAAATAATTGAAAAACATAACATGGCTGTAGGGTTGCAAGAGCTAAACAACACGCATAGTGGAATAGCTCCAAATTACATGGAAGCAGTTTCTCCCTATCTTGCTGATTTTTTTTTTTTTTATTCCACAAGCCTCCCCACTGATTTGCACTGGATGCTCCTTTGGGGTCCTTTGGAGCTGCCTGTTGTTTTCCCTAATTCATTACAACAATAACCATCCAAACCCCTTCTGTTGGAAGCACACGCTGACTCAATTGCAGCAACATCATCCTTCTTAATCAAGGTTAATTTTGGTAGGTAACGTTTTTCTCTGTTGGAATATTGTCAGATGTTTTTAGATCTCCAATTTTACATAAATTTAGCCCCCGAATTCTCAAGGATAGAGTTGCTAAGGTAACCAGAGCCAGCCATATTGCTGTATATTCTCCCCATGGAGCTTCATTAGGGCCAATCAGTCATTTCCAGGGTAATAGAATATGTCACTTTCAGATATAAGGATCCATCTTTTTATAGTGACAGAACATTTATTAAGCATGTTAACCCCCTGCCCTCTTATGAATCAGGCACTGGCCCTTCCCTTAGAATTGTAATACTCAAGAAATGAGATTTAGGCAGACTAATTGCTGGCGGTTGAACACCTAAGGCCAGATCAGAGGCAGTCAGCATGCCTGGAGTATGTTGGCTTGTGATAAAACAACCAGGGGTGGTTGAGGATGAGGATCATTCGCTGCTGTCAAGGACCCAAATCAACTTTATATCCTAGTAGCCAGGCACAAAGCCTGCTTCTAAAATAGATCTGACCTGCATGAACCATGGGGTTTGGTATATATTTGTGTTCCACTCTAGACATATGGACTACCTGCTATCTAATATCTGAACATCATTGTCTTTCAGATCTAAGAACTAGTTCACACCTGTCCATAGTATTTATTAGCAGTTACTTTAGAAGACTACTTGGAATAAACCACTGGTATCAGATCAATTCCTAGAAATGAGACATTGATCTCTTCCCCAGAATCTAGAAGCCTTCCCAGTTTCAGCCAGCTGAAAATAGCACAGCTAAACATGTACCTTCTTTGGTCAAAAACACCCCACCTCTTGTCCTAAGTCACACCACCACTCATTAACTATTAAAGCTACTTTCAGAACACATTCTCATTTCATATACATTCTGTTTTCCAGAATTACTGTTCTCCA
This sequence comes from Patagioenas fasciata, assembly GCF_037038585.1. Taxonomy (NCBI): domain Eukaryota; kingdom Metazoa; phylum Chordata; class Aves; order Columbiformes; family Columbidae; genus Patagioenas; species Patagioenas fasciata. The sequence continues at coordinate 19,801,245 of NC_092531.1, forward strand.
AGGCATTCCAGCCAGTCCTGAGAAAACCCCACTGTACCTTCTGCTAGCAGCTTCAGAAGAATGGCTGATGTTTGAGCAAGCCACACTTGCTGATTTATCTTCTCATCTCACACCTCCAGCATAGAGCTGCACCATGGCTATTTCTTCAACTCTGACAGTTAGTAACAAAGCTTTTATCCCTGGTCCTCCTTCTACTCAATAGTATCAAGATTATCTGAACTGGACCCAACTTGACTTCAGTTTATGCAGACCATTTCTGAAAAACAACACTAAGAAAGAAAACACTTTCTGCAGAAGTGGTGGCAAAGCTTGCAAGCAGCTCTGTGCATCTCAGTCTTCATCCAGTGAGGCTCCTCCAAGGTCCTGGCTGCAAACCAAGAGCCGCAGTCATAAGACACCAGAAACCCAAAGGAAAAATTTCCCCTCCTTCCTCCTCCATTAATCTCTTTGGAGGTTCCTCTGTGGTGCAGAAAGATACGGTTACACCTCACCGCTCCAGCTCTCCTGAACATCATGTCTATCTTATTTAATAATGGATATAACACTGCAGCCAGGAAGGACAGCATCTGTCAGCTGATACCGTATTTATTGTTTTCCCTTGAAAGAGTCCATTATTGTAATCCTGTAGCAGGTTCACTTACAGACAAACAGAAGTTTTACTTAAAAGAGGCAGGATCTTTTGTGCTGGAGAAGCAAAGACAGCTGGGCACTGGCGTATTTTTTTGTCTCATGATTTTTCTTGCTGTTATATATTCGCTAATGGGATAAGAAAAGCTAATTATGCTAAATTTGAATAAAGTTCATGAAATCACAGCAATATTGGTTTAAAAGAAAGCCTAAGAGCCCCAACATTTTCAGCACAGGGGTGTTTAATGACCGATTGACAAGTCTACTTCAGCCGGCATGAATTCACAGTTCATGCAAGTACATGGAGATCAATGAAATTCAGAGCAATCACCACACTTACATCTGATTTGAATTTGTTTCTTTAAGATAAAAATGTAGGGTGTGAACATACATTTGCACATGAGAATAGCAGCAATGATGGATGACATCTAGACAAAAAGCAAAATGGGCAAGGTGTTTAATTTTGGTAGTTCTTTGGACATAATGTTCACTTTGCTAGGTGTGTGTGTTTGCTTGTTGTTTGTTTTTTCTTCCTTATGACATTGTCTCACCTCCTAAAAATGGAATCTGCCCCTACAAGAGAGGCTACAATGAGCCTACAAGAGCAGACCTGAAGTTTTATTCCAAGGGTCTCAAGAATTCATTTAATCTCTGCGTAATTGACAGTGTAATGAGGGGCAGGAGTTTTATATGTCAATTTGCAGGAGCAAGGACACCTCACCTCTCCAGTCTGCTTGCACAGCACTACCACGAGGAAGATGCCTTCAGCTTTATTTGCTGATGGTTTTCTCCTCTGGGTAGCTGAAATAAAGAGGGATTTTACTGAGCTTGCATCCACACCTTGCCAGCCCTATCTCACACTTTGGGCTGTGATGGCAGAAAGCAAAAGGCTCAGAGTGACGTAATTGCGCGTTAGAAGGATGAGTCCCCTTGACGTGGTTGCTGCAGTATAAATCCAAACTGTCCTGGCTGCCACACAGCAGCCTCCGATCTTCCTGCTCCTCCTGTCCTTGCACACAACTGCAGCTGTTTTTCCCCCATGCCAAGGGGATGCAGTTGCGATGCTCAGTTCATGCAAACCTCCTTCCTCAGTACAGAGAGCCAAGGCACTGGTGACTTTCCCTTTGCTGTAGGTTTTGGGACGATGCAGCATTCCACCAAATTACATTGCTCTGAGCTTTTCGCTTGCTGTTATCCGACTCCAAAATGTGAGAGAAGGCTGGCAAGATGTGGGTGCAAGCTCAGTAACATCCCTCTTTGTTTCCCAGAGGAGAAAGCCATCCGCAAAGAAAGCTGAAGGCATCTTCCTCATCATTATTACCCATCCTAATGAGAGTGTTTAGCATTCAAAGCTCGACTGCCATTGCAGCTGAAGTAACACAGAGCTCACCTCAAATAGAAAAGTCCCAGCAAGCTGCAGGGAAGATGCTCAGAGCCCAAGCTCCAGGGGAGTACCTCTCCATTAGTAATCATTAGGCACTGAAGGAGGAAATTAGAAACAGAATCTGTTTGGCTTGATTCATCTTTGCCAAATTCCCTGGTACAATGGCTGCAGGTTCTCTTTAGCTTCTTTTCGTCAGTACTCTGCTAATCTTCAGACAGGCATGGAAATCCTGCACAGGCTGCAGCTGTTTGTGAAGCCACAGGGAACAGTTTCTCAAAACCTGCACTCTCCAGGTCTGTCCCCTTTAAGAGCACATGATGGTTTCCTCTGCTTTGCAAATCAACACACCTTTTCAGCAAAGGAAAAAATAAAGCAATAAAAAGGAAAATTAACCCCCTGCAGAGAATCTGTGTTCCTGGGCCTGAACATCTGCCTTAGCTGCTTTGTGAAGCAGCCAAGTGCTACTATGAGCATAACCAGCCTCAGAAGCATTGTAGGGTGTAGCTGCTTGAGGGCTCTACAGAAGATCTGATCACAGCTCACATTTGAACTGTTACCCTGTGGCGCAAAAAGGCAACTCTCACTTCTCATCTTGCTTCATAACCACCAATGCTACCCACTTACCTTTTATTTAAGGCTCAATTCACAGGCCACCTGACTCCTATGTTTTCTCCCAAGACTATCACCTCTCAGCTGTGGCATCCTTAGACATCACTCACCACATCTTGGCCACCTGTTGTAGCCCTTCTGAAGGAAATATTTCCAGCCACCAAGTTCACCCTTTCCTGCAAATACACTTCACCTCTATTTAACTACAGGCTGCCTGCTGCTAAACTGGATCTCTGCAGCTTTTTCCATCAGCTATAATGATAGCTGTTCTTCATAAGAAATAGATCTAGCATAAATATAAACTAAAAAGTACTAGTTTAGCACAAAATACATCCCCCCTCATTTCTATTCAACCAATCCTTAACAAAAACCTTCAGGATAATAGAATATTCTTTGCAGCTCGGTGCTGTTGAACAAGTAACAAAGCCCATGGTAATGACGTGACTGACATCAGTTATCTTGGAGAGAGCACCCATCAAAAGGGTTTATTTCAGCTGTTGGTTCAATGCAAAACCAAGTCATTTCTAATTGCAGTTATGCCTGTACCAGTTAAGAGAAGCATTCAAAATCTCATGGTTTTGCCTTCTGAAAATAATGTATTTCATGGGGTCTGAAAATTAAGGTAACAAAGATAATAGCCAAATAAAGGCAGAGGAGAAAACAGAAATGTGTTTGGGGGGAGCTGACTTTCCCCTTCTCTCTTTCCAAGAAATTAAACTGGTCTATTATGTTCCCCCCCCCGCCTTTTTTTTTTCTTTCTGAGATGTAGAAATAGAAAAGCATCCCACTTTCTGCAGCTCTGCACATGACAAATGGAGCTTCTTAGGCACTGTTGCTCAGCTGGAGATTATGAACAATTCACCAACTGTTTAGGATTTTGAGCATCCTTCATTCCTGCTGGAGTTAGCATCATGCTGATAAGCACCCAGAAAGTTTGAAAGCTTATGCAAAACTTGTCCAAATAAACTATCTAAACCTCTTTGATCTGCAAACCACAGCAGGAAAATAACAGCCAAATCAGTCTGTCTTATATTCCAGTGCTTGTGCTTCTGGCTGGAATTCGAAAATGCACATAACCGGCTTTTTCCACCCTCAAAAATACAAGACCTTTCAGAATAAATGCCACCTTAGGCCACCCTCTTGTGGTCAGGGATAATTTTGCAGCCACCTTGTCCTGCTTTTCCCTCTCCATCACACTGGCAGCTTCCGCTGCTCCCAGCACGGGGGGGGGTTATTGATCCCCGGATCTTTTAGTTCCTTTGTGGTATGCCCTCCACTGCAAAAAGAGCTTCCCGAGGAGGTGCATCTATGCTGGTAAAGAAAATTATATAGGAATAAATGCCATACTTGGGACATCAGATTCAGGGTATTGAGCTGCTGAGCCTGAATGAGTCAGTTCAGTGAGCTGATCTGACAGGAGGGGGAAGAAAAAACAAAAACATCTTCCAGGAGATCAGTTTCTTGACCTAATTTGTCCTGAATGGGTGAAAGGGAAGCAGGGGGAGGGTGCAGCTGAGAGCTGGTGGGGAAAGGTGATGGCTGCACTTCTCAGTAACAGGATCCTAGTTAGATGTAACACCAAATCACACCCTGAATCTCTCCCCACATCTGTTTTCCTGTCTGTATAGTGTAACTAATGCATGCCCACACTGTCACCACATCATAAATATACATCTTTAGCCAAAGGCCACAGTGAATTGGAATTTAGAGTAAGCTTCCTCTAATATTTTTATTTAAACCTGTTTATGTGCTTTTGCAAAGTAATAGCTACAACCTCTCCTATCCTCTCCACAGGATACTTACTAATGCAAATGAAAGGGAGTAAACAAGGCAGACAGAAACAACCAGGGTATTTTACTGCATCTAATCCTCCTTTTGCATCATTCATATTTATAAAGGCCAGAGACCATTTCTCTTGGTTTGCCAAGCATGGCTGATATATACACTGCAAACACAGAACAGACCTTTCCTCATAGTCAGGTTTCTCTATGTCTCACTAGAGGGCTTTTGTTTTATCTTTCTCTGCACCTTTGCAGCAAGACAAAACATTACAGCTCAGCTCAGTGGGCAATTATTCAAGAGAGGAGAATAAAATATGCAGTGAGGCCAGTCTAGGAGAAGTATGTAGACAGAGCTAAGGAGTAAAGATAAAGATATTGGATATAGGCACTAAGGACCAGGTAAAGCATTTACACGCCAGCTATTGCATTCTTTTAAGGTTACATTGTCCACCATTAAGAGGACCAGTCCACATCTGCATGCCCATTGTGAAGAGAACACTTGACTTACATATTGTTTTAGCAGTATTTCTACTTCATGTGGGAAAAACTGTCACAGGGTGTCCCAGAATATGGGGGCAGCTTTTTTTGACCATTGCTGCTGCTGCTGCCCCTGATCTAATGTGGACTGTTACTCTCACTTCAACCAGACATAGTTGAGCAGAGTAATATACAACCAGTCTTTTCTGGAGTCTCTGCTCTGCCAGGATCATGCCTGTAAAGGCTCAAAACTCACTTTTGGGGAGCAGGCAAGTTTCCAAGGGGTGATGGGAAGGACCCACCCAGTATAGAAGCTGGTGAAGCTTACACTGAAGAGAGAAACACAATTTCTGTCTCTTCCATCAAAAGTGCCCAAAGCCCCTAGGAAAGCAGACAGCCAGCACATTAGCTACTAACCAGCCCCAAGTGGATTCACATCTTCCTGTCTCTGTCCTCAGAGATCTTTTGTCTCAAGAGGAAATATTGATACTTAGGAGCTATAGCTTATAAATAACTTTGGCAAAGGCCTTTGTTTTTTTCCTCGAATTAGGTACTTCCCATTACACTGATTTATCCCTTTTGCTGCAACTCACATTCTCATTTTTCTTAATTATTTCTGACAAGTTATAAGACCTATGATGATTTCCCATAAATAATTCTAAAAGAGTTTTCTCCTGCTGAATAGAACAGGTGAAGTTCAGCAGACCTGCAGGCTTTGGTGCTAGGAAAGGCAGAGAAAAACAAAAGGGAATGGAAAAAGGAATTTCTGCATGCCTTGTAACCTCAGGCATGCAATGTAGACATGAGATCTGATTCCAGTTCTTCACAGTATCATTGTACATAGGAGATAGTAAAAACATGGCCCTGATATCAGGTCAAGCAGGTAGTGACAGTCAATGTATTTACCAGACATCTGCCCCAATGGCATGACAGCCAGGGAGGCACAGAAATCCCCTAAATCCCAGTCTCTGGAACTCCAGGCCAAAACCATCCATTCTCTGCAGCTACGCTGGTCTGATTTTGCAAGGGGTAAAGCATGCACACAAAGCAGGGTGAGAACAAACACCACTGCATCTGTCCCAGGCTTGTTAACACTGGCAGGCAGCACACTCAAATCAATATCCCCTTCCAAGGTCTGAAGTTTCACAGCAGGTCATTATTTGATCCATTAATACAACTTCTATGGTTTATTATTGGTGACAACAGAAGCAGAGAGAAACATGGTTTTCACCCGTGCTGTGACCAATGGGTTACAGAGGAGGAATATCCAGAGTAAGCAAATGGGTAATTTCATTAGGGTACACATTAAACACTGATTTTGTTCTCTGCAGGAAGAGTGGTGCTTTCCAAGGAAAACCTCAAAACACAGCAAAACAAGTTTAAGAAATAAAATAGCTTGAAAATAGGGATAAAGCTCCTAAACCAGCACTGTTAGAGTGCTCTCTAGCATCAGTCCCATCCATATCCAACTTTCCCATCCACTTCCCCTACCTTGCAACTTCAGAGTAGGGCAGGGGCTTCTAGCCACCCCATTCTCCATGCTGTTGCTGCAAAATCTGTACTTACATTAAGCTGTAGTCATGTCTGTGCATTTTCCCCCCCACTTTGATACCTAAAGGTCTTTCAATTTAAGGTTTAAGTCACCCACTCATGAGCATCCCTTACAGCAACAGCCTACCAAACATTCTGTATCCAAGCCCATAGGAAAGCATAGGGCTGAGCATGAGAAGCTAACCCAATTTAAGCAAATACACTCTGCAGCTTTCACTACTGTTGGAGTTGAAGGATGTTTGGAGTCAGATACAGCTGGGAAGGGTGCAACAGCCATCTGCCTCTCTGCTGGAACTGTTGCAGTTTACACCTCAGCACATTCACAAAAGAAAAAAACCCACTTCTCATTTCAGCTGCTCTTAATACTCTGCCTACAAACAGTGGAACTCAGGAGCACATAAACATCCCATGGACATCCCCTGCTGTAGAGCAGGACCCTCCAGCAACACTAATGCTCACACCAGTAACAGCTATAAATTCTCAACTACATGGTGACTCCTGCTGTCCCCAAATTAGCCCGTAACAGGCACTACCCTAAGCCAATAATAAATTTCTTTTCATTCTTTTATCCTTTTCTCAGTGCAGATATAAGGCACAGATCCAAAAAGGTAGTAAGTAGTTCCACAACTAATACCAGCAACAACAAAGTACTAAGCCAGCACCACTTGCTGGAAAAGCTTTCTAAAATAAATGGGAGCAACTCACCAGAGCTGAAATACAGCAGTGCTTCCAGCTTCTGCCCTGGCCCTCTCCTCTCCCACTAATACTTCATGGATCATGACTCTCAAATAACTACATGTGCCCTGACTAGCCCTTAAAAGCATGGTGGTGTGAGCTGATTTGCTCACACCTAATGAATTGAAGAAGGCTGGAGGCAACACCTGAGATCACTTTGTAATTCCTTCTCAGAGCAGATCATTGCCTTGGTCTTAATCAAGCCAGTTAGAAATGCATGTTCTCCAGAGTGGTTGTGGGTGACATCCCTGAGAAGGGGAGAGAAAAGAGGTTATTTTCTTTTATGTGATCCCCCAAAAGCTTGTGAAAATTCAGTTTCTGGATATGTTTTTTTTTCAACAAAATTTTGCCATATTGGAATTAGTGAGCTGGACACAGTTGAAATCTCATTTTGTCCAATATCTGTCCAGAATACATGGAAATCTCAGATGTGTTTGTACAACAGCAAATCCCCTGGAGTCACTAGAGTGCACAAGATAGATCTCACTTGTATTCAGGAAATCTTGGATACCACTTAGGAAATTTTGGTCCAGTAACATCTATGTTTTGTCTTACACTTCTCTTAGTAGTTGTCACATGAAACATAAATACTGTAATGGATGGTGTTGCTTCAGTGTTTACTCTGAGTTTAATAAAGCTGCTTTAGTTTGTGAAGGTTTCTTGCTCCTAAAAATATTTGCTAAGTCCTAACTCATAACCTATGGCTATTGTATGCTGCTGTCTGTCAGAAAAACACAAACCCTGTTAGTGAATAAACCAGAACTGCTCATTGCATCAACTTGGATCTCCTCATGCAGATGCAGTGAGACTCATGTTGGGAACTGGCACAACACAGCCCACAGATGAGGACACAGATGTCCTGATATTCATCCCAACAGGTGGGGAGCATTTGGACAGAATACCGAAGACCTAGACATAATAACAGTATCAAATTAATAAATTAATAACTAGAGTAGAGGCTTTCACTCAAAGGAACTCCGAAATGCTGCACAGAGCTGTATTGTAGGGACAATGAAAGAAAACACATTAAACAAACCTTTGTAAGTTTTATTGTCTCTGATAATGAGCTTATTGAACAAATCTCTGTGTGTGTGTGCATAGATGTTCCTTCTTTACCTAGCTCTTTAGGCAGCTATATTTTTTAGTGGAAGATGCTTCACAGCCTCATTTGGATAAGAAAGAAGATTGTGGCCAGACAGATGGACAAATACTTCACCTTGGGAAAACAGCCAGCTTATTTTTCCTACCTTCACACTGCTGATAAGAAATACATTTTCACAGGCTCGCTCCCCATCTCAGAAGCTGTATCCCATCCTGTGGTGCTCGTGCAGAGCTGCTGAGGAGCTGTGGACCCCTGTGCACCACAGGGTTAACAAGAAGCCAAGTGGTAAAAGCAATTCCAGGCCTTGCTAATCCCATCCACTGAGCTGTAAGTCTGTTCTCAAGCTTTCCCAGCACAGCTCATTGTTGCATGTTTCTTTATATTATAGCAGAGCATTTTATCTCTTGGCTGAATTTTTGTAGGGCTGTTGAAAATAGAGATACTTCAAGGTGCCTTGCTCCGATAAAGGCCTGGGGCTGGACTTCTTGAAAATGCAGGATTTGTGTCCACAGTCAGAGTGTTTTTCCTCCTGGCACATACTCAAAGTGCCTGTAACCTGCATGCCAAGGGAGTAGACCAAATAAAATTTCCAGGCCAGGATGCCCTTGATTTTCTCATCATAATTTGATCCACCTGGTGGCCTTTCTTCTGCTGACAGTAGTATACTCTCAGATATTTAGACATGAACCTTCTTTTCCTTGTTTCACTCCCCTGGGGTTACCCTGAACTTTTGTGACTCATGGTTCTCTCAGAAAGCCCTAAAATCTCCCCAACTCACATGACTTCTGGACATCTCCCATGCTTGTTATCCATGGGACCCATCTTGGGGTAGTTGTCCTCTGACCATCTTGCACTGGTGCATCTGGAACAACCCCATGCCAAGAATGCTGGTGGTCAAACATCCTTCTGTAACTGGGAGGTACTGAATATTAACCCAGACCTGGCAGGAAGATTCATTTTAGACTTCTCTGAAGTTAGACTGAATGCATTTCCTCAGTATTTCTCTGCGGGTAGTGAAGGTAGGATGACCTATGGCAATGCTGATTTGAAAAGACAATCCTGGGCTGATCTCAGCCTGCCTGGCCAAGGGCAGCATCAGGCAGTCTTGGGAAGAGACTTATTTTCAGTGATTGACACACCTTTCTGTGCACCCAACACATGGATGCTGGGGACACAGGCTCACTCAGCTCTCAAAACATTTTTTTCCCCATCTTTTTCCCGTATCTCCTGATTTTACCCTAGTCACCCACTTAATTGTTTACCTGGACTGAAGCTGTAGACTGTTTAAATGATTCATCCATTAATATTCAAGGTGGATGCTGCTTTCACACATTTCACTGTGCAGAAAAACAAGAGATGTACACGTCATTTTAATGAGTTAATAATTACTGCTTATAAAATACTGTGAAGATACGGTACACAGGTATTTATTAGATCATTATTTTAGGTTGTGTAATTTAATTTGGTGACAAGCACTAGAACTGGGGGAAAGAAAGAAAAAAGCTGATGGCTTGCTCAGGCACGATGCAGGGGAGCTCGACAGAAAACATTTGGCTCAGCAGAGCATCTTATTCCAGGCCATTCCACCCTTGCCCGTGCTCACTCCACACATTTGGTGCTGGGGCCTTTCTGTGCCTTGAAGAAGGGACAATTCATTATGTGAAAAAGGAAGGCGTCTGGCCATAGAGTAATTGCTAGGAACATGGGGATTGAATTACTAAAGTCCCACTTAAGAGACAGGAATTTTGCCTTTCATGTCAGTGCGGCCAGGATTTGCTCGCAAGAGGGGAAAGTTTCTAAGATTTCATTCAATTTGGATAAGTACCAACGGTTTGTTTGGTTATCCCAGAGCCTTTCATCTGCAGTAAATACAAAAAGAAAGGGCCTTTGAGCAGACAGATTGAGAGGGTGTTAAACAAGTTGTTACCCTTTTGCTTATTCTGAGTGCAAGTAACCGATTTTCATTGATGAAGGCTTTACAGGGCTGCCTACGTAAGATTAAGAAGTAAATTGTATTTGAGACTTTAATGATGGAAATTTAACATGCAGCTTATGGCTTAACCTGGACAAGCCAGTGGATCGATGCATTATTTTAGATGAAGAACTGTTGACAAATAAAGATGAGGTTGCAGAAGATGAAAGGCCATACCTGCATAAATAGCTACAGGCAAGGAGTGTTTTGCCTTCAGGAGAACTTGCCAAAATCTAACTCTGAGAAGTCTGCACCGCAGTGAAACTTCACCTCCTGACTTTTCACCTCCAAAAGTCTCTGGTTTTCACCCAGGATGGAATTATGTGCGGTGCAGACAGTGGTCTGGTTTCAGTGTAATTCTTCTCCGCTCTGGTGCCAGAGAGGTCTAGTGGCAGCTGTGAGACTGAATCAATATTTGCAACAATTACACGGAACTTTACCTTCAAGCTTTCTGAGTTCAGCTGTCTTTTGAATTTATCTACTCGCCATTTTTAGCAGTAGACCTGAACAAACAGTGCTGGTGAGCAGGCAGATGGTCCGGTCCCAGCTACCTGTGCAAATCTGACTCTAGATTTGCATGGTGCCACTTTAAAAAAAAAGAAGTAAAAGAGTTTTGAGAAGCTGAAACACATCTACATAATCTCATTTGGGTCTGTTGCTCTGAGCAACAACTGTTTCTGTGCAGCTAATTTATTTACCTTAAAAATATCTTATGGTTAATTGTTCATGAACATTTAAAGAGTTTCCTATATGGCAATTCTTTCTCCTCCTGACAGAATATTGATCCAGCCATTCTGTCAGCTCCTGTAGCAGTTTCGTTACTACCACAGTTACTGCTACAGCAGTAAACTTTATTGATCAGACATTCTTGCTCTACAAGGTAGAAATGAAGGGCTGTGCCTCCTCATTCCCAAACCCCATGCTGTAAGTACCTTATATGAGGTGAAGAGCTTTGAAGAGCTTTGACTGTGTTTTCAAACTTGGATGCTAGGAACAACAACCAAAACCAACCAACCAACCAAAACCAAACAAAAAACACATAGAGCAAGCAGGAAAGGAAAAAATTTGTTTTTCTGGCTCTCACTAAGCACTGTTCACTTCTTCTGGCTGTACAAATTGCTTCCTGCTCCTGACTAATGTAAAACTGGCTGTGAGCTCTGCAGGTTTCTCCCTCTCTCTCTCTCTACTTTCGCTCGTACTGACCCTGATAAATGCTCCAAAAACCATGCAAGGCAGCTGGAAAAATCCATTTGTATGAAATTATATGACTGGAGAGCAGCGAGATTTGGGTGAAGGTCTGTTCTTCTCCCAAGGCCAGGTGCCTACTTTGCACCCTAACACATTCTGCCACGGTCACCAACTCTGCCACTGCCGTGCTGCTGTCACAGACACGAGAGAAGGGAGCGACACGGAATATGTGTGTGCAAAGTGGGAAGCGGTGGCATTTGGCAGCTGTTGTCTCATTAGTTTTCCATTAAGTAGCAAGAATAACATATGATGCATTCCTAAACCCCCTCTAGCTTGTCAAAAGTATTAAAATGCCCAATGCCATCCGACTGGGGATGTGAAAGGCAGTGGTGGAAAGACAGGGCACATTAAGCAATTAGGAAGCCAAGGGGCCAGCTGGTATCTTAAGAGGGTGTCATTTCTAAGGCACAAATGGCTCTAAGTGAGCACAAGGGAGGCTGTGACCCTGACCAATGAAGCACGTACTTCTCTTTAAGCAGTTAGTAATTCCACTAAATTCATTGGCAACAATATTTTTGACCAACTCTTTTCTGTGTCTAATGTTCCCTAGATAAAAAATAGAAGTGATAATATCAGCTTGCCAGTTGTTGAGGCTTACAGGCTAAATGTTTGCAGAGTGCTTTGAGATAGAAACCTAGGAAACAAGCCCAAAGGGGACTCCAAGGGTACCAAATCTCATAGGCACATCCATTGCTTAAAATCTCTGATAAATTTAGCAAGATCCATCCTGAAAGTTGTAAAATTTCTCACCCCTAGTATTTTGGCTGGCCAGTTATTCCCAAATGTTACCTTTCTGAGGATTAGAAGCAGGCCTGTTAGTATGAGCAGATGATGAGAAAAGAAGACAAGCCAATTGGAAAAAGATTATCAACTGCATTACGAGCCAAAAAGAGCAAGTGTACTCTGAACAGTCCATTTGCTTCTGCCTGACTCTGGGCACTGTCCCACCATCCTCTGCCCCCATCACGTCATTGTTCCCCCTCCCATGCTATTTCCAGACATTATCACCCCATTTTTCTGCTGTCTCCAGGCACTGCTCCCTGCCCCCTATCTTCTTCCTATGGAGAATCTGTCCTTCTCCAGCACCCATTCCCACTGGATCTTGAACATCAGAAATCCAGAAATCTCCCCTTACAGCCCTGGAGTGTGGACATTTACCTCTTTGCATCCTGTTAGCACCCAGTCCCATCCCAGGCTGGGATCAGCAAAGCCTCTGGCTGCAGGCAGGACCCTCTATGTTTGATGAGATAGTGTTTCTTCCCTTCATGCTGGCTGGTGAAATGAGTTGTATGTAGAAAATGGAGAGCCTGATGAAGCGTGTGTGGGGAGAGTGGTTGTACCATCAATCCCAGGCTCCCGAAAACTGGAGATAGCCATCAAGGCAGGATGGTGGCTGAGCCAGCACCAAGAACCACAGAAGCAAGAAGGACCCAAAACCACAGTAACACACCATTATTTTTCTTCTCTTTTCAGTCATTATTTCCTCGGATGAGAAATTGCTTTGGTTAAACATTGTAAAATTGAGGCCACATTCTATGCAGCAGTCATGATCTGCCTGTCATTCACATCCGACAGCGGGGAGAGGACCTGGTTTTGGATATCATCCATCAATGACAGATTCACAGCACCGTGTGATGAAAGGCAAGGCAGGGAGGAAGGAGAGGCGGAGGTCTGAGTGGTACAGAGGGCTCATAAATAACATGCAGAAATTTCATTTTCAGTCGCCAGCTCAAAAACAACCCCAGCTTGCCGTGGCCCAAAGCCATTTCCTGTTGAGTGTAATGACTTTGGTGGTTGCTCTGCACTTATTAGACAGGCAACGAAAGAAAAACAACAGCAAAACACAGTCTTTGAAAACTAAGCAGACACTGGTAACAGCAGCTATCCATCTTAGTCTCCATTTCCCTCTGGAAACAGATCCCAGTAATTAGCAAGACTCCTCCATCTCCCATGGGGAAAACAACAACAACAACAACCAAACAAAAATCCAAACCAAAAACAAGCAAACAAACAAAAACCCACAACCAACCAACCAAAAAACCCCACAAACTTCAATAAGCCCAAAACCTGCTTCTGTCTTTCTGTGAACATCATCAGAGGGAGTGAAATCCAGATGATGCATTCACAGCAAAAACAGCAACTGGCACCACAAAGAGCCAATTTGCTCCTCGGCAAAAGTGTCACGGCTGCCCGGGTGCCCAGGGCAGCACGAGCCGACCTCCGGCAGCTGTCGGGAGAATTACGGTCCCACAGCCGTCCCCTTCCTGCATGAGATTGGCTCAGGGCAGCGAAGCAAAATACCCTTAATCCTGACCTGGCAGTATTTGAGGGAGTCGCTGTGCATCTGCTATATTACACACAAAGCCTTTACTTTTGTCTCCACCTGATGATCTCCAAACTGGCAGCCAAAAGCAGCAGTGATGGCCCAGCAGATCATTTCCTAGTGAAACAGCTGTGCTGGCAGTGACTATTAATGATTCAGGATAACTAACTTCCTCCTCATCTGTGATTCCTCTATACCTCTTAGCTTGTTCATGTGGAAATGGCTTAGTGCTGGATTTAAACAGTGCTTCTGCCACAGACTAACTTTGCCTGGTATTTGTCCGTGTTATGGCATGTATCCATGTGAAGAAAAAAGCATGCTGAGGGTAATGGAGCAGAAGGACAGAGGGTCATCATAATTTTTTAAACTGCTTTGGGGATTCCTTAAGAAATCACTTGCAAGTGTCAATTTTGATGTGGCTGCCTTGTGGAAAGAAGTTTGGCTCTGCCACACCTTCCCCTTGTTCAGATTGCTTTCACCTGAATTTTAAAGATCAAAAAGACCCTTCAAGCTTGGGAAAGGTAAAACCAATAAAAAGTTTGATGTGGAGAGATGGCACAGGGTGACCCCGAGTGCTGTCCTTTGTGGATGAAAAATGTCTCATTTAAAGTGTTTCCGTTTGTGGATCTCTCCCAGAAATTATTTTGATTTCCTGGATGGTGCGTTCACTTCCAATTTCAGCAGAAATTGGCTCATGCAATCAGGACAGGACAGGGAGTTGGATCCAGCCTGATTTTGTGCACATCACCTGACAGGGGTGTAACAGGTGATATCCTTCCAGCAGCCGTGGCCAGCTGCTCCATGAATAGGAGAGCTGCCATGATGAACACTGAAGCTGTCACCACTACCAAAATATCCATGTCCATCCTTAAAACCTTGCTAGTTAAAGAGGTGGTGTGCAAAGGGCTGGAGATCTTCAAGAGATGAAGAGATATTTTGTCTCTACCAGAAAGCAGATGATAATGAAACAGGAAAGCACAGCCATGCTGAACATCTGCATTCAGGTTTTAACTTCTTTATCCCCTTAGAGTCCTGATTTAGTTAATTGTCCAAAGGGAGATAAAAAATCATGCTTTCTTTTATGAAGTCTATGAGCTGTTGGCAGCAAGGAGCCCTGATATCTTGGAAAAACTGATATTTTCAGTGATTTGAGGAGTTTGGCTGCTCATGTTTCTTGTAGCTGCTTTTGCTTTTGGCTCAGATGAGGTAAGAATAGGAGAAAAAAAAGCCGCTTTGCTGTCTCAGGTAATGTGGAACCAAACAGACCCAGATCCTACCCAGACTCTGGTTGCACAGGGCTTGGTGCTGCTCATTCCGTGGGACAATTTTTATTAACTTAATTTGTGTATGGTCTCAAACCACTTGGAAATAAATAACCTGTGTGAATCTCTTTCAAAAAAGGCTGTTCCCATCTTTTTATAAATCAAAATACCCTTGAATAGTAATACAGAACCTGCATCCTGGAGGAAATGGATAGAAATGTATTGTTTTTCTTCAATACCAGAGTGAAAGTCTCTGACGCTTATAATATTTCATCTATTTCTGAGCACTGAAGCTCCTGCAGATGCATGATTAGATAGAAATCTCAGCTACCAGTAGAAAGGAGGAGTACATTTTTAGCTGGCAGGATTGCATGGAAAAGCTTGAATTCAATGTTAGGGCTTTGGAAGCAGAAGGTGCATTAAAAATAAGTTAAAATATTATGCTTTCTTGGAATCTGACTCATGCTTTGGAGACTGGAAATTCTGGAAATGGTTAACTAGTAAAAACACTTGGGACATTCTCAGCTAGAACATCATATTTTGATCCCAGGATCAAAAAGGGCTAGGGTTTATTCTACATATACATCAGAAACAGGAATTACGCACCCTGCTGTATTTCAATATCCAGCAAGACATCACTTTGGCATGTTTAGATACTGGCATAGCTCTGCACATATGCACCACAATGGGGTTTACTTTCCTTTAAACCAAGCTAATCAGTACCTATGGAAAACACAACAGCTTTCAGTACAGTTTGTTAATGTATTATAGGTCATGATTTATTTTTCTTTGAGCAGTACCCTCATGAATCAGTGCTATTGCATTTAGTTAGATTTGCCTATACAGGAATCACATGGAAGTGCTGAACACTGGATCGTCAGATCTCAGGTTTCCTGCACCAGAATGCATCTCTTCTCCAGAGGATTGCCCATCTGCTATTGAGAGTGATGGTTGAAGATCCAAAGATGTACACTAAATCATATTTCTGTTTTCTTCTGTGAGGTTGCACGTTCTGTGTGAATAATTAAGAATCT
Organism: Patagioenas fasciata; assembly: GCF_037038585.1. NCBI lineage: Eukaryota > Metazoa > Chordata > Aves > Columbiformes > Columbidae > Patagioenas > Patagioenas fasciata. Next base: position 19,817,350 of record NC_092531.1, read on the forward strand.
GTAAATCCAAGAGACTCGTATGAAAGGCTGAGCAACTATCATAGCTCCGGATCAATACCAAATTTAAACAAAGCAATAAAGAACAGGTAAAAGAATTCTATTTATTGATATATAGAATCAGTTTAAGACTTAACTGTTTCAAGCGGAATAAGAAACAAAATCGTTGGCAGTTCTTTCCAGAGCTAACCTTACAAAACATGAGTCCTGTCATTTATTTGCCTTGTCCTTTACAAATACACAGAAAAGAAGGGAAGATTTTACAGCAGAAAATATCAATAATGTCTTAAGGGAGACAGGCAAAATTGGTTTGTCTGTTTACAAATCAATACATAAAATCCTCCATAAAGCTGGTACTTATTTGACTTTGATTCCTGAGCATTATTGCAGGCGTAAAGAGTTGTTCTCTGTAATGTGTAATGGCACAGAGCAGCAAAGCCGGCGTGCTGCTTTGATTTCTGTTTTTCTGTGTGTGTGCTCATCTCAGCACAAGCCATGTGGTTTTATCAGGGTCGTGGGCTGTGGAGGTGTGCACTGGGAACCCCACAGGGATTTGCTTCACCTCTGACTAAGGGACCTCCTGAGACCCTCCTAATCTGTCCGAATGCCCCTGACATTTAGTCCCCATCCTATCAGACAATTCCACTGCAGTATTTCAATAAGAAATTTACAGAGGGGAAGAATTTTCCTCCCTGTGTTTTCATTGCCTTGTATGAGGAGTAATTAGACACAAACCCCCATGTCAGAACGTGAGGTTAAAGCCCCTCGTGTGACCTCTGTGGAAACACAGCCCATCCTGTCCTTCAGTGCTGCTCTGATTGCTTCACTGAATTCAACAGAAGAGTTCAGGTCCTCCTGGCATCAGCTTTCCCTGGAATATTGTCAGGTTTTTGTATGATGATGTTTTCCCCACTGCTGGGCCAGTCCAGGGTATATCCCCTAGTGGCTGGAATAAGTGGAAAAGGCTGTGCAGGCTCAACTGGGACCTGTGAGGTGATTTCAAGATGTTTCCACCAAAACACAGGGAAGATATCATCGATATTATCTGTAAACTCTGCCTCCACCTCCTGCAGGGAAGGCCAAGATCTGTTCCTGCGAAAGGGATGCTTTTATATCTGTGCAAGATTTAACCAGGAAAAGGAGCCCAGAAAGCCCAGAGACATTCCTCATATTATCAAGAACATTAAATGCTGCTCAGAAAAGGAGAGAGGGACGATGCAGAGGGAGAAATTATACATTTCACTAAATTAGGTGAGCAGACCAGTCGCAGTACAACAGAGGAACAGAAAAAAGACAGCTGGTTCTCAGGCACATGAGCCCTTCTGTGGGGCTGACACAAAGATGGCAAACCAGATAAATACAGTCACTAAACACAGTCAAGACCCCAAACAACAATTTGAATACTACAGTTATGAAAATATTGCCCTTAACAATTTGAAAACATCACTTGCAGGATGTGGGATCAACCGTCAGAAATCAGTGAGAGAAAAGCTGATTGGGTCTCCATCAGGATTTAAGAAGACATAAAGTCTGGGATATAAAGGCCAACATCAGGAAAGAAGAACTTCTTTTTTCCTCAGCCAGCAGTAAACAACACACATCTTTCAGAGAATGAGACATGTCCCAAGGAATTTGCCTTTTATGAAACATTAGATGTGTCTGGAAGTTAACACTGAAAATTAGAATGCAGAGAACAGACAGACCACAGGAAAACATCATTGTATCCAATGTATTGACTTTCACAGTGGGGATAACAACATTATTGTTTAGGTAAGCAAATGGGAATTCAAATGGGAGGCCAAATCCACCTTACGTCTTTTTTTTATTGAACAAGATGAAATTTGCTGCAGTGACCTGTAATACTGTATTATACATTACTGCCTGGAGGAAAGTTTCTCCCCAAACAAGCAGATGAAAATATTTTGAGAGAGATCACAAAGGAGCTTAGAGCAATGAGCAAACACCAAATAGGCAGCGTAAGCATGATTAATTTGTTTCTGCCTGCTCCCCCATTCAGAGAGGGATAAGCTGGGAAAAAAACATGGTTTATTTGCAAAAGAAACAGATTCCTATCATGAAGAGAACGGGGACAAAACTGCTTTGAATTCTCTTTGTTGCCTTTTGTACAACAAATTCTCCAACAGAAAGATGTAAAACTTAAAATTCCCACATGCTAGAATGCTATCGCGTTGGTATTTCCAGCAACAGCGGTCTGTGTTCAGGCTTCTTTGTATCTCCCTTCCTTTCTTTGTGTGCTCTTTATTTATGGTCATCTACACGTTGGTTAACAAATTATGGTGTTACATGAGTGAGGAAGACTGGATCTCTGATAAAGGACTTGCATGAGCAGAGATAACGCTGGTAGTTTGTTCTACAAGGTACTTCATGGACAATTTGTGCCACAACAGGTACAGCCCCAAGAGGACAGCCTTTTTCAGTCTTTGATGTTGCTATTGCCATGATGCAACCTGAGCAACCTGATCTGGGTGAAGATGTCCCTGCTCTTTGCAGGAGGATTGGACTAAATGACCTTTGAAGGTCTGTTCCAACCCAAACTATTCTGATTCTGATGCCTGGGTTGGTGGCTATGTGAGACGTGAATTGAAGGCGAAGGCAGTTTAAGAAGCGTGTCACCACTCTGCCCTGGTGGCACAGCGGAGGTGGTGGTGGATGGTGGTGTGAGATCAGTAACCAACATCCCTGGTGCAACTTTTCAGCCTGGTTTTGCAGCTGAATTGGAAGTGTGAAGAACTGTGCCCTGAATCCAGGAGTGGGAGCTCAGTGGTTTCAGGTCACCTACTTTTCTGAGAACGCCCACCCCTGTTCTCATGACAAAGAAGCCATGGTGTCTAAGTTGGACACAACTTGTGTGTGCAGCCTGCCTATTGCAGGAATTGACCTGAATCTGGCCCTCAGCTTTGTTGTTCTGCTGTTCTGGGCAAGCAGCGGGGATGCTGCTGCTGCTTCTGCTGGCCCTTGCTGCCCAGCAGGACCAAGGGTTTTTAGGGCAGCAGCAGCTCCATCTCCCAGCCCCTCACGGGGGACTTGACCTCAGCTGGCTCCCACTATGTCTCCTCCCTGCTGCCACATCCCAGCCTCTCACCTTCTCCTCTGTGCTACTCAGTCCAGGAGGTTTATCAGATGGTTTGCAATAACCTGGCATTTGTACTGGCAGTGAGCCCTGAAAATGTGTAAGAGTGCCTTGCGTTTTGTAGTGATTCAGGGTCATTTTGGTTTCTCTTAAAGCTTTGTTACTCTTTTTTGTCCCTGAGACCAAGTCTAGTTTGTACTTGTGATATGACCAGCAAGGGCAACCCTCAGAGAAGAGGGGAAAATATGCAAACAAGGATTTGGAGGAAGGCAAGAGATTTTTCTCAGGGTTTGTGGGCTTTTATCAAGTGCTGAAGACCAGTAAAAACTTTATTTTAAATTACAGTTAATCTTTATGATGTGATATGAAAAGAAATCAAATGCACCAGCCACAGGACTCTAAGGTATGGGTTTTTTTTAAATTTCAAATCACAATATAACCAGCCTTATAGAAAGCCAAAACACTGAAAATTATCTTCTGGGGACAAAGTGCATTGCGTATTGCTCAGCTGCAGTTTAGAGCTTTGCTCCCTTTTCCTTCCCCCATTCGTTGTTGAGTTCTGTCTTCCCTCCCGGTAGTTGTCAATAAACTAACACCTCAGGGATGGAGGGAATGATTGAAAAACCATGAGGACTTTTAGAAGCCTTGACTCACCACCTTCCACTGCAATTGAGTATCAGCTTACATTTGAATATTTGATGGAATCTGGTTGAACTCAAATGAAACTGTTGCTGCGAGAGGCATAATGCTGTTGCAATCTATAGTAATGATCCGAAGTAGTCCCATTTGCAGCAAAGGCACCGTGTTGCTCACTGTGTATTGCTGCCGCTTTGTTAATGAGACCACAGAAACACCCAGAGCCCATTAATAATGGGGGGAAAGCCTGCGGGGAGTTGAACACCCGCAGATTTCAGAGGCCCTTGACTCACATCCTCTGTGCCAGCTGTAGATGTTTCCACTCAGCCCACGACACACAGGGATTGCCACCCCCTCACGTCTCCCTGCTCTGAAGCTCATGGGAGCCCCATTTAACCCATTCCAGTGTGCAAAGACTGGAATTACAAAAAAAAAATTGGTACTTCTGCAAGGGGCATCCTGAGGGAGAGGTGGAAAGGCAGGATCTCCTCTCTCCTCTGAAGGCTTCTGAAATGACTTTGCCTGCAAGCCGCTAATCCCTCTGCAATTAAACAGTTCCATTCTCCTATACTGTGGCAGTTTTTCCTCCTGCTTTGTCTCTGTCATACAGCTACCAAAGACAAAGACAGATCAGTTATAGATTCCTTGCAAAAAAAAATCTCATAGAAAAAGAAGAACTCACCCAGCTCAGTGAAGATGCTAAGGTTAAACCTGGAGCTAAAGCTGACCCAAAGGTCATCTCTGAACTCCTGCAGCAGTTGAAGATGTACATCACTCTTTTCTAAGCTGGGTAAGAAGCTATGGAGGTCATTGAACTGTACCTGGAGAAGGAAATGTGTCCGTGAGTAGGTCACTTATGGATCTATTCCTTGCAAGGCTTCCCTGTGTCTAGTTCCAAGTTATCAGGCTCTGTCCCTTGCCTGGCACAGGGTCCAAGATGTGACAGGTCCTGGTCTAAGCTGGTCTGGCTGTTTGGGCCACTGCTGAGACCTGCCATCAAATCCAGATAATGACTTTTCTGCCAGCAGTGGCCATTTAACCCAAAATTATTTATTCAGGGGCTTTATTAAGTCAAAGAAGAAATCATTAGTGGACCAGATTCTGAGAAATAACACTCTGAACTTGCATTGGCCCATGGGACATTTATTTAAGCTTGGCCCTTGAAATCAGTCACCAAGGCCCCATCCCACAATATTTCTATTTGCTTTCAATTTCAAATTAGCATTATATAAAGACTTGGTCTCCAATTTGCCTTGTAGAAATTGATTTATCACTTAATAACACCCTGGCTGTGATGGGGCGAGAGGAGGCAAAGCCTGAGCAATAGCTCTATTGTGCTGCCAATATAAATTAGAGCTAAAGATGTTACTCTTTAACCACAAGCTTTGGGGTTTCTGGGTTTCTTACAAGTGCAATTTTCAGCTGACAAAAGGCTTTTTGCACAACAGATTCTTTCCTGTTTAGCGTTTCATCGCACACAGTTTTTGCAGCCTTGCTGCCTTCTGAATCTCCTGCCAGCAGCAGCATGCAGGCAAGAGGGGATCCAATGACAAGGAATACAGAGTCTGCTTGGTGCTCTCTGAATTGTAGTGTACAGCTATTGGTGATAATTATAGGTAATTTCTGAATTTCTGAAAATTCAAGGTTTCAAAACACAGACCCCAGGGCGGGGGAGGTGGGGGGGAAGAGACAGAAATTTGTTCAATTTTATCTGCCATTAGAGAGGAAAGAGCTGACCTCAGGTGTCTGTCATGAAGGTCCAAGACAAAGTTAAGTCTGAAGAGAGTATTTTACAGTACAGACTGTCTTATTTTTACGAGGATCTCACCTCAAGCTGAGTAGCTGAAATCCAAATTAGGAATGCATCCGTTCTGTAGAGATGACTTTGTCCTGAAGCAGTTCAGGTGGAGCCAAGAGCAGTACCAGGACATTGTGACCACTGCTGGGTTTCACAATTTGGGCATTGCTTAAATGCGCTGTAGATTCCTTCCTCTATAAGTAGACCAGAAAGATGATACAGTCAGTAATATTCAGTCAGTAATACTGAAATGGCAGACATGGATAGAAAGAGTGGTATCAGACCTATCTAAAGCTGACAACACCTGATCTCCTGCTTGGCTGCGGATAGAAGAATCCTGCTGTAGCTCTTGGTACAGTGTGCTCACCCCAGGGAACAAGGAGTGTCACATTGGCAGACTGGTGTTTTCATGCAGAGGAGCTGCATTAATGTGAGTGGTGGGCTGCAAATAAAGGAGGCCAAGTCTAGCTCAGGTGTTTTCCATGGCTGGAGACTCCTGTCTCTTTATCTTGCAACTTGTTAACTTCAGTTTTCCCTTTTACATACAGCCTCTGAGGAGCAAACATGAACTGTAGGCTCAATAATCCCTGATTTTACCCAGTCCAGAACTCCTGGGTAGCATCAACCAGCTCATAATTCCTTTGGCATAAACAGGGAGGGGAAAAAACTAAAAAAGTCATCTATAAAGTAATATAAACCAGGGCTTATGGGGTTAACTTATGGCATAAAGACTCATAGAGGGGAGAAAGATTTATTTATAAGTTAACATTTTCATACACACACATGCATATATATACTCGTTAACTAGCTAGAATATATATTGGGATCTTTTAATACATTCTTCAACAGCTGAGAAATTTCTGTTCAGCTCACGATTTCATCACCACAGTGAGTGATAATGAGCCTTTGCTGTAGGATGCAGCTCCTGGTGAAGGAGAGACTAGAAATCCGTGCTCTTCCTGGTATTAAGGTTAGATCAAGAATGGGAAAAATAAGTTAATTCTTGTCACTTTTGTTAAGTGTTCTTATAATGAAGCATACTAAAATTAGAAAGGCAAAAGCATTTAAAAAAAAAAGAAAAAACACAGAGATGTTTTACTTCATTACTATTAATCAAAGAAGAGCTAGTACAGAGCAAAACTTTTCCAACATTTTGTTAAACCTTTCATACTCAAAGTCTCTTTGGTCTGGCAGAACTGAGCGACAAAATGTTAAGAAAATCTTCCAAAACAATTTCCTCTAGAAAAAAAAAAATATTGAATTTACATATTCCTTTAGAATTATTTCACAGTGTTTTGGGGGTACCTTATTTCAATATTTAGCTAATTCATTTGTAACAACAGCATTTTTTATTCTTATCATGATTCGAGTCACCGTGATCTTAAAAATGTTTTCTCACAATCACTTTGGTTTTCGGTGGCTCTGCTGATACCTTATCCACATACTCAATGTCAAGTCTCTGTCTCAGAAATTACTTACGAACTTTTGCACTCAGTACACATTTCTAATCAACAAATTAACATTTAACAAGCATGCAAGGTCTCTTATACGAATAACAAATAAAAATGCTTGGTTTTTATAGGGGGAGGTAGAAATAAAGACCCCAGAGATCAGCCTCCCAGTAGCACCATTTCTTGCTGTTATGACCACCAGTCACTGAAAACCTTCACGTGGCCACACCTCGCTCTCCCTTCTCATTTTTAAAAGAAAATGAAAATCTACTATTTTAAAGATGGCTTTACTGGTCTCTGTGATTTCCCCTCTAGCCCCTCTTCCATTTGTTTTTGAATGGTAAATACTATTTGTTCATAAAAAAGAGTTTTTTATTTTTTATTTTATCAGAGAGAGACAGATTTGTATGACAAATTTGATACTCAGAACAAGGAAACACTGGAGATATATCTAGATCTAGATACAAATATATATATATATATATATTTTTTTTTACCTTGTAGGTGAAAGAGATATTTTCTTTTTTGAAGTTCTCCATTACCTTAAAAGCACTTAGCAGAATAATAGAGTATTTCCTTCCCTGCACTAGTAGGACAGTAATTATGAATCCATGAAGTTGAAGGAGAAGCTCCAATCTTCTATGAGCTGCTAAAGAATATACTATGCCATTGAACTTCTAACTTTCATTCAAAAATATAATTATCTTTTAAGTAATAGTAATGATCTCGTGTATTTTCCCAGATGTTTTAATCCCTGCAAAGAGCATATTTCAGAACTGCCAAACCTCCTCTTGTCTCCCTTTCTTAAAAGAAAAACAAATAAACAACTTGCTTTGATGAGATAATTTGCTCATTATTTATTGATCTATGTATTTATTGTTTATAATTTTTTATTTTAACTTAATAATTATTTATTAATTAGATAATTTTAGTACAGAATGCATGGCTGGGTCGTGTGTGTGTATACTCAGCAATATATGTCTGAGCTACAATTTCTGTCTGACTGTTGATGTGCAGCAGTCTCTTAATTGCGCTCTACAACTTCGCAGAACAATCTTAGCCCAGGAAGCGGAGGTCACTTTATCTGACTGAAATTCAAAATGTCCTTCTAACCCTCCAAATTTTGGAAAAGTATGCAAAACCCTCCAAACTAGCAACACTTTAAAATTCTTTTTTTAAAATTCTCTCAATACAGGAGGCCTCCCTTTTCTTTTTTTTTTTAAATTAACACATCTCTAGAGATGGGGTTGTGGGTGCTCACTGAGGAAACTTTCCTGGGCAGGACTTGCAAACAGACGCCCTGCAAGGCGTAGGTGGGCAGCAAGGAGGACGTCACCGCATCCACACTTGGTGTTGGGAGCCAGCCCACACACTGGTGGCATCTGTTCATCTCTTCATCTGAGCTTGTCTCTCCCTACAGTCCCTGGGAGAACGATGCCTCAATGCAGGCAGACCAAGAAAATCAATATAAAGTATGTGCCCTTCTATTTTATTTATTTCTTTGCTTTTATCTTTTTTAAGAGAAGAAAAAAAAGTCTCTTGCTTGTTCATCCCTTATGAGGGATTTTAAGGTAATCTTTCATCAGCTTTCCTTAACACCAGGAGGAAAAAAAATCTCTCCCTTTTACATTCTTACTTCAGGCAACTGAAGCATGAAATGGGAAATCTCATCCACAGTGGTGAGCAAATGTATCACCTCATTTATTAATTTCACGATCAGATGAAGACTTTGATTCATTGGACAAACCCAGCCATAGTGCTTTTGGTAAAGAGAAAGAATAAGAACTAGCTCTGGATAAGGTTGGTGAGTATCTCGTTTTGATGATTTGTGCAGACATGCAATGACAAAAGTAGTTTAAAATGAAAAAGGAAAAAAACCACAATAAAACCAGAAGCCCTTATGTTCTTTTCCCTCTTGTGGGAAGTTCGAAGAGTTTTCCCTTATTCTCTGACACATCTCTTGTTATGGCCTTGGTCACATCACATGACAGCTCACACCTCAACCTGCACATTGTGAAGTGCTGTAGTTCAGTTTACTTATTAATTTTTATTTCATTAAGCTTGTTTACCAGCATGGTGGGTTGAGACCCTGGACTCTTGGCTTCAAGATGTCATTGAAGTAAAATACACAGAATTTAAAATATTTGCAAAGTGCTCACAAGGTGCTTTGGGCTCTCAGGCACTGTGGAAATGTCTGGCATTTTCTTTGCAAAGAAGGTTTGCATGTATTTGAACACTGAAAATCTTGCAAGAAAAGGAGAAGTCGTCAGAACCAGAAACAGGGGACAGACTAGCAACCAACTGCTGTGCCAAAACCAAATGTCTCTTATGCTACCTTTAGTAACTTTCATAAAAACATCCTTAGTCTTACTTTTTTTTTTTTTTTACACGATATCTAGAGGTCATGGCTAAAAATTACCTGTCTACTACTGTTGTGACATCATTCACCTAAGTAAATTTCCCTTTTCCCTGGGAAATAGTAGAGTAAGAATTTTTGGCGTCTAATTCTAATCTCTGCAGTTTGACAACCTTATGATAGCACTTAATTGTACCTCATGGCCCCAGAAAAGACCTCGATGGTCTGACTGGCAGTGGCAAAGTGTCCTGAGTTCCTACTGAAACCACAAGAAGGTGAGAAAGAAAACAGAATTAGCAGGTATAGGTTTGTGTAGAATAGAAAGGATTACTGAAGCGCAAAATTAAGATACCCTATTTCCACAAAGACATCTCCAGTGCAACCTCTGAGCAACAGCCAAAGGTGCCTGGTAACGTGTCTATTAGAAAGCTGATCTCACATTTATTTGCTGTATTTGGGAAACAGAACACGTAAGCGCTATCTTTCAAAAATCCACATTTTCCTCTTTTCTACAGCTAACATAAGGCATCTTGCACACTGAACCAGCTTCATACAAATGACTCCAAACTTGCAAAAACAGTAATACCTGTGAGAGCATAGTGGAGGATTTGCCTATGCAACACTGTAGCCAGAGGTCTTGAATATAAAATCAGATTAGTAAAAGTAGAGAGACCATATCAGGCACAGGCATTGGCTCCAGCAGATGCCATGTCCCAGTATGATGTCCCTGCTTTAAGAAAGACACTGAAAAATTAAAGAGGGTTCAGAAAAAATGTGAAGATTGAGCAATGTGATAGTTGTTTAAAACCAAAAGGCATTAATCTGTTTAATGTATTGCTGATGAGATGAAAGGGCAACACACCATCATCATCTATAATAGCTACAGACAGAAGAAAAACTCAGAAGTGGGGGCTCTTTAGAGTTGCAGAGGAAAACAAAATCCAAGAGCAAAGAGCTGAAGCTGGATCTGTCTGGTCTTGAAGAGATGGTTGTTAAACAATGTGTCCACCAGCAACATTTCCCCAGGGTTGTTAGTGGCTTATCCAGTGATGGATATGTTTTAATTAAGAGTGGACATGTTTTCCAAACCTCTGATCTTCATCCAGATGTTAATTCAGAGATGTTTTCTGCTCTGTATTATACATGGCTTAGATGATCTTGGCAGTCCCTTCTGGCACTGTAATCCATAAACTTCATCAATAATTCATGCTGTTGCTCCAGAACTCAACATGGAATCAGAAACGCAAAGGACATGATGAAGAGGAACACATCTAGCCCTGATCTTTGTTCAAAGCTCCCCTTTTAAGTAGAAATTCAAATAATGGTTAATTCACGCTCCCAGCCCACGCTTGACCCACCATTTAATCAATTAGAGGGAAAACACAGGCTGACATTACAGATGCGCACATGTGCAAATCTACCTGGTTTATGCCTATAAGGCAATTAAACTCATAGATATAAAACAATTACGCTTTAACAGTTGCTTCTTTCTTTAAAGAGAAGCTTGTGGCATTTAAAAATGCATGTTTAGAATCTCAAAGCCATAGTTTTTTGTGATGTTTAATGGATGTGGGGCCAGAGGGTTAACTGAGCTGTTAAATGGCTTTTCAGTAGGCATCAAAAAGAGCATGAATGACTCCTAGTTTGACAGCTTGTAGATAAACTGTAGATGGGAGACATAATTTATATGTATTTTTAAAAATTCAACAACAACAGCAAATAATTCAAGGGACTCCAGCCAGCTGGTCTTCCTTCTAAAACTGGATATGGAAAGCAGGGAGACTTTGCACAGCAATGATGACATGCAGAAGCCTTCTATATAAATTTACACATTTATCAAGCCTTTGTGGAATAATAAGCTACAATCTAGCCAGCCTGGGGCAGCCTGCTGTAATTGTTATGATTTGTTTTCCAGATACAGTACAAATTCCTTGGTAATCTTTCCTGAATTTTAATAAGGGGAAGGGAAGACTTAATTAAAGAATCTTTTGTGCTGTTCTATAGCCACTGCCATCTGTGAGTGCCTCAATTCTGGGTCTTATCTCCATCGTGCAGCCCACAGTTTCGCCTTTGTAGAAGGTGGTGGTAACTTTGGTTCAAGGAGTGAAATAACTGAGCATTGTGGTTTTTGGGGAGCGTGCACCACTCTGGCATCTTCAGTGGCTGCTGCGGAGCTGAAAGGACCAGAGACCTTGATCTGCTCTGCTGCCTTACAGGCTGCTTAATAGCATTTATTCTGACATAAATTAGGGAATACCCAGTTTACATACAAAAGCAGTATGTTTTTTTTTTAAGGGGTATGTACAGCATAATTGACTTCTATCGGCGTGCTCTCTGATGTCAATAGGCCCTTTTGTACATTGAGCTAAATGGGCTTTTATTTTTACAACAATGAAAGAGGGAAACATATCTTCCCAGGGCCTCATTGCACATATCCCAGAAGCTGTTGGAAAAGAGCCGAGCTCTGCGCAGGCAAAGTTTGAGATTTATATGGAAATAAATGCTCCCCTCCTGTGGTTTTGTGAATAAGGAGAATACAGTAAAGGCTGAGATCCAGTTCTGCTTTACACCAGGAGTCCCCATCAGGACAAGACCTACATGTCTACAACCACTCATGAGATCAGGTCTTTGGTCCTGAAAACAACCTTTACCAAAAGGTGTCCTCAAGCTTTTGATGTACATCCCCTTAAGAGAGAAAAGTTTTGCAGCTCTGTCCCTCTCCAGCAGCTGAGTCCATGTTGTCATCTGCTTGTCAAAGACAAAATCTTCAGTTTGCTGCCTCTGTTTACAACCAGGATACTTCAGATTTTCCTTGTATTCAAATCAGCCTTTTGAAGTTCAGATGAAATTGAGTCAAGAGCTGTAAATAACTCCAGGGTAGGGCTGGTTGGTGCAGATTATGCCACCTTTCCATTGAGATAGAGGGTAGATATTAAGCTTTCTTTTCTAAGGAAAAGAGCTAAACAAAACTTAGCTAAGAGGGCTCTGCTGATTTCAGGAGCCTGGTGAGAAAGGGCATCTGTCAGTTATATATCCAAATCACAAGGCAGGTGAGATTTCACAGATAAATAGCTGAAACTTCACCTAGTTACACACAGAAAACTGTGAAATGATTTGCTTTGATCGCCAAACTTAACATATGTTACTAAAGATATTGATGTGCTTCCTGAAAAAAAAAAAAAAAGTATTACTGGGGAAATATGGAAGTATACGTGCATTTTATGCACCTTTTGCTGTAAGAAATCAAAACTTTGACCAACATTTCATCCTCCCTGTTCTGTGTAAGGGTGCCTAGCACAGTTTTGAAAGCTTTGCTATTCTTCTCTCTTTGTTATCTGTCCTACACCTCTCCCTCCATCCATCTACCCTACATGTCTGATGAGCTCAGAAGCTGCTGTTGCCTCTACTGCTGCTGCCTATAAAAGAATCCTCAGCATTTAAGTTGCACTTGCACTGTGTTTTTGTTCCATGTTGTCCTCCCCTTAGGAACAGCTGGGATGATAATTGTTAATCAGTTAACTTGGTGACTGGAGAGCCAAAACTATAATCTCTCGATAACTTCCGTCCTACTTAAACCTGTCCTTAATACGTGCGTGTTGGAGAAGCGTCTTGGGACTTTCTGTCTTCTGTTGCACCTTGGTATCACAGCACAGGGTTCCCCAAGGGAGTGGAGAAAAGCAACAGCAGACCTGGTAGACCAGAGTTTCATCCTTTCCTTTCTGTCCAGAGACTGCCCTCATGGTGCTGTTACTTTAGCTGATGGGTAGGTGAAAGCCTGAATTGTGGACACGGGGGTTCGCTTGTTAAAAGAGAAAATAATTTCCTTAGCCTTTTTCCTCAGCTCTTTCTGTCCATTTGCATCAAAACCTAATCAAGCACACAACTTTTTCTGCACCTAGAAACATTCTGTTCATGTTTTATTTTTATTGCACTTGTGTGGCCTTCCAGCTCTGTTAGGGTAGATCAAAACAATGTAAGAGCATATGTTCCTGTCAGATTCAATGTGCAGACCTTCTTAAATTCCCCAAAAGCCTTTTCAGATGTAGACCTACATTTATGTAAGCAACTAATTATTGCATAGTTGTTCCAATGAAAACACAATTTGTTTGCAACTTAAACTGCAATTCAAGCTCTTTTGAAGTTTCCTGTTTGTTCATTTCCAAGCTAAGGATTGTGTAAATTTTATCTCAGGCAGTACCTGTCAAGTCATCAAAAGGCATTGGGGAGCCTCCACATGTCAGGAAGAATCTGCAGTTCTTCACTCACCCCTGTGGAGTTCAGGGATCAGGGAAATTCAGTCACACATCTCTGTGTATGCAAAACACTGAACTAAAACCTCTCTCGACAAAAACTTAAACACAGTATCTCACCTTAAAGGATGCAACCTGCCTATAAAAACAAGAGCAGAACATTTGATTAATCCTGTGACACTACCAAATGTCAGGCAAGAGGGTGTGCTTGGGGCAGGAGAGGATTTAGGAGTGAAGTGTTGGTTGTTCATGAGTCAGCGACAAAGCTCTGGCTTGATTTTCTGAAGAGAGGAAGTATCTGCAATTCAGCTGTCACATTGTCAACTGTTCCTGGAGACCCAGCACCCTGACAAGGAAGGGAAATAGTACCCAAGAGGGCTGGGGGCGAAACATGTCTTCCTACTGGAAAACTACAGGCTGTATGATAGCTTGTGATGCAGTAAATCACCTTCACTGTGCATCACCTGCTCCTAACCCAAGAGAAGATGCTAAAGCCCAAGTACAGAAAGCCCCGTAAATACACAGAAAAAAAACAAACAACAAAAACTGGAGGATTAACACAGGGCTTGTTGCGTTGGTTTTTGAAGAAGGGCATACAATTCATCACTTAGGGCAGTGATGAGAGGGATATTTAAATTACTTAGAGAGCACAGAGCATATAAATAATAATGAACAGAATAAAATGCAAATGGCCTGGAAGGAATCAATAGTCATGAATGAAATCAGCCCTCAGATCCTAATTGAAATGAAAATGAGATGCATATTCAATATGTGCTTAATAGAATATACATAATATGAGCATCCTGAGCTAATGAACAAGACCTTTCCATCAAACAGAAACATACAGGCAGGCACCCCTTCTAGGGAGTAAATGCCAATATATGCACCTACCCTCACTGTACTTCCATGTATAGCTATGGACATATCCACATACATATAGAATAATGGAAACAATGAACTTTAAATCTGTGCTAGATCTCAACCACATGCATGCATGAAAAGACCAGCTGTTGTTTCTGAATATCTGTGAAGCTGTGATAGGTATTTTGCATACTGTTTCAATATTAATCTGAAGCTTTTGTTTATGTTGGAAATAATGTGCCACAGCTCTACTCTGCTTCATATTTTAGGCCATTTTGCAGTAATTGATTGAGTGCTCGCGTGCTAGTTGGTCTGGCTGGTTTCTTGGTAGACCTTCATTGGACATCACTGACCTACACAGAAGAGTGGGAGCTGTTACCCTTTGAATTCTTTGTAATTACAAAGAATTGAATTATTTCCTGACACAAGCCTGAGCTGGGGATCTCATGATATCTCAGCAGAAAGCTGACATGGCTCATCTTTGAGGTGTCTCTCTCAAACTCTTTGCCTCTGTTTCCTCATCTCTGCCACACACGTCCTAAATGCTGATGGTTTAACATTGCTATGGTTTTTCTTAAATTTTCTGTGCCAAATCCTGTCTTAAAGTACCCAACAGATTGAGCTTATTTTATTGCTTTGCAAAGCAAATGTCATCTGTATTGAATTTCTTGCCTCATCTGCTAACAAAATGATTCTCTTCGATTTTTGTTCCGTTCCTGTGGAGGCAGGGTTGTTGGGGAGGGAGCTGAACACAATAATTTAGTGGTTAATCACACCTTTCTTGCTTTGGTATCCAACAGTAATGCTATTGCTTCATCTCTACTGAGCGAGGATATCAAACTGATGAGGTCTTTATTCCAGACCCATAACTGGAAAAAGACACATTCTTCCAAATCTACACCCACTTTACAACTGGATGGAGGCACTAACTGAAAGGGAAAAAGGAGCGAAGGTTTAATTATTTCTTAGATTGCTTATATTATAAGTGTAATAGAAAGCTGAAGTAAAATAACCCCCTCCCTAACACAGCACAGCAGCTGTTTTGACCAAGTGGAAAGTTCGTTAAGGACCACTCAAAATTAAGCTGCTATAGAGATCTCAGTGTGTAGTCCTCATGAGAAAAATGGATCAGAATTATCACTGATGTAAACCACATCGGTTTTAGCTGTTATTTCAAGGATCGCTGTAGCCAGAAATCTTCCCAAATCTGTTGACAAGTCAGGGTGCAGCTTGTGCTGTTGCCCCTCGCTGACAGTTTGGCACAGGGGAATACCTGCAGTGAGCAGCCACCGTCATCCTGCCTGTGCTGACAGGGCGGGATTGCTCTTGCCCATCACGCTGCATCGCTCTGCCCAGTCTCAGTTGAGGCTTCTCCATTCTCAGAAGCAAAAACAGCCATTTGGGAGACCCTTTGGCCAAAAGCTTTTCTCACAGGCAGCTGAGTAATTTTTGTAATTATATTCCTTTCTCTTCCAGCAGATGGTTGTCCGTAATTGTTCCTTTGTAATTTTACTCCATATTTACTGACTCCAGGCAGTGGGAAGCCAGGAAAATGGAGACTGTTGACATGATAGACCTGTCCTTGTCACCTGGCCCACATCCTGTCACCATGCTCGCCCATAACTGGTGTGCCAGGTTCCAGCCCACCCTCCCATGGACCCTACAGCCTCTACATCTTCAAGAGGGTGGCTGTGAGCTGTATGCGACAAGCTTGTCAGAACTTGAATCTATTCTAGGCTACCACTGTCAGGTACAGCAGATGCTATCTATCAGACTTTCCCAGAAATTCCTCTGTTTCATAAAGCATGCAGGATTGTGGACTCCTGTTTTGTCCAGTCCTCCTCCCCTGCTGTGCAGGTTTTGGCAGTGGAAATGTGTATGAATTACTATAGAGACCGACTTCTCTAAGACTGTGCTTTGCCAGAGCAGCATTTGCTAATCCATGAGCCTCCAGTCCTGGGGAGTCTTAAGGCATCAGGAAGTGATTTTCCAGATGAGAGAAAGAAAGAAGGAAAAAAAAAAAGAGATTTTAAGTTATACATGCAAATTCCCACAGATGCAAACAAACAAAATGAAAAATAATTAATTCAGTTAAAGAGTATTCAAAGTTCAGCCTTAATTTAGGTTTTTAATAAGTGAAAACTCATGTAGTCCTTGGAATTTGTTTCTTTGTATTTCATTTTTGAAATTAGACAGTCCTTCAGTTAAAAAGGTCAGGGTGCTCTGGAATATGAGCTGAGAATAAATTCCTGCTGTCCTCAGGGAGCAGCACTCCAGGACAGGTGCTTGTCCCTGGGCAGGTGAAGGCAGCAGCAAAGTGGCTCTGGGCACATCCCTTAATGCTGGAGTGGAGCAGAGGAGAACTACACAGGTTGGTCTGGAGCATGGGTTATTGCTGCTGGCCCTTGCAGGAGTGAGCATCAGCACAGGCTGAGTGCTGGCAGCTTGTAGTGTCACAGCTTGCAAGGATGCTGCATTCCTGACATCCCTGTCTTGCAGGGGGACACATGGCTATGAAGCTGAGACCAGGCCTGAAAACCTAAACCCATACCTCATCTACCAAATGGCCACCGCTGCCAATGCTGGAAGGTACCAAGAGTGAACTAAGGGACGTGAGGATGGTTTTTCATAAAATAAATCAACTATTCAGCTGAACTTTCCCTCCTTTTTGGAATAGCAAACATCCATATGTGATATACATTAATAAGATACATCTATTTCTAAATCTACTCATGCTACTTAGGAGTCATCTGTGTAGGACTCCTAGTCCAATAGAAAGTGGATGCTGCGAGTTTTCGGGAAAACTCTTACCATAGAAACCGATCTGGAGTCGGTACAACATTCAGCATCATTGTCACCCCCTTCCCCTCCAAGTTGTCCTCATCTTCTACTGCTACACTTTCTACAAGGATTATCAACTTCTCTCTTCTCTACCATGTCACCCTCATCTTTTGGAAGACTTTGTTGCATTGGCAGCATCGAGATCATTTTATCACTTGTTATGTTGGTTGCAGAATTTTTCTAAGCAGAAGAGATTTTATTCTAAAAAGTGAAATTACCAGATGGGAAGCTAATTTAATAAGTTGATAATATCTGTTAATTTTAATTAAAAGACTGCACATAGAGCTGTCTACTTGAAATACAACCCAACAAAATTGAAATATTCCAAAATTGCCAGATCTAACTTTTTTTTTTCCCTAAGTAAGAACTTGAGAGTACTTTAATTTATTTAAAAATGCATTGGAGAAGATAATGCTTCATTTACAAGGGCATTCTTTGAAGAAGACTGACTCAGGCTCTCAGAGACATTGACAATGACAAAGATAAAGACAACTGAGTTGATAAACAGTGAAGACCATCAAATGAAAGAAGCAAATAAAATCTGCAAAGAAAGCCCGATTTTGCCTTCTATACCTTTGTTACTTTTCTATAAGCCATGGGCAGACTGCTACTGCAATTTGCAATACAGAGCTTATTTTAATATTCTGCTCTCTCCACACAGATATTCCACGGCTGGGAGAACTGGGCTTTATCTCAGTATTGTTGAAGTGTTTCCATTATAAAAATGGCATACAGAAACCAGACTGACTTGAACTGAATACAGAATTCATGGAAAGAAAAAGACCCAAAGATGCACAAAAAACTGATAAAAATCAAGATGTGACTTCCAGAAGGATTATGTAGACCCCTCAAACATTAAAGAGCATACTGTTTTCACATGTACCTACTCTCTAACTCTGTTTCCACTGAAGTAAATAATAAATTATCTTTAAAATTCCATTTTCATCCATGTAGCATCTCATAAACTTATTAATGGACAGGAAGTGTTGGCAGATATTAATGTGGTTAAGAAGTGCGTTACTTTATAATAATTTTACCTGGGTTCAGGTTAAGATTTCAAGTCCCAGAAGAAATGATTTCTCACTCTTTTCTTTGTCAGAGTTTGAGTACTTAGAGCAATTCTGACTGGAGATAATCCTTGCTGTATTTTACACAGGGAAAAGGCTGAGATAGAACATGTCACAAGGAAGTGTTGGATAAAGTTGCATCCATTTTTTTGTGTATGTGGGGAGAGAGAAAGGAGCCCACCTTCAATGCATTTGAGTTACAGAGAAGACAGTGATTTCATCAAAAGGAAGTGGGAGAAGGGAGAATTTTCATTGTTTCTAAATGAAAACATTCAGGTTTTTTTCCCCTCACCACCTAATGCATGTGATATAGTCAATGTGAAACGAGTTCTTGTTCTTCAGCATGCACGTTTCTGCTCCACCAGCTCTTTCTTAGCTTAATTTCATCACAAATCCCAGAGCACTCTATTCTCTCTCTGCTACAGCTGTTGTCACTGATGCAGGTTTCAAGTAATGCCCGAAAAATCAGAGTTGGCTCCTTCTGTGAGCACAAGCTTCACATGAGCTAAAGGCAAACCTTAAGGTTCATTCCACATATACTTTTTCATATGTGTGTGTCTAGTTTGACTGCAATATGCAAGAAATGTGTCACCTACATTAATCATCACTGCAACATTATCACTTATACAAGAGAAAAAGGTTTGCAAATGAAAATGATGCTGAGAATAATTGCAAATCCAAGACCAAAAAGTATGAGTGACCTCCTTTTAAATACCACAGAAATGTATTGACAAACCTTTAGAATTAGACTGTAAGATAAATATCCATCCACTCATGGTTAAATTTCAAATGAACATAATCTAGTAATCAATTGTTGTTTATGTAGCATGCTGTAACTGCTCAAGTAAATCTAAATTAATGGGCATGAGTAATTGGATTCATTTAAGACCCTATATTTCCTTTCTTTGTGCTCTGCTCTTCACTGCTGCTTAAATGGGAGCAGCCAAACCATTTTCTTCTGTAGTTTCCCTAGAAAATCAGGATTAAAGATATCCATAGTATTTATCGGTACCTTAAGCAAGCAGGATGTAAGCTGCCCAGCTCTTCCCTGCTGCTCCTCTCTGCTTGAAGCTTTGCAGCAGGTTCAAGCTGAGCCTCAAGGCATCTTCACTGCCACCCCAAGGAAAATCACTTGATGCACTGATAGAAGTCCATGGCCAAGCCCAGCATGGTTTACAAACTGCATCCAACCTCTGCTGCAGGAGGGGAAACAGTGAGCCAGAGAAGCCAACTCTCCAAGTACACAGTGGCATCTCTTCCAGAACCTCACCTGCAAAAATGAACTCATTCCCTGGGCTATTCACTGCATAGTGCTCACAAACAGCAGCTGCTGGGACTCAGTGCTGGAGATAAGGGATTCTCCACCTGGCCATAATTTAAACCAGGCCTAAGGTTTCTGGTGAGCCTGTAATTCAGTTATTCAATTACTAATCAAGAATGACTGCACTCCTCCTTCATCCTACCGTAAGGTAGGCTGGTGCTGCCTCTTGCAGCTCTGTTTATAGCTTCCCTGCGCCCCCCTACTCCCTCCCTCAGGGAAACACAGGAACAAAAAGCTGGAGTTGGGGGCTGCTGGGTGGAGTAACATAGCTATTTAGGTTTTGACAATACTGTGTTGCTACTCATTGTACCTCTGAAAGTATTTCTGGAGGCTGTCTGTTTTCTTTCAATAGGACTTTTTGATAGAACAGACATTTTAATAGCAACGGAATAGTTTTCCCCTAAAATATTGAGGTTTTTGCAAGGCAAAGTTGATCCAAAAGCAAGGGGAAAAAATGTTACTTCTAACAGAATATTTCTGGAAGAGAACAGTCACCTTCTGGACCTTCTCAATAGTTTATACATCCCATGTTTTGGTTGAAGTTATTCAGCAGCAACGCAGATTTCCTGACACCGGACTCCGTGGTCCAGTTGGATGTGTGAGGGTTTAGCATTCACGAGTATGGACAGGCAGGAGAGCAGGACAAGGTGAAGGATTTTGGTCCAGGAGCGAGCTGGATTGTTGAAAGTGGCAGATTTTCTAACTCTAGCAGCATGGTTGCTGACTCTGTTTTAGATTATTGTTCCTTACCTTCCATGAGTGTTAATGGTCTATAAATAAATCCACAAAATCTTACTGCTATGGAAAGCTAATGCTTACTGTATTTAGTGATGTTTAGACATTGTTTTCATGGCAGGTAAAAACCACTGGGCTGTTTGCTGTAATTTGGTGTAGAATAGCTTAAATCTGAGCTTTGCTTCCACTCCCTTGGTTGTTGGATTTGTGGGTTTGCAAAAGGTCAGAGGAATTAGGTGTCCATACTGACTTATTTTAGCCACTAGGTTGCCCAGGATTATCTTACAAATGCAAATCTTGAAAACATACATCCTGTTTTCAACACAAAACATACTGAACAGTCTTCTGAACCAGTGGAATTTTTTTTCCTAGGGCTCTTACTTCAAATCTTCCTTTGGTTTCTGGTCTGTGCAGCAGGCAAGAGGTGCCAGTGTTGAGAACACCTGAAAAGCAATTAAAGGCAGCAGCTGCTTGGGATCTGTTTCTTTACTGCCCTCCCCTAAAAAGGTTCATGGAAAATTATTTGCTTTCCCTGAGCTGCTAAAGAAAAGGTCAGACAAGCTGCGATTCTGTGCAGAGGTTTGTGCCTGCCCTAACCTCTCATATCCATTTGATATCTGCAAATCTACGGACAAATTATTTCCTATCTGCTTTGCACAGTCACTAGATTCATGGGATGAGAGAGTTTTTATTTCTTTGCACGGCAGAACTGTAGTGAACTAGATTAGAAAATGTTACTTTCTGATAGATTTTTCTTTCCTTTTTGACTGTCCTACAGAGTGCTACGGTGAGGTGCACTGCAAAAAAGAAATTCCACTCCAGAGATATGATTTTTCTATTAACCTCCTCACCCCAAACTTCTTCAGAGACATATATTTGTTTCCTATAGTTTTCTGCAGAATTTTTGCAGAAGAGCTGAAAATCTGGGGGAAATCAGCTGTTCTTGTAAGAATTTTCTCGTGCTCATATGATAGTTAATTGCTTTTAAAATTAAATTACTTTTAAATATATGATAACATTAGAGATGAAGTCTTGTTACTGGTATAAGCTTCTAGAAAAGGCTTCCAGGAGCTGGTATCACACCTGGTTCTCTACAGAAAGTTGGTATTTAACAAGAACTGGAATGGTAAATGAAATGGTGTGTTGAGGGCTGCATATTCACCCAGCCATGTGGAGTGAGTCTGCTGCACTTCTTGGCCATGTTTTGCCAGCAAATAAGTCCACCTGTAAAATGCTGTCACTGGTACAAGGAGGGATGTGGAGTCAGGCACTATTAATCAAACTTTCTGAAAGCTGAAAAATCGTTTTTATATGTGGCAGGGGCTGAAAACAGCCCTGCGGAGGAGTTCGTCCCTGTTCCAAAGGGAGGCTTCCCACATTTTGATTGCATGAATACTTAGAAGAACAATACGTGGAGAACTGCTATCAGAGTCTCATTTGCACCTTGCTATCAAACACTGCCTAATGCAAGTCTGGTCCTTGGTTTTTTTTTTTTTGTAGGTTTTATACTTCCCTGATACTTTCTTTCTCTCACTCTTCATTTGTTGTTTATTTTATCCTTTCATGCATTAATTTCATCACTGCTAAATATAATTTCCTACCAACTGATATGCAAGAGTGGTCAGGATTCATACTTCCAGTTTAATAAAACCAGTGAGAATGATTTGTTAAATCAATGCAAGAAAAATACAGGAGGGGAATTTCAAGGATTCCTGACTCCATGGTCATGATTGCCTAGAATAGAAATAAGAGCTTTGATTTCTTTTGAAATAAACAGTGTCCTCATGATCCTCACACAGTGACAGTTGTCCTATAGTCCTTTATAAAGTTTTCTTTAATATCTGTGCCTTTTACTCCCATCAGGATGATCTCACACCAGGAATGTCCTTCCTTTGCGGTTCTCTCTGCCCAATATATTTCACTACCTTTTTTCTTTGTCAGGGTGTTTTCTTATAAAATTTGGAGTTGATTCAAAGAAGGCTTTTATAGATATTCAGGTCAATGGGCAGTTGTGTACAGTATAACTTAAAATGATCACATACAAGATCTAAATTCAGGATCACGGGGTTGGGAGAGAAAAAAAAAAAGGCACAGTAAGTCTTTAACCCATCTCCTCCCTGTTTTTATTTTGCAAAACTTTAATGACCTTGCCAGATTATTGTGAGAGGCAACGTAGAAATGACTTCGAACTCTGGCTGTGAATGTGGGCAGCCTGACTTATGTCTCTTCAGAAAACACTCAAAAACTTATTGATCTTACTGCAATAGTTTACGTATCAATGTTTATATCAGTGGTTTGTGTTAACTATTGTGTTAGAAAATCAAGGATGCAGGACTCTGTGTTAATGGTTGCTGTGGAATAACAGGCATTGTAAGATATACCTCTTTTTTTGGACTGATTTTACCAAGGTACATATATTTGACTTCACACTACTTTCCTTCTCCCTGGTGCATTATTATTGGTGGGCTGTTGCATTTCTCCTTCAGAGGAAAAGGATTCACCAAAGAAAACAGTTTTCACTCCTGTCCATGCGTCATTGTGTTGTAATGTCGTTATTTTTCTCTAAATTTTATCCATCATTTGTCTAGTGCTTGTGAGGCTTTAGGGACAAGCACAAAGAGAAAAAAGGATGCTCCAAAGACTTTTTGGTTTTCCTCAGTTAGAACAAAGAGCAGATCTGCATACAGAGGTTGTAAGGAGGTGTGCAAAAGGGATAATGATTTGGCAGACAGATGCCTTGTTAGGTTTTCTTATTCCCATGCTTTTTTTAACTTATTCTAAGTATATGCCATACCTAATCCCATGGTAACTCAGGATACACATATGTGCAGACATACACAGACGCTGTTACCAAGGCATCAGCAACACACAGACGTTTTGTTGCTATGGTGGCAGCAAATGTTATATGCTTTTTATATGTGAGTATATATATGTATATATACACACATATATTTGTGTGTACACATCTGTTCTGGCTTTAGGCCTAAATCCAACAAGACAGTTGAATGCATCCTTAAGGTGCAGTAACTTAAGATGACGTGATGAAAGTTGCACATGCCTAAACTTGCTTTTTGATGGGAACCTTATCATCCTAGTAAATCTGGTAGCTTAAAGACGGAAAACCAGGAGCAGTCAGATCAACTAGGGCAAACTAGTGCAAACTGTCATCTTCCATCGCAGCTTTCCACATACCTCTGCTGCTGTGTGCAAATACAGCCAAATTCTGCACTCTTAGAGCTGGGTAGTTTTGCTGTGCCCTTTGATGAGTTTCACAAATCAGTGATGTTTTCCTTGGCCGTCTCTGAGTTACACACAACAGACAGGGTAAATGCTTCTGAATTTTGCCCACAATCCGAAAGTCTTGTTGAATTACATTTTTGTGCAAATAGATAAAAAATATTGCCTTTTAATCCATAACCATTTTCCAAATAATTAAGCTGGTTTGCTGCTGGTCACTATCACATTTACCTACACAAGGCCAAGTCTTTCCAAGTTGATTAGGGGAAGATAAAAAATAGCTTTCATAACCAAAAGTGCTATTAGTCCTCCATTTATTTCTCATCTTATCCCCAGTTTGTTGCCCACGCCAGATTCCCATGCAAGGCTGGTCTTGCATTACAGCAAAAACCTCATTCTCTCAGGAGGACGTTCATTCCCTCTGACCCCACACAGATATAATGACCACTGTAGAGCACAGAGTGCAGCAATTACCCATGCAAGTGTCAGAAGCTCTGCCTGAAGATTTATTTACTCTCTCTGCTTTTAATTTTTTCCTTGTTCTGCATCCTATAAAGGTCCCTGTCATGCTGCCAGGCTTTTGGTGCCTGTTATTTATTTTATTTACTGTTGAGAAATGCAAAGATGTGTAAATCCATACATAGCTAATGCAAGAAATATTGCTTCTGTGACATGAATCTGAGTCGTTCATGGCTCTTGCATCAAATAAATGGTCCAATGGGCCCGACAGCTTCATCCAAGCCTCCCAGGACCTGGTGACATTTAAATAAAACTTAGCTTTCAGGGTTAGGGAAAAGAGGGCAGGGAGAACTGAAAGAGTTATGAAAATATAAATTAAACTACCCTACTATTGATTTACAACAGCTTGGGCTGCATTCGACAGCTGATGTGTCTGTTCTGAGACCTTGTCTTGTTACTTCTACATTTATGTAAACTTATTTCAGTTAAAAAGAGAGCAAGAAAGGAAAAATCAATTGAAACGGAGGATGGAGATTTAATTTAGCTGGGGGGAAAATCAGATCAAGGAAGGAAAATGATGGAGATAAAAGTAACCCCTTCCCAATGAAGAGAGAGAAGAGCTGGCTGTCTGATGTTCATTAGAATTAATTAACAGTGTTCTGCTCCTCTGGGACTGTGGGGGGGGCGAGAAGGGTGGGATCTACTGCTGCTTTAAGAATGAATTAGAAACACAGACCAGAGGAAAAGGGAGCCAGGGATTCTCACTCTTTCATTTTTAAGGGTTGGAAGATCTGAATTCAGATGGACAGAAGTGAGGAGCTTTAACCACAGCTGCTTGTCACCACAGATACAGCAGAAAAGGGCAGCAACTGATGAGTTATTGTTCTTTACAGGTAAGAGAGCAGACAATGTCACTGAATGTAATGGAGACAACAACATTTCAATTAACAGAATTCTTGCAGGCCTGGTTGAATGTGCAGCCAGACAAAGGAAGGTGGCTTCCAGCCAGTGCACCTGAGAAAATGAGGTTTATGTGATCCACACTATGTATGCAACTTTCTCTTTGCCTACGGCTCCCTAAAAATCGTAATGTCTGCTGGCTGATTTGAAGCAGGTATGTGAACAATCTGAAAGATATTAAGTTCCTAGAAGGAAATAGGTCTGCAAGTAGAACAACATCTGTATTTATGTTCAGGCTGATACTAGGGCTGAACCCACATTGCTTATTAGACACCAGAGAATCAACATAAGACAGAGCTATTATTAGCGTCCAGCACCAGGAAAAGCTGCAATCCAGACTCTTAAACACAGGATAATCCAAACACCAGACACAAAACGGCAGGAAAGAGGTTTCATAAATTCATGTAAGGCTTTTTTTCCTCATCTGTCCCCAAGAGGTCCTGCCAGGAAGCCTGTTTGTGCAAGCCCTGAAAATACTGTGCCTGTGCTCACCATGTGCTGGAGGAGGAAAAGCAGCAAGTCCAGGAATACGAGCAAACCAGCAGATCTGCTTCCAAGAACACCATAGGCAGCTGAGTACAGAAGGACACAAACTTTGTTTGTTTGTTTTGGACTGAAAAGGAAGGATCATGTTAAGCTTCATCAGGATTTTTTGACTGATGGAAGAAATCAGCCTTTACCAAATGCAGGGAAAATGTGACTTTTCAAAACCTGGAGGGGATCGGGGATTAACCAAACAAAGAGTCACTGAAATTAAACCATGCAAATGTACTTGACAGATTCCCTGTTCAGAAAATGATGCTCAAGAACAAACAGTTCTTTGGCTGTTGAAATGTTACAGGATATTGGCAGCCTAAAGAAATGAAAATAACCCTCTGAATAAAGATATTCTACATAGCCCGAGCTGTCGTGCTCCTGCCCTGTGGTTGGGATGTGTGAATGCTACCAAGATTGTGATGACTGAATGATTTACAAAATCCCTTTTTCAAAGGATGCCTTGATAGTACATCCGTAAAGCTGATCCCCGCCAGCCATGGCATCAGTCACTGAATAGTGTTCCCATGTGATGTCCACTCATTACGTAGAGTGTGGGCCACTGAAATCTTCATTTACTTACCCATCAGTTTAGAGACTGGTCAAATGTGAACAAGATACATGCACTCTTTGATCTGGCATTCAAGAAACAAACAAACAAAGCAGGTAAAGCAAGGGGATAAGGACAAAGTAGAAGATCATGTTGGTCCTTCTGTCTCTACCTAGGGCTGTCCCTCCAAACCTGCTGCGACCTCAAGCCTGCAGAATTGTCCCTCCAGGTAGGCATGCTGGTGTCAACAGTTTGGGAAGACACAGCGTTGTTGGGAGAAAAAAGTCTCTTTGTTAGGATCATTTGCCTAATGGAACAATAGACACAAGAAATACTTTAGCTGGACTCAGGCTTCAAAAGCAGGAAAAGGAGGGGAAAGAAGCAAGGATCCTCTTGGACTGCACTCTGACAATCTGAAAATTTGCCTGGCATTTAGACTATCAAGCTACCTCAAAACACACAAGAAGGATAAAGCATGAACATAAAGCAAGATCAGGACATGATGGGTCAATCTCTCTTCAGCGATTCTATCACACTAAATTCAATCTTTAGTTCAGAGAGGTGGCACAGAGCTGAAAATTGAAGCTCAGCTATCGAAATTGAGTCTCTGGAAGGCAAGAAAGCAGCCAGGCACAGAGGAAAAAGAAAATAATTTCTCAAATATCTTCCCTTTTGCTTTCTCTAGCTAAAGCCAGTGTTTGCCAAGAGATAATCCACATATAGCTTTCCCTCCTGTGCTTAGAAAAGTGATCAACTGGGGCCAGATTTTGAAACCCCAGCACCCAACCAGGAATTGTGTTGCTGGGTAATTTCTTTCATGGCTAATCCTGCCAGCTGCTCTGTTAGGAGGGGGAGCCCTTCCCTCCTTAGGGAAAAGGAAACTCCACCTGGGCCATTGTTTGCACACACAAATGGTCTTGAGGGCAATAATGCATGACTGTTGTTGCCACTGAGATGTCCACCTGTCAGGATTAGATGCTCAGTTGTCAGTAGGGTTGAAGAAGGAATGGACAGAAGATAAATCACTCTCCCAGCTTGTGTGTTGCACAGGAAGCCCAGGCAAATTGTAGAGCTCTACAGCCGGACTTTAATTTCCAGGACTGCCACCCGCCTTGGAGCTGTTGTGGTTCTCCATGAGGCAATGCCATGGCTCTGTGTGGCCCTTGGAGCCAGTTCAGGTCTCAGTGTGAGGAGTTCTGCTCTGTCCTATGAAGACAGAAAAGTTCGGTCATAGGCTTTTCTGCTCCCAAAAATATTCAGACAAGAGAAACTCCAAATTCCTCCTTTTGCAGAAGCTTTGCGATTAACCCACTTCCCAGCCTGGAAAAGTTCCTGCAGGCATAGCAGAGATTATCAATAGTAGTTACAACAGTATCTATGCATTGTATTTTAAAACATCTTGCTTGGAGCATTCTGCAAAGTACTGATACTACAATAATAAGCAACAATTTAGAAATGATCATCAAAGTGGAAAACCAACATAGCTAAAAACTGAAGAGCCCAAGGGCATCATTAGGAGGGGGAGGCTTCCCTTTAGAATGCAGCCATAATGCAGAAAATGCCTATTCATAGCTAGCTTTAACCCCATCCCTCTTCCCTTCGAGGAAAACGTGCATTAGAATTTAACATTACAATTTCTGAGTTAGAATTCAAAAAGCAAACACAGCCATAAGCTCATCTCATTCAGCCTATTTCTCTCCTTGTAGATCTTATACATGTTTAACAGGTTGTAAAGGAAAGCACAGCTATCTCAACTGCAGCAGGAACCAGAAACCATTTCTCTTCTCTCTTAGGTGAAAGATCTGGACTTGAGGCAACAGTTAAATGACTTCCAGCCACAGTTTCACTGTATGACCATGTAGCCCAATAGCAGCATCACGAGAAGAGCAGCAGCATAACCTTAAAGTATTATAGACATAATTCACCATGCTTCTTAGGTTACTGTGGCTGTACAGATTCTTAGAGCAATCAAAGTTTTTCATTAAAACCTATTTTTTAAGAGAACATTTGTTTCACTGGAGGGAAAAATGTTAAAGACATATCTTCAAAGATATTCCTTCGAAGTCTGGGCATGTTCCTAAAAAATAATTGGAGTCTCAAAAGAGAATATTTTAATTTTCAGGTGGAAAATACTGGCCATTGGCTGCCAAAATTTCAGCTTAATAGAGAATTAGAAAAAGCAATTAAAATATCTTTGGAAGAGAATCAACATCTTACTATTAAAGAATCTTTCTGACACAAAAGACAAAAATATTTTATTTTCCTCTTTGATTAAGTCTTTCCTCTTCCTCTGGGTTATCTTTTCCAGGTCACTGGTGCAAGGTATGTGCTTTTCCTCCTCTTCCTTGACTGCTCCAGAGCATCCCTTCCAGTGCTGCTGTTTCCCTAGAAGTGCCCACCCCTGCAATTTTACTCCCGCACGCAGGAGCTGGGGCCCTTTGATGCATCATGAGCCTGGCAAAGCCCTGCACAACGCTGATCCAGAGCAGTGCTCTGTCATTGTCATCTGAGCAATCCTTCCAGCAACACTGAATGCTTTTTAAGGTGATTTTTACATCAGTTTCTATATGAAAGGTGTCCTATGTTATGCTATTCATGAAGTTTAAGGACAAAAGAAATAATTAGATGTTCTCATCCAGCTTTTGTCAGACATCTGTAAACTTCACCCAGTTAAGCTGAACTGAACATGCAAACTGGTGTTTGGCTAACGTTAAACTTCTGATAGAGCATCCAGTCTTGTTTTAAAGACCATGGAAGACAGAACATCTGTAACACTAAATTATTCTGCTGCTTAATTACTCTTCCCATTTAAAAGTTTACATATCACATTCGAACAGTTTTTTTTTTTTTTTTGCGTTTTGGCCTTTGTTCTTTTTAATATTTCCTCCAAAACCACACACACACAAATCTAGTAGTCACCTGCACTGTTAAATTTACTTTTGGTTGTAACGTATTTTAAAATTCATGGGTTCTGCCAACTGTGGATTATTTCCTGCTGTCTTTTCATTCTCACATCAATTCTCCACAGTTCTTGAAATGATGGTTGTCCAGACCTCTTATTTTCCACTAATAACACATTGTGTGTATATATATTTATCTATTACATAGGTTTAGTTTCTAGCAGCTGACTCTGAAGCAGGTTGCCATTTAAGCCAAGATGTCCTTAGTGGAGGCTGTTGAGCAGTGGCTCTGGACGCATCTGTTTGAGACAGCGGGAGCTCCTCAATTCTAGGACCTTATCTGCATTTACTGAATCATCTCTCGTACTTCTGAGGATTAAGTTCATTGTTTAGTAAAAGCTGTAGAGAATCTCAAACTCATGGGGAGCGCATTTTCTCGAGATAACCAGGACTGATCCTTTGTGAGCCACCAAAGGCATTTCTGAGCCCAACAAGGCTTAGAATCTCTCATCCACTCATCCAAATGGCTGAGCACATTTCTGCCTTTAACAATTTGATGTGGGAGACAGACAGGCTGGCAGGCAGAGCCAGACCTGTCATGTGGCGCTGGAGAAGGCTGACCAACAAGCCACAGGTTCCCCAATACCACATTGTCGGGAGCAACGTTCCCATTTAGTCACTCACATTCAGTGTCTTTCAAGCTTCATTAAACTCTAACAGGGTAAAAGAAAAAAAAAGTCTTTGCGACAAATGTTATATACATCTCCAGGATGGAGACGTTTAGAGGATGTCATTGCCTTCACTCAGACTGGGGGTAAGGCTGAGATAACTGCTGTCAATCCCATGATGAAAACAGGACGGAGGAATGCTGCTCACAACAGGCGGCCGTCAATGCTTCCAAACTCTCCTCTGAAATAAGGCCACTGGATGG
Source organism: Patagioenas fasciata (assembly GCF_037038585.1). NCBI lineage: Eukaryota > Metazoa > Chordata > Aves > Columbiformes > Columbidae > Patagioenas > Patagioenas fasciata. The sequence goes on from NC_092531.1 coordinate 19,847,325, forward strand.
TCTCTAAATCTTGCTCTGGGTGTGCAGCTCGCTGTGAGCTGCAAGTCTCTTGTGTTAAGGGCTGCCCGGAGCAGCGTGAGGTCCCACAGCCACCAGGACCCCAGCCAAGGGTGACAGCTGTAGAGGCATCATTACTTCCTACCTCCCACTGCTCCACCCAAGCCACTGCTCCTAGCAACAACCGGCTTTTTATTTTAGTTTAGTTTATACATGACATAATTTCCCCATAAAGGAGGGCTGATTGTAAATCCAGATGGAAACGGAACAGTTTGCGTGAAATGCACTTTAATTAATTAGCTAAATGTTTGCAAAGTGCTTTGAAGATGTAAAACACCATGCGAGTGTTAAGTGTTAAACGGTAATAATAATAAAATACCAATAATTCATTTCCCCAGGAAGCATGTGTACAGCACGTGCCCAGAATACTCCTATCCAAGAATATTAAAAAAATTAAAAGTCCCACTCTAACTCTGATATTTTATTGAGGACTGAGTACTGCAAGAAAATAAATTAATTCATTTATTCATCTTTGGAGACTGGAGTTTGGATCTAGTTTAAAATGAAAATAATGGCCACAGTGCCCGCTAGTCACTGTGGCAGAACAGAAGTATAATTTAGAACAGTCAAGCAAGACAGGGCTGTTTAATGATGAGGCATCCAATAAGGGGACCCAGTACCACTGCTTTTCGGTTTTCCCATAAAACCAGTATAGCTCAGCAATAGGGTGGCCTGCAGTGGCTCAAAGTCTGGGTGTCATTCTGAATATTAGCTACAGAGGAGGTGGGCAAAACCCTGGATTTTGTGCTTTTACACATTGCTCCTGGAGCCTGGGAAATGCTGTTCCCTTCGCTTGGATGAAAAAAATGTTTGTTTCAGTCTCTGCATTCCCTTATATTTGCTTTCTGCAAACATTTAGACAGGTTTCTGCCTGCAAGAAGTTAGCGAGAAGAAAAAGCCATTGCAAAAGCTAATACAAAAACACATTTGCCAGAGGATTTGCTCTGGAAGTATTTCAAGGTTGCCCTGAAGGCTCTGTGGGTCTTCAGAGCAAATCTTCACCCAAGCTTCTCTTGCTGTATCATCACGGTTCCATTTGCTAAAGGAAACTGGGCCAGATTGTCCTCACTTTCAACAAAGGAGTTGACAGAACAGTGTTCTTCCTTCAGCTTCGTGACCAACTTTCACTTGAAATCTCTCAGAGTTGTTAACAGTGACATCCCACAATGTACGTCTGCTTGTGCAGGTCACCGCAGGGACTCGAGAGTAGGGTAGAGAAGCTATGCAGATGGTCTGATTTTGCCTTGCATTTTTCATGCTTTATACAAGTGCATAGATGAATGGTGAAAGTTTGTCATTAATCAGTAGCTTATACTCAGAGTGTTAAGGCTTTTAAAGCTGAAGAAATAATGTGACAAATGAAAAAAATGATGTGAATTAGTGGAAAACTGAATTTTCCCCTGGGTGTTAATTCACTCCTATGGCAAGGGTGCACTTTCAGGGTGCAATCAAACTCTTTATGAGGTTTTGATGGATATGGAGAGACAGGAAAGCACCATTTATCACTTAGAAATGCTTCACAAGACAAAGGAAAGGCCTCTTTATGTTGGCATAACTGCAGGAGGTGTCATCTGCCATGGAGTCTATATGATGGCTTTCCCTCTCCAAACTGGGGACATGCAGATTGCAAGTGAGGCATTAAACTTCTCTCCAGAGCCTGGGTGCAGGAGTTTACTTTAATCTATTTTAGAAATACAAAATGGAGAAGGAAAGCAGGAGGGCTGAGCCACTTTCTGCAGGACTCCGACACCTAATTCAACAACAAAGAGCATAGGTGAGATTCATCTGGCTCAGATTCACATATCTCAGCAGTATTTTATGATAAAAACCATCTGTTTTGTTCCAAGTATTGTTCTGTATAGTATAGTATCATATAACAAGAGGCACTAAAACGAGACACTTCAAAACCAAACCTGAACTTTATCTCCATGTTTATAAGCAAATGGAGTCGCAGCAAATGTCTCTAGGTGTGTCTTTAACATCATCACTAAAGCAGAGGAGATATTCATTCTCCACCAGAAGTAACAAGAAGCATTCAAAAGGATTTCTGAGGCCAGCCATTATCCCTAAAGCAAATTCTTAGCTCTTTGCCAAAACATGGAAGAGTATCTGACAGTCACGAGTGTGACTTTTCTTGAAGAGGACGCCTGGAGTAAGAAGAAAGAGCTGATGGGTTTCGAGCATGCAAAACTAGGATAACTTTACCCTGATTCTGAATTTTGCTTTTGGAGAAAAGCAACAGAGAATTTGAAGTCTCCACACAACACCAACAGCATTGACTAAATAAAAAGACTGACCTGCTGAATTTTACCATTATTTTACTGAAAAATTCCCACCTAAGGACTAGAGGATTGGGCCCTTGGAATCCAATTTGTATTTGCAGAGCTGTTTTCTGACCTTTTCTGTAAGCCAACATAGTCACGAGAAGTAAGATCAAAGGCCTGATGAATGTCTGATGTGAAGAGAAAAGGCTTCAGGCTCTTTCCCTTAGAGACTGATGAATACTCATTTCCAGTTAATTTAATAGGATATATGCTGAAAAAGGGACTACTGTATACAGTACATTGAACACAATCTCTTATATTTTCTCTGCCTAAGTGGCTGGTCTGTTCTAGTGAATCTCTGCGTCAGCAGATACCAAATATTATGTTTGTCAGATGAACGTACCTCTTCAGGGGCTTGGTTTGCAAGGCACTGGATACACTACGCTTCAGACATCCACAACACACTGCCAATTCGAGATGGGTATAGAAACTCGCCTGGTTTGGGACAAACAAAAGAGGTGGACCAGTGGGATAAACTAGCAAAGTCTCATTGATTTTGGTGGAGCCACAATGATCATGGTTCTTGATGGTACAAAAGTGCTGTTTCAGATCATTTGAGTGTAGAATAATTAAAACAACGGCACAAAGAAGGAACGTGTTTTAAGGCAGTAACATCACCATCAGATTACCATTACAATCCCAAAGTGACAGGAAAACCACAAAATTGTGCATGTGTACAACACAGGAACAGGCTGCTCAGAAAAGCCACATCATTGGAAGTCTTCAAAGTCAGGTTGGATAGAACTTATAGCAACCTGATCTAGCAGAAGATGTCCTTGCCCATGGCAGTGGGCTTGAACTAAATGGTCTTTGAAGGTCCATTCCAAACCAAACTGCTGGGGCCTCTCAAGTAGGCAGAGAAGTATCACTATTCCCAGTTTATAGGTAAAATGGAAATCCACGATGGGAGTTCAATTATTTGAGAGAGAGCAAACAACAGACAAACTACACAATACTTAAGAAAATCCAGGAATTCTGGATATCACTCTTGTGGTCTCCCCTCTCAACCATGTTATCATCTGAATGTGTAAGAAAACAAAACCTACAACAAAATAAGCTTCAATAATAAGTCAGAGACACTGAGATGGCAGCAGGTCCCTCAGCTTTCCCTCTTCAAAATGAATCATAACCCCAAAAGATAGAGGAAGTTTAATTCCTTTCCAATAAAATGCCATTATTGTGTCTGACAATGACAGGGTTTGCATATGCAGACATACACATGTGTGCACATGCATACAAAGTTGCTCCATAATAACAGGTTGTCTGGCTTAGTCTCACAGCTGACATAAATCAGAAGATTGGGAGCTTCTCCTCTGCTAGTTTATGGACTATGAATAAGACTGCACTTATCCTGATGATCCTTCTACTGGGCCATCACTCATGACCGTAAGATAGACTGCCCCTCGCAAAGAAAGCACATATCCATACAGGGGGATCTGTCAGACAGAGTCAATGTGTCACTCTGAACATGACCCAACCAACATCTATTTGTCTCCTTTCTTTAATCTAGTTTTTCTCTTTTCTGATTCTGCTTCCTTTTCACCTGCTCACCAAATGGAAATCATACTGACAGGAAGGCAGAGATACCAGCTGCTCTGTAACTCTCCCCATTTATCTCTCTTAGGTCCCAAATCAGGCAGGTGCTTTTGTGCGTGCTTAACAATAACCACCTGCTTGAATCCATCCTTATTTAGTGAAACGTTTAAAACTCATTGTAAGCCCCAATGTTACCAAGCAGAGTTAAACACAGTTAATGTCATGCTTAAAATTCAGCTGAAATGAGTAGCCATTTGTCAGATCTTTATATGGTGCTGGATAGCAATGCAGACCTGAACAACCTCAACAACCTCCAAAAAGCTGCTTTTTACAGTTGTTCATAGCAGTTAGGGGAAAATACTGTAAGATGCAGTTAAGGAAATGTATCTGAATTGAGATCTTTGCCACTCACAAGCAGAAGTCCGAGGAAGCTGAGAGGAGAAGGTTCAATAGGCTCTCTTTCAATAAAAAACAAACAAACAACCCACCAAACAATCAAACAAAAAAACCCCACAAAAGCTCCAAGGAATAAATGCACAGAAATGCTGCTTTTAAAGTTCTCAAGATAGCAACTGCTCATAACTGCCATAGAACCCAGATGACTTCCATATATTTAATTTTATCTGCCTAAAAGCTAGAAGTACATGCTACAAAATCTGAACGTAACCTAGGGATGCTGTTATGTAGCTACATGCCTATGATATCCAACACTTGAACATCATGATCGGATGAGACAATCTGAGTGGAAATCATCCAGTATCTCAGTTACTCTTCTGACTCATCACGACCAACTGAGGTAACTCATCACTAACACAAGCAGTTCATTTGCACATGAACAACAGCAAAAATACGATGTATAAAAGACTGGCTAAGAAAGGCCCTATATCAGAGTGAGGACTCCAAAACCGAACCTGCAGTCTACATATCCTCAAGAACATAAAATAACTAAAACGGCCTGTTTCTGATCTGAAGAAAAATTGTCTGTGGTATTTGTAAGAGCTATCTGTTCTCCAAAAGTTCATTGACCATTGCACAAATGGAGTGGGCAATGTTAACGGTATCTAATAGGCAGATGAAGAGAGCGAACTAAACGGTGCAGTCTCCTCTAACTATTAAAAACTGTCTTTGCTTGGGCTGCTGGGCTGAGCTGTCAATGGCTCAACCATTTGAGGGCTTAGGATGTTTATCTGCAGATAGGTTTAGGGCTCTTAATCAATTTTCAGCACTCTGTGGCTCTTTCTAACCCTCTGTGAACTCCACCTGATATTTGGATCCACCTGGAGCTTTGTGCAAGATGAAGTTAATGCACTCAGAATAGAAGGTGTGTGAGAGCTGAAGAAAAGCAATAGAGATCAAGATGAAAAACATTTAAGTCTGTATTTTATTTTCAATACAGCCACTAGTATCTATATCATTGAAAACATCAGAAAATCCTTTCGAAGTGCAAGATGTCTCTCAGGTCAGGCATTAGGCAGCAAAACCCCAGTGCACACCATGCCAACTGCAGGCAGCACCCATCAGTGCCGCACTTCTTTCTGCTCTTGAAGAAGCCTTAAGCCTTGAAAGAACTCCCATGGAGCACACACAATTCATCTGCCTAGCAATACACTCACCAGCAATGACTCTACTTTGCACCACTTCCCCTGTTCAAAATATCTGCCAAGATATTTATGTTTGGCTCTTCTATGTGTGAAATCGCCCCTCAGCCAGAGCCTTGTGAACCAGCTTTGCTGCAAGGCATTGGTGAAGCTCCAAACTGGTAAAGCAAGGGGTGAGGCAGGAAACACAACTCCATAGGAGGTAAATCACAAGAAGACAGCTTGCAAAGAATAGCTTGCAAATATATCACCATGTTCACCGAAAGCTTGCCAAAGAACTTGTTTGAGTTCCCTCCATTGCCTCTTTACACACATGTCATTGCTCAGGCACACAAAGCCAATGGAGCACTACATGGAAATAAATGCACACATGCTAAACCCCAATCAAACTATGCTCCTTCTGCCAGCTGGAAAAGGAGGATTGGAGTGTTCCTTGTGTTACTTTTTTTTTTTAACCCACACAACAAACACTAAGATACCAAATAAGAACCAGTAAAGAAAAGGTAGAACAGCATAAAGAGGACAAAAATACCTGAAAAACACTCAGCTGCCTTGCCCAGGAGAAGATGCTTTTTCACTTCAATGCCTGCTGAAGTTATGGATTCCACCCTTGGTCTCAGCGGCTATTTCCTTTCCTTAATTAATCAATTACACATGTAACTGTGGTCCATTAGCAAGGCAGCTGACTGTCTTCAGACTCTGATCACTGGTTTTGGAAGAGCACAAAAATATTTCAGTGGCACGAATAAACTTCCTCTACGAGGTTTTAATGAGACCATTTAGCATTTATTTATTTTTTTTTTAAACACAAGAACAGAAATAGGCATAATAAGCCAATCCACCTACATCATGCACTTGGGAAAAACAACAGGCCTCAGTTTTAGACCCTGTCTGCACTTAATTGTACTTGGAAGAGCATGTAATGGAGGACTAATGGTTTGGTTCACTTAGCAGCACAGAGGGGATGGTTTCCTACACACAGTATAGCACTTTGGTTGGCTGTTTTGTCAGATAATGATCAGGACACATTCATTAGTAATAGATTGCCAGGACTAGCATGTCCCGGGTTATAAACCCCAGCTGGTCATGATCATAGTCATTAATAATAACAGTAATTTGCATTTCTAAAATCACACCTGACTGCAAGAACTACCAGAGCCTGTCTATATAATATACATATTGCAGTAAGTTTAATTTCATCTTTGTATAAATATAGGAACATTTTTTAGTGTGGGGGCATGTTTTCAAAGAAACCAAAGCTCAGTTCTTAGAGCAACTCAGTAATACTCTGCTGCACATGAAAACATCGCCAGGATTTCAGTACTTACTCTTCTGATGTCTTCCTATAATACATACAGTGTCTCTATTCATTTCATTAATCTGTTATTGACAAGAAAAGCTCAGGACTTTGATTTTAAATCTCATCTGAGAGTCTGAAAGCCTCTACTTTCCAGTAAGTGCTTGCCCCTGGGTCACTGCTACTATTATATGCTGATTTGCATATACATGTTTTGTTTGGAGGCTGCATTATATTTTCCTTCTCCTATCTGTTTCTCTTCCTGACACTGAGGATGAAAACAGCAATCAACACGAGACATCAGCAAGTGCTCACAGCTGTCCCCATCCTTGTTACCTTCCCTCAGCTTTTCTTAATTTTTTACTGATTGTTTTTCAAACTGAGAGGCTTCAATCCAGGAAATACCTGAAAAAAACAGTTCTGAAATCAAGTGTTGATAATATACATTTCATGTGATACTGAAAAGAGGACAAGGTGATCCCCCCTGTACATTTGTCAAAGCATCTCTGAAATCCAAATAAATTAAACTTCTGATTCAATCAGCATTGCCAAGCAGACGGATACAAGCGTCCTGTTCTCTTTCAATAGTGAGCACTGGGTGACAGATATATTTGCCATATGCTGGGACTTATACTGGTAATTGTTTTATCCAAAGAGAGGCACCAGGGCCTTCAAATCCTTGCTGGATCTGTCTCTTAGATCCCTGCTGGAACATCTCTGGAGCTCTGATGCTGCCCCAAGCTATGGAGTCAACTGAGCTTTCACTCCTCTTTCCTCTAAGGATGTTCAGGCACCACTGAGGAGTGAGATGTCAGGAATATATGGATAGAATGGCCCAAAAGCTGGAATAAAGGCAGCTCAGTAAGAAGCAATTTGCATTGTAAAGAAGACTTATAAGCATGCAGCTTATTAATAACTGCCTCTGTTTGTGACAAATGTCACCAGGCTGATTGAACTGCTTCAGAGGTGGAGCAGGTAATAATTATCTATCTCCTCAGTAGGTGCTCTCAACAAATGATTCATGTTTGAAGGGGGGTGGGGTCATGTTTTCTTTAGTTTTGTTTTCCTGACAAATAATTTCAACATGGAAGTCCCAGTTTTCAAAGGCTTCAGACTTCAGGTCACCTCTGCAGACCGTGTGCATATCCCAAGCCCACCAGCCCTGTTGCACTTTGTGCTGCACAAACTTGAAAACAAAATGTGAAAAGGACCAGAAATCAATGGAGAAAAGTAAGTCTTTGGGCATTTAGATAGCTTCAGAGCTGTGATGGGCAAGGCAAAGCTTGCCATGACAGCTGGAAAGGCAGCAGTTTGCAGATGGGTGCTGGTTTTCGGTTTGACGTTAGCTCTGAAGTGGGAGAAAGGCCTGTGTTACAGGTGACTTCTCTGAAAAGGTGTGCTTAGGAGTATGTTTAACTCTCTCCAGGCATGGGCATGGACAGCACCAGGGTGGTAAAAGATGAATACAGATATCGATATAATCAGCACAAATCTTGCAATGTGCTCTACTGAATTGACACAAGTTTTCTGGAGCTGTGTCAATGTGGTGTCCGAGAGAGACCTGACCCCTGAAGGTTTTCTGATGCCAACTGCAGAAACACAGGTGGGCTCAAGAAAATTTGATTTACCTCTGTTATATGAAAATTTGGGGAATTTGAGCTCTGTGGTGCCAGAATGTCACCTTTTTAATCCTGACACCTGTTATCTACATTTTACAGCCACTGCTTTCTCCTTCTGCCTCCAGCTCACTGCAGCCAAGTCTTCAATGAACTAAGTACCTCTTACACATTGTTTAGGACACATGAAGTCTGGCCAGGAAATTCCTGAGGTCTGACTAGTCGCAGAGACTTTAGGACACATTTTTTCTCTTCCAATTGCATATATACCATTATATAGGCAATAAACTCTGGATCTTGAAGTAGGGCCCTTGGAATGATGAGTGAAGATTCAGGAATAATTTGAATGTGCTCATCGAGTTTGTTTATATTTGTGCTTTATTTTGGAAATAAAATGCGAATGTAATTGAGCATCTTGAGTGCAGTGTGTAGCTTGTGTAATTTCAGGTGTGTGTTTGTGAAAGTCTTCCATAGCTGCCTCTGGGAGTCTTCTTCAGAGAAAAGTTTTGCAATTACCCAATCCTCTCAGTAGTTTGACATTTTTAAGCAATTTGTCATAGAAGAAGTGCTCTTACTGAACCTAAGGCATTCAGAAGAGGAAGCAAACTCCCACAGAGGCAGAAAAATCACTCTGATTCACCTGGTGGATTCACTTTCAGCAAAAAGGCCATGAATCAGATCCCATTAACCTGTCACTGAGTTGGGGACAAGAGGAACAGAATCAGTCACTCCCCGAGATGTGACAGTGGATGGGAGCTGTCAGTCCTTCAGACACCATGATTCACGGAGGATAGACAGCAAACTCCGAACATATCATCTTCCTCCCTCTGTCCCTGGCAGATGCACCTTAAACAGGGAATGTCTGCAGGGAGAGCCCAGCTTCATGTCCCCTGCCAGTGGCCCAATCTCCAAATCCCCAGTGATGTTCTGCAGTAAGGTGAGATCTTGCTGAAGATTCGGCTCTTTTCAGGATGGATCTTTCTACAGACAGAAGTGATCACACAAGGTGTTATGGCAAGCCACGTGGACATATCCCAACCCAAGCAAGCACTGACTACAGACTTAGGCTATGGGAATCATTTTATACCCTATTATAAAGGCACCAGTTCCTCACCGCCTCTCAAGCAGTTTAAAAGACAGCAATGGCAAAGTTATCAACACCTTCACATTTTCTGTTTTGTTACCTCCAGTACAAATATCAATTATACAGTCTGACAAGGAGAAAATGAAATTGCGAAGTGTTAGGCTGCAGGTATTTAGTTCAATGATTTGGGCTGCCTTTAAGACACTATAATGAAACCATCCCAGCCAGATAACAGAGAGATGAGGTATTATGTGCATTCCTACACTTCACATTTAAATTAAAATTTGCTGTGATTTAAGATGTTATCTCCTCTGACAGTCTGTGCTTTCCTTGGAGAAAATAATTATTCTCAGCTAATAATGTGAGTTGCTAGACTAGTGATTAGTATATTTGCAAAGGGGTAAATTTGCTTACTATTGTCAAAGAATCAGGTGCATTATTTACTGCATTATAATCTCAATCTGTAATGAGTCTTTGACTTGAAAGGACACCTATTCTTTAAAGCTCATCATCAGCTTGCCCTGCTTTTGCTTATGCCTCAGTTTGGAAGGTACATTTTTCTTTGTGATTTGCAGAAGTCGCTGCCAAATGCTTGAAAGTCCATCAACCAGGTTACCTTGATAATTGATTTTATGAATAGTGCTAACAACAATGAGAATAAATAAAGCTAAATTATGTCCAAAGGAAAACAAAGTAGTCACTTGTGAGCTGTGATTGCAAAGACAGGCAATAAGAAAGATGCAGGAACATAATATATGTACTGACAGCATGATGCCCCTTGTCTCATTTTGAAACCTGATTAATCAGACCTCCATCCAAGGACTTTACTCAGGGGTATAATGTCAGGCAACAGGTTCTTTTTACAAAATAAAGGGGAAACAGGGGAACTAATAGCTCAGGGTTACGACCACAGAGCAACTTGGGACAGGAACGTGTAATGCTTTATCCCTAAATCAGCCCAAAAGCAGACACCAAACTAGATTAGGTTCCCTGTGAGACAGAAGGAAAGATCTAGGTTTTCCTCCACGTTGGCTTTAATGTTCTGTGCGCTTACACAAGAATGCCTGCTGTGCCTTTTGAAAAACAGAGCTGCTGCAGTGGAAACTTCTGCTGTACAAACATTTCACCTTGTGCTGGTTCCTTGTTGTGCACCAGGAAATCCTGGCTGAGATACACCTGGGGATTAACTCAGCCCTTATTCCTTCCCTGCCACTATTTCACATACTGAAGGAATTCACTCTCAATGATTATGTTGCTGATAAGGAAATTCCCAGGACTACAGTGACTGAACATATTAGATTTGCACGACTCCTGTTTCAAAAGCTTTGGCACCGGGCAAGGCTCTTTCTCTTCTAAACTTATTAATCATTGCTTTTTCATTGCTTTTTTATCTCCCTTTGCTGGGGATCAGACCCCTGTGACCCGTTCCCGCTGGCACTGCTGCAGCGCCCTGGTCCTGGGTGCAGCCTCCTGCAGCCTCTGCTGAGCAGGGACCCGCTCTCTCTGCTGTGTGCAACTGCTGCCATCTCCTGGTCTCACAGAGACTCATTTCGGGCCCGAAAAAGCTGAGGCAGAACCAGTAAGGTCAGGTGTAATAATCTAGTTTTATATAAAAGGGCACGTGTGTGCATCTATATGTAGGTATAGATGCACACATGTTTTTATAGGTGAAACAAGTGCTGAACAATAAATTTATGTCTCACTTGTAGTTTTTTCCAATAGCATTTTTGAGGGTTAGTATCGTGCTAACCATGTTACTCTTGCAATGTTAAATATAAAATATATATATGCCCTTTTTCATTTAATGGACCAAGATGTTAGCAAGTTCTGCAGTTAACAAACTTCACCCACTGAGAACAGTGAAGGAAACAAACTCTTCAGCTATTTTTTTGTTTGTTATACACATCTGCTTACAAGAAACTGGTCTGAGAAACACATACTCAATTGATATCAGCTACGAAGGTGTAGCAATATTTGTGCATTGGCAGGGTGCTCAGTACCCAGGAATTTCTGCCACAAGCTGCAAAACCACGACTTCATCTCCCAGCACCAAGTGCCTGGCCAAGGTGTTGCTCTTCCCCTGAAATTTGAATGAATGTGAACTCAAATTGCCAAGTCAGAGCTCTAAGAGTCCCAAAACCAGGGTTTGAGATATAAGAGCACTGATAAAATGATGGGCCAGCATATCATGATCTAACTGAAATAATATTCCCAGTATCAAGTCACTTCACAGTTTGCTCAGACCAGTCACTTCGCATCACTCAGACCTCTTGCTGGATGTAGTGGCTGCTGGAAATGCTGTCATTTCCAGACTTCTTCCTCCATGGAGTAACCTTCTGTGACAGCTTGGGTGAACCTGCACATCCAGGGAATCTGGGTCATCTATTGGTAGCTACGGGAATCTGTGCCAGAAACTCCACATAGTGAGAAACATGACATGGTCAAGGTAAAATCATCAACATGGAAAAATATAAACACATTTGCAAGAGTTTTCTGATTGTCCAGTCTATCCTATGCCATCTCAGTCAGCCGTGTCACATAACCCTGCTTTTAAATTCCCTGTGTCCTACTTTAAAATTAGTCAGGGCTTTTTTATGCACAGTTTTTGTTATCAATCTTGCCTGCACATTCAAATATGGCTTTTCTCCTGCTTACTGAGATTTCAGCCTTACACAGAATGTCAACTAGCCTGGAGTAACGGCTGCTCAAAAGCACCTCCAAGGCTTTCAGTGCAAATGTCTGACCTTTATTTAAAAGCCCACTTCTTAGAAAATGCTTTTTGATGGTGTTTGCTAATACACAGTTCCCTATATAAAGGCCAAACATGCACAAGCAGCTTACAGACTGTTGGCTCCGTAGCCCTGTACTCCACAGCTGAACATGAGCATTGCAAAATTCATGGCTGGCAGCTCCGACCTGAAACCAGTCCTTACCAGCTCTCCCAGCCTGGTTTTCATTCACCCAGTGGGACTCCAGTTTAGACGGGTCATATGAGACATGGCTGAACCCGAGGTGAGGAAAAACGCCTGATTTGAGTCTCTTGATGGCAGAGGTGCCTTCATGATTCCTTTATTACATTTCCAAGATCTTCTGGCTCTTTTTCTCTCATTGGAATATTAGCTTTAGCATGTTGCTTATTTGGTGTATGTGACGAAAGGACAAAACACTGATTGACCGGACAACTTTTCAGCATCTGAATAACTTATCAGCCACCCAGGGTTGACTCAAGCTCAAAACCCTACTGACCTTCGGTGGGTCTGGGAGAATAAACATCACTGCATTTTATGGAATACAGAAAGTTGAAATTCATGTGTAAAACCCACAGTTTGCCAACCAGCCTCCACTACATACACCATGAGCTCTTTTCCCACTCAACTGATGTTGTGCAGGTCTCTATCACTCTGATCTGAAAGCATGGGGTGGATATTTAGCTTTATACAAAGATCTACACATTTTTAAAAGTGCACACATCCTTAGAAATACATCCAGTCGAGTGTATGCTAGGGTTAAATTATGTCCCTAACTACAAGAAGAAACTTCTAATTTCGACATAATCTTGTTACAAAGCAGAGCTTAGCTTTCTGGTTTTGCATGGCACGTTAAAATATTTCATGCTTCCTCCACCAGAAATCTTTTCAGGATATAGATTTTCTCATGTAGTTTGTTAGGAAGTAAACAGTGTGATAAAATAGTGGAAAGGGGGAGATTTAATTGAGGTGGAATTCTTTGAGAGAGAGCAAGGATGTACACATAGCAAACATCAGAGGAAGTCCCAACATTGTCACAAAATCACCCGCAATAGCCCTTGTGAAAGGATTCAAAGTGCCCATTAAACACAAGCACTACAACAGTCATTATTTTTCTTCCAGCTTTTTAATGTGACAGAGAGAACAAAAACAAAGTCCATTGGAACAGCTGCAATTTCCAGTGACAACCAGACACAGATCAAATAAAAAATAAATAAAAGAAGGAAGGTTTCAAGTGAAGAAAAGGAACCAAGGGACTGGAATTGGCTATTTCACACACAGAGGCGACAGAACATCTAAATGAAACTTTTCATTAAACGCACGACACAGGGTGTTATTTACAGTGGAACTCGCAGTGTGTGTACACTTATACAGCACTAGCATCACGTACAGCAAAGAAATTTCTTTCATTCTGTTTCCTTCACAGTTCCCAGGCTTGGTTCTTCCTAAAAGCAGCATTTACTAATATGAGGGTAAAAAAACGAGGGAGAAACTTGATGGAAATATAATGTATGGGGCTCAAATCTACATAAACCTAAAAATATGCTCTCCAGTTTTGTGTGTCCTTTGGAAAGAGAAAGGACACAAGCAGGGAACATCAATGGACCTAAGGCCTCCCTAACCACATCAGAGTATTCTCTGTTGTTGGAGGTCTCAAAGCAGGACCTAGAAGAGACCTGCATGTCTGCAGAAAGCTCAGCTCCATGCAGCCTCTTTCTGTGCCCCTGTGTAAACCAAGTTTAGGGGCTGGACTGCTTCCACGCTCAGGGAATGTCCCTTAGTGCACCTCTCCAGTATCACCAAAGGACATCAGGCTGCCTGATCACTCCTCAGTGTGCAGAACGTCTGGCTCTGGAGATACATTTCCCAAGAGTGACCCTTTTCTTAGTTCAAGAGAGCCATACACCACTGCTTTTAAGTCACGTAGTATTTCAAAGGGATGAGGATCATACAGAGTGGGATCACCCCACCCAGCCCAGGCTGCAGCCACCACCAGTAGGATGCAATGAAGCCAAAGGCGGTGGCAGGAGCTGCCCTGCACAACTCAGGTAAAGGAACTGGCATACAACAACCAGCTAAGTCAACGGGGAATATAAGGAGGCAGAACTCATCACAATACCAAAGGTCTTTTTTAATAGTATCAGCAGTTCTTTGTGTTTCTCTAAATGGTTGTTTCTGCATGCTCAGAAACTCAGAAATGAACTCCTCCTATGACCCCCATTACACCACTGTACAGATAAAGACACCAAGTCACCGCAGGCCAGTTTTGTTTCCCTGGCTAAGCGGCTGGACTGGTGTGCCAAGTATGCAGGAAGAGGTCCAGCTGTCCTCTAGAAAAGGTCTTTGGGATTTAAGGCAAGTCCCCTGTCTTGGTCTTCTGTGCCCCCGTTGCTGTAAAGTTTGTTAATCCAAGGAAATAGCGCTGTACAGGGATCATCAATAGACCCATGGTAGGCAGTTCTCTTCTCTGCGGATGATCCGGTGTATCAAAACTCCAAGACAAGGAGATTGTTCACTGTGGCAAACGTGGGCAGGGGGAACCACTGAGGAGACATGCTGGCCTTTGCACTGCAGGTGTAATGCTGATTTTGCAGGAGAAAGCAAGATGAGCCATCAGAGGAGGTACCCGATGAGAAATCTCCCCCTGCACAGTGCCCCGGCTGGCTCAGGCTCAGCCTAGCAGGTGGCCCACAGCTTGAAACTGAGACCCAAATCAAAACACAGCCAGTGCTGAGAGGACTGCACCCACCTACCATTTCGCTCTGGAGAGCAGCAGTGTGAAGCCTACATGGCTTTTACACCATGACAAGGACAATAAATGAACACATCAGGAAGAGTGACTAAGCCTTGTCCACACTGAAGTTGGATGGAAGACGTCAGCCCAGGTGTCACAAAGGCAAATGCCTGACCTGGAGCCATTGCCCTGGATTTCTCTGTTATGGAAGGAGAGGAGCAGGGCTATCCGGGGCAAGCAGTCTTCTCATCATGGCGCCAGAGCATGGTCACCTATATTGCCTGTGCCTTTCAACTGAGAATAATGGGAACCCAGGGTGAGGAGTTCAGATCCAGACATCTAACTCACGGGTGTCAAAAACTAGGTGATATGATTTCTCCTTAGCTTTTCCTTTCTTCTCTCTCTGTTTATTGTGGTCTTTTCCCAGGCTCTGGTGTGTCAGCGGCAGTGCGAGTTTGCCCATTCTTATTAGGCCATGAACTCCCTTGTCAAGTCGTGGGTGGAAGCCTTGTCCCAATGCACGTGCATTGTCCCCTGGCCCTCAAGTGACTGACCCATGGATTATAGGGGT
Organism: Patagioenas fasciata; assembly: GCF_037038585.1. Classification (NCBI taxonomy): domain Eukaryota; kingdom Metazoa; phylum Chordata; class Aves; order Columbiformes; family Columbidae; genus Patagioenas; species Patagioenas fasciata. The sequence continues at coordinate 19,862,889 of NC_092531.1, forward strand.
GCAAGGAGTTTCTACGGTTATGTGGGTAGCCTGGGTGACACTGAAAACAAGATCCTATTGCTCTTTACCTTCTCCCATCTAGTCTCTCAAAGGTAATGTCTAGCAGCCTGTGAAAGGGCCATTCTGTAAAGAAGAAAGGTTTCTAAGATCGGATAATATTTCCAAATATTACCTCACCGTTTCTATCTCCTCAAGATCTCAATCTCTTCATTCTCTGAAAATTAACAGGGAAGTTTTGCAAAATAAATGGTGCCATTAGAGTCACTGTACGATATCAATGGAGAACACAAATAGTCAGTTTTACTGTCAGACCATTGGATGAGAGGTAAAATAAACAGAGGTAAGTTCTGGCTCCGCAAAGCAGCACAACAGAATAGTCCAGAAAATGAAACCAAATTTCTTCCCCCCAATTGTAATGTGCTGATTGGCATGCAAAGCCCCCCCAAAATGGACAAAATATAAAAACCATGGTGATCTTTTTTGTTGAAACACATATTTAGCTGTTTCTCACCATGCAAAAAGTCCAGACTTAGAGGAAAAAAAAAATAAAAAGAAAAAAAGAAAAGAACACATTCTGGGCTGTGATTCTCAACAGAAACTGTGAACTGCTGCCAAAGGACATAATTACATTCACTCCTACCTTAGAGAAGTAACCTTGCTGTTTTGAAGACAAATCAAAAAAGGCCCTAAGCTACCCATAAAATGAAGAAATGAGGCATAATAAGCTCCCTTATTACAGCAGCTTGTGATTTTATCAATTTCACAAACCTCAGAATAAAGCTCAAAAATCCCAAATAGCCCATTGTAGCCTAGTTGCTCAATAAGTGTTTATCCCTGATTGCCACAATGATAAAAGTGGTGCTCATTAGAGGGTTTTGCCTCATTGCAAAGATTTGCTTCTTGTGATCCAGCCACGCTCTGTGTCCTTCAGCTGCTTCTGCAGCAACACTGGCACTGACTCCCACAGTAAAAATAAATAAAATAAAAAAGGGATCCAAAGAAAGGTAAGAAAGGTAAATAAGAAAATCATTAGCAAAAGTACAAAAGAATATTTTATGTCACAAAATATCCTGGTGAGAAAAATTCCCTGCATTATGTGGCAGTTTCTGATCAATTCTGGTCTATTGTTGAGTTTGTTGAAAGGATCTAATTAGTGCTATCTAGCAAATTGTGAGCATTGGTGTGTTACTTAACGGTATGTATTTCTTTCTTGATCCCAAGAAAATATACCCAAAAATACACAACTCACTTTGCTTCTAGGTGCAACAGGACTTCAGTGGTATGATAAAAAGGGCATATGAATTTCAAAAATGGTCTTTACAGGACATCAAACTGAACTGTGCCAATTAATGAAGAATTTAATATTCTGTACAGTGAAAGCTTGCTGCGTGCATTCCCTGTGTAACAAGTTAAATGGCTTTAAGTAACTGTGCTTACAGTATTTCAGTGAGACCCAAGTATATAAGAAAATCAAGCATCATATTTTTTAAATAATATGGCTAAAATGCTGGTAAATTCACAGTTACCATACTCTAGGTATTAGACAAAAAATCCACTATTTACATTGGATTATATGTACACATTTGGTTTGTAGAACTCTTCAACATCATATCAATTTCTCCTCTGTGAATGCTGTAGGAAAAAATTCTTAATCATCATAGAAATATTTATCCCTGGCCATCAATACATTTAAATATTTCATGTCTGGATATAAAGAATGAAGTGTCATGACTCCAGATAATATTGAATTAGTGGGATTAGTTCTTAGTGTCTCTCTTCACATTTTCTCAAGGGTGCAGAAATTAAAAATTATAAATTTTAATAGCTGATCACTTCAATGTGTGCATGTACATTTGCAAGAATGTATAAATACATATATATATAATTCTGTGTATATTTCTCTCCCAGACCAAGAAGGTGCCTAATGATTCTCTATGCCCAAGTGAAAACAGTAAAGGGCTTTGAAACCCTGATTCTTTTGAGAGGGCTGAGCACCCACCCTCTAATCCTCCAGAAATCAGGACTCACTCGCTCTTCAAGATGGCTCAGGTGGTAACCCCAAAATCAAGACAGCCAGGGTCACTAGTCACATTTGTAGCTCTTGTCCCCATTTCTGGAGCTCACCTACAGTACGTTGGTTACCTGCCTCCCCTTCGGATGCCCTCGGATCTGAGCACAGCTGATATGAATGGCCAAGGAGTGCTGGGCAAGGCGGGCAGCATCTCACAGCTCAGCAAAGGCAGGAGGGGGTCAGGATCTGTCCTCCCGTCGAACACGCTCACACCCAAGCAGGAGCACACATGCACGAAGCCACCGTTTGCATTCTGTGTCGTTACACTGGGATGGAGAGGGGAAGGGCAGAGTCCCAGTGTAGGCAAGGTTAGACCCAAGTTCTGCAAGGGGTGTGTAGCAGCTGCATGCACCAGTCGCGGCTGTAAAAGGGTCAGAAACTAGAGGTTTCATTTTATCCCTTTGGGTTCTTTTTTCCCTCTGCCCTCTCTCTTTGAGGTATCGACAGAACAGTACAGAAATGGACGTTTTGATTTTTCTGAACATGGCTCTTTTTTGTTCCTCTTCTATGTCTGCCCCCCTGGTGCCCCCCAGCCTCGGTTGCTCACATCAGGACCTGATCTCGAGTCTCTGGCAGGCGCAAAGCGAGCAAACCACCTCCAACCAGAGCAGAGGAAGCCAGAAGGATGGGAACCACCTTGGTTATCCCTACAAAGGAGGCAAAGATTGAGTTCCCCAGGATGGCACCAAACTTGCAAAGCCCATTGAGGATGCCAAAGGCTGTTGCCCTAAGGGGAAAAAAAAAGCAGAAAGCAATGGTTAGGAGGGAGGTTCTTGGCATAACTACAGAAGATCTGGATGGGTAATTTTGTGAATGTTCTTATGTTGCCCAGGCTATGCTTCTAGCAAGTGAGGCAGAATAAATCAATTGATAAAGAGATGTCACTGTTTTGCATGTCTGGGTTAATGAGCAGAATGTCTGTGTATACTCATTTCTCCTTTTCATCTCAGCTTCTCCCAACCCCTAGAGCAGCCCACTGTGAGAGCCTTGGTCCTCCCCAAAGGCAGCAGGACACCACCTGCTCTAGAACTTGCCAAAGCCCTTTCAAGCACTGGCTGGAGTGGATTGTCACCAGTGAAACAACCAGAGCACTCCTCCAAATCCTGCTTCACCCAGCAGCTAAAAGCATGCTGCCTTCAAAGCACAGTCCTCCTTCCCTTTTGGTTTCCCTCAATGGCCAGGAAAAGGCAACAAATGCTTATAATGATGTTGCAAGGAAAGATTTTATCTATAGTACATTCTCGCAAAGTTTCCTGTGCTGCCCCATCTCCCAAACCCTCTGTGCACATGTTTGTCTTCAGGTTGTGGAGGGGAAGGCTGTCATAGTGATGAGTTATGACAAGAGGCTGGGGGATACAGTCTGAAGGGCCAGACCTCCGTGCACAGCCATAGAAATGACAGAATACATATTTTATTTGCCTCTGATTTCCAAACACCCACGCAGCTCCCTGTGTACAAACCACTGTGCATGTAGAATTACGCTTGCAAATATCTGCACTGATCCTGTATAGCCACAGGACTACTCAACTCTTAAGGACTGGTAAAAATAATTAAAAAACAAACAAACAAACAAACAAATCTTCCCCATCTACATGTATCTAGAGTGACTTTTTTCCACCAGGAACTGAGAGGACAAAGTCAGAGGGTGGAGAATAAAAGGAGAAATATTCTGAGCACCTTTTGTCGGTGGGGTAGAGCTCCACGGTGATCACATCCAGGGCATTCCAGGCAGCGATGCTGGCCCCGCAGAAGAGGCACTGCCAGCCGATCATAGCCGACTCGCTGTTCCCGAAAAAGAGAAAGAAGCAGCACACTGCCGAGATCAACATTGAGCCACCTACGGGGAGCAAACCAAAGGAAAAGCGTTGGCACCTGTTCCCCCTGTCCACAGTTGAGCAAACACATTTGTTGATAAAGATGGTTTTCAAGTGATGGCATTTCACCCCAAAAAGAATTAAATCTGCAAGGATCCAGAAATACGTTGATGCTGATTATCTGTCACTCTCTGGTGCTGGAAACCAGCCTGAAAATGTTCTCAATGACCATCTGATCTTGCTGATAGTTCTGCTCTATGGAGACTCTGAACACAGGCTTTTCCAGGCAGGTTTCCAGCATCTCAGACATCCAGATGGACCCAGGAAGAGCAGAGGCAAGTAAACATGAAAGTCAATGAGGAGGAAGAATCATTGTGAAGGTTTTGCAATTCGAGTTTTGAGTGAAGAGCTGGTGCATTTCATATCATATTGGAATCACTTGACATTTCTGGTCTCAATTAGGATAATTTACAGTCAATTGTATTAAGTACTTGAGGTCTATTTTAATTACAAGAACATCATTGGATTTCATGGCACATTTGCACAGGAGCCATAATTTTATGAACACCACCAAGGGAGAAAGTGAGAGCGGTTCATGCTCAGTTAGGCACAGTTCAGATTAGAAAAATTAATAGCTACATCACTGCCTTCTACCCCACTGGGAATTTTCACCTGAAAGATGCAGTTTTCGCAAAATAAAAGTATCTTTCACTTTCATACTGTGATACTGTGAAAGTTCTGTTGTTCTCCAGTAAAGTGGTTTTTTCTCTTTGTTCGGGGTTTCTTGAATTGATTTGACACTGACCAAAATAATTTGGATGGTGAACTGGAACTAAAATGCTTCATTTTGGACATTATGTTGCATTTTGCTACTGCAGTGCCCTACCCACGAAAAGCTTCCATATCCACTTCTCTTCCATGGTACTTGGCCAAACCCCATACCCCACTGTGTCACAGGGATATTCCCTCTGCTGCAGAGGCACAGAGCAGCGTTAGGGTCACTGTGTGTGCACCAGGAGATCTGCTGTTTGGCACAGGAGAGGGTTTAGCAGAACATGATAAAAATGAACTGAAGTCCCAGCGAGGCACAGAACCCAAAAGCAAAGTTCAGTTTTCATGTTAGGCTGACCAGAAATAATATGTTCAACAGAGTGATACGGGTGAGATGCCAGAAGGCTGTTTCAATTGAAAATTCCATAGTGAAACGTTTCAGCGTGTCATTACTAATTTTTGTCCCGTACTTTTCATTCTGCAGAAGAAATAAGCATTTAGGATTCCAGCTGTCATCTCAATTCCAGATGAAAAAGTAGAAGTGCTGACATGTTTGCAGAGTGGAAATTCTGATTCTCCTTCAGTTTTATTTAACTTACATCCCACAGACCCTATGGATTGTAGGAGGTTTTTTTCCAAGTTCACTACATGAACTTGAACATGAATAGCATATGTTCCTGACACACTGGTGGGGTCATCTTGCTGACCTTAACCTGGCTGATGGTTAAGCTAAGCATCTAAACTTCCCTCTGTTCTCAGAAGAAACAGAGAGGTGAGCTCAAGAGCATGAGCCTCCTCTTACCCCTGAGCCACATCCCTGACTTTATTAAACTCACTTGGGTGTCCCTCAAGGCATCATTCCCACAGCACCTGGAGAGCAAGGTCTGAACCCTGGAGGAAGCAACACCAGAAATTCGCAAAGTAATAATAAAGCTGATAAGGTGATAACTTATTCCCATAATGCTAAAGGTGGCATCTTCCTTGGCTGTGACATGGTCAGTTAATCTACCATATGCTCTCAGAAGCTGTTTATAAAATCATTACAAAATCAGAAAACCAACAGAGGGAACTCCTGGGCTGTCAAGCAGCCACATCAAATAATCTTTGTGAATATTCATTGCTACAAGCAAACTGTTTATTTATTTAGAGTCCTAGGGACATCAGCGTCAACTCAATGGCACCAAGAGGTCCTGTTTCAGCTCCAACCCTGTTGTGCTGAGAGCTGGATAATCATACAGGCTTTGACATAAAAATCAAAATAAAAGGAAAAAAAGAAAAGCAGGATGTCACAGAAAAGCTGGGTGGGGAGGTGGGGGCAGGTAACTTGCCCACTGCCACGGAGTAGATCACTTGCCTCACCATTGAGTCCTTTCACCCTTCTGCTCCATTTGATACAGGAATGACTCATCCCCACCTGTGCCATCTCGGCTTGCGTTGGTGTGTGTAGATGAAGTGAGACCTTCTCACTGACCTTGGCTCTTTGCAGAGTCGTGTTCCCACCCACGACCTTCATCACGCACCCGTCATCCCCACTCACCAATCATCTTTATCCTCCCTATTTTGTCCATGAGTAACGCAGAGATGATGTTGCCCGGCAGCACAGACAGGCTGCCCAGGAAGCTGACCAGGTAGATCAGGAAATCGTTGTCCTCCTCGAAGTCCAGGTGACAGCCTTCCTTCTCCTTCATAAACGTGCTGTTTATCAGTCTGCAGTTGATGAACTTGTGTTCATAGAGATCTGCAAGATAAAGAGGCAAAATCTTGATCCTGCTTGGCTGATCTCCCTTCATACAACAGCAACAGGAATCAAAATCAAACCCAAGACCCGAGAGGTGCTCCTCACTGAATGGAAATAGCCAGGGAGGTTTTAGTTTAGTGGCAAACTCTAGCTTGGCACCTAGTGGGTGTAAGCCCATGCACTCCTTATATTTGTGGAATCACCTGGACCAGTATTCTCATGCTGCAAGGACAAGGCAATGCAGGCTATTGCTTTCATGGCATTATGGTTTGCTCTCTGTTGGAGTAGAAATGAAAAGCTTTTTCAGGATAAATTAATGAATATTTTATTGCCTATCATCATCAACCAAAGGTTGGTTAAAATTCTATTTTAAGCCAAATTCGTTGAATTGAGGTATTAAACTGCTAGGCTCTTTGCCATTATTTTAATCTGCCAAGGTCCGAGTGTAGAATTTTGTGTTTCCCATGCAGCAACCAACAACACCAGAAGCCATGGGGTTAAAAACACTGATGGAGCAACCTGAAGCCTCCTTCCAAATGCATCACCCTCTTTTTTCCATCCTCTACCTCATTAATCAGCATGGTTAACCACACACAAACACACATATCTCTATGATCCTTTCTCCTAGAATCTGACAAAATAGTTCGTAATTAGAAATTAGACTACAGCAGGAATCCCATTACCAGTGTTATAAAAGACAGTAGAGATGATGGTGCAGTTTTCGAAGAAGGTCTCGCTGGATGTCACATCTTCAAAGTAGCATTCCTCAAACAATGAATCTTCAAATCTCACTTCCTTGAATTTCATGCCAATAAATCTGTGGGGCAGGAAACAGAACTTCACTCTGTGCTTTAAAGGTATTTTCTACACTATATAACATGCAACAGCTGTTTCAAGATAGAGAGCACTAATGGCAATTAGTAGGGCCATTTACAGAAAAGGTGTTGCTTGAATGCATAACTGACCTTTCAACTCCATGCTTATGTATTTTGTATTTTAGTAGGAGAGAAGGGTTTGAAGAGGTTTAGGGTTTCTGGCAATTCTTCTGCTCCTCAAAATAGACACCTTAAGAAAACAAGCTTCTAAGGCTGAGTGAACACAAATCTCCCTTTTGGTCCATGTGAAGAAGACATAATTTCACTGAGTGCATGGCATTTTCTTTATGAGCTGATCTTGCTGTCTTCCTTATTCTGTCCCTTCCTCCAGCATAAATACAAACAGACATTATCATGAGCCCATTGAGCCATTTGGTGAAAGGCTTCTGGCAGCTGTTTAAACTCAAAGTGATTATTTTAAGAAAAAATGCAGTAGAGTTTCTAGAGAGAGTGGGGAGATTATCTGAGTTCTGCTTGTAACCATCTCTGTTCGAGGACTGTTGTCTAGCGTGCAATGAAAACAGATTACACTAAAAATAATCAGCTGTGTCAGGTGATTGATTTCTCCTCTGATGGGAAGCTTGACATGTCTGACCTGCTTGTCTGAAGGATGACACAATATTGATTTACCTGTGAAATTTTGCAGGGAGACTGGGAAAATGTGTTCGTTAATGCACAGGCATGTTTTGAAGATGTAAGGAGCTATTAAGAGCAAGCATTATTGCTCTAGTTAAGGAGGTCACAACTGTCACTGAATAAAAAGCCTTCTAACATATACCCAGAAACTTAATTGAACTGAGCACTTACAACACAGTGTAGCGTGATGGTTGTTTACACCATTAAATGAACACTGCAGGGCTTCTTAACTGAAGCTACTAACAGATATTATTAATGTTTAAAATACCACAAGAAGACTATTCAAGGCTTTTGCTCCGTGTAGAAGGTCTCGTAGGTTACAGCAAAACTTAAGTTGTTCTGCATTTGCTCAGTAATAGCCTGTGATGTATTTATTCCCAAAGGCTGTTAGAAGCCCTCTCCTGCAGTTTGCTTTCTTAACATCTATCTTTAAAAGAGTCATATGGCAATGGAGTTTGAACTCACAGCCAAAGGCTAGAGGGAAAATACAGCTATAAATCAAATTGAGATATGCTCTGGGCATTACTGGAATGAAGCTTGATCAGGTTTTGTGTTACTGAATTGGAGAGAACCATGGCAAGAGAATAGTGACGTACAGCACAGCTTTAAATCTTCATCCTGCAACGTACTGAGCATCCTCAGTTCTCAACGAAGTTCATGAAGACTGAGCATCTCCTCTGGTCCTAAGATAGAGGTACCCAATGCCTAAATTTGACCTGCATTTCCTTCTCACCAAACTTTGTTTGGCTACTCAATAGGCAGGAAAATAGAAATTATGGGGGGAGGGTTGCACTATCAATCACAGCTCCTTACCACAGGGAAGGGTCTCCCACCAATGCCTATCAGATATACACTAAGGAAATCGTGACAAATAGTTTCTGAGGAGGAAGGAGCAACCTGTCTGGAGAATGAGATATAGTTTTACCCGTGAAGATTTAAATAATTAGTATTTTGTGTAACTTTGAACATCCAGTGAGGCCTCCCCACATAGTGCAAGGCAACTAGAGCAATACCCTGTCTAGTCTATCTGGGACAATGGGATGACCACAGAATTTACATGGGAGTATTTTCCACCCGTTTTATTGGGATTTCGAAAGGTAATAATGGCCTGCTACAAATCACTAGGATTTATATTACTGTAGAGCATAGTGCGATTGGGGTCCAGGCTGAGTGCAGAAGAAAAACCACCAGGCTGAGCCCAAAGAGGAGAAGGAAACGAGGAAAGCAATGATGTTCTGCCAGAGTAACTTCACTGATTTCAAAGCCGTAAAAGAAAAGGTGACACAGTCTGTAGGGAGAAGCACACCAGTACAACTGGCCATGACACAGCTGGCACTAATGGGCTGCAGGATGGAGACCTGCGTAAGTCATATCGAGGATTTAAAGAGAAAATAGCTTTTTATTTCGGAAAGAGCCGCAGAGCAATTTATTAAGGGATGGTCTCTGCTACCCAAGGCCAGTAGATGTCAGTGTGTGCTTAGGAAAGAGAAGTCACCTCCACATCCAGCCACAGCCAGATGGGTAGCAGACCACTGCCCTGCTCACCGGTTTCCTCCCAGGCATCCCCTGGGGATAGGGATGGAAATAGCTGAGGCAGTGTGTGAAAAAGAGGATGAACAAAAGTCTGTGGAAAACTGCCTTCAGAATTTGAGAGATGCAGACAGAGTGTACAAAAGAAGAATAGATATTTTCAAGTTGGTGGAAAATTAAAAAAAAAAAAAAAGGTACTTTCTAGAACTGTATTTGAGTTTGCTTGCATTGACTCACATTCTCGTCACTTATTTACCATTTTACTGGTCACTTACTTATCATTTCTGTATTCCCCATTTCTATGGATCTGGTTTTCCAGGGTGAAATTAAACGTGAAGTGTGACACTTCTTCCTCATCAAAGATCTTCACTCGGGATTCATACGCCTCGTCTTGGAGATACCGGATCATATCAGGGAACCAGACAATAAGGCCATAGTAACTGTTGCAGGATGGTAGAAATGCATTAGGCATACAAGATCCTGGCACTGTTAATATCACAATACCTTTCAAATTTTCCACTTCATAACTTATAAACTTATTCAATTGCTGATGCAAATACATTTCTGATAAAAATTCTTGCTCAGCTCTGGCACAGGACCCAGCAAAGTATCTCCCTACTCCAAACACCCAGCTGCTCCAGAAGATACCTTTTCATTCACCTAAAGCAGGACCAACCATTGAAGTTGTAGTGACATTGACTCCTTGGCTGGGAAATAGAGCAATGTACTATACTTGCTGCTCAAAAGAACAGCAGAGCAGTAAGAAATTTGGAAATTCCCCCAGAGGGCAGATTTCTGCAAGTGTGAGACTATAGTGAGATTTAGACAAAATTTACCTGTAGTTTAGATTTAGGTTCACCTGAATAGTTTTGATATAGACTGATGAACAGCTGAAAATCAGGTAGGGGTTTTGTTTGTTTGTTTGTTTGGCTTTTGTTGTTGTTGTTGTGTTGGTTTTGCTATGTTTTTGTGGTTGCTTTGGGGTTTTTTGTGGTCAAGGTAAAATAAAAGATCTAGGGATGAGAAAGTCAATATACTACTGCCCTACTGAGCAATTTTCAAGCCCTGATTTATTCAAAGCACCTTGTACTCTCATATAAGTAATCGGATTGATCAATAGTTCATAGGAGAGCAAGGCTCAGTACACACAGACTTTTTAGAATAGGATTAATTTTGGAATTTTTAAATTTAGAAGTGTAAAAAAACTCATCCAAACTCTGAGGGCCCTCTAATTTCCTGAGAAAGTTAAGGAAGTACCTTACCTTAAGGCCATTGTAAACCAAACCACAGCCAGCATCAGTGTGTTCATCCTGTACTGGGCTGTTAAACAATATAGCACATTGTCCCAGACCTACAAATCCACAAGAAGGAGTTAGCTGCAAGGAAATACTAGCAGACACTTGATAGAATAATTTCTGAGTGCATCATAAACTTGATGCCAAGTAAAAAGAACTCATTGCGGGAAAGTCAGATGTGTGACTTGCATTCAGTGATTGTTCAAAATTTTATTTACCAAGATAAATGGCTTACAAAAAGATCATTGATCCAGCTACGTACCAGGGTACTTGATTTGAACTCTCTGTAACAAGCTGGATTACATGACTAGGACTGGGCTGGAACTATGCAGTGTCTCTCTCAGGCTATATGAGTAAATGTGGATATGAGCCTGTTCTCAGACCCTCTGAGAATTTTGTCTTTTCAAATATACATCTGATGTAAGAGATGCTTTCAAACCAAGTTCCAAAGATCACCGAAAAGCAAAAACCTAAACACAGCTGGCACTTCAGGAGGGCGAAGATGAACTCAGGTAGAGATGAAGCCAAGCAGAGCAGGAGGGAGACCAAGATCTGCTTTTCTTGACCTGCTACAGGCAATACTGCCAGAAAAACAAGGGGACATAACTCCTCATGCTCTCAACTTGCCACATAAATGTAGTAATAGTATAGCACCTGCATTACTATTAAGTAAAAAAGCCTCTCCTTTACACTCATCCTCCTAGACTAGAAGCCTCTAGCAAGATTTTCCACAAAGATCTGCATGGCCATAGGCAAGCAGCATAACGTGTGAAAGGTTAAATTAGCCAAAGAGACTATATAACATTGTTAGAAACTCAGTCTCAGCAGGTGGAATGAGCAAATACTCTTCTGAATCCACTGTGGGTGGTAAATTCACTTAGGCTTGGGGGAGAGGGAATCAATATTTATCTGCTCAGAGGAGAGTCAAGTGCTTGGGGCTGTGGCTGGTCCTGGAAGCTCATTAGCACAGCTGGATTACCGTGATGCTCACAAGGGCATTTCCAGGCCTGGCTGGCAGTGTGGCAGTTTGCAGATGCACATATCTGCATAGAAAGTGCAATCAGATTCCAGCCCTTTGCAAACAGCAGCAGATTTTTTGTGTGGGAGTCAGGGTGTCAAGATGCCATGACCTGAAGCAGTGAGGAACTGGGCCC